>NC_085059.1:11033512-11667528 GCF_963662255.1 Cinclus cinclus
CACCCCCTACCTTCCACTAGACCAGGTGCTCCAAGCCCCATCCAGCCTGGTGTTGGACACCTCCAGGGATGGAGAGTCCACAGCCTCTCTGGGAAACCTGTGCCAGGAACTCACCCCGCTCACAGGGTAGAATTTGTCCCTAATATCCAATTAAACCTGCCCTCCTTCAGCTTTAGCCAGTTCCCCCTTGTTCCAGCACATGCCCTTGTGAAATAGCTCTCTCCAAATGACCTTGTGTCTTTTCAAGGGAAAAGTAACTTCACACATTAGAAGTGTTCTGCTCTTTTTTTAGATATTCCAGATCAAGTGATACGAGTTTTCAAAGCGGATCAGCAGAGCTGTTACATCATCATCAGCAAAGACACTACAGCAAAGGAGGTGGTGAGTCATGCTGTCCATGAGTTCAACCTGACAGGAGCCCCAGAGACCTATTCCCTGTGTGAGGTGTCTGTCAGCCCCGAGGGGGTCATCAAACAGCGGAGGCTCCCAGATCAGTTCTCCAAGCTGGCTGACAGGATTCAGCTCAATGGACGGTAAATACACCTTTTTTTGTCAGGTTTTATTTGGCTTTCAGGATTGAAACGTACATTGGAAAAGACCTCCACCATAATAAAGCCCAACATCAGGGAGAGATGTGTTAATTAAAAATAGACAGGTGTCTGTTGGAAGCACAAGCAAGCAAATGCCAGTAAGCTACAGTGCCCTCTCTTCTTTGGGTCACCTTCTTCTTCTGCACCCAAAAATCACTCCCTAAATCTACAGCAAGCTTGCTTGATGACAGCTAAATTCAGCAGATCAGGATAATGTATATAGAGTTTTGCACTTAGAGAAAAAGGTTGTATTTGTTTTGACACTTCCCACGTGTACTTGAGGATTAAAGTATACAATTAATTTCTTTCTCAGTGTCATGCTGCAATGAACTGATACTAATCTGAGATAAATTCTTCCCTTTTTAAGTAGAGTTCTGAATGTTTCTGAATGTTAAGTGCTTTGGTTTTATGTGATGACCTGATCCATACCAGAAGAAAGTTTATTAAAGTAAAATATTCTGTAGTTGTCTTTGCTAGGCAACAGAGGGAATTTGTGAGTAATAAATTTTTGTGTATCTGAAACTGATTTACCTGACCATGGAATGAATTTTTAAAAATATATTTTCATTTTCTGAATACTCTGTGCCTCATGCAAATAGTAATATGCTATACTAAGTTTATGGGAAAAAACACACTAAATCTGTGTAAGAAATCTAGAAACACTTTAACAGAGAGAGAGATTTCTCAGGACTAGTGTTTTTAAAAAGCTACTTTCACTGCTGAATTTAGAAATGAATAAGTAACAGACCTTTTTCTGAAGGTGAACACTACAGCGTATTACAAAGTCAGTGTAAAATATTAACAAAGAGACTTTGAAATGTTTGTTTACTTAAGTAATGGTGTTATTTTACATTAACTAAAGTACAAGGTTATGTTGTCCCTTTTCTCTGTAATGCTCACAGTGATTGGGATAGTTCAATGTTTTCATGTTCACAAAGCCTCTGAAGAGCATCTCTAATATGTTGTTACTCAATTATTCTTCAGGTATTATCTGAAGAACAATATGGAAACAGAGACCTTATGCTCAGATGAAGATGCTCAAGAGCTACTCCGAGAGAGCCAAATTTCCCTCCTCCAGCTGAGCACCATTGAGGTGGCCACTCAGCTTTCCATGCGGGACTTTGAATTATTCCGCAACATTGAGCCAACAGAATACATTGATGACCTTTACAAGCTGGACTCCAAAACAGGGAATGCTCACCTGAAACAGTTTGAGGATGTTATAAATCAAGAGACCTTCTGGGTTGCCATGGAAATTTTAGCAGAACCCAACCAACTCAAAAGAATGAAGATTATTAAGCATTTCATTAAAATTGCTCTCCACTGTCGAGAATGCAAGAATTTCAATTCCATGTTTGCAGTGATAAGGTAAAATACTTCCCATTTCTCAGATCTGATTGGTGCTGCCACAGGCAATTCTGTTCATCCATATGGAAAGGAAAGAAATGGGAATATCCTGAGCAGACTACAGTTGGGGCTGGGTGGTTTTCCAAAGCCAGACTTGTCAGAGGTGGATTGTCACTGCCGCCTCTGTGCTGTCACCCCAGCACTTCAGTCCTGTTGCAGTGCTAGGTGTGACTGTTTTTCAGTGGTACCTCGCAGGAAAAGAGAAGATGGGTACAAAGCACTGTTTGATGGATGAGCTGCAGAAACTTGCTGGAGCATTGTGTCATGTTCTGTGACTTTGGCACCCAATTTCCCTTCTTTTTGTCAGTCATTGTTACTTTTCCAGGATACACCAAGTCATATATGTGATGATGAGATTACTTTATTTCTTCCTTCCATTGTAGGGACTTCCTCAAATCAGTCTTGTTTTGGCTTAATTTTCCTTCTCATTCTTTCCTGCTCTCATTCTTTCGTCTGCTTGCTACTCTATTTTATTTTTCCCCTCTTCAGTTGCACAATTAAGCTTTCTCTTCTGATTTATACTGAATGCTGCTACTTTAACAGCATGAGTTCAGCATTTCCTGTATTTGCAATTATCTTGCACCCAGCCTTTACTGTAGGAAAAAAAGGCACTGTGATTCATCAGACAAAGATCTGGATTTGTGCTGTATCCCAGCAGCATTGTTGGAAACATGAATTTAAAGTATTTTCTCCCATGTCTAACTAGTTCATCAAATGTATTGGCTTGTGGTTAGTCATTAAAGAATTAATGAATTTCTGTGAAGGGTACTGGACAGTCCTTGAGACTGTGGCTGCTCATTATGTGGGAATACACACATGTGTATTCATTTATATTGATTCATTTATTTTTTATATTCTACTTCCTAATATTTCATGGTTTATTGTAGGTAAGGAAATTATTCTTTCTGCTTCTCAGTTAAGTCCAATCAGGCCATAACTAAAGTGGTCTTTAGTCCAAAAAAAAAAAAAAGAAAGAAGTTAGTTTCTGTTTTATTTCCATAAGAATGTTTTTGTTAGCATATGGCACAGGGGTTCTCTTTCTTGCCTTGTCCTGCACAGCAGTTTGGTGCCATATGTCTCATGAAATAGGAAGATAGCCATCCTGATGTAACATAGAAAAGAGGAGATGTGGGCTGGCATATGTTTGATTTTTTTCATGTAAGAGAAGGCCTTTTTGGCATAGCATGGAGAGAAATTTGTCTGAAAAATAAACCAAATACAAAATAAGTTTTTGATAAAAAAAATAAACCTGAGCATAGCAAATTCAGTGATAGTGTGGCTCTGGATTTGCTAAGCAGTGCTGGAGCACATCCCTTTCCAGTTCTGCAAAGATGAGGGCTTTGCAATTATTGCAGCATTTCTTGAGTGTAAGTGCTGACAAATTGTGATTGGGAGGATGGATTTAATTTATTTAGTATTTCTATTTAATGGGGGCTTTTTCCATCAAAATAATTCTGCATATATTTTTACTAAGTGGGAATGAGGGCATAGTTACAAGTTTTAGCATATCTACTGCTTCCAGTTGTCAGTCTGTTGCTCATTTACAAATGGTCTTGTCTGAAGCTCTGAAGTCAGAGAATAACAGAGTGGTTTGAGTTGGAAGGTACCTTAAAGATCATCTCATTCTAACCCCCTGCTATAGGCTGAGACACCTTCCATTACACCAGGTTGCTTCAAGCCCCATCCAGCCTGTCCTTGAAAACTTCAGGGACGTAGCATTAACAGCCTTTCTGGGCAACTTGTGCTGGGAGCTCACCACCCTCACAAGGAAGAATTTCTTTCTAAAGTCTTGCCACTTATGCTTGGGATGAGCTCTGCACTGTTCTCATTTTCTGTTCGACCACTTTTTCACCTCATCCATGTTTTCACCATTTTTGTCCTTACCATAGCATACATTTTTACGGGACAGAAGTGGTTCTTAAATAGATGTCAGTCCTGTGTTACAGAGATACTAGTTTGGCAGTAATTTGGAATTTGTACCTTGAGCAGTCATGTTTTTTACAGTCCTGTTGAAACAGCAGAGGGTTATTGTGATGAACTTGTGGTCTGCTATTTACCCAGCTTCACAGTTAACCTTTTTAATCCTTAAAACAACCCCCCTACCCTTCACTTCCTTCTGAAAGGTAACAGTTCTGCTCACAGCTAATAATGAAATGTTTCTGCCTTGCAGTGGGTTAAATCTTGCACCAGTAGCTCGTCTCAGAGGCACTTGGGAAAAGTTACCCAGCAAGTACGAAAAGCACCTCAGAGACCTTCAAGATCTTTTTGATCCATCTCGAAACATGGCAAAGTACCGCAACATCCTTAGCAGCCAGAGCATGCAGCCTCCAATTATCCCACTTTTCCCTGTTGTCAAGAAAGATATCACATTTCTGCATGAAGGTAATGTCAAACAGAGAGAAAATAAATGAAGCACGGAATGTACTTCAGCCCTTTCTTCAGTGCTCAGTGTGTTAATATGTGTCTAACAAAGCTGCCACCAGTGGGATGCTTTTGAGGGATCCTTTGTAGGAGTAAAATAAAATAGAACTGGGAATGCCTAATGGAAGAGACTGGCCCTAGATGAAAATTAAAAATAAAATGCATAGTTTTAATATTTTGAAAGCAATGCTGTAGTCCTCATGAGCTGTCATAAGGTTTGGGGTGGAAGCATAGGTGAGTGTGCTGTCTGGTAGTTATGCTACTTCCAATATATTCTCCTATAAAAAACTTGTTGCTGTAATGTTTACAGGTTTTCATTCCGTGTTGTGGCATGCACACAGCTCCAGTGATACACCTCCTACTCTTGCTTTCAACATTTTCAAGGAATTTTGTTTAAATGTTTGCATTTTTTTTTCCTTTATACAAAGTCCTGTTCACAACTGGTTGAGGTGAATTTCCAAATACGCTTAATTCTTGGTTGTGATGGTTCAGAACTATTTGAACTTCTTTTGTAATGTGAATGTCGTTAATGTCAATTCTATATTTATATTATTTTAACATTATGCAAGTGAGTTTGGGCATAGCTCACTTATTCCTTTTTCCTCCTACTAACACTTGTTACCTTAAAAATAGATTAACAAAAAATATAGGGTAGTCCAAGTGGGTTTGATTCCATTACTGTTTTGCAAGAGCATCATGTTTTCTTGCTACTTGAATTAAAAAAATTGTGTTGATTTGGGGTTAGGGAGGGGAGAAGGGTAACAAGGGAAGAACTAGAAGCACAGTGGCTGTTCAGAAATATTTATTACTTTTTTTTTTCTTATGTGTGCGTTTCAATTATGTAGGCAATGATTCTAAAGTGGATGGCCTGGTAAATTTTGAGAAACTCCGGATGATTGCCAAAGAAATTCGCCAAGTTGTCCGCATGACCTCAGCAAACATGGATCCAGCTGTGATGTTCAGACAAAGGTGTGCAATGGGAAGGGCAGTAGCACTGAAGGGGTCTCAGTGTGGGGGAATCTGGGTCTCTGTGTGCATCAGCACGTTGATGTTTCATTGTGTACCTCATCATTGACACCTGCCATCAAACCACAACCTTTATCAAATTATGGCAAAACAGTTGATGCTTCCCAGACCTGCTTTGAATGACTAATAAACCAATTTATTAGCTTTAAAAAACACTGAACAATAGGTTCTAATTTTAATGATACATATTCTGCCAAATGAGATGTTAGTGTCAGTAGAGTGTTGAGAGAGCTATAATATTACAGGGTACTATATTTAGATATGAGAGAGATAAAAAGCATCTAAATCACTGATGTATAGATCTGAAATGTTTCAAAACAAAGTTCCACTGATAACATATTAAATTCAAACAAAGTATTTTTTATTTGTTGTAAGCACAGCTTGTTCCACTTACATAATGTTTGATATGTTCAGGTTTCAGCAGGTGGAGGGTGTTTTCTTGGCTTATTTTTCTTACTTTTTTCTTTTTATCTTGACGCTGTATATCACCAGGCTTGGTGTTAACAAAGTCCAGAATAAAAGCAACATAATTTCTAATCTAGTGCTGATTAGCTCCAGATTTTATTTAGTGGAAATGAATTATTTCCTTCATCAGTTTTCTTCCCACTGGCTGAACTAAAAGAATCAGTGGCTCTGTTGTGCCCATACAGGGTCCTGATCCTGTAGGTGTCTATGGGATGGGTGGTGGCCTCTCTCCTTGCACTGTCTGCCTCAAACTAATGGGCCAGACAAGACCCCTCAGGGTGCAGTTTGGGTAGGGAGATGGGTCATGTCTGGTGCTGAATAGCCACATGGCTCTGACTTCAGAAAATGACAAAATACTCTCTTGAGCTTCCCACACCTCTGTGCACCCCAGCAGAGAAGAGCTCTCTGAACACCCTGGAGGGAGTAGGGCAGTAGGAGACACAGTGGACAGTTTTTGGGTGAAATGTGCTTCATCCACCCGAAATTCCAGTCACCTGTGCAGTTGTGATTCTCTCTGATGTGTGAATTAAGTTACATCTGTGCAGTGGAAGGAAATAGGGCATGCAAGGATAGGGAGCATTTATAAGAGCATAGATATTTACCCTGTGGTATTCCAGTGGTCAGGGTTCATAGAGGATCATCAGTTCTGTCTGGTTTTTGTTTGCAAGGCTGGCTGTCAGGAAATATTTCTTTTTAAAATACAGGTATTTAAAGCCAGCCTGGATTGGGCTCTGAACAGCCTGGTCTAATGGAAGGTGTCCCTGCCCATGGAAGGGGATGAACTTTAAGGTCCCTCCCAACACAAACTGTTCTGTGGTTCTGTAACTCTAAAAATGGCCCAGTCTGAGCCAAAAATAACAGATCCTGTTAATGTTATTTAAAGATGGATTTGTTTCACAGTGGAGATTCACCTTTATACAGTTGAATTGGAATTAGCAAGATTTCATTTTTAGTATAAAACTATAAAGTCAGTTACTGAGAAGTTGTGATTGCTTTTCAGAAATTTTGGCATTCACAGCTAGAATTAGTTTATAAATAAATTTCCCTGACAGCCCATTCACTTCCCAAGACCTCATGAAGTGTATTCATTAAATAAATTTAATAGTAAATAGTATGTTTTTCAGAATTAGAAAATACATTTGAATGACTTTAATTTAAATTATGCACACTTCCATAAACTACTTAGGCATCTAATATTAGAGATAGTGCCAGACATTAAAAGAAAATAATTCCATGTTTTCATGTCATTTATATTAATTTTCATTGCCTCTTGTGTCTTATCTATCAGTTTCTGTTATGAAGCACCAAATAAATGCTTTTGAAGATGAAAAGTCAACAAGAAATGATGTGTATTAGTGGCAACATGAGTCTTGCTCATAAATTCATTGCCAATTATAGATAGTGTCTAGGTTTTCAAGGTTTAATTGGCAACTGACTTGTTTTCCAGCCAACAATCAAGAGAAAACAATGTCATAAACTTGAATACGGATAGTGACGATTTCTTGTGCACTTTCAACAGGCCTAATGCAAAGAGTAAATAAATTTAATCTCATTTTCTGCAATATGAATGAGTTGCACTCCATCAAATTTGAATTTGACTTACAGAAAATAAATTAATGCAAGTTTGATTTTTTCAATTAATAGGTTAAACAAAATCTGATAGATATTCAAGTATTTATCAAGTCTTGCCCTTGCATTTCATGAAAACATTGTGTTATTGTTTGAGAAGAATTTGGCTGTATAGAGATTTTTCTTTTCTGTTCTTTCCTGTCTACATCTTTCTTCCTGACTCTCAACTGTTTTATTTTTCCTGTGCTTTTCTGTTCAAATACATGCTTCAATGTATATGGCTCTTGCTTACAGGAAGAAGAGGTGGAGAAGTTTGGGGTAAGTGTAGAGCTGAATGCAACTAAGATAAATAAAGATTATGCAATTCTTAACATACTGCATCCTCCTTGTTAGTGCATGCATCTGAAATACAGCATGCATTTTATTAACCCTACAATACATGTTTTTTTGAAAACAGAAGTAGGGGGTTGCAGCCAATGTTTTACTGCAGCTATTAGAATTCTGAGTTCCTTTTCTGTAGAAGATAAGTTGTTTGAGTTTTGGCTTTGTGCATTAGAAAAAGCCCTGCTGTGCAGTTGTATTGGAAAGCAAACTATTTTGGGAAGTAAATGAAATAAGAAACTTGCATTTTAACATGTTACATGTTACAGAAAAGTCAAAGTCATTCTGCATTTTCAGCTATAGGGACATTTTGAATTGTGGTAATGATGTAGTAATTTCCTCCCTGAAGTTTGTGTTCAGGCGACCTTCAAAGTATTTATTTTTAGTATATGTTTAAAATGTATCTCACATTTTCCTGCACCAAAATCCTCGTTTGTACCACTCACACACCATTGGCTGTGTGAGGTCTGGATCATGGAATGACTAAAGATGAGAGTTCTGATGCTGGCCAGGGAAATTCCTGCCTGGTTCAAGGCAGTGATTTGAAGACTGCCATTGTAGCCATATTTTATGTGTTATGTGTATTTTTGCCCATAAAGTGTTACCTGTGTGCCTTTGCACAGCAGTGACTGGGACAGAGCCAGGACTTGGGCTGGTCATACTGGGATTAGTAGGTTTGGGTACTGGTTCCTGATACTGGTCTGGATTGCCCTTGGCTGGCAGCATTTGGTTGAGCATTGGTGCTCAATAATCAACTGCTCACAAGGCAGCTCCTGGGGAGAAATAGCCAGGACCCATGGAACCACTGTAATTTCTAACCCTTGGAATTACTGTGAACACAAGGGAATAAGGAAAAATAATTGCTAAAGGAAATAGAATTAAATTGCCTTAAAAAGTCAAATCCAGACTTGAAAGGAAAAAAATCCAGTGTGTACATAAACAATAAAAATACTTCTATCATTAAAAATAAACATAACTTCCTGATCATTGTAGAATAGCTTTGTCCTTATCCATCAGGAGACAGGACTGTCCCCTTGGATTGAATAGCTGTGAACACTTCGTCATGCCTTTTGCTGCTCCCTATCTCCAATAACATTACTTTTTTTATTTAATAAAGCTATAAATTACTGACAGTTTCTAAGCTTTTATTTTCTGTCAGGATGATTTATTTAAGATATTTGGAAATATTGCAGTCAGCTGTTTTCCAACATTTATTTTCTAAGCTCAGTGTACTTGATTCCTTGGATTTTCTCTAACAACATGTTTCATTCTGACTCCTTGGGCGACCATGGCTCTTCTGTGCCTGATGTTGTTTATTCTGCCACTTGTGATTCTGTAAACACACAAGAGCTTGATAAATTTCTTCATGTAGCTTTAAAATACTCATCTGAATATGTAAAAATCTGCAGACAAACCCAGTTTTGAACAACTTTGACATTTTCCATTAGAATTTACATGTGACTTATACTGTAATATCCATTTATTTAAAAGTGCATCAGAAATGGTGTGGCTGTAGGATTTTTGGGAGTTGAAACAGAGGTCACTGTTTAAACTGTACACAAATCAGTTGTTTGGTCACTCTTTCAATGTGAATAGGAGTGACTGAGAGGGAGAGTAACTCACATTCTTTAACAATTACAGTATTATTTATTTTTTGCTTCAGTTACTGATAGATTTGAGAGCTCAAAATTAGGAGTATTGAGAAGCATCCTCTTTCATAGATGTAAGTCTGTGCAAATCTGGGTATATGTATATCATCACTGTCTTCCTCACCTTTTTCGGGATGTTTTTTTTTAATGAGCTGCTCTTCTGTGAATGTTTTTAGTTAAAGAAAGCAGTTAATTATGTAATCAAATGCACTTTGTACATTTAAACTAATTTGCCCCTTGTTTAACCATTTCTTGTTCAATGAGTTTTCTGTGAAGACTGCAGTGGTCACTCACTTCTGTGCAAGAAGTTTCTGTGTAAGCCTGATGCACACAGTGGGTACCCAGTTCCTTAAACCAACAAAGTTCCCAAGTTTGTCCAGTTTTAGAATCTACAGTTGAATTCATAGAGCTGTTAAGGTTGGAAAATACCTCAGATCATGAAATCCAACCATCAATCCAGCACCTCCACCATGCTGACCACTAAACCACGTCCTCAATTGCTTTAAACGTGTGGTTTTTTTGACACTTCCAGGGATGCTGACCCCACCACTGCCCTGGGCTGACTGTTCCAGGTCCTGACAACCCTTTCCATGGAGAAGTTTTTTCTAATGTCCAATTTAGACCTCTCTTGGCACAACTTGAGGCTATTTCTTCTCTTCAGCTGCAGATCTTGCAGCACAAGCCTCCAGTTCATTAGCCGAGCTACATGAGTTCCACACGCAGCACTACCCCTTGTTCCTCCCAGCTCCACATTTCCGTGTGCAGTCCTGTTCTAGACTCAAATCACTGCTCTCAATTTACCCACATATGTTAAGACAAGTGTTGTTTTAATGCTGTTCATCTTTTTTAACTCACTTGCATCAGCATGCACTAGCCCTAACTGAAGATTATTGGCATTAATCTGCTTTGGCCTATGCTACTGTAGCTCTTTGTTGCTGTTGAGAACTGAACCTTTACTGCTTTGGTCTTTTCTCTTGTAGATCTCTGAGTCAGGGCAGCATGAACTCGAACATGCTGGATGTGCAGGGAGGTGCTCACAAGAAACGTGCCCGCCGCAGCTCGCTGCTGAATGCCAAGAAGCTCTATGAGGATGCCCAGATGGCAAGGAAGGTGAAGCAGTACCTGTCCAACCTTAGTGTAGAGACAGATGAAGAAAAGATCCAAATATTGTCACTTCAATGTGAGCCTGCATACAGCACTTGTAAGTACGGTGAGCTAGAACAGCAGCATGATCTATGGCATTTATAAAAAATGTTGTTCCTTCTGTAGAAACACTCTTTTAAACTTTTCCTCCAAGGAGAAAATACTGTACTAAGTGTTGTTTAGTCAGTTCTTGTACTGAGAGCTTCAGCAAGACAGCATGTGTGTTTATGTTTTTGTTGTGCTCAAAAAACATCTCTGATGTTTTTTATTTTGACCTTTAGTTCCTAAAAGCTGTGTGTCTTTCCATCAGTCTGGCAGGAAATTCAATAGCATATCAGGTCTGTTGGTGCCCCACTGTCCTTGCACAGAATTAGGAAGGATAAAAAAGCAGTGTTTACCATATGAACAGCAAGAAATAAAAACAGACAAAATCAATATAGAAACTGCAATGGATTACACCATAGAATAAATGAAGATTGTTGAGAAGTTAGGTCAATATTGACTGATGAGTCTGACATGGCTTGACAGTCACAAATTGAGGACTACAGCAGGACAGCTCTCATAATTTGAGCTCTTGGGAAACAAACCGTTGTCTGACCTGCTGTCTTACGTGGTTCAGTAAATTCATATTTAGAAATGAGAAATTATAATTGTGTTTTATTTAGATACTCTAGCAGTTTTCACTTTCTTGAAAGGCAGATGTGTTTCCAAATGGATGAGTAACAACTATGCTGAACAAAATAATGTTTCCTGCTTGTCTTTTGTCCAAATACAGCATTTTAAGGCTTTTTTTATCTTCAAATACTGTTTTGTCTCTGATGAAGTAAGTTCAAAGCATGACTAGGAGATGGCATCTTGATGATAAAATTTTATATCCTTGCTGTTATCCAGTATTAAGAATGCAAATCCTTGCTATTCCCTAAGATGCTGTTTTATGCAAATGTTATTTTAGCATTTACTTTTAAATAGCACTGAAGCAGGAAACCTGGAAGTGGCCCTTTTAAAAACTCCCTTTAACTCCCTTTTAAAAAAATATTAAAACCTTCATGTTTGAACTCTTGATAGATGATCTATGTGCAATCATGACAGTTACAAGGCCCAAGAGAAAAATATAAATGTTATCTGATTGGTTTTCCTTTGTTTTATAAAAATCAATTACAGTCTTATTTGCACAGTGCTACCCATAGATATTTGGAAGTAAAAATAGGGAATATATACTGACTGTTCTACTTCATGTAGTTAAGCAAATCAAGTCATATTTTCTTAAACATCAGAAAAGAAAATGAATTTTAAGTCGATACACAAATAAATATAAAATAGACTGGCATATTATTAAAAGTACTGTTTTTTAAAAACGAGGGAGAATGCCCTAAACCCCAAAACCCTCAGGTAGTAGGTCCAGTTGAGATTCTACTTGTTACAGAGCTGGAAGAAAGATTTGAGAAGTGATGTGTAGCAGGAGGGCGCTGCTAGCCCCTTGTGGTTTTAAATCTGGTGGAGTGAGAGCACTGACCTGTCCCAGGGGTGTCTCTTTGCACTTGGTTGCACTACCCACATTCAGGGGTTCAACTCCCCCATTTCTTAAATCAGTGATAAGCTTCTGGCCTTGCTTGTGGTAGGAATGAGCAGTAGTGGCACTGCAATCCAGAGTTTTCCAACAGAATATAAGGAGAATTCAGATGGCCTTAACTTCAGTCTGTGCATTGCTGTGTGATTAAAGCAGAAGCTGAAGCAGTGCCCTGTGCTGTAAATCACTCGTGCCACCTAGTGAAACATTTGATGCCAGCTGCAAAACCATCTGATTTTGAAGGACTTGCTGTTAGGCAGTTGCACCTTGCATGCAAATATTTAAAATACAGGCTTTTGGTAGAAATAAACATTTTTTTTTAATCTTTTGATTAAGTACCTCTATGGCACTTTAAATAGTTTAGGGCTTTTTTTTAAAGCTCTTTTACACATCATCTTCAGTGTGATGAGATTGTAGTCTTTGGACTAGAAATAGTTTAAAATGCAATTTGTCATCTTTATACAGTGGTTCCTTTGTCTGGATGGTTATACTGCAATAATCCTGCAACTGAAAGTGCTAGATATTTATATGCAGTTTTTCCTTAACAGTGACAAAGAATTTAGGTGACAGAAGAGGAGGAAAATCCTCCGAAATGTCTCCAGTGCCCATGAGATCAATTGGCCAAACCACAAAAGCCCATCAGCATCAACAAAACCGAATGAGTCAAGTTCTTCAGGTCCCAACTGTGAATTTGTACCCCAGCAGGAAAAAGGGACTGACAAAGGATCATGTCACATTCAGTGAGTATCTTCAGTTCACCTGGCTGGGGAGGTTTAAAGATGTAAGTAAACAGGAAGGGAGTAGCTCTTTTCTAGCTGGGTGGTTTATGTGAAGTACCACTATGCTTCATGAAATAAATTAATTTTAAAACAGCTGGTGCAAATTGCTGGGGTTTAAGATAGCATGCTTAGTCATTTGCAGTCTTTTATAACTTTCCTTAAAACAAGTTAATGGTGAGGTACTGTCTCCAAATATGCTCTTGCTTCACAAAGTCTAATATATTTGGGTGAAATCACTGAAGCAAATTACAGACATTTAATATTTTAACCTCTGGGACACCATTTTAACGACATTATGGGCAAATGGAGCAACATACATTATTGGCTGCTCCTAGTGAACATAATTTTTTTGTCTCTAAATTTGATGGTTGCAAAGCTGTATATTCTTTATTAAACAGCTTTTGTTCCATTTACATAATGGTTGTATCATTTGAAAGCTGCAATTGTGGGTTATTAAATGAAGTTAACTGCAATAAATAACTGATATGAAATTATTTTATAGTATATTGGACATCAACATAACTTAAAATAGCTTCAGAAAACAGTACATTATGGCATATAAAATACTGGTTCCAGTTAGTATTTATTTCAGTTCTCCTCTGAAAAGCCTGTGGAGTTTGACAAGTTCCAGAAACTTTTCTCAGAGGTATTTCTTCTTTCGTGTGTGGTGGTCTGTGCTGATCTAACAAGTTATTGAGAACTTGAAATAACTCCTCAGCACTGAGTCCTCTGTAGGATGGTCAAATAGTGAGTAAGGAACACCAAACTATGTATGGGACACTGATTTTGCTAAACTGGCCAAGCTGTGGACAGTGCCCATGAGTGTTGAATTGAGAATACCTGCTTGTGAAGATCTTGAACTGACCTGGTGGCTCTGATGTACGTGGTTTTTAACATAGTGCCAACAATGCTATGGGCAAGGGTTTCCTCCCAGCGTTTATGCTGCACACAGGTTTTTTTTTTTTTTAAACATAGTCCTTTGGCAAAACCAAAACGAATGTGTCCATTGCAGTGGTTCCTGTTGGGTTATGGATGTTTCAGCACAGTGCAGATGAGTAGCCAGCAGTAGCAGTGGCCACAGCTGATCTAAATTTAAGTGGAGACTGCCTCCACATGCAGAATTCTCTGATCATCTGCTTCTCTCTTTACTGAATATTCTGGTTGTTCAACATAGTGCTTATTTGTAGTTTAAACAGAAATCATTTATTCAAAAGAAGAATAAAATGCAGTAACTTATCCCATTGTTTTCATAGGTACAGGCTCTCCACAGAAGTCATTAAGCTTGTCTGAGGAAGTAAGTAGTAAGAAACAAACAGATGACACTATGTCCATGGCATCTTCTTTACACTCCAGCCCACCTGCTTCTCCTCAGGGCTCCCCACGCAAAGGTATGTGTGGGGCAGCATCAGTCCCAGGAACTGTGGCCTAAACCAGGGTGGGTCGTGGCAGGAATATTTGTTGATAATGACATGTAAGAGAAATAGTGGTTTAGAATATTCATGTCAAGAATAGAATCACATCTTTCTATGAAAAGACTTGATTTTCCAATGTATTTGTATGTTTTGGACTTTTAAGTCAATTAGTTTTTAAAAAAGGGAAGAGTTGTTTTCTTAAAATACTGCCTAAGTGCTTTTGGCACAAATCCCGATAGGTCTGAAGTGGTGACACCTGCCATCATGCTAGTTCAGATTTAGATGGCCACTTAAATAAATGGGATTCACAAACCTGGGGATTTCTTGAAGATGGCAGTGTTGGACAGAAACTGCAGCTATTGAGACAACTTTTGATCTTGCCCAAGGTAGCTGGAATACCAGGTGATTAGATAGAGCTGGAGATGGAATGGTGTCATAGTTCTTTAGGACAGGTGGTTTAGGTTGCTGCAGAAGTGGTGGATCCATCTAAATCCTCGAGTCGCTGTTCATATTTTTTGTTCTTGTGCACAGGGCTTTGTATACATCCCTGTCTCTCATGATGCCATGAGAATCCCTTTATTTTTGATGTCTTCATCTTAAAAGACGTGCATCACTTCATCATTAGTCAACCTTGGATGGAAATTCATTTGAAATCTCTTAACACCACTCAGTAGCCAGCCTGGGTGGTTGGTGTTGGATGGCGTAAGGCCTCTCTCCCTCCCTTCTGCGCTGCTTTCACTCACTGATAGCTCAAAGCCACCACGTTGGCATGGCATGGCATGGTGACCTGCTGCATCTTCTCACCCTTCTCAGTGGGAAATCAGGCTGGTCCATCCACTTCTGCCTTCACAAGATCCTGTTTCCTTTAGGAGAATGCCACTTACTTTACTTAAACACAGCATATGTTTAAAAAGCTTAAGTGCTTGGGTTGCCAAATCTTGCTCCACTGAGCATAGTTTATAAATATGTTATTTTCGTTAAGTTTTACCTGGTTCTTTGAAAATAATGTTTTGTTTCTTGGGGATTGTTTCATTAATTCAACTTGCTTTCAGCACTGATCTCATTTGATTGAGGTGATCTGTACTTTGTTGTATGTGTTCTGCTAACAGCTCATTGATCTAAAATTAGGTGCTTCACAGACAGCTGAAAGATGTAATTTTAGGCATGAACACATTCCACTTAATCTTAGATTTCTTTTTCTTTTAAGCTATACCCAAGTGGTACACAAATAGGATTGAAGAGAAAGGATTTTCCATTTGGATGTTATTTTTGTTGTTATTTATCTCAAAATCTATCAACATCTGTCTGTGTCTACTTCATTGTAGTTGGCAACATCCAAAGGTCGGATAACTGCAGTCAAATGAATCTCTCTGGCTCTTCCTCATCGCTGGCCAGTGAAACCAGCAACAAGAACAGTGGACAGCGCAGCTATGGAATAGGTGGGGCTTATTTACAAAAGCAAATTTGGATGATTTGCCAAGCTGGAGAGAGTCCTGAGAGAAGTGCAAAGGAGGACAGAGAGAAAGAGAGCAGAAGGGCAGAAGCTGAGCATGAACCTACAAAAATAAAGGGATTCTGGTTTAGAAGACTTAGGGAAAGAAGCTTCTCCAGGGAAAGAACAGCTTTTACTGCAAAAAGGGGAGCAGTGCCCACTGAAGCCTTAGAAAACAGTGGAAACCAAAAGGACAAGGACATTGATGGTCTGAGTACAGCAAGTATCTGTAGCAACAGCAGTGTATACACATCCTACTGCCTATGCACAAGGCCTAGAAGAAGGAGGAAGACTATATAATGTATTTTTAGAAGGAAGACTGATGTCCATATTGTGTCCAATAGCCTGAGTTTATCTAAGCTATTTCAGCACTATCCATTTACATGTTTAAGATGTTTAATGTGCTTCCCTTCCAGATGTTTGTGTCAGTTCTTTATAGCTAATCACCCTTACAGTGCAGTGAAGAAAATAATATGAACTTTAGAAAATCGAGGAACAGGTACAGTGTCAGTTCAGTTACTACTTAGTGTGTCACAAATGCCAATGAAACAGTAAGTTCTGCAACATCTGTTAATTAAACAGTCCCTGATATAGTGTCAGTGGAATGCTCACATCCAGCACTGGTGTGTATTCCATTGGTCACATCTTCTGCTGTCATTTTCAGCCTAGCTAATGTGTATATTTAGTCTGTTCATACACATGTGCTGTTTTTTTTATGGCTCAGCTTTCAGATAGTGTTAATTTCTTTAATGAATAGGAGCCCCTTTATTCTCCAGATAGTTGGAACACTGTGAGGACATTTCTTACGGCAGTACAGTTTTGTTAGTTTAAAGAGTCCCTTAAAAATGTAAAGCGTATAAAATATTAGTTATTGCCAAATGAAAGGAAACTGAAATTTAATCTTAAAAAGGCTGCTCTTAAGTACATTTTGAGATTCAGTCCTATAGTTTGATAATATTGATATTTACTGCTCATATTTGCTCTTAAAATCTTACAGCAACAATCAGTGTTAAGCTTTAAAATTTTAAATGTTGAGCTGTATGCTCAGTGGCTGTATGCCAGTGTCTCCATATGTCATACTGTATCATCTCTATATTGTTTATGCACTTAAGGGCATCGGTCTTCTGTATGAGGTTGTGTGTCTCACTGGCTTTTACACTGCCTTGTCATTTCACTTTGTCACCTCATCAATGTAAATATGTGGTAGTCTTGCTAAAAGGCACATGTGCAGAAATTTAGGACAAAAAAGCTTGGTTGAGATGTTATATAGGGGTGCATACCTTATTTGTGTCTGAAAGAAGTTGTTTGAGGGTAAGCCAAGCAGAAAAAAACCCCAAAACATTATGCATTTTGCTCTGTGTTCAGTGAGGTCTTCAGTTGTTCTCCTTCCATGAGTACAGCACTGGAGTCTGATCCAGCTCCTACCAAGGTTGTACTTTCTGCCTTTGCTTCCTTCTCTGTTAGTCTTGGAGCAGATAACAAAACTGAAATGGACCATATGGCTAATCTCCGAGTGCTGATAGCTGTCTTTTACCTTAGTTAGTATCTCCTCCTCCACAGCCAGAATCTTTTTTTGAGTCTTGAATGGCAATATGGCAGAGAGATAGTGAGAAGTGTGCTGTGTTTATACTGAAGGAGTCAGCACTTGCAGAATTGGAAAGATCTGATCTGCTCACCCAGTACTGATGCAGTAGCCTGCTGACTCTGGTTGTATAGGTTAAAGCTGCTGCTCTGGAGAGTAGTGGAGTTGTAGGTGGGTTATTGGTATCCCTGGACTTGCATTAGTAAATCAGTGCTAAATACTGATAGGTGCTAAAAGCTTTAGTACCCTAAAATCTTCAGTGAACTGATTGTATGCAAACAGGTCTTGGTTATTTTTATTCTAAATATCCTTGCTGTAACGTGTGTGTCAATACTTTGTTGTCGTATGTTGATCAAGACATTCTCCTCTCATCTCCCCTCCTGTACTTAGGCTATGCCCTAATACCTTCCACTAAATCCGACAACTTCTCAGACTCCAGTCACAGTGAGATTTCATCCCGGTCCAGCATCGTGAGCAACTGCTCTGTGGACTCCATGTCAGCAGCACTGCAGGACGAGAGGAGTTTGTCCCAGTCCCTCATTGTGGTGGATTCTGGCGGGGCAGAGAGAAAGGAGCATCCTCAGGCACTGACAGATTACGGCCAGCCGTGCCCGGGGTAAGGTGCAGCTGGTTCTGGTGGGGTTTGGTGTTCTGGTGTCAGAAGGGGAAAGGAAGCTTTGGCCAGGACACAGCTGTGCACTCCACTCTGGTTATTAAGTTTTTGCTGGAAGCTGAAGCACTGGCTGCTGTGTGTGAGCCTGTTTCCATAAGAAGCTTACAGTATTACTTGGGGAGATAACAGCTTGTTCCCATTGGTGGGCTTTAGATGGATATTTCTTGCAGGAGACTGGGAGCTTGTTAAAAGCCAGGATGATGCTTAGCAAATTAGTGCCACGGTGAGAGACATCAAAAGAACAGAATATGATCAATTCTCTATGAGTCAGCAGTGCCAGTCACTTAACATGCTCTAATGTGATTTGTAAGGATTTTTCTAATTATCATTTGTTGCTTTGGCAGACAAGCAGCTTTCTGCCACTGTCTTTCTGACAGTTTCCATGCAAGAGGTCTTGTTACTTCAGTGCAATGAGAATTTGTGCTGAAATGATGAATTTGATGCTTCAAACTGAAAGTTTTCGATTTTTCTTTCTAGATACAGCACCTTGATCCATAGGATGTAGTATCTCAAATATATCTTGTCTGTCCTCAGTTGTCATGGATTCAGCTAAATGAGAGATGCTCCTTACATTTCTAATTTTTCCAGCACATGGAATCTGAGAATGCTTTGGCTTGCAGACCTTAAAGATCATCTTGATCCAACCCCCTCCTTCTCTGGGCAGGGATCAGGGTGCTTCCAACCCCATCTAACCTGGCCTTGAACACTCCAGAGATTAAAAGAAAAGAGTAATTCAGTTTATTTCATAGGATTGAGATGGGAATTTAAAGATGTGCTTCATCAAAGAAAATAATTCCCTTTCTAGAAGGGGAGTTCATGTTTTGTGGTTGTTCCTTTATTCCTTAGTTTCAATTGGCTGTGAGGGAAGAAAGTGGATTTTATCCTAGGACTTACAAAATAGAAAAGTAAGAAAATAAAACCCCTTGCTTGCACATACCTAAGAAACATTGCTTGATTTCACAACTTGTCAGTACACTGCTGAGGGAGGGTGTTGAATTTTAATGTTGTGCTGCCCATGCATTTATTAACACACCCAGAAATAGTCGGGAGAATTGAATAATGTCTAGCAATCCTAAAATTCAAATCTAAATTCATACAAACCTGACTTTATTTTTCCCCCTTTAATCATGCAATTAGAGTTTTCAGCAGACATTTCTTTAAAAAAACATTTTGGACTTGGCTTTTCAGAATCTGTCCCTCCATATTGTTCCCACAAATGTTACTTATGCCCAATATTTTCAAATATTCTTGAAATGAAGCTGCTTCCACTGTCTCTAATCAACTTGATGTTGCTGTCAGTGAAGGGGTTGGATTTTATTTTCAATATTTATTTTTGTTTTAGTTTGTAAAGAAGAAGGTGTTAGCAGACTAAATGTATGAGGTAATTTACTCCTCTGCTTTCTGTCAGGCATTGTTGCTGTGACTGGTAGAATAGAGCTTCTGTGAGCCAGACTTAGAGATCTGGAGTGCAGCCTGGAAATGCATGTTGCAAACTTGCTATTCCCTTGGGAATAACTTACTTACTTCTGGGTGTAATAATGATTTGGGAGTAGTATTGTCACTTTTTAGTGCCCCCTTGTGCCTTGAGCTTGCTGCTCACCTGATACAACCCCAGAGCTGGCTCTGAGTATGCTTTCTTATTGTAAAAGTTTACAAATGTTTTTTTTTTTTTCCAATTCCCGTTGTTTTCCAATGTAGCTGGTCCATCACTCGGCCTGCTCTGATCAGAGGGATGGCATTCACATCTTCCATGAGCAGCGAGGAGATCTCCCATGACCACATCACAGTAGAGGCAGCAGACAGCGGCCGGGGAAGCTGGACTTCATGCTCAAGTAGTTCTCATGACAATTTCCAGAATATCCCAAACCAGAAGAGCTGGGATCTTCTCAGTTCTTACCGTCACACACAGCTAGATGGGCCTATAGCTGAAGTGGATCCCAGAAACTGTTATTCTGAGGAGGGTTATTTGTATTCCGAAGCCTTTTCCAAAGCCAACAGGCAATCCAAAGCCAGCGTGGAGCTCGATCAGTCTCGGCAGAGCTGGGCATCCTCCAGCTCCCTGTCAGACACTTATGAGACAAACTATGGGACAATTAAGCGAAGGGGGCTGGAGAACTCCACAGTGGAGCAGATGGAGGTTTTGGACTCTAAACCAGGCGCTGATACAACTTACAAAACTGTTACTTCGAGTACAGAAAAAGGCCTGATAGGTAAGACCAGCCAGCAGCTTATGGAAGCTGCTATATCTGTTTTTAATTTTGATACTAAGTTGTTAAGAAATAACATCAGCAGGTCTGGGGCTGCCTGGCATGTTGAATTCAGCTTCACACCTGGTTGTAGTAAGCGCACTACAAAGTGTGTTTTCAGGTCATCTTCTTTTGCATCAGGAATATCAAGATAATAAATACGTGCACTTCTCCATCACTTTATGGGTCTACAGGAAAGCTATATCCAGGAAAATGTCAGCCAGTTCTTTTCTGTAGTAAGCTGTTTATCTTTTTTGAATGATTTTGGAGATGTACTCTGTACACTGTAGATGTTCTTCTTACATGGGTAAATGATTCCATATTCCTTATAATACAGACTTCCCAGGAACCCAGAGGGAAGAGCGTGACTGCAGAGTGGTGTGGAACTCACCTGCCTCTTTGGAGCTGGGGCACCTTTCATCCACAGGGCTTTGGGCTCTGAAAGCTCAAGGGCAAAGCAGATTCCTTTCCTGTCTTTGCTATTTTAAGATGCCATTTATTTGGTTATACAGCTGCAGTTTGGCTACTTATGAAAGGAGAAAAAATGAAAAATGTTCTCTGAAATATGCACAGTTCTATCAAGCAATATGTTCTTCCCCCTAGTGGGTTGAGAAGCCAAAATTAAAGGAACTGGGTTAGTAGCAAGATAAAACATGGAATGCAAAGCTTTCTAAGACTGAGGCAAGGGTGCAGCTGAAATGCAATTTAATTACTGAGTGGATTGCTGGAGGGGTTTGTTATCAAAGGTAATTGCCTGAATAAACCTTGCACGTAGGGCGGAGGTCTTGGATTGTGTTCCTCCTTCTTGGCTTTGGAAAGGAAATCGTGTTGGAACCTTACAGAAAATTTGCTCCCAGCTCATTGCTGTGCCTGTGCTCTGTCCTTGGAGCCTTTCAGAGCTGTTTATGAGTGCCTGAGCAGTATTAGGAAATGGCAGGTTCACTGTTCAGTACATGCTGTCTTTGCTGACAGCACTTGACCTTCCTTTTAATTATTTTTCCATTCTGTACCATGTAGAGCTGTGGAGGAGCACTCACAGAGTGCTGGAGTATAGGGCATGAGTATGTCTGCTCAAGGAAAGATCTGATACGGGTGGATATAATTATAGGTTTGCAAATGCAAATCCATTAGCTGTTCACCATCACGCAGTATGCCAAAGATACCTTCACTTTATTTCACTGTTTATAAAATATTATTAATTGGAACTTGACAAAGGCACGTATTATTCTTAGTAGACTAAAGGTTAGCTCTAGGGAGCTTGAATCTTTCTGCTTTGAAGGAGAACATGCCCACCCTTGTCATTCCTCCTGCAAATCCAACCAAGACTGAAGGTGAGATGAGGACCCAGCCCTTCCCCATCCCTGCAAGGAAGAGCAGATCCTCTTCACTTTCCCTGCTTTTTCAGAGACCTCATTCAGTACTAGGTACTAGTACTAGTTAACTAGTACTAGTTAAATAAATCCTGTAATGCAATAGTATAAATCTCTGCCTGTACCCATGTGTATCTGCTAAACTGCTGACTGAATTTGGTTTTAGTTGTTTTACTGTCAGCCCAAGTAAGAGCTGAGGCCATCAAGTATGAGCTAGCATGTGTTCCTGATACCAAAACCTGAAATCTCACAAGTCTACAACACAATAAGAAATACTCCTTTATTTTTCATCCCTTCACATTCTTATGAGATACGAAACTATTACATTTGCTGAAATAAAGTAATGAACGTGCACTGTTTAAAATAGATCCACAGGAAGAATGCAAATTCACTTAACTAAGAGATTTTAAAAATCACCCTGGCTTCGAAACTCTCCTGTTGCAACATGTCAATGGAAAAAAGCCCAATTTAACATGCACATAAGCCTCAGACCTGGGGTGGGAGAAAGGGGAGGCAACCTAAGAAGAGTTAAAGTTTGGGTTGAGAGCCTCTGTGACTTGAACTACTGTTGAACAGGACAGGAAGGGAAAAGATGAATTGTGAGGCATAGACATCGCAGATAAATAATATTGATTGTAGCCTTTTCATCACTGCACAGGGTGTAATGCAGCACTTCCAAAGGCTGTTTCAATAACTGTTCTGTTTTTTTCTCATTGCAAACAGAGAACATAGTTTAAGATAAGGGTATAAAAGAAAACAAAACAAAAACCAAGGGAAAAGGCAAGAAATCATAAGTATGGGTGTGATAAGCCGTTATTCACTCTGTGAAAATGTGGAATAATTAATGCGGGCTCAATACACAGTCTGCCTCATAGGATCAGTTTTAAGTAATGCTAGTTTTTTTCTTCCTATGGCATAGCCAGATAACCATGTCTTTATACACATCAGTTGATATGGTGATATTTTAATATCATTAATTTATGTTAAGCGACTGACATCTTTTGGGCGATGAAATGGATGTTGGAAGTCAACCAGCAGTTTTTGCTGTCAAACACCAGCATGCTGTGCGAAGTAACTCTGGGCTGGTTGCCTTAATTCCTTCTGTTTCAGTTTCCCAGCCTGTAACAGTGGCAAGCAGACTTGGCTGTGCTGGCTCTCCCTCCTGCTAGAGAGCTCCAGAGTGCAGCAGGGCCACAGGAGCAGGGACTGAAATAAAAGGTGTCAATGCAGACAAGCTTAGAGTCCTCTTTCCACTCAATTGACATCTCACTTAAGGAGTTCATGGATTCTCTTGCCATTCTGACTTCTTAAAATAAATAGAAAACAGAAATGAAGGCATAAATACCTGCTGCTGTCGTTATAACTAGTGTTTCTGCATTTGCATTTTGTTATCAGTTTCTGTTTTGCCATTGTAACATTTCATGATTTTTTAACGTTTTGTTTCCTTTCTTTTTCTTCTTTAACATTTCCATTGCTTATTTCTTGTGCCCAGTGTACTGTGTCACCTCACCTAAGAAGGACGATAGGTATAGGGAGCCACCGCCCACCCCTCCAGGATATATGGGGATTTCTTTAGCCGACATAAAAGAAGGATCGCCCCACCACCCTCACCTCAAACCTCCAGACTATAGTGTGGCAGTGCAGAGGTCAAAGATGCTGCACAGTGACCTCTCTAGACTTCCACCAGCTGCTCTCGGTAGTGACCCGGTGGCCTGTGTCTCTTCGAGGACGCCTCAGTGGCACGGCCGGCAGCCGTCCAGCCCCAGAGTAGCAGAGTTGCCTGACGCAGATAGTGAAGAGGATGGTAGGTGAACACCTGGCTCGGGAGTGGGGCTGTGCAGGGTGCACTTCACAGCAATGTTCTGGGCTTTCTCTTGGGTCATTCTTGGAGATAGAAAGCGGATTGATCTCTAAATGCACAGCTGTGTTTGTATGGCTGTATGCACATGCCTGGCTGTGTATGTCATGCATAACTGGGTGCATGTACATACACGTTCAAAGCAGAGAGGAATGCCTTCCCCTTAGAAAAAGCATGTTGGCTCCAAACGAATTCAATGTATGTGTAAATAAATAAGTATACAAAAATATGCATCTAAGATCTCCTAAAGTACAGCTGAGACACTTAGGAGCATTTAGAATATTTTTTTGCCTTTAAAATAGGTCCCTTCTTAAACAGTGATGGGACACTGACAGGCTACATGTGGAAAAACTCTAGCCACCTTGGGTTGATTAACTGATGTCCCAGTGGTTTGGCTGGCATCAGGGTGATGGTCTAAAATGAGTAATTTGGATTTGGTAGAGTGAACTTATTTCATTTGTACTCAGGTGTGCTGGCATTGAGCTGCCTCATGCCTCAGCAGATATTTTTGGAGATTGGGTTTCAAAATATTGAACAAAAATAGTAGTGAACTTCTGCTCTTCTGGAGAGGGCATTTGATGAAACTTATGTTCTCTGCCTAACTTGGCCTGACAGTGTCTCTTCCAGTTCATTTTCCATGATCTTGTTTGAAACAACAGCCAGTGCTGCCAAGCATGGCATTTGTGGGGTGAAAGTAATGTGAGAGTTTTCCAATAAAGACTTCTCTTATATTGTGTCAAGGCAGGGGAATTCCTGCTTAATTGTTTATCTGCTGATTTGCTTTTAATTTCTGTGCACTGATGTGATATTCTGTACCTTTTGTCGGTGAACTTCTTTCTAGTTAGAATTTTGTGGTAATTTCCTTCCATTTCAGTCTGATTCAAAATGAGCCTGTATTGAGATTCTAAAAATTTCTGATGCAAAAGGATTGTATCTTGGCCCTTTAAAATGTGTAAGCAGCAGTTAACATACATATTAGTACTGCAGTTCAAACTTACAGTAAACATAAAATTGTCTGGCATGAATTCTGTTGTGCTTTTGATGTAAAAATAAGGAAGTCATTGCTTCAGACATTTTTAATCACATGTTTTCTGAGCTAAATTTAACTGTACCCTTTTAGAGGCACCTATTTTACTATTTTTTAAGTGCTTGGTTAATTTTATTTGGGATAAAATGCTCACTGCATGGAAATTTGCTGGCTTTTTTCCCAAATCTATAGCTTTTGGGATACTGCATGGTGATAATACTTGGAGGATCTGGGATTTTCTGTTTTGCTAGATGTCTTTATCGTATGACCATCATACCTCAGACTGCAGAACCTATGGATGCCCCATCTCTGGAAGTGCACAAGTCCAGGCTGGATGGGGGCTTGGAGAAACCTGGATGGTGTTCCTGCCTATAACATGGAGTTGGAATGAGATGCTTTATAAGGTCCCTTCCAACCCAAACCTTTCTGTGATTTCCTGAGGATCTGATAAATGGTGATATGGAATGTGTAGTGATCAATGATAAAGACAGTGCAAACACGCTGTTGAAGGGGTGAAGTTGTCATAGACTCAATGTTACCACCTCATTGGGTGCTGGTCTATGCCCTGTGTGTCTGAGGTGGGGACTGGTGGAATAATTGCCTATTTCTTTTATCTTGTTTTGCAGAAGATGAACAAGTATCAGCAGTTTAACCCTTGGGCTGTTTATATAAACCACTCACAACACAAGCATGTGGGAGAAGCTCTCATGGTTCTGTTAGCAACTGCTGACTGCTTGCTGCTACTGACCTCAGACCTTGCCTCTGTCACAGACGAGATGGAATGAGTTGGATCACCTCTTTACACCTTCCTTCACTCTGCCACCACCACCTAGAGAAGCTATTTCTGCCTATGAAATGGAAAATCCTGTTCAAGGAATGTGCTGACTTGCCTGGATACCAGCATGGGTACCCAGAGATGGACTGAGTTTTGTGCATTGGGGAGGACCAGTTGTCACCACCACTTGAAACTTGGGAGCATTTTTCTTTATGATACCGTATAATCCTTTGGTAGTTTCCATTGTTATTTTCTACATGACCATTAGAAGTCTGAGAGTGTATTTTATGAACTTCAAAAAAAAAACAAAACTATATCAAGATGTCAGCAACAGCAAAGGATGTTGCTGAAGTATCTGAAAATAATTTATTAATTTAATATTTTTAAATGGAAGTTTCCTGTATGTGTATTGGGAGTACTCTGGTTGGCTAATATAAATGTTTGGTCAATGTGACAGTAAATTAACTACACATCAACTGTTGTGCTCTCAAAATAAACAGAAAAGTAGAAACGGGCAAAGAAATTTACAGATTTTAGAGTGGGTTTAGATTTAATATGAATAGAGCCCAATGCCCTGCAGAGCATTGTCTGTCAAGCCAGCACTCGTGCTGCTCCCCTCCCACATGGACACAGCAGAAACATCCTGTCCAAGGATTTTTAGAAATTTTTTTAGCTACCAGCCAACTGAGTGCTGAGTGCAACCATTGGTGCTCTCTTCCCATATTAAAGAATGTTTGAAACATGGAAGCCATAGCTTATGGAGAGCATTTGGGGAGAAGCTTTCCCAAAAGAGTTTTAACCAGGTTTTGCCCTGCAGAGTTCAACATGCAGAGCACATTCTAAAACTCAAAACTCAGCTGTGTGTTGGGGTATTCAAGATCATCTCATATGTCCTGGCCTTCTCCCAGAGTTGCACAGGTTATCAAAGGTTATCTTTGAAAAAAAAAATAGAAATCACCTACATTTCACAATAATATTTGTGAAACTGAATAATAAATGACACAGAGCTTATAGAAGAGCATAATGCATTTTATGATGGGTTAAAAACCCTGTAGTGTTTATCTAGAAAATACAGATGATCTCAAACAATTTTTAAAATCCTAGTTAAAAGTCCTGATGTTGTTGATGTCAGTGAGAGTTTTGATTTACAGCCAGCCAGTATTAACCCATGATCCTCTAGTGTGACTATGGTCAAAAGAATTGCTTCTTTGATTTTACTTTTAGCCAGCCAGAGTGCAGAGGGGTAGAACTGGAAATGCCTGCAGGTTCTTTCCCTCCTTTCCCTCCTTTCCCTCCTTAGCCTCCTTTGCCTCCTTTCCCTCCTTTCCCTCCTTCCATACATGACACCCCATTCTAGTGTTAAAATCAGACATCAATGTGTGAATATGTATTTAAACATTTAATTGTAAATCTTTGTTGTGATGTTTACAGCCTAAGCTAGAAAGATGATGTTTGTCATTTTTACAGTGCCTCAAAACTGATTTCTATATCCATAGTTGTGAAGAGCTTTAAGGGTTTGGTTTTTTTTAACCTATATGTGTGCAGGGGTGCAAGGTGAATACAATATTTTTTGAAAATGCCACAAGTACCAAAAACAACCCAAAGCCTTTGATGTGCTTTCTCCGTAGTAGCTAGGGGCTGATGCAACCAGGTGGATGTGAATGACCCAACCTGTGTCTGCCTTCAGACCAGTACCAGGTTCAGCATTGTCTGGAATGTACCTGTCATGATAGGACCTGGGAAGGTGTAAATGAGCAGTGATGCTGAGGAAGAGGATTCCTAATTTATAACTCACTGGTCGGCTGTTTGAATTTTTGGCACAAGTATCAGAGAAGCAAATGGTTGAAAAAATATATTAAAATCCACTTTAGGTATGGCATAATAAATGCATTTTGCTTTCTCAAGGCCTTAATGTGTATAATGAACTTGCACAGGTCTTAATGACTAAAGATTAGTGTTTCAAAGCAGTGCAAGGCAGGGTAGGTGTTTTCAGCACATGCAATATTGATAATAGAATTCTTGATCTGATATTCCTGTGGGATGTAAATCCAGATCCTGCCATCCCACTGTCAACTGTAGTTGCTTGTTAACATCTACATGGAAACAATAGGCTTTGAGTTCCATCTGAAATCATCTGCATTGTGCCAGGTGAATGAAACCTCACAGTTCCTTGGCCTTGGGGGTAGCTACATCTTATTCCAGCTTGTTGAACAACAGCTTATACAGCTTGTTGAACGAAAGTATAGGGGATGGGGATTACTAAAGTGGCTTCCTTTTACTCCAAAACCCAATAGTGCTGCCTTTGAGGATGCAGGGAACCCCTGTGGGGAGCAGGGTCAGGGTCTTTTGGCAGTCAGCAAGAGCAGCTGAATAAATCACCCATCCAAACATGATGTTTGATGGTGTTTGCACATCCAACAGGATTGTCTGTTCCACAAGGCTTGGCAAACACTGAAAAGTTCTGGAATGAGTGAAAGTCTCACTAATAACATTTTCCTAATGGCCAACACAGCTGGTGTGCATAAATCATACACAAACTATGGACAGATGAGCTACTCCTGCTACTCCTGCCTTGCACAGTGTGGCTTCTCTACTGCTCCTTGCTGGGGTTTTTTGTTTGTTTGTTTGTTTTTAACTCAACCGATCACATTGATTGGGGCCAATAGCCAAATGTAGAGTGTCTGGTGTGGGTTTGAAGAGACATTATCCCTTTTCTTTGGTAATGCAGACAGAAGCAATATGGTGGTTAGTACTTGTTGTACATTGCTTTGTTGAAGTGATGTCTTCTGGACCACAGATCCATGACTCTGTACCTCTGCTAGGTTCTTTTAACTTGGGCTCTGATGCTGATAAACAGTTCAGGTGCCTCATGTCATGTTCTTCCACTGCCATACCTGGGTTTGCACACTTCCTGCTTGTCATTTGTTCCTGACTTGTTGGTGAAAGATGCATTTCAGATTTCTATGATTTAAGCACGCAATGTTCTGTTATAATCTTAAACTTCCAAATAATTCCTGAGAAAGCAGTGTAGTTTGGTAAGATTGAATTGGCCTCTCCAGTTGCAGAAAGGGGAAAATGAGATCACCAGGCCTCTGAGCATCAGGTTTATCTCTCAGGTACACAGAAGAATGGAAAGACAATGGCTGTGGACCTTTGCAGTTCACGTTTTTGCAACGTGGACGGATTTTGAACGTCTGCCAACAGTGGGCAGTGTGGAGCCTTCCTGGCTCCTTCCTTTTACCTTTACTCAGATAAGTTTGTAGGTGTAGTCTCACCTTGAGTCCTGTTTGTGATTTTTGGGCACCGTGATATGAAAAAGACATTAAGCTATTAGCATCCAAAGGAGGCCAGAAGGATGGGGAAGGGTCTGGTGGGGGGAAGCCTTATGAGAAGTGGCTTGGGGCACTTGGTCTGTTCAGGCTGGAGAAAAGGAGACCGACGGGAGAGAGACCTCTTTGCAATCTACACCATCCTCCTGAGGGCCAGCACTGATCTCTCCACTCTCATGACCAGTGGCAGGTCTTGAGAGAATGGCCTGAAGCTGTGTCAGGGGAGGTTTGAGTATTCAGAGAAGGTATTTCACCCAGAGAGTACTTGGGCACTGGAGCAGCTCCCTTGGGAAATGGTCACAGCACCAGAATGGCAGAGCTCAAGGAGTGTTTGGACAATGCTCTCAGGCACAGGGTGGTATTGTTGGGGATGGTGCTTTGCAGGGCCAGGAGTTGGACTCAATGATCCTGATGGGTCCCTTTCAGCTCAGCAGATTCTGTGATGCCAGAGCCCATTGTTTGGGATGGGATGCTCTGGGAGCTATCTGTACCTGCCAGAGGCAGGGGGTGTCCCCAGGGGCTTAACATACCAGTGATGCCACTTGCAGAGGGGCCTTTGGGGCATCAGGGCTGTTCCAAAACCTGTTTCATTATGTCCTGATTAATTTGAGTGCAGGCAACAGTGGAAATACAACCCTGTCATTTAAGTTCTTACAAAACATTAGAATCTTTGAAGGATAAACTTACCACTGCCTTTGCAAAAAGAAAAGAAAAAAGGGATACTCTCTCTTTAGAAAAGCTTTACACATTATATTTTAGAATGCTTGTATAGAGGGTTACCTATCTTGAATTCCCAACCCAGCTTTTGCTTCTGTTGTGCTTTATATTGTTTTATCTTTATTTCTGATATACCTGGAATGCAGTTTAGCTTGGTATTAATTAAATTCTAAATATGTGAGCATATTGGCAAAACTGCACAGATGTAATGATATTCCAATAGCAATTGTACTGCACAAGTCAGTGATTGTAAAGTATTCTGTAACAAGCAATGTTTGTCTCCTATTTTTTTATACCTCTTACACTTATGTCTTTTAGAAAGACAGTGCCTCTGTACGCTTTTTGTATTTTTATTGAGTGATTGTAAATATTTGTTATATTTTTGGTTAAGAGAATGTTTAAAAGTACCGTTTATTATCCAATCTATTAATATGTTGGAATCAATAAACAATTAACATGTATTAATTGTTTTGAGCAGCTGTTTTCTGGCAGCCAGTGGAGGTTGGAGCTGAGGTGGTACAGAGCTGGAGAGAGCATGGTGGGAGTGATGCTCATCTGGGATCAAAGAGGACTCACCACTGAGTGATTGTGTTGTGTCTTCACAGTGAAGACAGTGAGAGCAATGCAGACATGTGATGTTCACAGGCCTGGAGCACCTTTTCTGTGAAAACAGGCTCAGACAGTTTGGAGTTATTCAGAAAGGAGAGAAGGATCTGTGGAGACCTTAGAGCCCCTTTCTGTGTCTAAAAGGGCTCCAAGAGAGCTGGACAAATGGGAATGGCTTTAATCTGAAGGAGGGCAGGATTGTTTTTTATTTTAGGAAGAAATTCTTGCCTGTGAGGCTGGTGAGGCCCTGGCACAGGTTACCCAGAGCAGCTATGGCTGCCCTGTCCATGGAACTGTTCAAGGCTGGGTTGGATGGGGTTTGGAGCAGCCAGGGATAATGGAAGGTGCCCCTGCCCATGGCAGTATTGGTGTGGTTGGACTAGATGACCTTGGAAGGTCCCTTCCCACCCAAACCATTCTGTAATTCTATGATCTTTCCCCTGGTCCTGTGGCTGCTGCCTCAACTCGGAGAGACCAGAGAGAGCCTGAGGCCCTTGGGCACCATGTGGTGCCTCTCAGATCCTACACAACACATACAGATGGAGGTGTGTGCTGGCTGTGAGGGTGGAACCACAGAGTTCAAAAGAGTTCTTTCCAGCATCCCCCCCACCCTCGCTTACTTTTGCAGATGACCTGTAGCCCCCAGCCACCCCAGTGTGGTGCTGAAGGTGGGATGGGCAAGGGGAGCAGGAGCTGTGCTGTGCCTCCCTGTTCTGGCTGGCATGGCCACTTCTGACTGCATTTTCCCTCCATTCACGTACTCGTAGTACAAAAGCTAAGCTATGTGGGAACTTTATGGGAAAGGGCTTTTTTTTTTTTTTTTTTCCAGGACAGGATACTTGTGTAATGGGTTCTTTGCTGGCAAGCAGAGTCTACAACTTCTTGTCCTTTGCTCCCCCAGGGTAAAATGGCATTTTCCTCCCTTCCTCTCTCTGCAGCCCCATTCCCTGCGCTGTACATGGGGATGTGACTGCACCTCTGCTGCAGGTCAGGTTTGAGTTGAGTTGTATTTTCACCATCTTGCTCGCTTCAGTGGGACTTTTCAGTTTTAGAATCACAGGATCACAGAATCGTTTGGGTGGAAAGGGACCTCACCCAGTTCCAAACTTCTGCCATCGGCAAGGATGCTTTCCACCAGTCAGGTCGATCAGAGTTCTGTTCAGCCCCACCTTGTTCTCACTCAGAACCTTGTTCAAAACCAGCCTGACTTTGTTCCCTGGAATCTTAGCAATTTCTGGGAGTGGTAAGTTTATATATATATATATATATATATATATATATATATATATATATATATATTTTAACTTATGGAAATTTCCCTTCTTTTCAAAGAAGGAAAAGGAGCAGAGCCGCCACAAGAGGCCAGCATTGCCTCTGGTTTTGCAAGCGGCTGTGCAGGGGCTGTGCAGGGGCTGTGCAGGGTCTGTGTAGGGGCTGTGCAGGGGCTGTGCAGGGGCTGTGCAGGGTCTGTGTAGGGGCTGTGCAGGGGCTGTGCAGGGGCTGTGTAGGGGCTGTGCAGGGGCTGTGCAGGGGCTGTGCAGGGGCTGTGCAGGGTCTGTGTAGGGGCTGTGTAGGGGCTGTGCAGGGGCTGTGCAGGGAATGTGTAGGGGCTGTGCAGGGGCTGTGCAGGGGCTGTGCAGGGAATGTGTAGGGGCTGTGCAGGGGCTGTGCAGGGGCTGTGCAGGGTCTGTGTAGGGGCTGTGCAGGGGCTGTGCAAGGGCTGTGCAAGGGCTGTGCAGGGAATGTGTAGGGGCTGTGCAGGGGCTGTGCAGGGGCTGTGCAGGGGCTGTGCAGGGAATGTGTAGGGGCTGTGCAGGGGCTGTGCAGGGGCTGTGCAGGGGCTGTGCAGGGAATGTGTAGGGGCTGTGCAGGGGCTGTGCAGGGAATGTGTAGGGGCTGTGCAGGGGCTGTGCAGGGGCTGTGCAGGGAATGTGTAGGGGCTGTGCAGGGGCTGTGCACGCTGCTGCTGCGATGCTCAGGCAGTACCCAGCACCCTGGTGGGGTGGCACTGGGAATTTGACCTGTTGCTCTCCAGCTGTGGGCTGTGCTGGCCCCTTGGCAATGTCTGCAGGGACAACGTGGAGCCATGCAGTGCAGGAGGACATGGGCCTTAGCAGATCATTTTGTACTTAGGGCTTTCCAAGGCTGACTGGTACCTGGTCCCAGTTTCTCAGTCGTGTGCCTGGATGATCCCTTTTCATCCATGATACTTATCCTACCTTGGGGAGGCCGTGTCCTCTTGTCCACTGCTCTCCATCCACAGTGCCAGAGGGAGGTTGGAGTATTTCTACCCATGGCAGAAGCATCAGCAGCTGGTAGAACAGTGTGGGAAGGCGGCAAGTAGTTCTGAGATTGTCTTGGGAGGTGTAGTGTCAGGATGGCCTGACTGTACCCAGCAATTCCTTGTGTAAAATCAAATGGAAGAGAAACAGTGTCATTAGTGAGCAATCCACTTAACGAGTTACTTGGCTTTTGAGCTTCTCTTTCACCTTCTCTTTTCAGCTGGTCGAAACCCAGCATACTATGTGCAGCATCACTTCCCATCCTCACATTCCATGTCCAAGTATTTGGATTGGACCTGGTGCTGTTGGAGTGGTGGAAGCTTCTTTCTTTGATGGAGCTTCATATTCCCTGTGCTCGAGAACTTCTGAAGCTGCACTCAGTGCATCATATAGGTGCTGACCTAAACTTGAATGTATTCTCCGGGGGCACTCAGTCAAGGCTTTTTCTGATTTTCTGCTGGAGAGTCAGTATCAATAGGACTTTATTGTGAAGAGCTAAGGATTTCTTGTTACACTGCAGTAGTGTTATTTGCTCATGGAGAAGTTAAGAATTGTCCCTCCAAAGTAAATATGAAAAGAGATGAATTCTCTCTCCCTCCACAGAAGATTGCTTGCCCAGCAGATGCTGCCTGCTGGAAACATGCTTTCTTTTTGCCACAAGGGAGAAGGCAAGAGCTGCACCAGCAGCAGCAGAGTCACAGCCTGAGGTGTCCCCACCACCTGGGGACTTGCCAGGAGGGCTCTGCAGGCAGGGTCAGTCAGTGCTTTTAGCCACTCATCATTTATTAAGATGGTACAATGTGCTGGAGAGACCAGGTTTGAGCACCAGCAGGACTGTCCCTGCACCATTCTTCCCTCTGAGTTGAATTCCTGCACGTTTGAGGATGGAGTAAATACACTTCTCCTCATCCAATCTTAATTCAGGAGGAGCACTTCAAGTCTGTGGTGTTTATGCTATGTACTTTCATGCTGGGGCATCAGCTTTTGTGGTTTGACCCAGAATTTGCAGTATTTTTGGCTTTCCTGAAGATCCAGATCCTGGAGGCAAGTGAAGACATGAACTGATGACATTTGGGGGGGCGGGAGTGGAGAGGGGTATGTAAAACACCTCTTGTTGCTATGAAAACCTTGAAAACACAAACTATAAAAATAATTCTTTAAAAAAAAAAAAAAGAAAAAAATAAAAAAAAGTTGTGAAGGAAATGAAGACCCATATTGATTTAACCTGCCCCTGGCTCTCATCAGCACTGAGCTACTGGCTCCTGATGCTGAATTCCCTGAATTCCCACAGCCCATCAACAGAAAAGTGCAATGTCTTTCCCCAAGGTACTGCCCTGAAGACTTTTACTTGTCTGAGAGAGTCAACACTCCTGGAAATGAAGGAAGAACCAAGTAGTTTGTACAAGATGACTGTTAAATGGGCTCCACAAAGATTTCTGTTCATTCCCCTCAACTTGTGAGAGGAGGAGGATAACAACTAGTGTCACAGTGCTGCAAGTCAGTCTTGGTTTGGGAAAGAGGGAGAAATATGGTAATAATTGAAGTTCCGGTGTAGATATAGTTGCATTTAACACTTAGTAGCAATAAAGATGAGGGTTGTAATTCTATGTGCAATTTCAAAGCTCACAACATAATTTTTATGCTCAAACATACGTTTTAGGATCAGAGCAGAGTGTCACACAACTGGCTTATTTTTATATCTATCAGTTAGGCACCATCAAGTTTATTATAAATTCAAACTCATTTATGGAAACATGACCTGCTTTGAACAATTCCACAGAGTGATGTTCCTAGGAACAGTGTGTTTGGAGCAGTAGAACTCAAGCTGGGAGATGGCCCTTGCAGGAATGTGACCATTTTACTTAGGGAAAAACTCTGCCAGTATCTCAGGGGTTAATGGAGGCTTTCCTGACCTGCTTGCCCAGCATTGTGGGCACACCTTGTCTTCAACTCAGTGTATTGTATTTTTGGGTAAATACAACACTAATGCCTGGCTGCAATATGGTGGCTCCTCTGCTTTCTCTCATTTGATTTTCAGTGTTAGTAGTGAAGCTGGTGGAGGGGGTCTCGTGGTAGGTTTCTGCCTTGAGGACAAAAAGAGTGATGAAGGACCTGGCATTAGGAAGGAATTCTTGCTTGTGAGGGTGGTGAGGCCCTGGCACAGGTCACCCAGAGAAACTGTGACTTCCCCATCCTTGGAAGTGTCCAAAGCCAGGTTGGACAGGGCTTGAAACAACCTGGGATTGTGGAAGGTGTTGCTGCCCATGGCAAGGGGTAGAATAAGGTGATTTTTATTAACTTTATATGGGAAGTGCTGTGCAGGTGCTATCCAGTGTGGGTTTCCTAGGTTGCTCCTGCAGGCAAAAAAGGTTTCAGAGATTTTGGGGAGCAGCAGCACCCCTGGCTCCTCATGGGTGGTGTTCAGGTGGATTTTTTGCTGATTTGCCAGCTATCTCATGGTGGGAAAATGAGAACTCTTCTTGCCTCTGCATCTTTAGGCTGGGCTATGGTGCCTTGGCAGGCTTTTTCCCCTCTGCACAAGCTGTCATCTCCCATGGGGTCCTTTCCCTTATCTGCATCATCATGTGACTGCCCTGACTGTGCTTCTTATCACCTACCCTGGTAGAAACCTTGGCCATTCACCTTCACTGTCTGTAGAGGGAAGTAATGAAATTTAGTAGCAGTCACCATCCATTTTACAGCAGTAGTAATTAAATGTAATTGGAGTTGTGACATCTAAACAAGGCCATATTTTAAATATTTTTAAATGAGATGTTTTTAAATTTTTTTTTTAAATGAGGTGTTTCACATCAAGATAAACAAATAAATAACCAAGGACATGCAAAAGTGGTGTGCAAAACCTGTGATCTTACCTGACCTTCCTTGGTGGTGTCCATTAACAGACACACCTTTGCCCTGGCTTAGTTGAACAATGCTGCCACTAATGGGTGAGAGAAATCTGCTGGTGTTCAAGTACCTTGTTTCATCAGCAAAGGAAGGTTTTAAAAATGAAAGCAGCAGCAGAAGCTGGGGAAGCTGTTGGATTCCTGCTGCCTTATCTCTGGTGGAGGCTGTTCCATTGCAGATCTTCTCACAGTGGGATGAGGAGGATGGTGCTTCATCTCCTGACTTTGCTGTAAAACCTTTGCTATGCTGTAGAGATCTTTCTGACTAAAGCAGTTATTAAAAGTAACTTAATTGTCAGGAAATTATACAGTTTAAAACCCAGGCCTTCAGTGGGGTTTTCAGAGGTGCAGAAACATGGGCAGTTGGAAATTACCCATTAAAAAGATTCATTTTGGTCATAGTTCTCTTTCAACCTAGAGAAAACATGAACCAAGAGATTCAGTAGCTGATGCTTCTGTTACCTGTACCCTTTCCTGTCACATGGAAATGTTATCTGTGGTCAGAGGGAGTTGTCCTGTGCTGCTGAGAGCCCTGGGAAGAGAGATGGCAGCATTGGTACCTGCTCTTGGGTGCCTTGCAATGTTCTAATGCATGAATGTCACCCTGGAAGGTGTGATCTGGACCCCCAAGGAGCATTAAACGTGCAGCACAGCCCTGGAGCTGCGGGGTGTGCTTTATTTGCAGGATTTATTATTCTACCCAAAGGGAATGCTGTGTGGCACCATGCTGATCCACAAGGAGCAGTGACAGTGCTGGAGAACCCACTGCTGACCAGCAAAGGTGGGGAGGACCAGACATGTGCTGGGTAAATTTTTTAAAATCTGAATCATTATTTCACAGAGGGCTGAACTGGCAGATCAAGTTCAGTGCCACGGTTTGTGTGCCAGTGGTTTGGCACCAGGTGTTTACACAAGTAGTGCAAACACAAATGACTTAGAGGTGTCATTATATGTGTCATCTAGTCCTGTCGAACAATCAAAGTCACTGCAGGGCACGCCCCACAGTGCCTGTTAACCCAGATCTGCCTGTGGTGCTGCCTCTGACTTTGGTTTTGGGTTGGTTCTGTCCTGTGAGCAGCTGTGTGCTGGGCAGGGGTTCCCACTCTGTCACTGCTGGCTGCCAGGACTGCATGTAGGGAGTGTCAATAGCCAGCCAGGCTTTCCACTGGGCAAATTATGTGTGGCCGGCTTGAATTCTTCAGATCAATAACTCAGTGACAGCTCGAGGGACTGGAAATAGCATTAAGCCCAACACCACTGTTTTGTGTATTGCAAGGGATCGAAGAACACCAAGGCCTGAATTGCAGAGTTCCATCACTCTGTCAGGGCTATAAGCATGAATATAAGGTGCTGGGGAGGAATGTGTGGCCTCTTTGAAAGGTGAAAAGGAAATGCTGAACACTTGGACTTGCCCTGTCCTGGGGAATGGACATGGGAGCTGAGACCAATTTCCACCAAAGTGCCATATCTGGTCACTTTGCCCATCCAACAGCTGGAGGAAGGACAGGAATATAGAATGGTTTGGACTGGAAGGGACCTTACAGATCACCAAGTTCCAACCACCTGCAATGGGCAGGGACACTTCCAGTTCAATAGGAATTGAAGTTTCTAAACTCCCAGAGGAAAAAGTCCTGGATAGAGGATGCAATCCTTGTACATCACAGTATCTGTTGTGAGCAGCGGGGAATTTACTTGCCCTATGGCCAGGATCCACAAGAAACTCCTTTTCTACTTAGGCTGATAATATTTGCTGTGCAACAGACCACTGTTTAAACTTTATCTGGAATTTTTTTTCATCTCCCAGAAGAAACACCATTTTTGCCCATGTTCCTGAAATCCATATGCATCGTGAATCAAGTGCAAAGATCCCATGGCACAAAGCTGATGTAGAGTTTACAGGGGTGTTCTTCATTATTTTATTCCAGATCTTGCATTTAATTCAGTGTAGCTGTTCCTTAAATACTGCCTCTTCTGAAAGATATTTAAAGAAATGTAAATTCTGAACATATTCTCTCCAAAGAACAAATAAAACTGTTGTACCTGGAATGGTTAAATGATTACTGCAGCCTAGAGTTCCTCTTTTTCCTTCTGCATTTTAGTTACTCTGATTGCTGTTCTCTTACAAGCTACCAGTGGTAGCTTTTAAAAAGTGATTTTAAAGCATCAAATTTTTGTCTTTGGGAAGCAAATGCCTAGGGAGGAATTTTAATATTGCTTTTTCTAATTGCTGGGAAGTGAAAGTCAAGCAGGATAATCAGGCATTGAGTTGAGCTGGCAGATGACAGTCATTACAGACAGAAAGGTCTGGTGTCGCTTGTGAGAAGGTTTAGTGCAGCAGTAGTAAAACCAGCACAATGTCATTAGAGTCTTTATAGGAAAAACATTTCAGAAGCTGGCTCATGAATCCCAGTGAAGTCTGTGCAAACACTCCTGCTCACTTTTAAAGCCTGAATAAAATCCAAGATGATTGCTAAGCTACTCGTAAGGCCAGAAGAAACTCCCTGTATGGGTTTATCCATGTAAAAGGGATAAGAAAACACTCGACCAAAAGGCCAAACTAACCCTGATGCCTGAAGAAACAGCACAATAAAAGTCTGCATAAAAAGGGAAGTTTGGGTAGTGAAACTGTGATGGAACATGTCTGTTATCCCCATGGAATGTGAATGTCTCTGTGGAGCTCAGCAGTAGAAATTGTTCTATTGAGATGTTGACTTGTGTCCTTGTTGTTTTGTCTTCAAGCTCTATCTAAATGTGTATCTCTGTAATTTAACACATATGTATTTGTTTGACATTTTGCAGTCTTTTAATAGATGTCATTTGCCTGTGAACAAAGGTTTTCCCCATCCCTACCATCAGCTGCCTTTGCTGACTAATCAAGATGTAGCCTTGTCCTGCTCTTGTAGCTGGAGGGGATTTGTGCAACTGTGGGATTTTGTCATTCATTTGGATGCTTTGCCAGTGTGTTGTGCACATAGCAGCATTTAATAGACTTTCTGATGTCAATGGAAAGTCAGTAACTCGAGATCTTAATGGCAGGACATGTCTGGGTCCTGGCTCACGGATGATATTTTCTGTGTCAAATAACTTCAGATATTTGGGACAACAAAACTAGAATATTGTTTTCTCTGTGGCCCTAGGAAATAAAAATAACATGTTGAGATGCAGCGGTATAGAGTAATGTTCATTTTTTCTGGAAAAGAGAGCTGCAAGGTGGGTCCTTTTCTCAGCACAGTGAAACATTTACCAAATTGTTCCAGTAAGTCAGTTTTGTAGAATAAAAGCAAAAGCATGGGAAAATTCTCATTTGTCAGATCAGAAAGGAAAAGTTGATGTATACACAAGAATACTGATTAAAAGCTACATTTGTCCTTATGAGAGGAATGCAAAATATCCTGGTGTAGCATGTGTGGGGGAGGGTAACCCTTTTATGTAGTTGATTATTGAGCTAATACTACCCTTAATCAGTCTACAATTGAATGTAGAACTAGCTGAGGCTCAAATTCTCTCCCCTGATTTTCAGAGCCCTGCACTAGAATTAATCCCGGCAATTTGTCAAACTGGGGCTGGAAATCAGCAGTTTTAAATCCCCTTAAGCTTTTTCCTTGTATGGAGGAAGGAGGGGCAGGAGTGCTGGTGACATCTGCCCTTCTGGTTTACAGCTGGAATCTCCATTAAATGAGAACCCTGGGCAAACCTGTAAGTGTAAGGTGTAAGGATGGATGCAGCTGGGCATGGCAGGGACAACAAATAGCAGAGCCCTGATCTCCAGGAAAAAAATTCTTTCCTTTGCATATGTACTAAGCCCAGAATCTACTGTGGTTTTAAGAAAAAAAAATAAGACTTTCAGGGATAGCAATAACCAGAGCTAAATTCAGCTGTTGATGTGGCCAGTGGTATTGGACTCTTAACATGCAGCCATGACTCTAGCAGAGCTGCTCAGACCAAAAGATGGCACTATTTTTCTATTTCATTGCAAACGAAATTCCTCTCTAAATCAGATTCATTCACTGTCAAACCTCTCTCAAACCCACTATTTTTCTGAGGCTTTACATACAAGAAAGGCCATTGTTGTGAAGGCTAAATTGTTACCAAAAAAGGTCTTCAGCTAAAAAATATATATCCATAAACTAATAACATATCATCTTGATGAAAGTTAACACAGAGGTGCACTTTTTCTCAATTATTAAAGGCCAATGTTTGTTATACTGTTGTGTTGAGTCCAAGAAACCTTGATTGAGAGAAGCAGCTTTTCAACATGAATGGTACTTCAACCAGCATTTCATAACTTCTAAAAAAAAAAAAAAAAATCCCTGGAATATTTAATGTCCCTGTTAATATTAAAGAAGGGATCAGATGGCAGTGCTGCCATCCCCTAGGAGAGGAGAGCAAAGCTCAGAGTGCATTCAGGGGCTCCCCAGGTGGGAGCACACCCAGCACAGCCCTGAGAGTCCTTAGCTTAAAGCAATTCAGGTATTGGCTAAGACAGACTATAGGTCTTGCTGCAGGTGAAGGTTCCTGATCCTCAGATCACTATAAAAGGTTCCTTCCTCTCAGCAAAAGGCAGGAGTGTGCCCCAGAGCTGCACTCAGGTCCCACAGCACCTCACCTCTGGTTATCCAGCTGGATGAATTATTTAGAGTCAGCTTAGGATTTAGATACTCGACCATGGTATGTTGCTTGTCTTTGATCCTACACTTTGGCTGCCCTTCTTCTTCCCAGGAAAAGCATCATGGCATGTTGTCTGTCTGGAGGAGCACCCTCTGAATGTCTGGGGGACACTGGGATATTCTGGTTGCCTGGATTCCCTGGAGAAGCAGCTGTGACATAGCATGGGTTTCCTCAGCGTGGCTGGCATAACCAATGGCAGTATTTCTGTCTGATATAAAGTCCCTATAACTTCTTTATACAGCCCAAGAAATGAAAATTTAAAGCAGAAGGGAGTAGCAACACTGGGTTGAGTGATGTGAAGAGACTCCTGTTCCCTGGTGAGGTCACTTAACCCAGCTGCTTAATTGGAGGTGATAATGCAGCATACATCTCATCTGGCAGTGTCTATATTGCAGCTTATCAAATAGGCTAAAATAGCAGAACAGCAGACCCCAGCAAAGACAAAGGGATGAAAACGAAGTTCATTTCATCAAGAAAATTCAGTAATAAGGGAATAGAGCTTTTCAAACCAGCCTCATTAAAAGTCTAGGCAAATTAGTGACATTATGCTTTATTAAATATTATTAAGCCAAGGACAAAAACCCTTCCTGCAGAATGCTCACAGCAATGGCAAAAAAAAAAAAATCTAAGAAAATTGTGTTTTCACTTAAATGCTGACTGTAATATAAACCCGAGATCTCTTGGTTTTAGCTTTTAAAACATTAGAACATTTACTAAACATAAATCTGGAATTGAACTGTGCATGTTGAACTTGAACATTTCAGCCAAACATCTTGGTGGGGGGGGGGTCTCATAAGCTCAGAGAAACACCAGCCAGTGAAAATATTTTCTGAGTCCATTTGTGGGGAAGAGTGTAACAGATTTTTCTTTTTCCTTTTTTTTTTCTTGAGAGTTAATTTGCAGTGGTGCATGTGCGAGTGCATGCACATTGATTTTATTAATTAAAACTAAGAATGTACAAATCTGCCTCTGTGGAGACTGCAGGGTAGGGAAAGGGAAGGTTAATCACACTTAGCACTTCCTACTTTCCATGCTCAGGATTCTCTGCACACAGGCACTGTGTGCCAGCCCCTGATTAGGATGCTGAGCTCCTTCTGCCTTTCTTCTCTCTCTAAACTGGCACATATTGAGAGGAAGATAAAACAGAAATAAAGACCCCTTGACCAGCTGATTGCAATGCAAACTCAGAGCTGTTTGGCACGGACCCTGGACTTGGGCACAAACCCATTGTCATCAATTAGAAAAGGGAGAAGGGGTTTGAGTTGCAGACACAGACATTTACTAAGAGCAAACCAGATATCATGAGATTGGTTTTGGGCACAGAGGGCAGGGAACAAATGTGGTGTGAAATAAGTGAGATTGATACATGAGAAATTTCATTCTTTTTAGCTGATTCTGATTGACAATGCCCGCTGATGTGCTGGAGTGGAAAGGCAATTGGAGGGTTTATGGTTCACTGCTACACAAACTGGTAAAGGGACCACGAGTAAGTAGTGATTATTTTTATGTTTGCCACACAAGAACACAATTTCTGTGGAAAATCCCATACAGTGGGATTTTCAGGTCTTGTGCCCCACTGGAGTATGGCCCAGTGCAAGAGAGGAAGTCCATGCTGGCTGGCAGGAGTGTGAAGCAGCAAGTCAAGGATGATGGAAATTAAGGCAAATATTCTGCTCCATTTTGACTGGCTAAAAGCTGTCTGCATGTCTGTGGATGAAGTGAAAGGAGTCCCAGTAATCGGTCAAAAGATTAATGTGTCATCAAACCACAGAACACATTAAGGAGCAAACTGGTCTTCTGAGCAACCTGGTCTAGTGGAAGGTGACCTGCCCATGGCAGGAGGGTTGGAATGAGGGGGTCTTTAAGGTCCCTTCCAACCAAAACCATTCTGTCATTCTGGTAGTGATGTACCTGCTGTAGGTGATGATCGGTGCATGCAATGTGCATCCTCAAGGGTTTGTATTTTACAGGGTTAGTGGCCTCTCTGATCACCTCCTGTAGAGATGGTAAAGCTGGATGACTCTGCTGGATATGGGCCATGCTCATGTTTTCCCACTTTGTCCCCAAGCCATGTGGTCAGGGGACCACCTGCACACACAGACTGTGCTGGACACGAGCACACAGCCAAGAGTAGGGGGCTGGAATGTCACAGAGATGTTGCTTGTGCCACTGGCTGTTACAAAGTCCAAATGAATTCTTATGGAGGTTTAAAAAACAGCCTTGTTTGCATTAATTTTGAATCTCATGAGCTGCCTGTCTTCATTTTTAGGTACCTAAATACTTCTGCAAATCTCCCTCATAATGCTGCATGAGCTGGGGACTGATCTGGCACATCCAACTTCATCTAAAACAGGAGTTCTTAGATCTGAGCAGTTTCTAAAATGAGAAGCAGAACTTCCCAAACATATGCTAAGGTCAAAATTGCTCATGCTACTGAGAAAGTAATTTCTGGAGATATGCAGGTTTTTTGTATTTTAATGTATTTTTATGGGCTTTTGTTACAGTTGTTTTTTTCATTTATGATAAAGCAAGAGGCAGAAGACAGTAACAGGACACATTGGGAATTGTTTGGGTCAAATAATTTCACCCTTTTGTTAAATAGCTTTAGGAATATTGTCACATCCATTGGTTATATTAGCAATCTGTTTATCCAGGTAACTGAAAGGCAAATATAGCCTGCCAGCTTCTCAGGAAGACAGAGTGGAGATTGTTTATATGATCCTGCACAGAAATTACTTATTTATTTTGATATTACAGAAATCCAAAAGAGACATTGGACATATAGCTGTAAAATAGTTGTCACCATGAAATAATGCCTACTTTCTGTGCCTGTTGGTAATACCAATCCAGATGGAATCCAAATGGCACCATGCCCAAATCCTGCTACCTTTCTATGTTGGTGCTGGGGTTGTGAGGATGCTTGAGTGAGTGTAAGGGAAGCTTTTCAGGGCCTTGCTACCTCCTTATTTCTGGAGGGTGAAAGGGGAGGCTGATTTTTTTCTTGTCTTGATCAGCATTGCAGTGGCATTGCTCAGAAGTCTGAGCAGGTTGAGGTCTGCTGGGCCACAGAGCTGGTTGTCCTTAGGCCAGGTAATTCCCACCTTGGCATCTCAGCTTTGGTGAATGCAACAGCAGTGCTGAGAGACCTCTGCCCTTTACTTGTTTCTGAGTATTTTGAATGTTGCTGGAAGCAATGTAAAATGTGTTATAAAATTCATAGCCTGCCCCCTGCCCCCGGCTATCCACCCCCCAAAAAAAACCTTTCTAAGAATGAAAAATTGCTTAGAATCTGCTGTCAAAACAGAAATGCTACAACACCACTTCTGCAATTACAGGGATCATGCATGCATGAGTGATGAGGCTTTTACATACATGAGAAATAATAAAAAGGTCTTTTAAAATAAAATTTGGTTTTACTTCATGATTATGTGGAACCGGGATAATGCATCACAGAGATATCCCTATGCTCAAGTAAGAAATTGATTGAACATTTATTTTTATCCAGAAGTGGTGCCTTGAGCAATTCTTCAGAATATTCAGAATTGACTAGAATTATATTAGTCACATTTTTATTATAAAGACAGTAATGCATGTGATTTAGAAAGTTTTGGTTTTCATCTCTGAAGAGCTGAAGGGTCAAAACATAAATCAGAGTAGCATATGGCATTGCTGAACATCCAGGCTTTAATTAATAATTAGTTATAATTATATTTTAGTAAACCCTTAAAGAGTGTTGTGTGGAGTGGAGAGTCTATGACCTGGGAAAAAGATGTCATGAAGTAACTGATAGTATGGAGAAATTAATAAATATTAATTAATAAATAATAAAATATTCATTTTTTAAAAATCATCCTGGCAACACAAGCCACGGTGTGGCCTCACAACTTATCATAAAAGCAGAGACATCATCACTTTTTGTCTGAAGGAGTCAAACCAGCTTTTTACCCCCTGGAAGGTAAAATGTCCCACACATTTTAAGAGTTAGTATTTACAGAAACTGAAAATGTTTTGGGTTTTTTTGTTGTTGTTGTTGCTTTTTGGGTTTTTGTTTGTTTGTTTTTGGGGTTTTTGTTGGGCTTTTTTGTAAATAATTTCATATGAAAGGTCTGAATATCATAAACAGGATCATTATTCTGCAAACCATTGTGTAAAAGATGCAAATTGCCTTCTGTTGAGTGAAACAGGTTGTACTTGCCAGTTACACCTGCTGACTCCTGAGACTGAACCTGGAGATCCCTGTCCACAATAAAAACAATAACCCCAGGCAAGAGGTGTTACAGGTAAGCCTGCATTTCTTGCACTCTATGGGATGGCATAAAGACTTGGATAGCCTTAGACTATTTTTTTTTTGTTTTTTTCTACAAGGTGCAGGCTTGAAAATAACATTTTATAGAATCATGGAATTATAGAATGGTTTGGGTTGGAAGGAACCTTAAAGAGCATCTCTCCAGCCCCCTGCCATGGGCAGGGACACCTTTCACTACACCAAGCCCCATCCTACAAGACCTTATATTCATTTTGGGTGTCCTCTTCTGGGCACCACTGACACAAACATCTGAAGACAAGGACATCTCAAAAACACCAATTGCTTACTGACAGTATTGGATTGCTGGCTAGCCATTTGCTTAGGGCAATTACCACTAATTATTTAACAGAATTAGGACAGCAGAAAAATAATCCATAAAGGGTACTAGGGACATATTACTGTGTGATAATGGGATTTTACAAGACAGACAAAAAGTACTCCATTCTAAATGTGTCTGTAGATGTACAAAAACAGATACAGATTTTTGTTACTTGTGATATTTCATGAAAAAAAACCAAACAAATACTGCTTTGTATTGAGCATAAGATTAAGTTTTGGCTGATATATATTTATGGAGGAAGATCTTTTTGATAATTTAGAAAGTATGTAAAGTGCATCTAATTTTATTCCCCCAGATACACACATAAGATTCTGTCTAAGCTAAAATTAGCTGAGTGTTTTTTTGTCTAGACCATCTGTAGATGTAATTTTATCTTGCAGAACACATGCACATCCAATTGTAGCACATAATGACTTGAGCCTCTTGTCACCTCTGAGGGACAGGAAGGAGAAGATGCTCCATCTCAGATCTATGGGTTGGATTTTCCCTCTCTCTTGGTTGGGGTCTCTGCTTTCTACCCCAGCTACCTTCCTTGCCAAATGACCCGAAGTCAGACTTACAGGGGGTTGTGACTTTCTTCTATTGTCCCTGCCCTCTTCATCTGTAAAAGGAGTATAACGAAATCCGTTTAGATCATACGGCTACTGTGAGGATTATTAAATTAAAAGTGGTTTTGGATGGTCAGTTGAAAGGATATCCAACCACCAACTGGTACTAGTTCTGGTGTTTACTCAATTTCTGTTGTTATTTAAGATGGCAGCTGTATTTGGGGAAGAGTTTGATCATGTGAAGCTGCAAGAGCAGGAGTGGCTGAGCTGGCCCAGCACAAGCCCTCCCAGTCTGCCCCAGCCCTGAGAGCCTGCAGGAGTGGCTGAGTTGTGACCCCCACATCACACCTCGAGTCCTGCTTATGCTTTGCCTGGGGGTTCTCCAGGGGGTTGCTGGAGCTGTGGGTCACTGCAGGGCTCTGCTGTTCCCTGTTCCTTCTCCCAGGGAAGGCTGTGATCTCCTACCGCCCCACTTTCTCACTCATGGATATTGTTAGACCCACTTTGTGATTTTTGACAGCTTCTTGCTGGACAGCTGGTGCCATTGCAGAGCTAAGCAAAGTGAGAATGGGTTATTTTGCTATTAGAACAAACCATGGGTTACTGATTTCTTTCTTGTATGTCATTCCAGCTATCCTAAAACCATGGAATGGTTTTGTATTGGAAGGTGTCTTCAAGATCATGCAGCTCCCACCCCTGTGTCATGGGCACTGACACCTTCCACTAGACCAGACTGCTTACAGCTCTATCCCCAGAGAAGCATGAGGCTCTAGTAATTATAATATAGTAGTAATTAATAACAACTATGACAATGTAATATTTTCTGCTAAACAGTATCCTAATTACTTGCAAAAGTTTAACAAGCATTAATTACAGCTTTATAAAAACACGTTTTTATAACTGGAATTCTCATTCCAACAGTTCACTTTTTTGGAGTCCAGTAGGAGAATAAGAAAAATCTCCTGGTTTAGTCATGTTGGTAGAGAATGGAATGAAGCCAGTGGATTGCAGTGAGGGAAACTGATCCCTGGAGAAGTGCTTGTTTTTTGCCAAGATAGAAAATGCAGCTGGATGAGGTGTCTGTGGACAGTGCTCCCATATGTACAGGCATTTTGCATGAAGCTGGCGAAACTTTGTTTATGGAGCACTGCTTTTAATGCAGTTATAGATCTCAACTGCTGTGCATCAGTGCTGGACAAAACCCTCTAATAATGATGATAATCTTGTATTTATTACCTACAAGTCTTCCATTGGAATGGATCCCCATTGTGTTGATTCAACATATGAAGTCTTTAATCTACAGAATTACAGCTAACAAGATCTTGGATTGCACTGAAGTCATAGTATTGTCCTGAATCATCTTTGCACCTTGTGCTTTGGACAGCTTGAGTTGCAGTGAAGGCATGTGCATTGTCTGGAGTAAGAGAGTGACACCACCTCAAGGTGGAAAACAAAGGAAAAGAGCAATGAGCTGGTCTAAACAAGGGGTATCTCTTCTGTGGCTATTAACTAAGTAAGATTGTTGGCTTGATTGAGAAATCCTTGATAGAGGAATTTAACCATGTAGATTTGATTTCTTTGTTTGAAAACTGGGGGTTTAAACATCCCGTACTTAAAGATTTAATTCAATCACTTGCTATCAGGTGTTTCCTAGGTAGCACTATCAGATGCTGTTGATAGTCAGTATGTTGTTAGAATGTTGCTACTTCCTTCAGAAGGTTATGCAAAACAGCTGTTACCAAAATTAAGAAAACTGAAATGTTTAACTGTGGGGATTGGACTCAGCTCCCCGAGAACAAGAATCTGAGCTTTTTATAACATCCTGCTTCACTCTCTTCACACTGACTCACATCATTACGTAAATGCCATATATTGCAATAAAATAAATTAAAGGGCTATTGAGTCTCATAAAAATATGTAGCCATTAGTTTTCTGCTGAGACTATTTCTGCTCTGCTTGCTTTTGGTCAAGGCAGAGAGGAATGCACAGCACCAGGAGCACTGGGTACCACCTTCCCACAGTGCCAGAACCCAGGTGACCAATGTCCTGCTCACATCCTCTGAGCTGAGAATGCACAGCTGGGGAGGGGGCTTGTGCTGGGTGCCAGGGAGAGGTATGCTTGATAAAGGCATGGAGTGACAGGACAAGGGGGGATGGCTGCAAACTGAGAGGTTTATGTTTAGACTGGATATTAGGAAGAAATTCTTCCCTGTAAGAGTGGTTAGACCCTGGTAGAGGTTGCCCAGAGAAGCTGTGTTTGCCCCATCCCTGGAAAGGTTCAAAATCATGCTGGAGGGGGCTTGGAGCAGGCTATTCAGTGAAAGGTGTCCCTGCCCATGGCAGGGGTTTGGAAATAGAGGGGCTTTAATGTGCCTTCCCACCCAAATCGATCTGTGATTCTGTGATTTCCAGCCCTGGTCCAAAATCTGACCATGCAATCTCTCCTCTTCTAACCATAAAACTGCACTCCAAAGAAAGGATCCAAAACACCTGCCTGTAGGCTGCAAGACAAGCTGTTAGGAGACATAACTGGATAGAAAATGTGGATTAAGAAGTAAGTCTTTAATATCTGTATTTCCTGGAGAGTCGTATCCTGACTGTGCTTAGGGTTTTTTTCTGTTCCCTTCTTTGCAGTGCTTTTGTCACTGAGAGCCCTGATTAATTTCTTAGTTTATTAGGTTTTGTTTTTTCTTTCATCATGCTAGGGCAAACTCTACCCAGAAAAAAAGAGGGCTCTGCAGGATACTGTGCAGTGTTTTGGTTTTATATCGCTTTGGGGAGAATTCCTGTAGCTAAAATTTTCACTGCTAGGCTGGGAAGGCTAATGCCTTTTCCTGCAGACTACAAAGACTACATCACAGTGACATAAAAGTGATGCAGCAAATCACTGCAGTGCTCTGCAGTGCAGAACTGGTCCCATTTTTCTGTGCAAGTAAGGCTTGTATGGACCTAGCTGGTACCTGAGGTCAACAATATCCCCAGGCAAACTCCTCTATTCGGTCTTAATGTGCAAAGAAAGGAAGTCTGTTTTGTCAATATAGAGGTCATGAGACACTAGGAAATACCACCCAAAAAAGGCAATAAAAATTAGATGAAGAGATGTTTATGTAAAATATATCTGTGCCTCTAAGCCAAAAAACAAATAATGTCATTCTCAGAGTGCTACTTTGAAGGAATTTTACTTGAACAAGATTTAATGTAAAACTGGTGTATCTGCATTGTTGTATACAACCTTATCTCATTTGGATTTAGCAAAACCTTAATATGAGTGTCTGAGGTCTGACCTATCTGAAGGGTAGCTTAGGAGAAAGTGCAATTGCACTAAAAATAATTCACTTTGGTGCCTTGGCTACCACCCACTATAGCCCTTTTCATATCACATAAACTCAAATGTACCATGCTATTTCTCTCCATTTTAAACTGCTCTCCCAGGGAAAGTGAATGGAATAGCACCATCAAGCCATATGCTGTGGAAACCAGGGAGGGCATGAAATTGCAGAGGTACTGACACGTGCTGGATTTTTCTGGCTGTTAAGTTCATGTGATAAAACACAGCTCATTTCTCTACCTCGGTGTGATATGTATTGAGAAAGTTTTAATATCACAACTTCTTTGCGGGATGCAATACCATCTGGAGTGAGGAAGGAGAGTTCTCCCTGGGTGTTTTGGTGAGCAAAGAGAGTGCTGGTGTTTGTCCTTCCTTATCTGCTGCTGAAACACTGAGAAAAAGAGCCAGTCCTGCCTGACAGGCTGCTGTCCTTGGCTTGATAACTTAGGCATGATTAGTTCTGAAATCCTATTGTTGCAGATTTGGCAGAGCATTGTTGTGTCCTTGCTTATCCCACATGGTCCTGTTCTGTGACAAAATTCTGGAGATGTTCGACTCAGTTCAGTTACTGTTATGGAAAGAGAACTGAGAACTCAAGCCCTGAGCTGGTGTTTACATCCCTTTTACCCATCTACAGAACCCTTTATCCATCTACATATGGATTTAGTTAAAAAAAGGAGGGGTTCACCACAGCCCTTCTGCAGAGTACCAAAGTTACCACCATTGAGACAATAATTTTAGAAAAATTAAGATTTTAGCTCAATATAGATTTGCTGGAATTAATTGAAGCAGATAGGCTTTGCTGGAAATAATTAAGAATTAGTAGTCAGTTAAAAGAAGCTGGACTTGAGATGGTTATCCCAGATTTAAACAACTAACTGCTTGTCATTTTTATGTTTGCATAGCTGTGTTTGTAATAAGAAACAGAGAAACTGATAAACAGATCTAAAGAAACACAAACAATTGTAAATCTTTTACATCTGGAAATCCAGTCAAAAGTCACGGAGCGGGGAAACCGAAGCTCTCCCAGAGCTCATTTGTATTGGCATCTATGGGAGGGGTTGAAAGTTCAGAGTGAGGAAGACTCACCTTACTTCTTCTTTTTACAGCCCCTCCCCATAAAGAAGACCACTGATCCAATTCAGGGAACAAACCATGCATGCTTAATAGCTAATAGCATTCAAGCTGATTACCATAGGAAGCAGGGAATGGGAGGTGCTTGTGTTATGAATATGTAAACACTTAAAACTTTTGTAAATAAATAGACTCTGGAATTGCTTGTAACTTTGCAGTGTGTATTAGGGGGCTACAGCATGCAGTTGCCCAGTGCTGAATTAAACATACACTTTCTAAGTCTGAACTGTTAAAGAGTCCTTTGTCTGTCACAGCTGGGTATCAATATTAGATCAATACCCATATTTTAATAAATCACCATGACCTGGTTTCTCCTTGCTTCCCTCCTTCCTTCCCTCCCTCCCTAAAGGTTAGTGAATGGATTTTGGGCTTATGCTGGAGTGAGAGGACTCTGGCTTCTGGGTACAGTGAATTCACTGATAAAGAATTTCAAATGAATTTTCCCTAAGTTATGAAATACATGGCACCTCTAAGGCTATTGTCCCATCAGGCATGAGACCTGGAATCCCCACTCTACATTGTACAAGCCTCCATTAAGCAGTGTAAAATTGGTCTATTTATAACTCATTTTAGGGCTTAAATCTCAGGATGAAGTTGAAATGACTAGATCTTCCTGGAAGGCAGCCAGGATTTGTCTTGCCCATTTCTTTTTCCTCTGGAAGAATAAAGCCCTTAATTAGGACAGAAAAAGTAAGGGCAGGGGTGGGCAGTGTGGTGGTGGGCAGGGCAGGGAAGAAATGAGCTGGAGGTGGAGCAATGCTGCTCCTGGGCCACAACCTCTTTTTGAAGGTTTTGCAGGTAAGAGGTTGCCTTGGGTCCTGGCATGGAGAGGACGTCTCAAAGGACGATTCTGGGACCTGGTAATCCAATAATCCAAAGCCCTTTCTAATCAGGCTTGGTATTCCCACTCCCAGCTATACATTGGCCTTCCTTCTCCTAGTGTTAAGTTAGTTTTTTCCCAATTTCATGTGTTATTAATTATTGCTAAAATGAGGTGTGAGAGCAGAGGTCCATGTGTGTTGTTTGATGGCAAATTCCAGGTTAAACTGAAAGCAATTTCCAAACTCAAGGAGCTTCCAAATACAGCAGTGATTCAGTTTCTTGGGTTTGCAATAATTTCAGTTTGGTTTTTCACTGCAGACTCAGCTGATTTTCTAACCAGGCTCTGCCCTCTGAACCCTGAAAATCACATATTACACCTCAAGACCTCTCCTCTCTCTCCTTCAGCACTTGCATTTAGTGCAATTCTCTCTGGAGTTACTCATTTGTCTTGGTTATTACTAAATAAAACCTTCTCTCACCACCAGCTCCTTCTGCTTTGTTCTGCCACTGGCAATCCAATGTTTGTAAGGTAATTGCAGCTTCTGTGACCTGTGATGTGAAAAAGGCAGTGGCAGCATTGTGGAATGAAACTAAGAGGATGAATTGAGCATGAGAAGAGAAACCGTGCCTGTTTGTGGACAATCAAGTAACCAAGAAAGGATAAAAATGAAAAAAAATTGGGGGTTTAATAATCTGGTAGTGTGGGCAGTATGGAGGTGAGCCTCTGTCCTCTGCTGCAGGTTCAGGCTGGGCTCCACCAGGGTTCCTGGCACCTCCCTGGCTGGTGGCATGTCAAAGGCCACCATGGACATGTCACCTCTGAGTGGTTGACTCTGTTGATGTCTACACAAGTGAGCTCATCATTGGAGACTGATGCTTCTAAAAGAAAGAAGACCCTGGGATGACTGGCATCTCTGTAAGCCACTTGTGAATTTTGCAAAATACCCCATCTTGCTTCTGGCAACAGCATCACCTTTTATAACTTGGCTTGCTTTACTGTAGCTTTCCTATAAGTTTTGGGGTCAAATTGGCCCCAGATGTCCCCTGATCAAGTGTGCTTTTCCTCTGCTTTGGGTCACAAACTGTGAATATCACATCCTTCTGTTGCAAGGTGATACATCACTGCTGCCTTCTGACCATGAAGATGGTGGGAGGCACGATTAATATTCTGTTGCTGGCAGCAAGTTTTTGGCATGTTGAAGGAAGCAAGCTTTGCAATGGGTTAATGCACCCTTGTTCATAGCCTTAACATTAAACACATGTTTAATAAATTTGTTTTCTCAGAGTGGGGCCTGCAGTGAGTGACTGAGAGCTGGACTTTTCTAGGATCTCTGCTTTCACTGGCTCTTTCTATAATGCTGTGGAACGTCTTTAAAATGTCTCCAGTATGTAAGTTTACTCAACTGTAAAATTTGGTATAATAAGGTTTGCTTACTTTACAGCTGAGGTTTAATGAAATGATGTTTGTTGTGAGTGTCAGATCTCATCTAGAAGGTATAATAGGGAAGGTGTTATAAAAGGGCAGCATGGGGGATGTCCATCAGCAAAGTCATTGTTATAAGGAAAATCTTGCTAGAACAGAACACAGAAATCAAAGAGCAGTTGACAAAATCAGATAATGATCTTGCCTGTAAAACATAACCTTGCAGATGATGAGATGAAGGTGTTAGGAAGGGAGTTGAGGTGACAGAATGACAGGTGTCACTAACTGCCTGGAACCTGTCTATGTGCCAAACACAACCCCCATCCCACCACTGTCGCTGTTGGGATGTACCTACCTGGCACCTGCCCAGCCCCTTGCCCTCAGCACTTCTTCAGGTCAATGTGGTGGGAAAACTTTGCAGAGTAAAGCAGAAACCACATGGTGGGTTGGGAAATCTGCCTGCTGCACACTCATCTAGACCACAAAAAGGCCAATAAGAGAATACATTTATTTTAGCTCAGCTGCTCTCTGCTCCGGCAGCTTTGTTATGCTGAACAGCGCTGTTGAACAGTGTACATAGTTAGTTTTAAGTGAACATTTATCTTCATAGGGGACGTATAATATGAAGCACATTCAAAGAATAAGGAACATGATTCGTCCTGCCATAAAGGTTTTGGTTTGTGTTAGTGTTCTAAGTGCCTGTGTGCTGCGGAGCAAATCACTGAGGGGTTTGTGGGAGGTGGTGTTTCACTGAAAGCTCTTGGTTTTTATTAAACTCTGTGTTATGAAGGCTGGAGGACAGCCAAGCTGAGCACTGTCTTGATTGGCACATGGAAAAATTCATTGCATCAAGGTGCCGAAAGTCCAAAAGTTGTAGTAATAGGAGGATGAGGGATAAACTGCTGTGAATATAGGGGACAACAGAAAAAGACCAGCTGTGGGCAGTGTGCACTTGGTGAAATCCAGCTGTGCCACACCCAGAAGCTGGTTCCAACATGGACAGACAAATGTTTTGGGAGTGGTTGCAGTAGCCAACCTTGCTTTTTTTCATCACTCAGGTGTAGTTAATCTAAATAATCTAACTAATGATATGAGACCCCAATTTTGAGTTTACCAGGGATGGTGTGAAACTAATTCTGTGCAAGCCAAGGTGTCTCCCCAGGACTGCTGCCTGCAGAAGTGAAAGTTCTATCAAATGTGTTAACCAATGACATTCCATCTCTAATTTGGCCAACAACTACTTTGTAACATGGAAACTCTGAGGCCAGGTAGGTCTTTCTTATCCTTCAACACTCTGAGTTTCCTTCCTTGGGTGTTTTCTTTGTTTGCTGGTTTCACAAACAAAATTGCCTTAGTCCAGGTGAGTATTTTAGATTTATTTGTGAACCATGTGGTGTTCAAATCACTTGATGTGAGTTGTAGTAATGTCCAGAAGCTGTAGCTGTTTAAATTATAATTATCAGATCAATCAGGCAGTCTGGAAAAGGTGGTCCTAGAGAAAAACATCCTTCTGGTTTTGCTTTTCCAATGAACTCAACAGCTATTTGCAATTACTGCATATTACAGTTAAGTTTCATATTTCATGCTTCCACTACATACCTCTTTGTTTTCAGTGTTAGGGAAAATGTGGCCCACTTCTCAAAAATTAAGTGCTTCTAAGAGCTTCAATTAAATCTTACTTTCTAAAGGATTCCCTCTACAAAGGGTCACATCCTCTGCTTTTCTTTCCCAGCCTCTAGACAGTGGAGAGTTCTGCTGGGAAAGAACTGTACTGCTGACTTTGATAGTTGTCATGTTACTTTTGTGTCTCCTCTGTATATTATTCTTCCCACTGGATGTTGACACAAGCCAGGGACTCAGTGCCTGGGATGGAGAGTGGAATTCCCCTGTGCCTGGCTTTGCACTGGGCTGTGATGGAGACATTGCAGAGACTCCTGAAAGCTGCTGGCCAGGGACATACTGAGGGGCTGGGCTCAAATATGCCAGACAGTTCCTGTGCAAATGCCTTCAGCCGAGCCTCCTTCTCACACACACAGTGGGTAGGATAAAAGACTGTAACTGGGTAAGATAATGACTGGCTAAATAAGCAGACAAAAATAACAAGTTTAAATTCAGCCAGGGCTCAGATTTCAATCTGAGAGCACAATGCATTTCACTGCATTAAAGGGCAAGGGATAGAACACGTCTCATCTCTTTCTCAAGTGTAGCACACTGGACATGGAGGTCAGTCAACAGCCTCTCTATGTGTGAGGAAATGGCTGGGCCAGCAGGGCCCTTTAGTGGCACAGAGCAAGACCCAGAAAAAGACCCAGAACTGGACTGTAGATACAGGGACCTGGCACACATGAAACCTGCCCTCTGGGGATGATGCTCATGAGAAGCTTCAGCTGTGTCCACAGGAAGAAAGCAAATTATTTATTTTGAATGTTGCCTAACATTTATCTCACTATCCAACTGACCTTTCACTTTTGCTTTTTGTCTTAAGGCAATCACTTTGTCCTTTGCGAGTGGTGTTGAAGAACCCACATGTGCATCCAGTCTGTCTGTGCTGTTAATTCTGTTTCATGGGAGCACTGAGGAGTCTTCAGCTGCCAGCCCAGCTCTTTCCTCTTCCCAGGCTGGCAGGGACCAGCAATGCCCCTGAGCAGGTTTTCAGAGGTGAAACAAACTTTTATACAACTCTCTCTGTGAATGTTAATGAACCTTGTAAAGCAAAAGCTCAGTGAAGTGTATCAAACCCCAGCTGTTCTCCCTGGGGAAGATAACCTGGCAGAAATAGCATTGGTATTTGCTGAAATATTCTTCCATTTCTAAGGCTGGTGTGGATATATAGGAGGTGCTTGCAGAGGGAGGTGCTTGCAGAGGGAGATGCTTGCAAAGGGATTGCTACCCTTGGAGCACTAGGTTCCTTCCAACATGATGATGTTTCCTTTCAAAAATTTCTTGTTTTCTCTCTTTCTCTTACTTTTCTTTTAAACCCCTATTCCTAGTCACTGCCCTTAACCGCCCCCCCCCCCCCCCCCCCCCCCCCCCCCCCCATTCTTTCTGATGTCCAGGAGGTGAGCCCAGTTTTATCCACCCCAGAGAGGTATACTCACAGAAACACGGAATGGGTCAGGTTGGAAGGGACCACAATTGGTCATCTGGTTCAACCTCCCTGCTCAGACAGGGCCTCCCTGGAGCACACTGCACAGGATTGCAGCCGGATGGGGCTCTGTAATATCTCCAGTGAGGGAGAGTTCACAACTGCTCTTCCCACAGTCAGATTTTGGAGCCAGTTTGTGAGTCTTTACTGAGCAGAATCAGGTTTCCAGTAGTGCATCTTAGTGTGCTTCTGCAGAAATTCAAAATTTTTTTCCCTCCCTTGACTGACTACAGCTGACATAAATACTGTAGCTGGCATTTTTAAAGTGATCATAGAAAGTACTTGGAGCTGAGTTGAGCTGAAGAGCAAGGATAATATCCACTGCAGCAGAGGATGCTGCCAGGGGCAGATGGCAAGTCCTAGGACAAAGGCAAAATGAAAGATAGAAGAATGGAGTCACACTAAAAGGGAAAATTTCTCTATTTTATAGTCAATAACAGAAATATTAAGGCTAAGCAGCTTCTCTGAGTCAGTTATTTAAAACCTACAAATGACAGTGAATTGACACTGCTAGCCCGGTTGCTTACAGCTCTCTTGGTGAGTATCTGTTGAGTAAGTTAAGATGGACATCTTTATTTAATTTACAGGAAAAAGGCAGGTTTATGCTCTTACAAGCTACTCACTTGTACAACTGTTCAAACAAAAATTTTTCTTGCTTCACTTTAATAATTAAGACAACAGGAAGCCCTTTCATTCTCAGAGGAAAAAAATGTTCCAGCTTTATATAATATATTTTTGGCATCACAAAAGATATGCTACCATAAGTTATTTCTTTATAGCTATGAATTGCCACTGTTGCAATTTTTACATTGGGTATTTCTAGAGGAATAGAAGATATTTCTTTCTGGTCCTGTTTTGTTTAGTAATTTGCAAGTTGTGATTTAAGTTTCAGCATTCAGCTTTATTTCTGTCTCCCATTGGGATAATATAATCAACATTAAGTACTATTATTTCATTTTTAAGAGAGGATTGATGAACCAACTCACCTACATGTCCTGTATGAAGTTAAATTAAATACATATTTTAAATACATTTTTTTATTATTTAACAGCAAAACAATATTACTTCATACAAGAACCAAAGACGAGAAATCCCAAAGGTGAATTTCTTATTGTACAAATTCCCAGGCAACAAACAAATGAATACCCTTTCTAGTGAGGATGAATTCTAATCTTTCTTCTGCAGATGAAGTGCCCATAGACTAGTCATGAGACTGAAAAAGGCACCTATGTTCTTCATCTTATGAAATTTTATGTGATATCTAACTGGGGATCACTAGATGGGGTTCAACACATCTTGAATGCATTTGAGGGCCCATATATTTAAAATTTGGTCATGTAGAAATATGTTGAAAACATCCCCAAATGCTGCTACTTCTTATTTTTTAGGCTGTTTTTAAGTTTTAAGAAAATGACAGTCTAATGTGAGGGTGTGAGCCCTGTTGTCCCAGACTGTGCCAAACATATTGTAGTCAGCTACTCCACAGTGACCCTAAAGAAGTGGAAAGTGTAGCAGTCAATGTTAGGGAAGCAGAGAGAGAAGCTGGCAACTGCAGAGACAAAAATGAAGACAAGTGTTTGGAATGTGCTGCGATTAATAGCTTTCTCTTTTCTTGGTAATAGTTGTGCAAAAATTTTAATTCAGAAAGGGAGCATATTATAATTGATAACCAAACATTCTCTGTATATAAAATGTTGCAGATCATCAGAATACAACTCTCTCTATGTCCACACCGCTGTATATATATATATATATATACACTTGCCATCAGACAGATACATCTGAACAAACAGAGAAAATTAATTTATAGAGCTGTTAGAAGAAATGTTTGAAAAACATAAAACATGTTTTATCTGCTATTCCCTATAGCAGAGTGAAGCTCTACATGTTCTCTGCTGTACTGCTTTGTCCTGGCCATCCCCCATGGGTCCCTGGGGCTTGGCTGGCCCAGGATCTGACTTCCCATTTCTGACAAAATTCGGAAGAAATTTACTTTAAATTAATGTAATAATTTTTAATATCCTTAGGCAATACTAGGAGGTTCTGGGGACTCTTCTGTGGATAGCAGCTTCAAAAAGCCCAGAATCAAATTATATTCCATTTAACTCCATTTATACCAGTCAAACTATTTAAAGGACTGATTTTGTTGTTGGTTTAGATTTTTATGCTGTAAAAACTCTATTCAGACATCTCTAACAGAGAAAAAAATTGTTTCAGCTTGTGCTGCAGGTGAGTATCTGTCATTTGAAGACCCATCCTCTGATGAAACTCTGCCTAGTGATGGACCAGGTCAGTCCAATGTCCAACAACACAAAATCAGTGCTTTTCTTCCCTCAAAGAGATGGCTAAAGGTCTGTAGGTCTGCAGGTGCCTTTGGAAAGGAGGGTTCTGACCATACGGGCAGAACAAAAGAAAGAAGGGGCTGGGAGCTGGAGTTGAGACAGGAACCTTCCTTCCTCCTTGCTCTCACGATGCATGGACCAGCTGGGTGCATGCTATTTTGGGTAAGAATTGTTTAAGAGTTGTTCTGTTGACCTAAGGACAATAGACCCTGAGGGAAACTCAGTGAGAGAAGCTGTGCTGGGAGATATATAATGGAATAAAGGTGTGTGAATGTATGTGCATATATATATATATATACAGCCCCCAAGACAATATTTTGCAGTAATGTTTGTCATGGGAGCATGTCATGTGGGGGTGCTCTGCAGGTCCCCCCTGCTCATGTGCCATGAGATTTGTTTGTGCTCTGGGAGCTCTGGCTATCATATGCTTCCTTGCTTGGTCCCTGGAAAGTAATATCCTTTTGTGTCTCTAGCTCAGTACTCAGCCACAGGAATATCTAGTACTTCTTGGACAAGGTTAATGCAGCATCAGGAGGAGCTTCCCGGTGCCCTGGGATGAGTGGTGCCACACAAGTGCCGAGTACTTTCATATAATAAAGCACTTAATAACTAAGTGTGCCTCTCAAAGAAGAAAAACCAAGAGGAACTCTACAGTAGAGAGGGCACTTGGTTTTCTATTACTGTCAGTGTTCATTGAATACCCTGGAGAACTGTTTGAAATTAATATGGTATCTTCCAGGGAGATCAGGGTACTTCCAGAGGGGTTTTGTTCAGAAACCTGTGAAGCTTCTGTTCCTATAGCTTTAGACAGCTTATAGCTTTCTCTATTTCTCTCTTAATCGTTCATTAGGCTTTGTCAAACTGTTCCAATTCCTATAGAAACTCTAATAAAATCTTGCTCTCTAAATAGCCATGCCAATTTTATCAGGTCAGGACCTGCCCTTTCCAACTAATTTGCTACCTTTTGAATGTAGTTTTTCCTCAGTAAAGAGTTTGCAGTGAGAAGGAGCCCAAAATTATTAACCCAAATATTTTTTTCTCTTTTCAGCCTAAATCAAATGTAGGATTTTTTTCTTTAAATCATGTGTGCAGTACACTTATGTTTGTGAAAAGACAAACCCTCTGAAGAAGCAAGCCAAAGCTTGTCTCTTGTTCCTGTGATGATCTTGGTGGCTGACCTGAGGATTTGGAGCAAGGCAATGAAAATTCACCATCATTACAATCCAGAAGGTGTAAGATTTCTTTGAAATGCCCTATAAATCCAGGGAGAGGGTGTAGCGTGTATTTTGTGATAAAATCTCTATAATTTCACTGCAGTAAGACCTGATATGGCTTGAATTCAAGGCCCCAACAAGGCAGTCTATATTATATTTGCAGGACCCTGAGGCACTTATTCACCCTTTTCCCATGGAAATCCAGGACAGAATTTTGCACTACCTCTGCTGGCATGTGAGCAGGTCTATAATTGAATAGTAAAGGTCTCTTTTCACTGTTTTCCTTCTGGAATAATGTCTCCTATGCAAAAGCAAGTTTCCCTCCCAGTTTCTGCCAATGAATGAGCTCTTTAGGTTGTATAATTTAAAATAATTTGTTTAAGTTTATGGGTTGGAAAGAACAAGATGAAAGTAAAAGATGAATGGCACACTCTGCCCCAAGTTTCAGCTGTGGCCAAATGGCATCAATAGATATTCCTCAGCTGGACAGAGATGAAATTATTCTCTTTGGCTGGACAAAGAGTTTTTTTGCTAAACGAATGACTGAAGCCATACCTATAAAAGACAGCACCTTAATAATAAAACCACCATATTTCACAAGTTTCGAACAGAAAGCAGGAAAATGTGGAATGAATTTCAGGCAGCTGAAATAGTCTGCCTGACCTGTATTAAGGTACTTTGAAAAGGTATTGTGAAATTTCCATTACATCTTCCTACATTTTACATGAGCAGACATCTTGCTCTTGCTCAGCTTGTATATGTTTCTACACAAAAGGAAATGGAAAAACTTTTTTCCTTGTTATTGGAGAAAAATGGTCAAATACCCTCTGAGACAGCAGCTATGTCCCCAAATCAGAAAACTGCCTATTAAGCACAATGCTATGAAGTCTGGGCTAAAGTACTGTTTACATTTTGCTTGCAGACCCTCATCAATTTCAGCACTGGAATTTCATTAGGAATGTAATTTCTGAAGATATTTAAGGAAAGGAGTGGAGGCAGAGACTGAAGTTTTGATAATACACAATGCAAGTTTCATGCTTCACGTTTTCCCCTGTTGCTCATGTGCTGCGCTGCCCTGCATGCCTTGCTCCCACAGCTTTGGTGGTACGCTGTTGTCCCGGTTGAAAACAAATCAGTGGGAGATGCCAAGTCAGAACTACAATTTAATAGGAAAATTAAAATAAAATGCAGTAGTACAAAAACATTGACAGAGTCAGAAAACAACCTGACACCCTGTTGGTCAGGGTGTCGGTAGCCATTTGTTTAAGTGGTGGCTGCAGTCCTCCTGGAGTGACACGTAGTTCTGTTGAAGCAGGGATCCTGTAGAAGGGTGTAGTTTTCCTCTGAAGGTCCAGTGGTGTTTTAGAAGAGTCTGGTTTTCCTCTGGGAACCCAGTGGAAAAAGGCTGCTCTGATGTTCCAAATCTCAGATTATATCTAGGTAGGTAATGCTTGGCTCCTCCCCCTGGATGGAGCATCTCCCAATGGGATGATGTAATTTTATCAGTCATGTAGTGAGAACCAATGGCCCATTAACAGAAGATATCCCCCTGGAGGGAGGATGGGTTGTGGAAGAGCTAAAGAACACTGCTCCACCTGGTTTTAACAATGGTAATAGAATACATACTATTGGTTACATACTGCATTGCAACCTAAGACAATTGTGTTGAGTCTGTACCCTCTGACCCCTATGCTGGCAGAAGACTCGGCACACTCATTTGGGAGTGGCAGCTCAGGTTGGATATTAGGGAAAATTTCTATACTGAAAGACTAATTAAGCATTGGAGCAAGCTCCTCAGGAAAATGGAGGAGCCATCATTCCTACAAGTGTTCAAACAATGAGTAGAGATGGCAATTTGTGATATGGTTTAGTGGGAAAAGTGGTATTTCGTCAAAGGTTGAACTTGATCTTGGAGATCCTTTCCAACCTAATGATTCTGTGATTCACTACCCAGAGAATGGCGTAACCCAAATGCCATTGCCATCCTCTGTAGAATCTTGCCCTGTGCTCTCAAATAGGTGTGAGGAGTTTAGGAGGCAGGAGCAACATTCACTTTATAATAGTAAAGCATGATTACCATAAAGAATGCAGCAGGACTCAATAACAGAAGTAAAGTTGGGTTGGAGAAGCAAGGGGATGTCAGTAACCTGGTGGAAATGAGAATTCTCTTGCCTTTGAAATATTTCTCAGAAAACTACACTGCCCTAGATTATTTTTCTCATGTGTTCAATTAAAAATTTGTTCACTAAATATTTGATAATAATCTCATGTCACCTCGGAGTCTTACAGGAATATGCTGGTACTTGGGAGCTTTGCTTCCCTGCATTACAGAATTTTGATTCCTTTTGTAAGTTTCCTGAGCCTATTATACATTTAATAAGCTGCTCTGGCTGACTACATCATCTCAAATTTCTGCAGTTAGCAAATGCTGTTCTACTTTAGCTTCTGCTGATCCTGACAACCAACCTGCTCACATCACTTAAATCACTAATCCCATGAAATAACTCAGTGACACTCTCTAGAGTACATAAAAAACCCTAAACAAAACCCTCATCTAAAATGTAATGTCAATCACAGAGAACAGTTATACATTAAATTTTAGCTATGGGGAAAGAAAAAGTGCAAACCTCTCAATTTCACTCATAAGATCTTATTAGTTGTGAATGTACAGAAAATTCTGTCTAATTCAATGCGTTTATGATGTTAAATTACCATTTACCTGTAACTCTTCTGTTACCCACAGCCATTAAATCTTCCTCAGCTTATGTCTGCCTCCTCTGGGAAGAAGGTTATAGTATTTCTTCCTGTCCAAGCCCAAAAGCAATAAATTCTTCTTCCTAGCATTTCTTTTCTGTGAAAGGTATTACAGAGGAATTGAGACATCTCCTGCATTGAAGATTACTTGAACATAAGTGTTTTGCTGGTTAAAATAATTCCTTTAGCATTTTCCCTATGCCACACCACATTTACATTTCTAGTCTTATTTAACTAGAATTTTCCCCATATCTGTTGCAAGAAATTAAGGGTTCGTGTTCTGGATACCATGTTTCTGGAGACAACCTCTGCGACTAGGAACATCTTCCCAGAAAGGAGGGCTCCCCCTTGTGCACTCTCTGTCTCTCCAGGAATCCTTAGAGATGTAAAAACTGTCTGGGGGGCAAGTTTCTCATCATCAGTATTTCAAGGAACTTGTGTTCAGCTTCTTTTTTCTTCTTAAGTGCCAGCAGCTGAGCACAGATGTCTCGATTGGCACCAATTCTGAATCCAATTAACCCAGTTAAGGGCACTACAGCCCTTCATGAAGGGACAGATTACTGCAAGCAGACATGGCACAGCCACTCACTCGTGTAACATGCCCTTGTGTCACTGAGAAAGTAAGTGGAGGTAGGAGTCACCAACTGATTGTTACAATACTGTTAATTAAGCACCAGTAGGATGTTTGCCAGAAAAATAGAACTAATCTTCATCTATTTCTCTATCCCATGTTTGGCAATATGTTACTATACAGCAGAGAACAGTCTCAGGCAGCAACTTCAGAAGATGTGAACATGAAGCAAGATGAGAGATTCAGGAGGTATAACCCTACCATGGGGCATTCACTGAAATGAATGTGTGGCAAATTCAAATTAAACAGCTACAGAAATTCACTGGGTCACCCATTTCTGCATCCCTGTGATGGGAGGTCTTGTTGATTTTAAGACCAGGAGAGCAAACTGCAGCCAGGAGTTGTTAGCTGTCTGGGCTAGACGACTTGAGTGTGCTGATTTGCAAGATTACACTTACAACCTGCTGTTGCAAATCAGTGAATGGTTTCTCAGCTTCACAAGGACTGCACAAAGTAGGTGAAAGCAAATAGTTGATTTTTTATGTAGGTCTTCCTGCAATCCCCTCTGTCTTGTCAGTCTGGTTAACAACAGCTGCAGCTATGTGTGTTACTAAGGGATCCCTGCAGTTTTATACAAGTGTTTCATATAATTTTCCCCAAATTAACCAGCTCAGGACTCCTGCCACCCTATTCACTAGTTCAATTTCTCCCTAGAATTAAGCTCCATTTTTTTTTTTTCTGTGCTGTACCATGAGTCCCATTTTCCTGAAGGTTAACTGAGCCGTATTTCAGTGGAGATTTTAAGAAAACTACAGATAATATCCTGGCCTGTGTTATCCTTTCAGATTAAATTTTGTGTAATCCTACCCCTATCGCTACACCATTAAATGTATTTAAAGGAAGAGATTTCTTTTCCCTCCTGTTATCCTTCTTTTCTCCTTTCCTCTTGCACTCCATGGTGCTTAGAAGTTCAGAAATTAATAGTTTAGCAAGAAACTTCTTCTTTCCCCCTATCTCTGGGGAAGTTCTGGGGTAATGTTCATGTATTTAAATGCTTCCTTCCCGCTACGATTATGATTCAGGACTTCAGGGATATGTTTTGTAGGCAGGCTTTAAAGGTTATTCCCTTTAGTATCTTAAAACCTCTTACTCTAAGGTTATTCTGCCATTTTTTTCTCTTAGAAGTCTTCAGTTTTCATTTTAAATGACAAATACCTATTCTAGCCCTTTTGAGGAGACATCGTTGTTTCACCCTCCTTTTCCAGCTCTTTGTGTTACCACATCCCATTTTGATCACAACTAACTACAGCAATTATTACAAATTCTTTAGATGTTCTGCTAATTTACAACCAGCAATGAGTGTTGGCCATGGTCACGTACATCCTTCTTCTGCATGTTCATAAAAATTCAGGCTGGACACAATTCTTGGTATTTTTAATAAATTTTTTTGAATAACTGAGAAATTGAACCTTGCCAGGACAATAATGCTCATTATGTAAATTCTAATCCAGAACAGGCAGTATAATTTCGATTTTGAGTTGACAATTTTCTCTGATTCTCTGCCTTCAGGACAGCATGACACACCACTTCCTGCTGAACTGAGATCTCTGTATCATTTATGCCTGTGAAAAGGGCAGAATATAATAAACTTATTATTTGAATTCATTATTTGTTGCTTAGTTACATGTCATGAAGGAAAAGCACTAATATTCTATGATTTACGTAACTGACTGTCCAAATATTAAGGCTTGAACGTTGACTATTCATGCCATGTTTACAGGAGCTATTATTATCTGTGGGGGGGAATGTCAAGAATAAATTCAACATCTTTTCTTGAACATTTTTAAGCAAATGAATTATTATTTAGTCTGAATACTTGGCTGTGTTTTGCGATTAAATCTCTAAGTGTTGTTATACATAGGGTAACTCTTGGCTCGAAAATTTCTCACCATGGTGATGGACAGATTCTGCTCTCTAAATTCTGCGTATTATAGTGAGTGTCTGCACAGGGACAGAGTGTGATTTAGTAAGCAAAAGGATTAACTATTGAAGTAAAATACCTTCAGTTCCACAGGGAGCAGTGGAAATGCATTTCCCCTTGTACCAGTACAAAATATCCCCAGGACAATAGGAGAGGCTTTTCTGTGGACGAGCATATACTTGGGAAGCTGAAAAAGAAATGCCTTCACCATGACAAATATAGAGCAGCACTTAAAAAGTACCATCTCCTAAAATAAGATTTACAGAATAAAGAGAAAATGCATTTTCTCATTTCTTCAGATGAAAAGGTACTAAGATTTTAATTTTCAACTGAATGTGATAAATTCTTTTTAGGAACTAAGCTATAAATTGAAAAGATTTATCAATTCCCCTAAAATGTTCACTTTCCCATAATATGTCAGGCAGACTGTTCTGAGCAGTCATCAGAGACAGCTGAGCTGCTCTTTTGTGTTCATTTTTGCACAGTCCTACTGTAGTCCAAGAGTATGATGCAACATCTAATGAAGTTATTAAGAACATTTCATTAGAATCTGTATCAGGCCTTTAAACACTAAATGTAGTCTCCAAGTGAAGCTTTGTACAACTTCCTATTTGTTTTTATTAATTTTAAACTTGTTCTGTCCTGCATGTTAGGAAAAGATTTACACTAAACTGACAAGTACTGAACGATTTGGTTTAAATTGCTGGCTTTAATGTCTGGAAAGAAAACAAATCATGTCAGCTTTGTTATGTGTTAGAATTCAAATACTGGAATTTAATCAAAGTCCCAACATTTTTCTTGTGATTTTAGGTACCTTACAAAGGCAACTACCATTCTCTGTCTTCACATATATATGAGAACATATATATGTTCTTCTTTCCTCAGCAATGCCATTCTGAGCTGTGTCATTGAACTTTTTTTCTTTCTTTCTTTCTTTCTTTCTTTCTTTCTTTCTTTCTTTCTTTCTTTCTTTCTTTCTTTCTTTCTTTCTTTCTTTCTCTTTCTTTCTTTCTTTCTTTCTCTTTCTTTCTTTCTTTCTTTTTCTTTCTTTTCTTTCTTTTTTCTTTCTTTCTTTCTTTCTTTCTTTTTCTTTCTTTCTTTCTTTCTTTCTTTCTTTCTTTCTTTCTTTCTTTTTCTTTCTTTCTTCCTTTCTTTCTTCCTTTTTTCTTCTTTTCTTTTCTTTTCTTTTCTTTTCTTTTCTTTTCTTTTCTTTTCTTTTCTTTTCTTTTCTTTTCTTTTCTTTTCTTTTCTTTTCTTTTCTTTTCTTTTCTTTTCTTTTTCTTTTCTTTTCTTTTCTTCCTTCCTTCCCCTGTTCTAGTCTCTACTTCCTTCTTAAAAAAAAAAATGTTTCCTGCCTCTCCCCAGTGAGCCTTTCCATTCCTGATGCCATATTGCTTCAGTCTCTTTTGTCTTGTAATGAATGTCTGTTCCTCTGTCTCATTTCCCTCCCTTTGCTGTTGTCCCTCTTCTAGTGCTTGATTACCAGGGACTAAATTTGTGACATGTGTTTAAATGCTTAAACCTTTTTTAAGCACCCGACTGACTTTTTTTCCCCTACTGTGATGTGACTATAGGCCTAAATGATTAATCTGTCTTCTAGAATAATGACAAAAACATTGCATCATTGTGAGAGAATCTAACCTTTGAAAAATTCCCCCAGGAGCATCCAGTTCTGGTGGGGATTTCACTGCCAGTCAGAGCAGTTAATCAAAAAGGCAAAGCTGATAACACTGCCAGAAATTTTTGCCCTGTAGAAGTCAGAGAATCAGTAAGAGGCTGTCAAATATAACATACGGCATTATTAATATGAAGAATTTCAGATCAAAATGGGGCTTACTGTCGCAGTGACTGGGTCATGTGGAAGTGGCTGAGGAAAAGGGGAGTCTTCAAGTGGAATTTTTCGAGGAGAGTGCTTGGGCAGGCTTTGAAAAGTCATGAATCTCAGTATTTCACAAGGATGAGAAAGTGAAAGATAGGAGAGGAGATATTCTAGCTGTAATGCTGGATGTGTTTCTGCATTTGGCCTCTGAGCTCTTGAGCATGTGGGAAGCCTTTCCCTTTTGGTGAGCAATGTGGGCTGCAGGTGCCTGGACAATGCTGAGGAACAGGGTAGGAGCCTACCTAACTACCCATCAAGTCATCTTGGCTGCTTGCCAGTGCCAAGGCACTGGCATCATGAAAGACAATCTTCTCAGCCTTGCCCCCAGTACTTTTTTTCCTCATTTTTAAAATGTCACACTCTGAAAACATGGGCTTAAACCATGCAGGAATTTGCAATGCATGGTAAGAATTCATTATGCAGTTATCATCTTTTCAGAAAGCCACAGACTGTTTATTTGTTTAAATATTTGTCTTGTTTGTTTCATATAAATGATCCCAACTCTTATTATCTAAACACGCTGTGTAATTTCATCTCTCATCTACTGGGATGATGCTCTAGTACAGCTGCTTGGGAAGCTGGCAGCTTAGAGAAATATTCATAAGGCATCCTGAGCCTAAAAATGGCTTGGTAACCTATGCAAGCTCTTCAGAAGCTTCTGTTGAGTGCACAATTTATTCAACAAATCCCATCTTACTTATACTGTGTGAATTATCTATCAAAAAGGTTGTTTTTAAAAACATTGGATAGCTTTAAATAATTTCTCAAATCTGTGTAGGTTTTCTTGTGGTTGTTTCACGTTAGGATATTTCTTTGAGTGCAGACAGGCCTTGCTGGACTCCTGGTAACCCCTCATTACTTGATTGACCATAACCCTTGGAAGCAGAATTTGCTGCATATGTTTGGCTTCAGAAATGTCTTTGTGTGAATGCTTCCAAGTTTCCTGGGTAGGTATGTGGCTGTCCCTGATACTCTGGACACCTCAAGAGTCCCAGGGACCTGGATCCATCACCCTTGCCCAGCTATGGGACTGTGAGTGGGTAGGGGACCACGAGTCCTCCAGTGGGGCTGAGAAGGAAAAGTGCAAAACTTGGTAATTGTTTTGCTTATATAAGCTCAGCACCAGGTTTGTGTAATCATTTTTAAGCAAAACTGATTTTTATCCTGCTGTGTTAGACATTTGTATTTAATTCAATTTAATTTTCTCACATTAAGGGCAGCTAACACACAAAAAATGATGATTCAGGTAAGGTTAGCTGCTTCCATGTGACTTTTGCAAGGAGCAGTATTGCTGCCCTACTGCAGAGGAGTGAAGGGCAGTTAGCAAAGTGATTAACAACATAAATCTCCATTCCCTTTTTACCCCTAAAATCTGTTTCTGGCAGCAATACCAGTAGGTATTAGGATTGACTTGGCCATCAGGTTGGGGGTTTTCGGTTTGTTTGTGTTTTTTTTTTTTTTTTTGATGGACCAGATTTTATTTCTGTAACAGTATCCCTTCCCCAACAGAATTAACTGGTCAGCCACAACTTTATTTTCTCTCACTAAGAGCAGGAAAGAAGGTTTGTGACAAAATACCCATCTAGAAAAAATCTTTAGTACCAAGACATGGATTCATCCCATAAACGCTGTGACCTTTCCCTTCCTTTCCCTCTGTCCTTCTCACCATTATGTCTCTCACCACTCTCTATAGTTATGAAATAAAAGAAAATTTCTCTTTCCAAGTAAAGTGAGATGAAGTGCTCCTCCCTAGAGTCCAGGGAATCATTACTTTAATATTTTTTGTTTAATATAGATAATCTCTCAGCAACAGAAGGGAACTGCTACAAGCTGCATGTTTGTCCTGGGCCATCTTCTTTAACTCTCTCATTGTGAGGGATCATTTGTAAGATAACAGGAAAAGCACATTTTCCCATTGGAAGGTTTTCCAGCTCTTAAATTGGTGATATTTTTTTTTCTTCATTGCATGTCATGGGCTGTTCATCAGCTCCTGCCTGAATTGTAAAGTGATTTTGAAATGTCTCAGCAACTCACAGGCAGCATGCCCTTGTACCAGGGGAAATCAGAGAGTGTTTACTTCCTCAGATACTTTCCCTTATAATGTAATCATGCAGCTTTTCAACAAGGATTTAAAATACTTGTTGACACAGCAAGGAAGGTGTGTTCTGCTTTTCGTCCTGGTGTTGCTTAGTGTCTTTAGGGGCTGCTGTATTCCTCAAGATCCGCAAATCCTTTCAAGATTTTAAAGCTCTTTGTGCTAATAATATTTGTCTTATAATGCTATATTTAAAAAGGTAAGAGTGAAGTGCAGCTGGGGAAGTTGTACCTGGAAGATTACTTCTGCTATGCAGAGTAAAATACCAACTGTTCTTTATGATGTAACACCACTTAACTAAAATTTGAAGTGGCATAATGCATTAGATTTTCTCAAGATAAAAAATGTACACTGTGCCTTTTGTGATGTTTTTATTTCAGTAGCATCAGAACATCAATATATTGCTACCTGCTCATCATCTGATAAAAATTATCCAACATGCCTTGAGTGAGACAAAACTGAGTGCATAAAAATGTTCCTATTTTCAGTAAATCTTTCTAGTGATGGAGACGCTAATTTGGTTACTTTAAACCTCGTTTGATTACAGAAAGGCTTTGGCAGCAGACCTGGAAGAACTAATTTACTATGATGCAGGAGACCCACTCGCAGTATTTTTAGTTAAAACCCATGGGGATCAAGATCTATCCTTCAAAGTGTGATGCACCACATATTATCTGTGGCTCCGGTGTGTGACTGAACTCTCCTTGGGTTTGGTGTCAGAATTATCTGGATGATATATGAACACACTGGGCCAGCTCAGGGCTGTTTGCTGCCACTGGGAAGGGAGAAACAAGACTGCACCAGGATCTCAGCACCACCAGAGAACCATGGCTGCATATATTTTTTTACAGGGACATGTAGTGACAAGACAAGGGGTAATGACTTCAAAGTGACAGAGGAGAGATTTAAGTTAGATATGGAGAAGAAATTCTTCCCTGTGAGGGTGAGGAGACCCTGGTACATGTTGCCCAGAGAAGCTGTGGCTGTGCCATCCCTGGAAGTGTCCAAGGACAGGTTGGGCAAGACTTGGAGCAACCTGGTCTAGTGAAAGATATCCCTGCCCGTGGTGGAGAGGGGGAGGGGGTGGTGGGGTTGGAACTGGATGAGCTTTAGAGACCCTTCCAACCCAAACCATTCAATGATTCTATGATTTCCTGGGAAAAAAGGTATTTCCTGATGCCAGTGGTCTGGGATCAGTTTAAAATATGTCTATTTTCTCACCTCACAGGCTGATAAGTGTGGCTGAAGAAATGTGGAGATCCCTGTCTGAAAGCTGTTCTCCCCTTGTTGCTGTGGAAGATTTATAACAAAGTTTTGTCCAGAAATGACTGAACAGCAGTGCTCCATCCAGCTGCCTCATGAATCCCAGATGGAGGGAACTGACTTGTCCTTACCTGTTTTGCTACAGTGAGGCATAGTGTGAGATGTCAGACTGCACATTGGCTTAGTGACTACTAAGATCATTGTTAGAAAAGGGGGAATTGAAACAGGGATTGCTTCAACCTTCAGTTAATATTGGATTCATGGCTGCAGCCATGGCTGGAAAGATCTGTAGTCTATCTTTATGTACATGGAGGACACTGCTCAGAAAGTACAGGAGTGCCTTTTTTTAAAAGGCTTTCTGGAATTTATCACCAAGATGACCAATATGGAACAATTAAGGTTTTTGCAGCTGATTGTAGTCTACAGCAAGAAACAGAAAGAAGTTGTTTTCACTCTGAAGGCACGATACCACATTGGGGTAACTGGCCCTCTACATATGGTGCTGACATCTGGATCCACAGTCATGGCACTACCCACAGCTGCAACTGATGATGAGCATCCTGTTTGTCAGAAGAAGAGACAAATTGTGGGATTTTTTCAAATCCTTCCAATATATCTGTGAACATGAATGACACTGTTGTTATCTCACTGGGTGTTAGAAGAGCTACCTTTTCATATCTTGTGGTTTTCAGCTGTATCTCTTCATTTGAGCAGAGAAATATTTCTCACGCACCATTACGCAGAGATAAACCCACTGCTTCTCATGTGTGTGTGGGTCTGAAAGGTACCAACGTTGCTGGGAGCCTTTGTAATACATGGTATTCCTGTCCTTCTGTGAAGAGGTTCCTATTTAAAATCTGAATTAAAATATGTCATGCAGGGAAAGAACAGAGAAGAAAATAGACTGGAAGCTCCATCTTGGAGAAACACTTCAAGTATTGGAAAGGGAGAAATTGCATCTGTAGTGGTGGGATCTCTGACTTAATATTGTTTGGGGAAGAGCAGTGATGCCAGGACTGACACAGTGAGCAGGGCACAGAGTGGGAAGCCACCCCCATGGGCAGCTCCAATGCACAGGCTTCGCACAGGTGGCCCTGTGGTCACCCTCTAATGACAAAACAATAGGATTAAAAGACGAAGCAGAATTAACACCAAATCAAAATATCGGGTAGAGAATTAATCAAGGAAGGAAGCTCTCTGGATATTACAATGAGCATAAATTCTACCTAGATGGCATTACTGAAACCAGATGAGGAGATGGGTATGATTGGAATGTTAAAGCCACTTTTTAAATGATTTATTTAGCAAGATCTGTTTGGGCCAAACAGGAGAGATAGTGACACTGGCAAAGATATTGCTCCTTGTTGGAGCTAGTGACAGCTCAAAAGCAAGTGACCTTTTGGCACTAAGGGTTAAAATATAAGAAGATAAAGTACAGCACTGGGTACTTATTATAGATGGTACCAACCTGCAGTGGTTTTGGTTCTCCAATTTGAGATTTCCTGGCCAATGTACCAATTTATATGGTGGGTTTAGTGCTGGCCAAATCACCAGTGCACCCACTAGAATTATTTACTCATTTCCTGCTGTGAGATAGGATTGAAGGAAGGCAAAGAAGGCTCAAATTTTAAAGGGTATAAAGAACTTTATTAACAGGACTAAAAGAAAAAAAAAAAATAGAACCAAACCTTCAGAACACTTCTCCCCACCACACACCCTCTTTTCTTTCACACTGACAATGTACAGAAACAAATCAGTCAGTTTACCATCTCTAAAATAGTCTTTCTCTAGTTTACTTAGGGAAAAGAGTCTCTCTTGTCATTCTATGGAGACTTGTCCACAAGAAAACAGTTCTCCCATGGCTTCAATGTCACAGTGAATCAACCACCCAAGAGAATAGAAATCTGACCACTGTGTAAAAGTCCCTCCCCTCGACTTACAGCTTTCCCCACAACTGTTTTTGAGGGCTCACTCTTTAGTTAATGGGGTACACTTCTAAGCATGAGTTGTTCAGAAGCAAAGGTTCTTTTCATCTATCTCCGAGATCATCTATGTCTCTGGGAACAGAGGTCTTCTTCTTCCCTGGTGGCAAAGGGTCTTCATCACTCTTGTCTCTAAACTTCTCATGAGATCACAGCTACTTCAACATCTGCTTGTTCGGCATGAATGCCTTTGCTCATGTCTACAATTTGAGTGCTCCACCTCCCATGCTTTTTCCATGATTTAGAGGGATAGTCTATATATCATAATCCATCACCATTACAAGAGTATTTCAGCCTACGTCATCTCATTTCTCCTCCCATCTGGGACCTGACTTCTTCACCAACCTTGTGTCTTTATGGTGTTTCTTGACGTGTCTTCACTCTGTCCTTTCCTCTCCCTTGAGAGAAAATTGAAGGTCTGAAAGTCTCATCTGTGCAGTGGAAGAGTTAATATCTCGCAGTGTCTCTGTCCCTCCCAGAGAAATTCCCAAAAACCAGAGGAATTCCCCCTTCCCAAGGTCTCAAGCACTCAGCCATCAGTTTCTCTTAGCAAATCAATGGAAAATCCACAAGTAACAAGGAAAGAAAAGGAAAGAAAGCCCAACCCCCAACAAGGCCCTGCTGGGGGGCTGGGCCATGATAGCGGGGGGGGGGGGGGGGGATTGGGGGGATTGGGGGTCCAGCCCGCACAGCTGTTTTCTGGATCTTGCTGCTTTCAATTCCAGCCACAGATGGAATGGCTTCCTCTCCCCTTGCCTGGCATCCACTGGGGTCTGGCCCTTCCCCTGCTGGGCCGTGTGAGCCATGGCAGAGGGGATGTGACCCAGCCTGCAGCTGCTCCTGGGGCCCGGCGGACCCCGGCTAGGCCTGGGCCAGCAGCAGAGCAGGAGTTAATGTTGGTAAGATGTCAGCAGCCATGGCCCAGCCTGGCAGTGGAGCAGGAGTTAATGTTGGTAAGATGTCAGCAGCCATGGCCCAGCCTGGCAGTGGAGCAGGATTTAATGTTGGTAAGATGTCAGCAGCCATGGCCCAGCCTGGCAGTGGAGCAGGAGTTAATGTTGGTAAGATGTCAGCAGCCATGGCCCAGCCTGGCAGTGGAGCAGGAGTTAATGTTGGTAAGATGTCAGCAGCCATGGCCCAGCCTGGCAGTGGAGCAGGAGTTAATCTTGTTAACATGTTAGCAGCCATGGCTGGGGCTCTGCAGCCTCCCCTCTACCACCCAGCCACTGAGCCAGGAGGGGAAAGAACTCTCTTCAAAGGCCGGAAAGCAAGAGAGTTTTTTTCCCCGGCTTGTTTGTTTTCAACGTGTATGTTCACAGAGTTGTATTCAGCTTTCTCAATGGTTTAACAGGTTGTCAGTTCTCAAAACTAATCACTGATTGGTTTTTGTCAGACATGGAGGAAGCTCTTAGCAGCTCCTCTCAAAGAAATCATTTCCCAAAGAAATCATTTCCGTGGGTGGCTTCTTCCCCCATTGCCAAATGTCATATGTGCAAAACCATCTCACAACCCCAAATCACACCCTCAGAATAAACACAAACGGCTCTGCTTCCCATCTCCTGTAACACAGCTCCTGTCATGTTACAGTCACATACAGGCAGATAAAAATTAGAATCTGCCAGTTTTTTAAGTGTTGAATCCCAAGGAAATGCAATATTTAGACATTTTTTAACAGACCTGGAGAATACAATCACCAAACAGAAATGTAGCACTGGCTGAATGAGCTTCCTTGTGATTTTGCCATTTCCAGGCTGGGTCTCATGCATTTATGGGTACAAATCCCACAGCATGTGTGTGTGCAGGTATCTGCAGAGCATGCACACACACACACAGAGTGCATTGGCACATCTAGGGTCAAGAAGCCAGTAAGGACTTAAAAAAAAAATAGTGTGAAGGAATTTAAACCATTCCAATTACCATTCATGTTCCTTTGGTTTCACACCTATTAGCAGACACCAGAGAATTAACAATTAGGTGTTCAGAGACTAAAGGGTAGGTCAATTTAAGAATAAAGAGGTTGATTTTCCAGCAAAAGATATCAACAGAATCTAATTTAATTCAATTCAAACATTTCATTTTATTAGAGGTAGATTTGCTATGGTCCATGTCTCTGGTTATCCCTATAAAGGGACATTAAGGGCATTTTGCTATTAACCCTGCAAGGGAGGGCGAAACAGAAAATATGGCACAAGAATTTCCTCTTGAATTGCTTATAAATCTGAAATGTTATACTTACAGATTCCAGGAAGATTAGCCATCCATATGGCAACAAGGCATGCCCACCATTACAACTGAAGGATACAAAAACTTGGGACAGGGTTCGTGCATGTGCTTTGGTGTTAAGATAAATACCAGAAGATTAGATGGAGAGACTATAGGGTAATAATGGGTCTGTGTGTACTCCTGTGGGTCACCAAGGTCTGGACACTCTGATACCATGAAACAAAGGGAAATCGTAGATTTGATCTGATCTGTATATACAGATAGTTTATGTAGTACATACACACACAGAAATTCAAATATATTTGGTTTATATACTCCTGTGTTTTTCTACCCAGTCCCACCTTCTCCTGTCCCACTGGTCCCTGGGCAAGCTGGGGGTCACTGCAGCCCTCACCGTCAGCTCAGCCCTCCCTGGTGCTCACAGTCTTCCAAGGCTGAGCATTAGGGAACGTTCTCATTCACTAAAAATTGCATTTTTGTGTGACATTTATTTCAACTGTTTTCTCTTTTGGTCCTTATTTTCATTAATGAGGACACAGACAGGGGTCTGTGCACCAACACTTATTGTGCTGAATCAAATGTGAAATGGTAACTTGGGAAGATAAAAGGCTTTCTAATGCTTTATCAGTTCTTGAGCTAGCTGTCCCTGGTTCTGTCTTAAGCTTTAAATATTTGCATTAAGGTCCAGATTGCAAGTAACTGGTCTCAGAAAAACATATTAATCAGGAATTTTAAATGGAAATGTGGAAAGGAAAATGTGACATTCTGGAGCTGAGCTTATCTGAGTATGCAGAAAAGATGCAGTTGTCTGCTAAAGCAACGGCTCTGCTCATAAAGCACATTCAGCAGGGCAAGCTGCCTGGAAAATGCAGGCTGCCTTCCTGCTATCTTCCTTTCATAATGCATTTTAATCAAGTCACAGGATGGTGAATTTGCAGTCAATCCAAGCCAGGAATCTATAATCTCATCGAAAATTATTTTACAAATAGAAACAATTTCATACCTTTGTATAAATTTATGTCCACTATGTAGTTGGGATTTAACATGAAATGTGTTTTCTTTGCACCTGGATGGAAAATGGATAAATAAAAGCTTCTGGAATTATTCAATTTGTTTTTTCCTGGTCATGTGGGTGTGTTCATCATGTTGAATGCTGTTCAAGGCAAGCACATTTAATGAAGCACCTTCTCTTGCATTCTCCATAGAAAAATCACATTAGTTGAAACAGCTCACACACAAGTGGTGCTGTATCATATATAATGAGGAAATAATGAAAGAACCAGACATTTCCATCAAAATGTGTCACTGTGAAAGAGAAGCCAAAGCTGTTGTGGTCTTTGCTCTCTGTTTCCATGTTTCCACCTGTGAGGTGAGCAGGCAGGGGCAAGTGCTTGTGCTTCTCAACCCCAAACCCCCTGGTGTGACATCTTTTAACCATAAAGCTCCGGCACAATCAAGGAACACAGGCAAGGTGGGAACTGAATGTGAATGTGTTTGATAAACTCATTTAAATGATGGCGTGGATATGTGGGTTTGCTTGCAGCAATCAGTGCTGCTGGAATTGTCTGTCTGACCAGGGCCCCTTGCACCAGCTGAGACAGGATGCCCTGAGGGCCAAGCTGAGTTCCCCAGCTTGCATTTGCCATTGTAAAGATTTTAAATTTGTCTATATGACATTTGTTTTCCTGAGGCAATGGCATGAAGCTGTGTCAGGGAAGCTTCAGCCTGGATGTTAGGAAAATGTTCTTCCCCCAGAGGGAAGTTGGGCAACTGGAACAGGGTCTCCAGGGCAGTGGTCACAGCACCAAGCCTGACAGAGTTCAAGGAGCATTTAGACAATGCTCTCAGGCACAGGGTGGGCTTCTTGGGGTTCTGTGCTGGGCCAGGAGCTTGACTCAACCATCCTTATGGATCCCTTCCAACCCAGGAGATTCCATAATTCTATGGTTTTGTGCATATTTCCAATCTCTCCTCTGCACCCTGGTGGCATTTTCCTGATCAGCTGCTCCCATGGATCAGTACTTCTGGTGTATGCAGACATGCAAAAATCAGACTTGACCTAAAGCCCAGGAGCTAGGGAGTGAGAGCAGAGGTTTTGCTGTCACACAGCACCCACAATGCAGAGTAATGGGGATTTCTGGGGACTGTGGAAAGAATAGAATGGAAGCTGTGAGTTAAAGGTCAATATTAAGGCTGGGAATAAAGGACAGAAAAATCATGGTAAATATAAGAACTGCTGACAGCAATAGAAAATGAATAATTTTATACAGCAGCTATTGCTGAAAACTCTTCCAAAGGACTGGTGGAATTACTCATTGTGCTAATTCAAAGTTACCACCCAAAGTCCTGGCAACTGCTGATAAGAGGAAGATCAGCATAACTCACTGCTACCTGAAAGCACTCAAAAAAGATGATGTGGAATGACAAAGAGATGTGGAACATGTACTTTGGCAGCAGTGGCAGCATTGTGCCAGGGGCAGTGGTTTGGTTTTAAGGTCCAGACTGAGTGGGAACAGGGTGCAGGGGCTCACAGCCTTCACTGCCAGCCAGAGACAACTTCATAGAGGAATCTGCAGAAAACCAACTTATGGTCAATAGTTACAAAATCAACCCACTAAGTCTTTAAAACTGTCATTAAAACAGCTGATGATCACTGCTGTAATTAGGTCATGCTCCATACCCTTGAAGACAAGCAGTAAACCTAAAAGAACTAGGGAGAATTTGTTCTGGGAGACATTTATAGTCATGTATTTAACAGAATCATGGAAGGGTTTGAGTTGAAAGGCACTTCAAGCTTATATTGTTCCAGTCCCCCTGCCATGGATAGGGACATCTTCCACTAGACCAGATTGCTCCAAGACCCCATCCAAGTTGGACACTTCCAGGGATGAGGCATGCTATGAAATTCCAGCAAAACAACTGGTCATAATGTTTTTCTTTTTCATATCCCTCAGTTAGCTCTTCCCTGGGTTAAGGAGCTAAACTAGGAATGTCTGTGCTGGTTTTGGTGGTGCAGTTCTCCAGAGGAAATCACCTACATGTCATTGCAAACAGCTCCACAGAGCTGTTAGGTTGTCACAGAAGATAATAATTCCAGATTTTATGTAAGTAATTTGCTTGTTATGATTTGGAAAAGTTTTCCACTAAAGAGACTGCAGTTAGGATACATTATTCTTTGTATATAGACAGGTAAACTTGTCATTTACACACACATACGCACGCATACACACACACTCATGCATATACAGCAGTTATTTGAAGGTAATGTCAAATGTATATTTATTTTCATTATTACTCTTTAACGTTTTCAATTTAACTATACCGGAAGCCCAGGATAAAGAGGCAGGGCTCTGTGCAGAGCAGTTCTTTCCCTTTCTTTTGGTGTCTACACACAAATTTATGTAATGCAATTAAAGAATTAAAAAATGCCATACTATGCAGGTAAAGCGGTATTATTTTTTAAGAAGCACATGCAGTAAAAAAGAAAGAGCAATATTCAGACTAAAAGGAAAGTGAGAAGGAATGTTTGTTTTTATCTAAAATACCATAAGTAAATATATGAAGAAATTTTTTGATCTTATGTCACTCTCTCCATATATAATCAAGGATTTATGAAATGAAACAGTATTTGGGGCGGAGCTTTTGTTTCATATCTTCTTCTTGGCTCTCTTTATCCTTTTTCTTGCCTCAGCAACCTATTTTTTATTTAATTTTCCCAGAGCAGTCAAAAACAAAACATGGATTAAAGTCCTGAGAGTAGCTGAAAACTGCACTTGGGTAATGGCATTGAGAATAAAAGTGTCCAGATTGAGGAGATTGTTCAAAGTTTTACTGATACATGTGAAATATACAGCTCCAGAGATGATAAATCAACATTATTACTGATGGTTATTATTAATATATATCATTGGCCTTTAAAGAGGACGTTGCTGCCTAAAATTGGATGTTGGAAGGTTAAGCTACAACGTGAAAATGGGATTTGGAATGGTGGTGTATTACACAGAAATTATTATACAAAAAAGTTTTAAAAGCATCCCTAAGGTATTCTGATCTTTTCTCTTCTAACCAAAAGTCCTCATTCATGGCTAGACTCTTTAATTACTATACTGATCTACATTTACCTCCCTTTGCTGTGACCTTGTTTTAAATGTTCTACAATGATAATGAAATTGCAGATAGTTTCAAAGATAACATTAATTCAAAGATAACTGATTAATTATTGACAAATAAGGCCAGCATAGCTCTCTGAAGTGTGGGGCAGCTCAGGCTGGGTAACTTGGTATTCCATTGGGAAGAGAACGTGGTGGTCTCTCATGAGCCTGCCCACACTGCCTGTGCCCAGGGTTGATATCAAGTTTTCTTGATTCGAAAATAAGTACTGCAAGTTCCTAACCTTTGTATTTTTAAAGTCACTTCTGTTTATTATGCTCTTAACAAGTTGGTTATGCTCTCAACCAACTGGTTATGAGCATACATAATTACATTTGCATTTTGGCCTAGGAGGAAAAATCTGTACAATCATTTTCATTAAGAGGATTATTTTTTCTTTTCTGAAGCAATGCAGCAAAACATCATAGTTACTCTGAGTTACTCCAAGTGATCATTGGGAGTGTGACTGCTAATTAGTGGCTGATTTGAGGAACACGAAAATCCACTTGGGAAACATGATAATTACCCACATATTTCTTTGGGTCAGGCAGCCATGTTACATCAAACACTAGATTTATTATTCCATTTAAATAATTTTGTAATAACTAAAATTGTGTTTTGCATCTAACTGAGCAGATACAAAGTACAAAATCATACATCTAAATTATGAACTGAATGAAGCATTGCCCAAAAATATGAGTAGTGAAGTGTTTCTACTAGTTTCTACTAGTAGTGTTTCTACTTCTAAGGCAAAAAGAAGAAAATATATATTTTCTACATCACAATTTCTCAAAATAGTCGCTTTTTATTTCCATTTCTTTTCCTGTGCCTGAAAATGTAGGTCCAAGCAGTACTGTAAAAATGTCAGTATCTCTGCATTGGTGGCTACCTCCATTTCCAGGTATACTTGGAGACAATACCTGGGCCAGGGACAGCCTTGACTGGTGACAGAATTCCAGGAGATTTAGTTTATTAATGCCAATATATTAAACTTTATATTAATATCAAAGATGGGTGTTTATTGAGTGAGAATTACCAGTGTTTAGTCCCAGAGAGAATCCAGTCATTCTTGTGTCACATCCTAAGCCCTAATTCTTAGGATTAAATTAATATTGATCTCATTCCTGTATTTCTAAGGCATGAGTAAAAGATGCCTGTGCTAAATTCAACGAAACAACATTTTGTGGGAAAAAAAGTTACTTATAGATACTCCAAATCAACTCCACTGCTTTAATCTGACACCAGTAGAATGGCAGTAATTTGGAAGGTGTCCCAGACAGAGCCTTGTGATATAATCACCAAGGTTGTGGGTTCAATCTCTATATAGGCTATTCACTTAAGAGTTGGACTCAATGATGTTTGTGGATCCCTTCCAACTCAGAATATTCTTTAATTCTACCAAATTTTCTTCTCGAATTTTCTCTTCCTCTTCAATGTGTAGTGAATACTATGAAGATGCTTTTATAAAATATGTATTTTTTTTTCTGGGTATAATCTAGTGATCTGGAAGCACTGTATTTTTTTGTTTGTTTGTTTTGCTTTGTTTTGAGTGAAAATTATATCTGTAATGTTTGCAGGAGAGAGCATGTGCCAACATCTATTCATTTTTTGAATGTTTCCAGGGATGGTGACTGCACTTCACCACTTGCCTGTGGAATCTGTTCCAGTGCTTAACCATCCTTTCTGTGACTAAATTTTTCTTAGTATTCAACCTGAGTAACAGGAAACAAACCAGATGAAACAAATATAATTTTAAGTTTATAAAATGGGCATCTACTAGTGGTTTTTCAAACATGGTTGTGGGGGGACACACACAATACAGGCTGGGCACAGCATCACCCACTGTACCCACCTGTGGTGACAAATCCATCTTGTTTCCAGAAGTCAAGCAGGGCAGAGGGATGGTGTTAAGAGATGAAGACAGCAGGGCATCACTGCTTCTAAGAAGCTGGCTAGTGTGTGTCTCCCAGCAGAGACCTCTGTGCTCCCTGGGGTGATCCACAGGGAAAGCACAACAGCATCCTTCTCCCATGTCAGTATTTTGATGTTTTTCCCCCAGTTTCCAGCAACTTCACTTTTCTGCTGGTCTGCCACTTTTTTGCTGACAGAACAGAATGCTGGTAGCAAACACATTATTCATTGTGATTGAATGCCTAGTAATTATGTTGCTTTTTTTTTTTTCATTTCTCAAATTAAACCTCTTTGCTATTAGGAACAGATGTTAAATTCAGGACTGTTGTTGATTGTCATTGTGACATACACATGAAATATTTTAAATTATAAGGCTGATTGAATTTTAAACATATTGATCACACTGGTGGAATTGAAAATAATAGAAATGGTTAGCTGAAATGTTTCCAAAAAGACGAGACAGAGGTGGGGTTTGCTTTTTGAATTCCTGATCACACCAATCATGTTAAAATCTGCAGACTAAATGCAAGAATTTACTGTGTAATACTAAACATGAGATTTGCATGGATATTACTTCAACATAGCAGTAGAAAAGAATTTTAAAAACAAGGCAAAATCTATTTTCAAATCAAGACTTCAGATACTACCCATGTGCTTGCAGGAGCTTGTTTTTTGTTTGTTTGTTTGTTTGTTTGTTGTTTTTTGTTTGTTTGTTTGCTCAGCTTATTCATGCTTCAGGAAATCTGACATTGCTACCAAGGAAGTATTGCCCACCATGCAGGCTGAGTGGGCTCTTCCACCTCTTCTACAGGCTCTTTCACCTGTAGAATGCCCCAGATCCCTTTTCCAACCTGGAGAAGCTGATGATTTCACTCTGCAAGGGCTGATGCTGGAAAGAAGTGAGGAAAAAAGTGAGGAAATTGTTGCAAAGCACCCAGTCATGAATTTGAACCACTAGGCTGGATGCAAGGGTAATCTCTACCTCTTGAACTGTTTTTAGTTTTTTTTACTTCTGTTGATGGATTTATCTGCAGATGTATTTCGCATAAGAAAATAAACAACCCCTCAATGTATTTATGAGAAAATTGTCTATTTTATTCACAATGGAACATTTTGTGGCATTACATTTTCCAGTCACTCTATTGTTTTGACACCTTTCTGCTGAACCAGTGAAAACTCTGGAGTGCTCATTGGGACTGACAGAGGGATTCTGCTCCCACACTTGCCCTCATGCCTCTCAAGGTCTGACGTTAAGTCTGCAATATCACTTACACCAATCTATGAAATCTGTTTTCCAGCTATTGGAAACTGTTGAGTGTCTGTAGATCACTTTCCTATATTTGAATTAGCAAGATGCATATGTCACATGTAGAGTTCTTCAACCTGACTTTGCAGGATTTATAGCATTCAGGGCATCAAAAATCTGAGTTTGGAAAGTAATGCAGTAACAATAGCAATTAACCTCCAGAATCCTCAGGTAACCTTGGGTCATTAAGTTTAAAGTACACTGCTTTTAATTAAGTTTAGTGACAAAGTACTGCTTTTTCTAAAACATTTTACTGGCATTTCTTCTGCAACAAATTGCTTAAAAGCCTGAATGTTGGTGCCAGCTCTACCCCATGTGACCTAATACCAAGAGGTAACAACTGGGGGTAAGAAAATCCAGATTGAAAAAGCCATTTCTGAGCAGGGACAACTTTTTATTTGTGCCAAACCACTTTTGTATATGTGGTTTCCTCTTACATCTGATATAATTTACAGATTTATAACACTTGCTGAACTTCTCAAAACAAGAAAACTCCCACTGCGACTGTGAATTGTTGTTGCACTGAGTGATCCCTTGATCCTTTATGTGGCACAGTCTATATGTGCCACATAAAAGCAGCCTGGCACCAAAAGCAGAGAAAGTCTTCTGACACCTGATGTCTTCTGGGGCTGTCATGCTTTATTATGTTCATGATCCATGGAGGAAAGTTTGCTAATAGCAGACATTGACCCACTGGTGGTAATTGCTGTGAAAACATTATTCAAGCTGATTATGTTAATGACAGAAAGATGAAGCACTGCCTAAAGAGTTAGTACAGCATCACCAGAGATGCTTTATTTATTTAACTGATTGATCACTTAAAGGTTTGGAAATTGCCTTCTCTGTATAATAACACTGCATAATCATGTATATACAAATTAAATAATCCAGAGATCTAAGGCAGAATGGTTGTTGCAGATCTGATTTTCATGTAAAATCTCAAGACTTTTATGGGCTTATTTACATAACAAATCATGGTCTAGTCTCCTTTACCAGCATCAGCTTGATGTGGAGTTGTCTTCAGCTATAAATTTTTATGAATTGGAACTAGTGGAATATAAGAGAATGGTTCACATATTTTAGTAATTAGAAATACATTTTTTATTGAAGAAAACAGCATCATTTTCTTCCAGCAGAACAATCTCTGCCTTAAAAATGTGATGCTTGCACACTTTCCCAGGGCAAAGTTATGAGTTTTCTCCTTCCCATTAATGCCTGCTGACTGCTCCTCCAGGTGTATTCTCCTCTTTCTCACCAGAAAATCCACTGCAAACCTCTGGGTCTGAGCATTCCAGATCCCCTGAAGCTGGGGGTAGATGCAGCTCACTCTGCTTTCAGACTGGTGAAATCCAAGTATATAAAAAGATCTTTATATCAAGAAGGTGTAGTATTGACATGTTCTCCAGCTGGAAAAGTGCAGCCAGAATATTTCACAGTGAAAAAGGTTCAGTAAAGAGATATTAGTGGCTGGACTTGATGATCCTAAAGTTCTTTTCCAACCAAGTGATTCAATGATTTTATGATCTTGAGGGTATCAATCAAATTTGCTGACAGTGGTCTCTAAACCAGACATGGCTGAGTGGGTGAAGAAGTTGCAGCAGGGAAGCTCCTATCGAAGCTGGGGGAGTGATGCAGTGCTGACTCAAAATCATGGCCAAGGCTTCTCTGCTTCAGGATCAGCCCTCAGTGGTCCCTCTAGGCTCAGCCTTCAGGCTCTCAGCTGTCCTCATGACACAATAATTGGACTTGAAATCAAAGGACAGTTACCACAATTCCATTTCTATCATCTTAAACTCATTTGATCACAGCCAGAGACCTGTAGAAATAGATAAACAGATTTTCATGTTCTGAAGAGGTCATTCCCCATGTAACCTCTATATATGTTTCTACAATATTCTAGATATTTTGATTCTGTTATTTGGTTTGAAAAATCTGAGAAAATGGCTAAAACCAAACTGATCTGAAGAATTTCCCCTCTCTGTCCTCGCCCCCTACCCCATCTCATGCAGAAGCATTCTTGTTCCTTCTGCTTTGCAACCCAAGGCAATTTTTGCATTTGCAACCCCTACAGAGCTGCACAGAGAATGCATCACAATAGTACACCATTTGACAAGTTTTCAAACAGCATGGCCAAAACTTATATTTATGTCAGTCCGTATTAAATATTTTCTGCATCTTTTTTAGCTGTTATGACTTTGAACTTCTAAAAGAAACAGAAACATGAATCCTTTACAGATGACACACATAAATAAACCTCTGATTACACATTCTTTAGAAAAATCAGTATGTTATTGCAAAAAGTCCCTAGTTGCACTTCTCTCTTATGTCAGAAAAAAAGACAAAACAGATGTTTGCTGTGTATTCAAAGCCTGAAAGAGAAAGCAGGTTTACTACCTTATTTTCCATCTTGTTTTAGCTAATACAAAGAAGAATGGGGAAGAAAACCTAAAGCAGAAGTTAATGTTTTGCCTCAGTTCTCTCCACCTTCCCATCATCTGTGTTACTTAATAAAAAAAAGCAATCAGGTGGACAGATGGGTTTTTATGTCTCTCTTTGTTCTACAGACTGCAGGGGGCAACATCTGTTTCTCCTGATCCTTTCTCCCCCTTGAACAGGGAATTAAATTCAAATTACTCAATTAAAGTAACCTAAAGAATTGACATAATTAGAAATAAGGAAGTTCAGGCTTGAATCTCTTCTCCTCTGTCCTTTGAAAGGTTTATGTGGCTTAGGCTGAGCCGGTGGGAGTGCAGCCCAGACAAGGCCATGCCAATATCCGATGCTCTGACAGTCTGTGCTTGGGTACATGTCTGCATTACAAAACTATTTTGGTGCTGTCTGCTACTATTGATTAAACTGTATTTGATACTGCTATTGGTAACTGAATGGTGCAAATCAGGTTCATTCCTGGCTTTGAAAAGGCAGTGATACTGTTGCAGCTTCCCCAACTAGTCCATTGCATGAATACTGACAAAGTCCCCTCAGTTAAGAAAAGTCATTAAAAACCCAGTTCAAATGTTGGTAATTTGAATATTTCTGGGGAGAGTTTGCTTCTCTGAACATCTCTGAGTAAGCACCACATTCCGATATTTGGAGCACAAATCATTTTTCAAAATAAAAGTTCAATAGTTTTCCCCAGAACTACCTGGTAAAACCCAGACACTAGATTAAATATTTACTTGTTCTTTCTCAGGATCATCTGGCTCAACAGAAGAATTTAAAGAGGCACTAAATGCTGAGGAGCAGCTGGGCAGCAGCAACAGCACCCAGGGCTGGAGCTGTGGGCACAGGGGTGGTGGTGGCACCCAGACGAGCCCCACAGGATCCAGACACCATATTCTCTTGTCCCTTCTTTGCACTTGTGGACATTGTAGATACTTTTGCACTTTGACACTGTAGATGCTGCATAAACCCTTACTTAGGATTTGACACTACAGACCGGACGTCCAGAAGATCTGCTAGGAGCTGATTCAGCAAACTGCTGAAGCCTGTACCTAAATTCCCCTTAAAAATCACTGCAATATGAACAACTGCTCAGCTCATGCAGTATGATTGTGAATAAGTTTAGGTTTGAGTGTGGGGTTACACCCTGGGCTGAAGTGCTTTGAATTAGAGACTGGTTTCCTACCGTTCCTAGACTTGAGGTACAAGCAGTGTGTGGGCACCTCAACTAGTAATTTTGCTATTTAAAAATCAAATTAACTGGGATTACAGACTTTCATGCATCCCCCCATTTATTCTCAAGTTTTATCTATGCAACCATAGAATATTTTGTTTTATTTCAGTTAATTCAAAACTGATCTGGACAAGGTAATTCTGTTTTTACTGTTAGTGCCAGCTAATGTTTCCTTGTATTTCATTATTCATTGCATTCACTTGGCCTGAAATGGATGTTTGATTTCCATGTAAACTACTTTTCAAATTCACTTCTGAAGTGCAATAATATTGGGGTGGCTGGTATAATATCTTCCAGTAGCATTAGTGCAAATGACAAGATAGAGTGGGTGTTAATAAGGTCAGACTTTCAGTGGTAACCCAGATGAGTACTGGTTTTTTATGTGTCTTGTAAAGATGGATTATAAACACACACAGCAGCTTTAAAAAAACAATTTAGATACAATGATCTGATTTCACTCAACCATATGAACTTTATATCCCTCACATCTTTTATTCCACATACAGTTTCCTTCTCTCTTGAAGGACTGCTTTCTGTAACAATTGAGCAGTGTACAGAAAAGCTTGAGATCTGAACTAGCTAGCTCTCTGAGCTTGTGTTTGCAAATAGATATGAATTCATTATAGGAGCAGGGAATAACTCTTCAGAGTTTTGCAGGTTTCTTTTCTGCTTTGGAAATGGCTAGCTGAAGGTCAGTGGATATGTCGAGAGGTAATATAAGAACTTTGGTGGACTTGCTTTGCAACTCATACTTTTTATGTATTCTATTTTATATGAAAAAAATCCAAACAAAAAAAAACAGAAAAAGGAACTTCAGTGCAATATACTTTGGAAGTTAATCAGAGTAGACATTCCAATCTTAAGTAAATCAGCTCTGTATCATTTGACACACAATGTTACTTTGATTAGTATGACTTTCACCATTATCTAGACAGATGGAATGATGTACCATGCTAATCAGAATACTGAAGTGACACTAGCACTTATATACTATAAATATTTACTCAACAAAGGAATGCATGATAAAAAAGATCAGTCTAGAAATCTTTCTCAGTAGAGAAAATATGGATTCGTTCCCCCTTAGGAAATCCTTTCTTATGCTTAATCCAGTTATCAAAGTTTCAGTGTATCTTAAGCTGCTCCCTCCTTTCCCCCACAGAGCAGTTTGTGTCGCAGCTCAAACAGGTTTTCTGCACATACAGGAATCTTGTGCACTGCTCTGAATGGCCCACGAGGCTGAAAGCTGTTTTGAGACAGTTCTTTTACAGCTATTCCTGCACCACTTGACCCAACCACAGACAATGGTGCCAGATCTGGAGTGTGAAGCCCCATATTGAAACCAGTTTTCGCGTTGTGATCACAGGGTAAGTTTATATGACCATCTAAAGCTGGACAAGTTCAAACGCACTATTAGTACAGACGAGCCTGTGCTTAGGGCTGTGGATGTACGTTTTCTCCCAAAATGAGTCGGGTTCCCGATCCTCGGGGCTCTTCCCGGGTCACACAGGCAATGTAGAGCTCACCATCTGTGCGTAAGGCTCTACGGTGATTCGCATTCATTTCCTCAAAGAGCTCCCTGTTAGGGCCTGGTCAGCTTCCCGCGTCTGACAAGGACCCAATCAGTCACCACTTTTGAGAACTGACAACCTATTAACCCACTGAGGAAGTTGGATGCGCCTCCGTGAATCTGCATTTTAAAAGGCACAAGGCCGGGACCTGCCCGTGTTTTCCTTCCGCACCGACTGGGGCCGGCCCATGGACGGAAGGAGGGAGGGCGGTGTGAGCTCCGCTAACCTCGGCCGATTCATCTCGGCTGTAAAGATCCTACCCCCACAGCCATGTCAGCGTGTCCGGCGTGCTCTCCTGAACATCCAGCCTGCCCTAGCTCTGGGCACGGCCCGCCCTGCCGGGGACTGAGCCAGGCTCCCTTTGGAACGGAACGCTGTCAGAGCAGCCCCCACCACTTCACGGCTGGGCCTTTGCAATCCTGGCTCAGCCCCAGCGCAGCTCCCAAAGAGTCCTTATCAAAAATAGCTCCCAGCCGCGGCCCGGAAGGGATCCCATCACCATCTTCAGGTCCGGGCTCGATATTAACTCTTCCATTGTCCAGATGAGACTGGCAGACACTCGGTTCTCTCTCCTGAGTGAAAGAAAAGGACCGAGACGAAGACACGCACTGAAACAGCATGAAAACACCGAGGTCAGACAAAAGGAAGAATCAGGTCCTAGATGAGGGAAGGAGGAGGGTCATGGACTGAAATTTCTCTTTTTTTAAGCTGTAGAGAAGATATTGTTTCCCTATAACGCATAGAAATGTGTTATGGGGTGGATGAAATATTCTAACAGTAGGCATGAGCAGAGAGATTTGTGCTAAAGTAAGCAGATGTTCAAGTAGCTGTGATGAGAAGCGAGAAATTTGAACAGAGAGATGAACTTCCCTGTTGCCCCCAGGGAAGGAGAAGAAAGACCTCTCTTTTCAAATATGAAGAGAGCTTTTGTTTGAACTGTTGTATTGCACTAAGTAGTTTATTTTGTTTACAGGGTTTGGGGTTATTATATTGCACTGAATGGTTTGTTCTGTACTTCCCCTAGTTTGTGGTGTTGGTTGTCCTCCCCTTCGGTTGTGGTTCTATTCCCCTCCTCCCCTTCCCCTGAGTTTAAATTTCCCCTCCATCCCTTGTTTGCTCTCTCTTTTCCCCTGGAGATTGTTCAGCAATAAAGCAGGACTGTGGTCCCAGGAAAAGTAGCCTCCTTATCTCTTACCTTTGTCCTTGTGGGCTTACTGCTTTTCCCCACAGTCCAGAGCTGGCTGAGCAGACCTGGGCTAGAAGGTAAACCTCACAAATTGTTGTAATCCTGAAAGTGTGCCTCCTAAATTCATACAGTCCTTGATAACAGTTGTGCAAAGACTATAAATCAAGGAAGGAATTTTTACAGTGATCAGGTTTCCATTCACCCAGGCGGCTGATTCACTGTGACACTGGGGCCACAAGAAAACTGCTTCTTGTGGAGAAGACTGCATAGACTGAGGAGAAGTCTCTTCTCCTTATGTAAAGTTTTAGAGATGGAAAACTGACTGATTGTTTTTGGTATGTTGTCAGTGTGAAAGAAAAGAAGTTGTGGGGGGAGGAGAAGTGTTCTGAAAGTTTTATTCTAATTCTTGCTGTTTTTTTCTTATATTTTCTGGTAATAAAGCTTTTCTTTGTACCCTTCAAAGTTTGAGCTTGTTTTTTCCTTTCTCCTAATCTTATCTCACAGCAGGAAATTAATAAATAATTCTAGTGGGTGCACTGGTGATTTGGCCAACACCAAATCCATGACATAATTAGTGCGTTGACCGGGTAATCTCAAATTGGTGAATTGAAACCACTACAGGCTCATACTAAGTAACAGAGATGGCTGCCATCCCTCAGATTGTTTGCAGTTGTAAGCTTTCTGTGAATTTTTCTTGGTTCAGTTTTCTGGGGAAGAGGCATATTTTACTCAGAGAAGCTATGGATGACTCTTGCCTGGAAGTGCTCAAGACCAGCTTGAATGGGGCTTGAAGCAGTCTGGTCTAGTGAAAGATGTCCCTGTCCCCACTGGGAAAGTTGGAATGAGATGATCTTCAAGGTCCTTTCCAATCCTAATGATTCTACGATTCCAAGAACAGCGAGATTAAAAATAGCCTGATAAGAACAATGAAATTTAAAAAGCACATCAACAAATGCTGACCTTGAGCTGCACATTGAGATGTGAACCAAATTTTACTTTGAAAACTCAGAGTCATAGTGAATGGTCAAAGTGAACCTGGTGCATTTCCTTCATCTGCTTCTGTGGGCGCCTGCCTGGAACAGAATACAGGACACCACAGGCTCTTCCCATCCACCAAAAGAAGGGGAGAAAATACACATGGATTGGCTCCTTGGTGCTGAAAACACTAGGAATTTTTACTAATTCTTGTCTAGTATGGAGTAATCTTCTGGATTAAAAAAAAAAGGAAAAAAGTATTTTTATAGCTCATTTCAGGATATAACATTGAAATGTGACCAAGGGCTCTGGTTCATAATCAGGGCTACAACTTTTAAGGTTTCAGTGTATTATTCCCTAGTCCCTTGGCCATCGTGCTCCTTTGGCCATCACCTTGTGCTGAATGTTTAAGATGCAGTTGGCTCCCACGTTGGTATATAGCAATAATAGGGACCTTGTACTAGCATTGTCATGGTCATTTCTTGGCTGTCCATCATGTCAGGATCTCTGTGTCCTTAGAACAGGTGACATCCTCCAGGTGTTGAAGAACTCTGAGTGCATCTTATCTAGTACTAACTGCCAGTGGACAGCAATACTCAGACCAGTCTGGCCAGGGAGTCGTGGTGAAAGGTGAGGGACTGGTGTTGCTGCTGGTACCAGGGCTCAGTCTGAGCCACAGATGTCCTGGATAGATAGGTCCCACAAGGAACAGCCTGTCTCAGTGTCCTAGGCAGTGTCACCCGCGGGGTACCACTGCAAGCAAACCCTGGCTTTCAGGCAAACATCTCTTTTAGTGATTTCAGCTTTTAGAGATTCCAACTCAGTTTGCGTGGTACCTTGGCCAACCCAGGAATAAGAGACGGGAAGAGCTGTGTGGCAGTTCCACAGGGTTCTTCATTAGCAGCTTCTGCAAAGGGTGCAGTGACAGCTTCATTCCACTGAACTGGGCAGAAGCAGGGGTTTTTATATAGAAGGTATGGCTTGGCCTAATCATTTAGGGCTGAGGAAATATAACCAATAGTTTTACAAGGAGATAAAAGTGGGGTCCTGAGGTGGGAGAAGGGTCTCTTAGCCCAGTCACCCTGACTAAGCAATTCTTACTTAGGCAATAGCTCTTCAGGGAGGCCTTGAGAGGGGCCCTGCTCCCTCCACAGACCTAAGGATAGAGTTGCCAGAACAATAAAGAACTCTAATGGATACAATAAACATAGAAATCACATGGTCTAAGTGGCAACATCCAAAGACCTGGGGGGTGTGTCAAACATAACAATATACAGGGGTATCTGAGTGCAAGGGTCCAAGAGTGAACGTGAACTGGGAGCACGCCCTTGTAAGTCACCGGTCCTGAACCAACTAAGAACAAGAACCAGAAACATGACCTATTATGGAGAAACTTCATTAACATTCCAACTCCTATGGTCTCAGGTTGATGCCTCCTGCATATGCAGGTGAAGCCACTCCCCTGTCCATCCCCATCAGACCCATTTCCACAGTCTAGAGCTTTACATGAAGGGTCACTCTCTAGAAGTTCTGTACTGTAGGGTAAATCAAGTGTCCGCTGGATTTTCCCACCATACACATCTTAGGAGGGAGCTTTGTTGTGTAGCTGGCTGTGATAACTCCTGTGTTGACTTATTTATATTTGCTTCATGATGTTCAAGTTCATTCTTCCCAAAGCCTTTAATTTTTTTGGAGGGAAGACACTGGCACAAAGTTGCAGGTGTTGACACAAATCATCCATACACTCAGTGACCCTCACTGGGACTTGCCCCAGAGTCTACAAAAAAGAAAAGGGGGATTTTAAGAGCCCATAAAGGCAGCGAAAGCTCAGGTACAAGATTCTTTCTTCCCAATTAACCTACCATGGACCTTCCAGCAATTTCACACACAGCAAACACATGGATGATGCAGCCCCATGCTCCTGCTGGGTGCTGTCCCTCTTTCCCACTGTTATTACTAAACTCCTGCCCAGTTACCCTATCTTGTTGAGTTCTTCTTAAACAGGACAAGTCAGCAACTGCAAAATTAAGCAAGTAAGGCTTATTTTCTTGGTGTGTGTGATGACCCTTGCCGGGTTTGTGTGAGCGACATGGTAGATTAATTTATAATAAAAATTCAACTTTCATATAAATTACATCAGGCGATATAAGTGCTGTGCTCATCTGCCTGAAGGGGCAATGAGGTTTTCTATTACTGCTAAAATGCACAATAGCATTGCTTGGCTGATTTGATTTTATTTTTATATTGTGCTGCCAGTTCAGTTAGAAACATAGGCAAGCTCTGACAATGGCAATAAGGCATCCATCCACCAAAAAACAGGTTTATTCCCCATTCAAACCATGAGGGCACCTAAGAAATCACTGGTCACTTCTGGACACAATGAAGTGTCATGGTAACTTTGAAAAAGGTGAAGTGCATGGATTGACATGTGCCTTTTAATACATTCTTTTGCCCAACTGAAAATGTATTAATTGATCTTTCATACCACCCTTTGGATCTGGAATAGTGATGTCATGTCCATGGCAGAGTAGATCTTTTTACAAAGAACATCCCTGTCTGTCATTCCTATTTGCCTAGCTCATTAAGTTTACAAATCTCTGGAAAAACTGCAGTTTTCACATACTCAGTTAAGATATTGAAGAATTTTTAGAAGTTGTATTAAGTCATGTTTTTGCCTATAGGCCTGGGACACTCCCTGTAATTGTGTCCCTGACAGCAGTGAGTATGGGAGGAAGACTGATGAAGAGGCTTGATTTTTTAGTACTTGATTTTGTGACCTTAAGGATACCCTTTCAGCACAACTTTTTTTGCCATTCCCTTGGATGGATGTGGGGCTGTAGTTTTATTTCCTTTGCCACATGTAGAAGTGACCTAACTTACGTGTTCTGTCTTACCTTTTTTATTATTATAGTTATCTTGCCATGGGACAGGGGCTGAATGCAAGATAAGTTGGGCACAAGTTGATTCTCCTGCTATCTCATTGTCTGCAGTACATAAATCTTGAAAAGTGTGCTTTGAATAGGAAAAGATACCAACTTAATGATACATTTACTCTAACTACAGTTGGGTGTGCACAGAATCCTAATGCCTGCTGCAGACTCTTCATGGAAACAGATGTTGCTCTCTGCTTATAAAGTAAGTTTACTGGCATTAGCTGCCTGTAAGCAGTTTACTCTCTAGAAGATGCATAGAGTACATTAAAATTATCTAATTATTTGTTATCTAATTTAATAGAGAAATGGTCTTGATCTTCAGATATTACACATATATTGTTATATTACAAGGTGCTATGGCAGAGGTCCCTTTCTGAGCTGCTACTGAATAAGAAGAGAAACTTGTACTCACATGTCACAGCAGGCACTGGTAGTCAGAGCACCATGACCTTTCCAGAGAAGCATCCTTAAAAGGACACAGTCCTTTCAGCTCAGCTGGGAGCTGCAAGAGCCTTCTTATGGTGTTCTGCTGAGAACCTTTTTCTTCTGCTGTGAAGAGGTCCAGGGATGAAGACTGACCAGTGAGGGTTGAGGGAGCAGGGTTTCTATGGGAAAGCAGGGGGGCAGGGTAGGGCAACAGGGCCAAATGATCTGAGGGTTCAGGGGCGGAACAAAGGGAGAGGGCAACGGGGTGCAAAGTATCTGCATATAACTGAACAGCATTGTGGGGGAGATTTTGTCTTGCCATAACAAAAAGAGGAGCCTGCCTAAGGGTTACCTCTTCAGGGGAGAGTTGTAAGGTTTTTGCCTTAAGGACTGTCCCTCCAAGAAAGGGCCATGGCCTCTATCAGGCCCTGTGCCTCCACAACTCCCCTTTATTTATTAAAAAAGCTCTTCCCACAGATTATTGTAAACAGTGAATTAAACAGGGAAACATAAGTAGAATAATCAAAATTTTAAATAAAATAAATAAAACATCCTTCAGTTGTTTATGAGATGGTGAATTCCATTCTGTGCTGGAGCCACGGGGATCTTCCAAGTTTGTTGGGTGAGTCAGGGAACCACGTGCAGGGCTCTGATACCTCAGGACTTGTCTTAATTAGTTTCACCAGAGATGCACTGTGGCACAGCTTGTCTGCTTCCCTGTTTGAATTGACAGTTGCCCAGGTCCAGGTTCATGGCCCAGCCTGCCAAAGGGGAGCCACATCCTCTCGCCCAGCATCAGGTTGAAGTGGGAATATAAACAGAAATTGTTCCTTTTCTGGGTAAGGGAAGGGAATATTTTTTTTTTCTTTTTCCGATACCTTTTGTGATTCCCTTTCACATTCACACACAGACATATCTAGAGATGGGCTGCAACAGCCTTACCAGGGAGAATTCACTGGGCTCTGGCTTTTATTTACAGATACTTTGCTGTGCATCCCTGTCCCTCTGCCTGCTCACCTGTCACCAGACACAGTGCTGCTGTTTCCAGCAGCCCAGCTGGCCCTGGAGATCCCTTTGCTGTGACATCTCTGATGTGCCCCTTATCACAAGGTCCATCTCGTGCTGGGTCCCTGCAGAGACTTTGCAGCAAAGGGCAAAAGGAATGCACCAAGATGAGTCCAGCCTTTGCCTCTGTAGGCTTAGATGATGGCTAAAATGGTGTTTATTTACTAATATTTAACTAATTCTCCTCTCCACATATAACAGACCTTTTCTGCTTTCAAGCTCTCAACCTTTTCTCTCCTGCTCTCAGCTCCTGGCTCTTGAATTGAGGTGAAGGAGGCTGGGTCCATCATTGGGGTTGCTCCACAAACCATGATCAGTGTGGGGTGAGAGGGGGCTTGGTTTGGAGGAGAAAGTCCCACTTGCTTGATGAGAACAAGTGAGCCGTCTTCCTATTGTTATGCTAATACCTTACCCTGTAATTTTCTGAGTCATTATGACAAATAGCTCATGCTGATGTCAGTCATTTCCCCAAGGATCTCTCAGCTCTCCAGCCAGCATGTAGCAAGCTGCAAGTAGTATTTAAAAATGAAAAATCACAGGTGTTTTCTGGATGTCATCCAAACAAAGGAGCATGGATTTCAGGCAGAAATCAAATCAGACCACATGGAAAGATCTCCCTGAACACCCCAGACAGTCAACAGATGGTAGTTATGACATTATGAGTCAACCTGCACACCTGGGAAACCATGGCCAGGAGCAGCAGAAGAATACATTTAAATTAAGTCTTCTATAAGATCTTTTAATAAGGAAGAGCTGAAACAGCAGAAATGCTTTGCCACAGACTTTGGTGCTGTAGGAGAAATAAAGAACATTTTTTGCTGCATGCCATGTCCTGCCTGCTAAATGTAATGATAATCCATATAATCTTTGGAGACCCACTTGATTTTCTATCTATCTATCTATCTATCTATCTATCTATCTATCTATCTATCTATCTGTCTGTCTGTCTGTCTGTCTGTCTGTCTATCTATCTATCTATCTATCTATGCCATTATTAAACTACAGTAATGGTTTTTATTGGAGTCTACCAGAGGAGCATTCTGGAATGGATCTTTTGAGGTTATGTTAGCTGTAGTTAATTTTGCATTGTCTTTATCAGTTTATTCAGTTCTGTGCCTAATTTTCTCCAGATGTTGAGGAAGTCCTGTATTTTCTCCTTATCCCTCTCCCCATCTTACAACCACATTAATATATCCTTAGCAATATTCTTATGTCTTTGGTTAAGCCCTCTGGATAAATATAATTTATGTAGCCTTCACTGACACTATCTATTTCTGATGATGGAGAAATGAATAATGTAGTTATGAGAGAAGCTTACTCATGGGTTACCTGTAACTCTGAGTGAGTGCATAAATGCTACTCTGTGTTGGATCCAGGGCTGGCATGAACAAAAATTTCCAAAATTGAATATTTGAATGTTTGGGTAGATGCTTACTGATTATCCAGCTTCTTTTCCCAGCCAAAATGTAGCTGCTCATAAAAACAGCATGAAAATCTGAAAATGTATATATAAAATGGCAGAAACATGGGAGGTTTTTATTAGGAAACAAAATAGTAAATATTATTTACATAAGGATTATATATTGAGACATGGCCCTTTGCTGCTTCTTTTCCTTTGCAGTGACTATGGTTCAAATTCATGTGTTATTTGTGAAAACTGTCACAAGGTAATTTGGCTTTAATAAAGCAAGAAATACAAATCCTACATTTGTAGGAGAGTAGTTTGTGTTTGGCTTGGCAAAAATAGCAGCACAGAAACTGTGGTCTTGAATTTTAATGGACCTTGTTAATGAAAACTAAATATTTTAGTCATATATTCTTTTGGGTTCATTTAAACAGCAGATAGCCTAAGGATTGCAGAAAGACATAATATGATAAATTAGGCTAGGTCAAAGAGGAGAAATTATTTTAAATTAATACAAACATCTAATTTGTCTGGACTTCTAATGAATTGAAATGGCAATATTACTAGAGTTGACAGCAATGTATATTCTATTAAATTCAGTAAATTCTATACTAAACTTTCCTTAATTTTTCCTATTCCTTTTCATGTGTTTATACATTATATCACTGTAGTGAGACTCACTCCACTGAAGTGGAACCATTTTTCCTCTCCTAGGGGTACCTATGGACCACCTTTGGTTTCAGTCACACACACACACCCCCTTCCTGGTGACTGATGAGTCTTTGAGACCCCCACATGCCTCATGCAGTGCAGGACCCCAGGTTTCCCCCTTGGTGCCACAGCTCATGTGTTCTTTCAGCTTCCAGCTCCAGACACAGTTCCACCCAGTCATAAAGTTCATGGAGCATATATTTTTGCTCTGAGGTAAAAGGACTGCAAACTCCTGAAGATGGCATATTCACTTTATTGATCTGGGAGCAGGCAGCCTAGACCCAGGGCACAGCTGACATAGAGTTTTCAGCAAACTCACAGCATGCTCTAGATCATCTCAGCCTTCTCAAGGAGGTGTGAAAAGAAGTGTAAATCTTTCCATCTGTCAATTCCACCTATCACTTGGGAAGTTCTTGGCAATGGTCTGAAGGGTTTCATGAGCAAGTTGTGCTACACAACCAGAATCCATGAGCTACCTCTCTCCTGCAACACCACGAATACATTACTTGCCCCTATTGAGCAGTAATGCACATTATCACATGAGCCAGTTTGCATTAACACTGTTGCCACTGCAGCCCCTGATTTATCAGTCAAGGTGTGGTTTTCAGTGATATTTATAGCCTGGCTTAATAGTGTGTCTGTTTTATCTTTGCTGCAGATGATAATTCAGGGATTTGCTTAGCTGACTCAAAGAAACACTTGGAAACCACAGCTGGTGGGTTTGATTTGATTGCTGTAAGGATTTAAATAAACACAAACTGATTCTGTATCATTGCATGATGTTGTGTGATTGACTGTATCAACCTTCCTCCTGCTTTGGTGACATTTTTAAGGATGTTTGACACAAATTTGGTTATAGTTTCTAAAACCTGTGCTTTATTCAGAGTCATAAAATCACAGAATCATTTAGGTTGAAAAAGACCTCTAAGATCATCTGGTCCAACCATTAACCCAGCACTGCCAAGACCACCACTAAGCCATGTCCCCGGATGCCACATCTACATGCTTTTTTAGTCCCTCCAAGGATGGTGCACTCCAAGTTTCTCTGGCAACCTATGACAGTTCCTTGCCACCCTCACAGGTGATTATTTCTTTCTAATAACTAATTGAACCCTGCCCCCTATTTGTTGGAAGCAATTCCCCCCTGTGGCATGTTAGGAGTCAGCCTATAGCTGTAACTGCAGTAAAGCCAGTACCCTGCTGCCCTTTTTCCTCCCACTTGCCCTCTGCTATGTCTGGAAAAGTAGTGGATGAGCTTCCAGTGGACGAAGTGTTGTGTCATTTGCATGATGGTTTTTACTCTCAGACTTTCTTTTCCTGCTAACTTGCTGACACCTACCAGTGCTGTCACAGACCAATGTAAGAACCATAGCTATAGAATATTTGTTAGAGCATCCCAATATCCCTGAGCCAACAGGGCCTCAAACAGGAAAAGAAGTGTGTTTGTTGACCATTAACACAAACTGACTGTTAACACAAACTGTTACTTGTGCTGATGTTTACAGCATGATTCATTGCGGCTTGAATGTGTTGACTATCTTCGTAATTTCTCCTTGAATAATTTTACTGCCATATGGGATGCTGCAGACCTCGAGTTTCTGGCTTTGCACACAACCCCTCTGCACATTAACAAGACTCACTTGATGAGCAGTGAACAACCTCCACATCCCTGGGATGAAGCCCATGATTTCTGCTGATGTGGTTCAAGGAGGGATGGGTTTTTAACGTCCAACCTATTATGAGAAGCACTCAGGAGTGGTGATGGTCCTGCTGACACAGTCCCTGTGCTCCCACATGCACCTCTGTGGGGGTTCAGGACTCTACAGACCTTGGGGCAGGGCACATAGAACAGCCTGTGTTGGTGAAAGGAGGTTTTAGAATACAGAGAGGATTTTAGCCTCTAAAGCTGTCAAACTGAGTGTTTTCATCAACACTGATTTAAGCTTCTAAAGTAAAATACTGTTCTAGAAAATGAGCCATCTTAACCCTGTTATACAGGGAAGCTTAGGAAATTTTTCCAAAAGCTCCTGGCCTTTACCATTAAGCCTTAATGCAAAACTTAATCTCTAGCAGTATCTGCTGCAGTTAATACTGTTGACAAACCAGGCTGTCTTTCAGTCCAGATTTCATGTCTTAATTAAATGGAATTTGTTTCATCAAAGAGTCCTTGTCAAAAGTGGAATATTTTTGCCTTAGGACTATTACAAAGATTATATTAGACATACTGATAATTAGCAATCTGTGTCTCAGCATTACATGTAAAGACAGACTAATTTTTCTCAAGTCAAAATTATAATTATAAATTAAATACATAGACATGTCCAGCTAATCTTAAATATAAACCCATAGAGTGGTAGTACAATGTGCTTGAGAACACCAGGAGCTCACCCTATTGATTGTAGAAGAAGTTCTGACAGCAGAACCAGCTGTGGAGGGACTGGTGCCAGGTGTGGTGATAGCTGGTTGCACCAGGGGAAGTTTGGATTGGATGTTAGGGAATATTTCTTCATGAAAGAGGTTGTCAAGCCCTGGAACAGGCTGCCCAGGGCAGTGGTGGAGACACCATCCCTGGAGGGATTTTACAGACATGTAGATGTGGCACTTAGGGACATGGTTTAGTGGTAGTAGGGTGAAGGAATGGTTTGGCTTAATGTTCTATCTGCCTTATTGGTGTTAGAAATTGCTACCCATGGGGGTTTTTGCCAGTGTAGTCCACATGGGAGGGAAGAAAGGGCAATGCCATGCAAATGCATCCCATTCCTCCATTAAAAATAGGGATTATGGAAAAATTAAGATATAAAAAAAAATAAATTTTAAAAGATCACATGAAAGTTATTATGCTTGAGAAAATGCCTTGCCTTGAGAGAATAAAATATACTTAACAAATCATAAAGAAGTCAATGTATCTACTGTACTGAAACAATTTTACAGAGAAAAAATACTAAGTAATTTTGGCCCCAGGACAAAGCTGGCATCCTATGTGCCAATGGTAGGATGCCAAACCCAGCCATCTTCAAAGCTGAAGTTGTGTTTTACACAGAGCTGACTTTGTGCTGAGCAAGGTCCCTGCTGCCGAGGGAGCAGGGCTGGCTGGCACTTGCTATCTGAGTCAGCATGGGGCATCTTCCTGGTGGAATTCAGCTGTGCTCGACACAGCATGCAATGCTGTCTGCACTGGGGTTTGATGTGCTCATGGTCTGGAGAAAGAGATCAAGCTGAAGCTGAGCTGTCTGGCAGGAGATGTACCATTACACATCAATCACTAGAAAGAAAAGGGGAATGAGGAATGGGTTGCCCAGAGAAGATTTGGTTGCCCTATCAGGGCCAGGTTGGACAGGGTTTGGAGCAGCCTGGTCTAGTGGAAGGTGTCCCAGCCCATGGCAGGGGGTTGGAACGAGATGAGCTTTAAGGTCCCTTCCCACACAATTTGCTATGATTCTATGATAATAAGCCAGTAGTTAGCCTCTCTTTGTGGTCCATCAACTCTTAAGACATCAACATTTTGGACACTGTTTTAAAGTAATTATATTGGATTCAGTGTGAAACTAAGAGTGAAACCCAAGGTAACACTCCAAATACAGAGGAATATAATACAGCAGCTAATATGGAACTATCTGCAAAACAGGGCTGATGTCCAGCTGAGGAAAATTCATTGTTAATGCTCGGAACACCTTCGACAGGTACAGGAGGTGCTGGCCTGCAGGAGCAACTGTGCCAAATAGGATGAGGATTAAAAGTAGGAAATAGAACAGTTGTTCAAAAACTCCTATCACTCCAAAGTCCTAGCCAATGCCTTATTTGAAGAAAAAAAAAAGGGAGATGCCAGCCTGGTTCTCCTGCCTCTCCCAGCCCAGCTCTTGCTTTGCCAGCCCTCAAAGCAAATCCTCTGAAGAAATGATGAGCTTTCCTCGATAGAAACCCCAGTTTCTGAAAGCCCATTAACAGTGAGTTTACTGTAGCCTTAAGTAAAACATTAAAAACTCTCCCTCTGCAATACTCCTTGCAGCAAAATCATCTCTGGGTAACTCCACACCCTGCTTTGCTGTGCCTACAGGTGATTGCAGTGCCAGCTGTGTTTACACTCTCTTTTAAGAATAGCTGGAGAGCACGCAGCTCCTGGGCTGGGAGTTGATGTGGCCATCGGGCCATGCCTGGCATTACCTGTGTGCAACAGTGGGAGAAACCTGTGCTAACCTAGGAACTGGAGCTACGCTTCTGGAAATGCCAGTGGTCTGACCTTTGGAATTTGGGATGCTGTTTGTTTGATTTAGTGCTTGTCTTGTTTACGAGGCACAGCTGGCTCTCTGCCCTTGCTGTGCTCACTGCCTTCATCTGATGGCTTTGGACAAATGTCAAAGACTCCATAGACTGCTGAAGGTTAGTGCTGAAGTGCTTAATTTAAACAAGCCTGCCTCTTGGATGTAGCAGTTTGCTTGGTAGGAACACCACACCAGGACTCTTTTTGTTTTTATTTTTGTTTTCTTCTAAAGTTAGTATTGTGAACTAGATTTTTTTTTCTTTTTCATGCATTTTCAGCTACAAACATTTGGAAAATATGACCCACAATCCTCATATTTCCTAAACTCAAGACATGGCATGCAAGAACCTTTTGTGCCATTAAGATGAGTTTCCACCTTTTTTCATGATTTTCTGGAATTTGGGACAAATAAAATCACAAGGGAAAAAACCCCAAAGATGGAAAGCTTGTTTAATAGCCAGTCACATCTGTGAGGACTCTTAAGTCACCTGAGCATCCTGTGCCAAGGTGCTGAGGATCATTAACAGCTGGGCTGCATGGTGATGACTTTTTGCTGTCACAGAACTGAGTAATGGGCATTAATTTAGCTGGTGCAGAGAGTAGATTGGGCCAAGAACTTAACAAATAGCACTGGTCCTGCCCAAACCATCCTGCTCTGCTTGTACAGGCTGTAAATCTCTCTGCACTGTTCTGGACAGCCAGAATTGTGAGTATTTTGGCCAAAGCATTAAGCTGGGCTGGACAGCCAGCTCACATTGCATGGGATAAAAAAATAAATTAATAATGTCAGGTCTGTATTTGCAGCCCCTTCATCAGATGGCCCCAGCCCAGGCTCAGCTCAGCCCCCATCACTCATGCATGACCCACAGGTCAGCACCTTTGCATTTTGGGGGGCATCCTGATTTCTAGCAGACATGAGCAGAAGTAAGATTCCTACCTGCCTGTCACTGATCTCTGTTTTCAGGCTTACTAAAAAAAAAAACTTTATAGCCTTGATATTTTATTCTTTTAGAAACAAGTGTTAATAAAATAACCAAACAAACCCCCAACCCTCTTGTTGGAGGCAGGTTAAAAAAGAGTGACATTTCAGGTGTGTTTTCCCTCCACTAGCAGAGAGGAGCAGTCCATTCCTGGGCTTCCAGTGCTGGGCGGGGAATTCGCCTGGTCTTCAACACCACACACCATCACACCTTCTTGTATATAAAAGAAATACATGAGTTTTCCTGGTCTCCAGATGGAGAGATGTCCCTGTGTTTCATTTCAGACTACTTCAAAAAGTTAACAAGGGAAAGAATATAAATAAAATTCCCTTTCTGCAGAAGTGGTTGGGGAACTTGGCAGCAGCCAAGTGAGAGGGACACCACAGTGACTGTCAAGAGGTGTGCCCACATCATGTCTGAAGCACCTCGTGCACAGGTGCACAAAGGGGAAAGGAGGTGTGAAACGTGGATTGTGGATGTTCCATCCCTGGCAGTGTTTAAGGCCAGATTGGATGGGGCTTGGAGCAATCTGTTCTAGCGGAAGGCGTCCCTGCCCATGGCAGGGCTTGGAACAAGATGAGTCTAAAGTCTCCTCCAACTCAAACCATTCTCTGATGGTTAACTCTAGCAACAACAGCTAATGTTGTGGCAGCCCATGACTAGCAGAGGGGATGCACTTCTGTAGGTTGGAGGGGAGCTTGCCAGGCTGGGGAAAATGAGCTCTAGTGAGCAAATAGCAGCACTGGAAGAGCCAACTGTAAGATTGATCACTGTTTTCCATAACTTAACCATGCTATAGGGGCTTTGGGCTTTTTGGTTTGTATTTTGTCGGCCCATGAGAAAATGTGCAAAGCAGTGAGTCAGGTGATTGCTGCTGTTTTCAGATGGGAATCCAATACAGAAAGCCAGTGCTGCTGCATGCCTTACATAATGCACTTTGTTAAGAAAAGCAGGATTTACCTTCAGGTCTTCTAAGAAAGCAATTACTGGAGAGTGAGGCGCCGAGTCATAAGGGTACATGGCAGATTGGGAAATCCTTGGGTCCTGGGGGGGGTCAGTGAAGGGTGTCACCTATACCTGTAACCTGAGAGACAGTCATAAAGCCTTGTACAGGGAGGGAAAAAGGTGGTCTTAGGGAAAAAAAATACAAAGGCATTATGGCATGCCCACATCTTTTATGAATAACCAGATTATTGCACACGTCTCCCCAGACTCTATTCCTGTGTTCCTGTTCGTTTTGTTGACCTGCTGTAGGGTCATACAGGGAATTAGCCATTATCTCCTTACAGAATTGAGATCTTGACCTGTTTTATTTATGTTTCTTGTTTTACACAGCATCCAGCCCTCTACCAGGCACTCTGGCAATTAAGACCTAATCATGGTATAAATCAGTAAGTACCTGTCAACAGGTCACCAGGACTGGTGTTCCTCTTGGGCAAAGATGTGTTCGTGGAAGTCAATGTGGCAAAATGGCCCAAGGCCTTCAAGGCAGAGTATTTTTCAATAGCCCCTCATGAAGTCTCTTTTACAGGGGGAACAAATCCAGCCTGTCAGTTCCCATCCCCCACCCATTCTGCAGACAAGCCCATCAAAATATTTTGGTACTTTTGTTGATTTTCTTTAGTGATATATATATGTGTATATATATATGTAAAGTATTAAATGATAAGAGTATGTTTACCATCACAGATTCCAAATAAGCGAATTGTGAGTTGTGCTTCTAGTTTAAAAGTGGATGGTTTCTGAACAGGCACTTCCATTCAGAAAGTGAAAATATTGAGGGAAATACTAAGACAAAACAGCTTTTCTATCATACTGCTGTTTAACCTCAGTGATGAAAGGCAAGTGCATCTGATCTTGGCATGGGAGTCTTAGTAGCAACCAAGGATTATTTTTCCCATTATTCTAGTGTCAGAACATCCTACTCACATATGATTGTGAAGGATAATGAAAAGGTCATTAATTAAATTTAGATCAATTACAATGATTAATTAATAATTTAGTAACTAGGATTAAATGTGAATTGGCGGGGAACCAAAATTATAGTGAAAGAAATTGCCCACAAGAAAATATGGTCTCTTTTTGACAGAGTTGAAAGGCAAATATGAGTTGAAAGATTTTTTTGAGTATATATAAAATTTCTGTGTCAAAAAAAAAAGAAGAATAACAAATGTGCAGCACTTTAATGTCAGATTTGACTGTCATTGGAACTGTTCACAGGTAGTGTGGACAATCTAAATTATACTTCATTTTCTAAATATGATATATAACCATTAGGATACTTTAGAAAAACATATCACCAGAACTTGGGCTGGAGAAGGAACAAGGGGAACATCTTTGGAAGGTCCAAGTGGGAATTTTTTCAATGGAATGCTATTCCAATACTTTGCAACAAACAGGAAAAAGTGGGGTCTGTTACACATCTTTCACAGCCTATATATAAACCAGCCTCAAGAATATTTACCTGAACATACATATACAGTTGTTTGGTTTTTTATAATATTCTTAAAAAATAATATTTGCTTGATCTATGACACAATTAATGTCTCTATAGGGAAAACTTAACACAGGCAGAATAAAATACTCAAGTCATCATAGAAGGTAACATGAGAGCAGTGTTTGGCCTTGGTGAAATACATTTAGGATGGCTGCAATGAATAGATACAGCTTTGTTCAAGAAAGGAGCTGTGCATATTTAAAGGTACTTACGAAGCTGGTCTTCTCCTTTCTTTGACATGGGATATCTTTCCTAATGGGATGAGTACAAAATCATGGGCACCATGCATTGCTAAAGGAAGGCTATGCCCATCTGTTTTACATGTCTGTGTTGCAGTGATGAAAGAGTCTCTTCTAACCCCTATGGCTCATAAGTGAAAGAAATGTAGGATTCAGCATATGGGTGTTGAAGGACAATTTCAAGGACTTAATGTTTAATGAATTCATATGATTCAGCTCCCTTTCTTCATGTGTTGGAACAGATTTTTATATTCTCTATAGAACTGAAATGGTGTGAAATACTTCAGATCTAGAGCCATGCTAAAATGCTGGTCTTCTGATAAAGTTAAACATTTCAAGCGAAGATTGTCAGTGTTATTCTGTATCCTTCTTTCTTAAAATCCCTCTATGTGTGTTGTGGAATGGGTGACTTTAAGCAACTGTTGAGGAAAATAATTCTGACACCACTACCTATCACTGCACATGTTCAAGGCCAGCTTTCTACAGGCTCTGGGCAACAAGGTCCTTGACAAACCAGGCTGGATCTTTCCAGAGGCCAGTGAGTGGTTCCAGTGCTACTGATATATACCTGCAGAGAGGTTTCACCCACCTGAAGATCCCATTTTCCAAGTGATGGTTACAGCTGCTTGGATGGCACCACTTCTTGCCTGGCTCTGCTGCCACAGCTGCTTTTGCTCTCGTTACTTCATGGTGATAGATATAGAAAGTCAGAAAAATGCAAACAGAAAAGTTTTTTATATCTTCCAAGTGTGAAAATAAATGGCTGTATGTTTTTACGGGAACTCGACTGAAATTTCTCAATGCCAGCTGTTGCATTCTTGGACAATTAACTGCTTTTGCATTAATGTCTTTGCTCATACCTAAAAGATAATTGACTATAAACAAGTGTACTATAAATAGAAAGAAAAAAAAAAAACACAAAGAAAAATTGTTTCCTGGTTGTTCTGAAAAGAAATAGGCAAATTAAAGCTATGACTAGAAAACGAGTTTTCTATTAAAAATAACCTCTGTTATTTTAACTGTTATTTTATGAAGAATGAAGTGATTCCAGTGCTCCTAAATATTTAATGAGACAAAACAATGATTTCCAGAAGTGTTGTTGTCTCTTGTGGGAATAGCCATAATGAATTCTCTGCCTGCAAAGAGTAGATTTTGCATATTGTTCCCGAACTGACCACACTGAGCTGTTGAAAGACTAATGCTGCCTTCTCAACAAAATTGTTTACATAAACTGACTTCCCCTGTCAGTTTTTTCCAGCTTTTTCCAGGCCTGGATGCGTAATGGCCTGGATATTTCATGGCAAATTTCTCAAAAACGATCGCACAAACATGCACTGGAAGAGTGCATCATCCCATTGCCTTCAGTAGGACCAAGAGCAAAATGAAGCGCAGAAGCAAGGGAGGTGACAGTTACTATTTCTGTGATGCCTCCTTCAGAAATCACATCAGCAAATCCTCTCAAAGCCATCCTGCAGAGAAAACTGATCAGTTTTCATTAAATCACTCTCCTAGGTTTCTCTGGGTTGAAAACTCCTCAGTAAACTGATGCTTACTTTGTCTCATCATCCAAAGGGGAATGAATATTCAAAGGTGAGTAGTCCTCACTACTGCTGTCTCCCTGTGCTGGGGTGGGGTAGTTAGAACATCCAGCAGGCAGGGGATGCAGGAAAGAAAAATGATTCTTGGGCATAACATAAAAGCTCCTCAGTACGAAAAGTCAAAATCTGTTTTGTTCTACAGAATTATTAGGTTTCGTGGCTTGTATGATATCTCAGTGGAGATATTATTTGCTTCCCAGCATTTTTCTCATAACCACAAATCATACCCATAAATAAAAACATCCCTTCAAAACCACTTTCTATTAGCAGAGCATACCTTATATTATAAAACTTGCAAGTAGACCAGTGTTGTACCATGAAGCCTATACAGTGTTTTTTGTCTTTTTCTTGTTTTCCCAGTGTAAAAATATACAATGCTACTGCTCATTTCCTGCAGTGTAAAGGTCCAATTGGTCCTTGCCTGCTGAAGACTACTGCTGCCCTTTCATACCTCCCCAACCCAGACCACTGTGTTACCCCTCCTTATACCTGAAACCTCACAGCGCAATGTATTTTGCCTCCCATTTATAACAAACAAGGAATCTTTAGCTGGTGTAATGAGATACTGTCCAAATAATCCACTGTCTTTCATAATTCTGTTGTGGCTGCTCCAGGGCCAGTCTTTGGATGTGATAGGGTCTTTTAAATTCTTCAGTACATTCATTCTCCCCGTTGACAGCTCTACAAAAAGCACATCTGTTTGCAAATGTGAAGCAGCATATATATAGTACTGATTGCCTTCAGTGAAAGAGGGTTGAAATGTCAGATCAGATACGTGTATGTTTGTTTTTAAGTCATACATCAACTTGATTTCCCCTCGGACAGTTAGAGCCTGGACTCTGATCCTGCCGCTGCCTTCGTCCGCGCTGATGAGATAGCGCCCATCAGGGGACACGTGCGGCGTGCCCGACACGTCACCGTTGGGGCCGACGATGGCGTCGCTGACGCTGTCGATGATGAGCTGCAGTGACGTGGCCGCCGAGTGGTTCCTCCTGCACTGCACGAAGTAGTAGCCACCCAGGTGCGTGTACGCCATGGCCTGAGGCACGCAGCTGTAGGCTTTGAGGTTGATGGTCTTGATGTGGGTCACCGTTTCCAGGTCAATCTTGTGAACCATGTGTTCTGACTGGTTAAAAATGAAGCCAAACCTGAAACAGAAGACAAGACACTGAAGGCACCTCTGGAGACATGGTGACATGCTTGCGCAAAGTCAGCAGAATTAGGAACATTTTATTCTGTTGGTTTTGGAAACATGTGAAATAATGCTGTCTCTTTTTGTAAGAAATGTCTTTTATTGCTTCTAAAACATCCTAGAAGGAGGGGTAATTTCAGTTCAAATTAGCAACCTCCTGATCCTGGAAATTTGAATATGTACTTAGCTGTTTGAATCTTCAAGAGCCAAAGTCGTTTATTGGGAAGATCAATTTCTACAGAAATTATATCAAGGTTTGGGTGTTCAGGAGGTTTAACACTGTCTGAGATTACAGTAGTGAAATTCTATATATACTCAAGCATTCAATCTCAAAATACAAAAGCATTCAAAATAAAGCATATTGCTGCCAAGTTGGGGTCGGAATGTAACTATATGTAATAAATATAGTTGTGTACAATATAATGTATAACCACTGAATGAAGACCATATCTAATCTCATCTCTTAACTGACAGCACCAGAGGGAAACTGTGGAACCACTGCAGGAGATGGCAAACCTGCAGTGCAGAGCAGACTCTTAAAAACCATCCTGCCAGCCCAGGGAAGGTGGAAAACATTTACTGAGGAACATAACCAGGGTGCCCCTAAAGATAAAGGGTCTTTATTTTCTGTCTCATGACAGGCAAAAAACAGTGAGCAGAGGATAAATTTTCTGTAAAAGATATATGCTGCAGCACATCTGACCTTTGTTGAAGACAAGAAAAGGTCAAGAATAGCCAAGAAAGGTTTCTGCTTAATTTGACAGGTAGCCCTTAGAAACAGCCTGTTTGTGTACTGCTGGATTCACTGATACTGACTTATAAAAACTAATTTTACATCGAGTATTTTTTCACCCATTCAATGCAGACAGAGGGAAATGAAGTGAGTGCTTTGTGTTGTATCTCTTCCTCAAAAGATGTAAAATTGCCTTTTGAAATGTGGAGGACAATGTGCTTCTGTGCAGATAATACATACTTTGTTTGAAACACTAGGTTTATTTCTTTATTCTTAATCCATCTGCCAATGAGACACCCAGTAATGATTTCTAAAGAAGGAGCCAATGTAGTGTGTGATCCCACGAAAATCACTGTGTCTTTCATTTCCCCATTATACTCACATACATTAGAGACTTCACAAAATATCTGCAGTTGAGAGTTGTAGTGCACTGTGTGTGTGGAAATTGGATATGACACTTGTATTTAACCTGGATGAATGCATTTTAATTTTAAAAAGTTCTTTCCCTTACAGCTTCTCCCCCCCCCCCCCCCCCCAAAAAAACAACCTTCCTTAATACTTGCCCAAATGCCTTAAGAAGTTAAGAAATGTTTATCATAAATGGTCAGGATATATTTTATGGGCCCACAGTTGCAGAAAAGACTCAGTCCTTGCATGAAATCTGTGATCTGAAATCTCTAATTAAACCTTGTTCTTGGAGAGTTTTTAATAGACATCAGTCTACCCCTGGAACTAATAAAAATGGATGTATTTCTAGATCCATCTGGATCCATCTAAAATAAGAGGCAGCTGAAACACATATTCAGGAGTATTTGCATACAAATATTATTTGGCTCATGGAAGAAATTGCTTAAATGTTCACCTTCCTGGGAAATGTTGGTACTGCCATTTATTGTTTCTGAATGGAGAATTTAGAACATCATCTCAATGAGTCACATTAGCCTGCAAGGAATTATTTTTTTTGTGCTGAGGGTGAGAGAGAACAGACAAAGATCTGGCCCTGAAAAAAGGCAACAGGAAATCATGGACAGCATTTGCAACTTTGCACACAGAAAAAATATAAACAATAATCTATATTTACAATTTCAGCCAACTAATCACACTGAAGCAAAAGGGCAATTGAATAAACAAGAATATGTAACTGTTCCACTTTCCTGTCTTTGAATCCAATTCTCACCTCAGCTCAGGCTTTAACATTCAGTAGAGTCATCTACCTCCTGGCAGTGCTATTAGTCATAATGAAATTGTGAAAGAAAACTGGAAATATGAAGTAGAGAGAAATTGCAAATGACAGCCATGAGGCATGCATAATTATTTTGTGTTTCAGCAGGCAAAATTATTTATTTTGGAACAGATTCAACATACAATCATTTAAGTGTAACCTCTTCTCTCTCGGCGTTTCCTGCAGGAAACCTAAGATGATTCTAAAGAGTTACATCATGCTTTTTGAGTGTTTAACTCAGTTAAACTATAGAGAGGACAGAAGATGGTTTAATAGTTGTTATGCTATAACATGGAAAGAATAGTATAAATTGTTGTGCAGCTATTATAAATTTTGATAATGTTAATGGGAGGCTTCCTGTGTCTGCTGGGAAGCAGCCAGTATTACTCCAGGTTATTAGTATGTTAGTTACACAACCTCATTAACCACTACATCACATTAACATTCAAAACTGATCGTTCATGGAGGGGGTTTTTTTTTATGTGCAGTGCATATAATTTTTCTGCTCCAGCCATAAACTCCATGCAGAGATCCAATACTTGAACAAGTTGGAAACGTGAAAGAACCACATCTTATGCTTCAGGCAAAGTATACTTTTACCACTTCAAGCAATATATCCTTTGTGGAGACCCTAAAAGGCAGTCCCTAGTTAGGGAGACACAAAAGGGTTCTCTCATAGCAAACCCTGTTCTGTAATGCCAGTGTACCCCTGTTCTGTTCCTTTGGTAGGCCCGTGCCCCCTTCCCTGTTCCTCAGTCTTTCAGTCACTCTCACCCTGTTTCCCCACTGGTTCCCATGCCCTAACCCTATCCTTGTGCCACCCCCATGTCCCCAGGTAATTGGTCTCTGATGCTCTCCCTGCCCCAAAGACCAAGGTACTTAAACCTAGACCCTCACCAGGAGTCTGCCCTTTGCCTTTGCTTCTAACCCCAGACCATCCACATGTGTGGCTTAAATAAACATCTCTGTGGAACCCATGCAAAAGCCCTTCCTGCTTCTTCACCTGCTGCCATCTCAACAGATACCCAGGTCACAACAATCCTTGACACAGATTTCTTCCCAGATCTGTAGAGGAGACGAATCCCTCTGCAGATATCCCTGTGAGGGCCCTCTGGCACTTCCTTTGAGATAAGAAAAACTACTTGCTTAGAATGATTCATGTTAGAAAAAATGCAAGCTCTTCTTATCTTTTTAGAATATTATTGGTTAGGTTTGATTCTTTATAATTGGTTGTCCCTAACAAAGAAAGATAATTTACTTGGCCAAAATGTGTTAACCCTGTTTTCCATTGGTTTACTTGTGATCCCCCCAAACCCTATAAAAGTACATGTGTGATCCCCCATCTTTGGATTTGTAGCCTGACCCCTTCAGGGACGATAATAAAGCCTGTGGAAAAAGTCTGAGCTGCTCTCCCAGTCTTTTTACGCTGGCTGGAAAGTAAGGTTTCTGTGAGAAACCATGAAGCTAAGTGCCTGAAAGGCCAGCACTCACAAACCTTGGAACTGTCCCCTGCCCAAGAACAACAGGAAAAAGTTACACAGATCCACAAGTTTTGTGGCAAGGAAGGTGATTTTTGGGCCATCAAATTCCTGGCACAAGTAAGCCAGGGCAGAGTGCCATAAGCTGCAAGGAGGAATGGCTGACTAAGGTGAGGTTTGAATACCTGTACATGGTCTAAGGGAAGCCCAGGATTGTTTCTTGCTGTCTTATTGATTAGCTGAATAACTACTGGCAACTTCCTCAACCATTTCTCCATTTCATGTGTGAAAATGGGGATAAATATAGTTAAGATTCATCACAAATTCATTCATTCATTCATTCATTCATTCATTCATTCATTCATTCACTCATTAATTCATTCACTCATTAGTTCCTTCATTTGTATCTGCAAAGTGCTTTAAGGTTAGGAGAAAGGAGCAGTATGGTCACCACTATTCTTCATTAAAATAATTTCTCACCTGACATGATTAATAATAAGATTTGTAGGTGGTATAAAAAAATCATCTACTCCTTCAAAAGGTGTGTGGATAACATGCGGATCCTCCCCAGTGCTCGCCTCTGGAATTACCTACAATAAATACACACAGGGTTGAGCACAGGATAAACTCTGAGTAAGGCAGAAAGGTAAATACAGATTAAAGACATGCATGGTACCGAGGGGCTCTTTCCAGGGTGTAGTAGACTCAATTGACTTCAAAACACCGTTTGGTGCATTTGTCTTGCAAAAGTGTGCTAGCAAGTAGTATTTGAGGCTTGACATTTGTAAGGTAAGTACATGACTTTCATAAGTTGTTTACATCTTGAGAAAGAACAGTCAAGCAGGAGCTGAAGCAGTATGACAACACTAGAACCATAATGATTTATCCCCCACTGTCTAAAACAAACATTTACTTCATGGACATATTTATTAATCTCACTTAAATGCACAGTGATAATTTACCACCCTGAAGGATCAAACACTAACTCACAACAGTTAATTATCACTTTGAAGGAGAAAAACTGCTCATCCATTTATATAAAGTCCAGGGAGAAGTGCCCTTTGGCTGTCCCCTGGTCCTGTCCTCCAGCACAGCACAGATCTCCATGGACAGGGGAACACACTGTTCCAGAAAGAAGTTTTCAAAAATTAAAATGTTAAACACTCAAATTGTTTGCTGAGTTTAAGATGACTTTAGTCCATTCATTAGGACCTTCTGCTGCTCTAATCTGTAGCAGTTGTTGCTTTGAATTGATAGCTACATAATTAAAGACCTGCTAAATCCCTAAAAGATTTCCTTCAGACAGCTGTTCTGCTCATGCCATTTAGATTTCTTCCAATTAGATTGCTCAAGAAGGATGCCCACCCTAGCACAGCGCTTTCAAGAGGCAAGACATTTGCTTCCAACAAGCCAGTAATGGCCAAACAGCAGCATCCTGTTAGTTGGTTGCACAGGCAGTTTGATATATACCTGACTTCCAGTTTGATATATACCTGACTTCCAGAGAACGAGTGGAAATTTATATCAACCTCTGCAGCAGCAACTTCATTAAAAAAAGATATTTATTGCATGTCTGCAACCAAACACTGCAGGTTTTAAGAAGGAACTTTGCTCAGTTAGTCATTGCCCACCTTTTGGGAGAGAAGGTCAGAAAAAAGAAAGGATCTGCTGCTGCTGATGCTAATCTCACCTCTACGTGTGTAACTACACATCATAAAGATAACAGAAAGGACTATCTGAGTCCTGGAGCCTTCTAACAAGTTTCCAACTGTGCAGATGGTGTGTTCTCCCTAATAATGACGTGCTTGTGCCATCTCTCCTTTAATTACAGAAGCTTCTCACAGCTGGATGGAAGAAAGTAAGTCAGAAAGAGTAAAAAGAGTCCATTTTGTATCCTTATAAGCTGTACAGGAAATTCGCATTCCCGAGTAAGACAACCTGGTGCTGCTGCCCTGGAACCCTTCATTTATATGCCTCCATTCTGGTTCTGGCATCTTTTCCTGAAATTGTGTGTGATGAGTAGCTGGTCCAGTTTTTATTATTGACTGTCAGCACTGGATGGAGCATGTGGATGGTGGGGATGGCTCACCCCATCTTCATGGGGCAGTATTTCCAGCGGAAGCCTTGGGTAGCCCCACAATTAATGTAGACTCCAATTTGTTGTTTTTTAGGTCAGAAAGCACAGCCCCCCTTCTTCTCCGCCTGTTGGGGAATGCTTTAATGTAGACTTAGCAGCAAACACCTCTGGCAGAAGAAGTATTCATATGACACCTGTTTCCAGAAAGGTTGGGCAGCAAGAAAACAGCTACCAGAGAATGGGATGTCTGGATGGATCAAATCACATCCATCAACTGGTGTCAAGTCTGTCATACAACATACAGCAGCAGAAAAGTGCACCACTAGGTGGCTATTCTCCCTGTTCTCTGTACTTTCAACAGAACAGCACATCTGCCAAGGTGATCCAGATGTGGAAGCTAATTTAGTTGTTCTAACTCGTGCAGTGCTGTGTGCCAGTGTCACTGTGGGTCTGGTGGTGCTGATCATGGAGGAGTTCCATGGATATAACTAGCACCCCTGCAGTGGAGTCACTAACATCCAAATAACACAATTTGTCCCTGAACTTTTACTTCTGTTATTTATTTATTTATTTACTCATTTATTTATTTTTATTTTTTTGTTTTTTTGATGCCCTAGAGAGGCTCTTTTTGCATTTTACTGTGAGAGAATCACAGAGTGACAAAATTGTTAAGGACAGAAAAGCCTTCTAAGATCATTGAGTCCAACTACTTCCCCAGCACTGCCAAGCCCACCACTGAACTATGCCCCCAAGTGTCACATCTACAGGTATTTTCAATCCTTCCAGGGACAGTGACTCCACCATTGCCCTTGGCATCCTGTTCCAGGGCTTGAGAAAGTTATCAGTGAAGACATTTTTCCTAATACCAACCTAAACCTAAACCTCCCCTGGCATAACTTTAAGCCATTTCCTCTTGTCCTCTCACTTGTTACGTGGGAGGAAAAACTGACTTCTATCTGGCTCCAACCTTCCTTCAGGGAATTGTAGAGACTGACTGAGCTTCTTCAGCTGCTTCTCATCAGATTTGTGCTCCAGACCCTTCCCCAGCTCTGTTGCCCTTCTCTGGACACATCCCAGCATCTCAAAGTCTGTCTTGTTGTGAGAGCCCAAAACTGAACCCAGGATTTGAGGTGCTTCACCAGTGCTACAGAGCACAGCAATCTTGTCCTGCTCACAGCCAACTGCCAGTCCTTGTTGTATAACTTCACGGCACTTGGCTCTCTCACCAGTCTTAAAACAAAACAGATTTGGCACAAAGCAGCCCTGCTGTCAGCCTGTGGCACAGTCATTGCTCAAAACCAAATTAAGCAGCAGGAAAAATATGTAAGGCTGGACAGAGGAGGGATGAATAAAACACACTGGATATGCAAATGAAACAGCAGCTTTATATCCAGGCCATTAAATGCTGTTAATTACCTGAAACACACCAGCCCCCAGTGTGTTATCACTGATACTGAGCCCAGGAGAAGCAAAGTGTAAGGACTTACCTGCAGTGTGGGTGATGATTGCCTCATATCCCCCCAGCTGAGCACCCACACTTGGTCATGGGACTTGTCGTAATGTAATTTGGTTGGTAATGGGTCCACATCCAAGAACTAAAAAAAACCCAGAGAGAGTTATTTACACAGTGACCCAAATGTACATGACAAATACCACATCAGTTCACTGCAGGAATTCTCATGCACCACTGTTATGTTCACTGTGAAGCTTTGTCTTCAAATCAAATGGGGGATCAGCAGCAATTGAAAAAATTAGCTGTTTATTGCCATTTTCACTCCATCTTATGCTGTTTGTTACTTATAGCCAGTAGATCAAGGGCCAATTTCTGTCTGAATTGTATCCACACCAGCTCCAAGCTGCTTAGAACCCAGGCAGCTAAGACAGGAATTCATCCCAGTGTTATTTTACCAGACTCACTGTAAGCTTGGCTGCAGAAGCAGCCCTGAGACTGTGATCTCCAACCCACAGAGGAGTTTATTCCTGCCATTGAGCTTAGAAAACAGTGAACCCCATGTGATCCCACTGGTGAAAGCAACATAAGTCCAGCTCTTTAGTGACCAGCAGATCTTTGCCCAGAAAATCCACTGGGAAAAATCTGATTTTTTGTCCTGTATCAAGTCTTTTGCCATTAGTGAATAATATGTTCACTTGTAAGTACCTGTATTGCTTTTTGAGTCTCGATATCAATTATCATTACTCTGTTATGCTTTGGCTGTGTCACATAAATGTACTTGTCTCTGACATTGACCGCTGAAGCCCAGAGGCAGGACTGAGTGTCTTCACCTTCCACTCTAGGACAGATCTCCTCCTGAGGGGTTAAAATATGAAAAGGTTTAATTTTTACAAGTTCCGGACCATGTGCACTGGGAATCTTAGCCTTGTAAACTGCAGGAAAAAATCCCTGGGGATTCCATTAGGATGATATTTCTCCCCTTTCTTTCCTGGAAAACATGAAATAATTAATTTATCAGGTACCACACTTCAGCCTGGCTCTATGCAATGACATTGAACAGCTGGAGCTCTTGCAAACTTGCATTGAATTTAAATAACCACAGAGCCTATGGATCGATCTTTTGAATCACACTGTGGTTCATCAAGACTTGCAGTGCTGTCAGCATTTATTAGCAACAAATATCACACTGTGCTTTGAAAAAACAGTGATTTACATTAATTGAGTCACTGCTTTATATTTTTTATAAAGTCTTCATTTTCTGCAGAGGAGAGTATGCTCTAAAACATCTGTGCTCAAGGAAACAGATGCAAAACAAGCAGGATCCTACAGGTATAGAAACTTCCCCTGTTCAAAAGGAACCATATTCTGCTGCTTTGGGCCAAATTCTGTTCACAGCTTCTGATGACATATTTTGTCTCTGATCCTCTACTCACTGAGTCCTGTGCAGAACTGGTACAGCTACCCTGAGTTTGAAGAGTCACTTTTGGTCTCACCAACAACTCTCTGAACGTTTTCTACTCCTCATCGCTCTTCCTCTGTCAAGATGATTTATTTGAAAGAGCATTTGTGTGGGACCAGGCTGTGGGGAGGAAATGGGGTAAAAAATGAGAATGAACATATATAAAATTCATTGATTTTAGATCATATATTGCGTAATATTAAATAATGGCCCAACCTACCTAAGGGAAATGTGATTGGAGCTATATCAGAGCTTGTTCAGGGGAAGAGGAGGTACAACAACGTCAACACTGTCTGCATTGGAGGAATGGAATGGAATGGAATGGAATGGAATGGAATGGAATGGAATAGAATAGAATAGAATAGAATAGAATAGAATAGAATAGAATAGAATAGAATAGAATAGAACAGAACAGAATATCCTGAGTTGGAAGGGACCTACACCGTGTGCAACAATTATGGATAGAAGGCTGTTGTCTCTAAGCAGCACAGCTCTGCTGGCTGAGTGTCTTGGTGGAGATCATGAGTAAGGGTTGAAGATACAAGACTCAGTAACTAGGCTGCATCTTCCTTTCTGTTCCTCCAGCCAGGCTGGGAATCTATGCTACAAGCTAAAAGATGATACAAAAGCTCAGGCTTGGGCTTCCAGCAGCCATTCATGCAGTCAGGCACCTGCCAGCCTCCACACTGCCCTCCTCATCCTCAGCTCTCACAACACAGCTTCCATCCAAGCCAAGGGGAGCAGGGAAGGGTCACCAGTCTTTCTGCTACAGGTCTCAGCTGCATCTGCTCCACCTGCTTTTGTACCCTCTAATAGCAAATGACGCAACCTTTTTTGTAGATCCACTCCTGAAGTTGGGCTGGTGTCACTGTCTGTGTAGCAAACACTCCAGATAGTAAAAGGGAAAAGGGAGGAAAAAAAGTCAATCCCTCCCTTTGAAATCTGTAGGAATTCCTCAGAGGCACCTCTGAAGAGCAGCCAAGTGATGTTAAAAATCCCTCTTATGCACACCAGTGTGCTGAAATTATTTCCTTAAGTGCCCTCTCTGTTTTTTTCTTTTCGATCTGTTTCTGCAGGACCATTTCTTCAATATTTACAATTCTTCAGAAAAGAAACACAGGATTTCTGTCGTTATAAAGCTTAGGTGTGGCTTAATAGTATTAAGTCCATGGTAAGGACTAGCCTTGGGGTGAGCATCAGTCTGGACTTCTCCTAAGGTATATTAAAATCTAGTGGAAAAAAAACCAAACAGTATCAACCACAAATTTATTGAGATTTAGAAAATACTTACTACAGACTCATAAGATGATCCTGACCTATAGCAGCAGAGCTTGACCCAACCTGCAGGGCTCATGACAGTAATTCTCTCCTTTGATTCCTCCCAAAATGGAAATTAAGGCTGAGCCCTTTTTTTCAGAAGAACCACATTCTTTAACCACATTTTCAGCCTCCCCTTTTAAAAATTAGAAAGTAAGTAAAGAAGTGACTAAAAAAGCATTTCTGAATGTATTTCAGCACCTGTGGTTTTTTTAGAACTGACAGTTTAATGAGGATATGCTGATGTATGTTCCTGTGCCAGAGTACATAACACAGGTCACGAGAACACTGACCCTCACAGAGCCTCCAGGCACGTGTTATCCCACTGGCCATGTTGAGCTTCACTGCCTACAAGCCTGTGCTTGACATTCCTGATGCCTGAAAAAAATTTTCCTTGTGATTTCCTAAAGCAAGGGCTAGGTAAATTCAGTGCTGACAGACAAGTGCCAACAGCAAACATGGACAGTGAAGTCTCTCTTTCAGTGGCAGAAGATGAAGAGGACATCCATGGCACCACCATTTTCTGGGCATTTTTATTTGCCTCCCTGCTGTGGTTTAACACAGCAAACACTTCCAAAGGGCAGAAAGTGGCCCAAATTAGCTCACTTCTTAGCCTATGGAGTCATCAGTAAAAGGAGCACCAGTGAATGATGTCTCTGCTATTGACTTTTGCAACTTCCCTGAAGCTCAGTTACAAATCTGGGGCATGCAAAAGTAAACAGATCAAAAGGACAAATGAAAATTTTGCTAATGTGATAAACTAGCCAAATTCTCTGCAGCATGTCAGTAAATCCTCCATGTCAGCCTTAGAACTTACGTGGATCCCCTGATTTTCAAGAGAAGATGCTAGACCTCAGGGATGCTGCATGAAGCTCACCAAGCTCCAATATCCCTGCGGCAAACAGATCCTTTAGCAATAACAACCTTTGAAGAGATTAAGAGAAAGTTTCCCATCTGTCAGCTGTTGCTGCTTGGGTTTAGGACTTACATAACTTGTGAAAATCCTTTCTTCGGGCCTGATATGTCTCCGGATTTCACATTCATTTGGCTGAAGGACTGTGATCCCATCATCAGAAAAGACATAGAACATATTCCAGACACTCAGGCCTTAAAGGGGGATAAAGAAGAAGGAGTTGGATTCTTTCTTTTTGCATGTATCCATAGCTGTTAGGACTTTTTTAAAGAACTTGTCTTCCTCTCCTGACAAACAAAATCTGCCTTGCATAAAAGTTGGTCATTTGGATGCAGTTGGAGCATTCACAAAATCAAATTTCATGTCACAAGGGCTCAAGGAGTGAAGAGGTACAAACACATTCAAAAATGCATTGTCTTGGTGGCAGTGGTTGTACCCAAATAAATATGACTGGGTTTTGTAAATAGGTACCAAAGCAGGACTTGATCCCAAGATGCCTGCCTCTCTGTTGCTTTGCTACTCCCCCTCAGATTATGAATTTGTTTTTTTCCTATGATTTAATTAAAAACAGATTTACAATTTGAGAACTGAAAGAAAAGCTTTAGTTAAAATTAAAGGTCATCCTGTTACAGGCAACTTGACCGTTGGTAACTGTAATGTTAAATGGAAGTGTTTAGCATCTGTACCATGAATGAAAATATATAGATTTCTCTATTTTCTTAAACTATCTGAAAGAACAGCCACCAAAATAAATACATTTTTGAAATCTTGCAAACTGTAATTCACAAATGTGGAGTAGTTCAGAATTGCATTAGCACTCATTTATCCAACGGGGACATTCCAGGAGATTTGGAAAACTGGCTGATTGTCATTGCTTTGCCATTAGGAGACTGTGTTTTATCACTTCTGTCATGCTACATAGAATTGCACTGACAATTTAAGAAATGTTCAGGATCCTATCAAACACTCTAGTTTCAAAGATCCAATCATTCCATTTTTTTTCACACCACCACCAGTAAGTGTTTGCAATGACCGCTGTCATCCCTAGCAGTATTGATAGTGTACTTTATCTGCCAACAATATGGTGGTGCTATAATTTGTACATTCTAATTAACTCTATTTTTCCCATGAAGAAATAAAGTCCCCATACTATGGTTCACCGTTCAGTGTTAAAAATTCCCTTTGCTGGTCCTGTGGAGGCAGCTCTAAATACTATTCACAGAGACAGAGTTTCTCACATTTCTTAACTGTTTGCAGGATTGAGATCTACATCATCACAGGAAATTTGACAGCAAAAATATGGATAATTTGGACAAATGCATTTTTGGAAAATTTTATAAAACACATTGCATTTAGTAAGGCTAGAAGGTGTTGTTTTTTATTTTTTGTTGCTTTTTTTTGTTGTTGCTTTTTTTTTGTTTGTTTGTTTTGGTTTTTTTTTGTTCTTAACCCCTTTATTTTGATGCCAAATAAGTAGCTTCAGAATACAATGTGACAGCATGTGCTGTTTGCTGTACTGATATGGTTCGAGTTGTGTGTCTGAACCATAGCACAGGAATCCCCCAGTTAGGGCATCAGATGGGTACAAGAGCTGTGATCCTCAAATGTGATTCCACAGAGCAGTATCATGCATCTAGGAAAAAAAGCTAAAAAGGCTCCATTGAGAGTTATTTCACGAACTAAAGGTTATTTTTTTCTTCCCCAAGTATATTGGTAAAACATTTTAATTCAGGCACTTTCGACCAAAACCTGCTCTCCCAGCATCCACACAACTCCCACCTGCTTTAGTGGGATTTGATGAACACATCAGAGGGCAGAATTTGACCATGGCCTGGAATGAGTGCCTGTATTTCATGGGTAAAGGATTTTAATCCTAAGAAGTGAAAACAGGCAGGCAATCAATTATGACTACTGTGAAGATGTTTATTATTAGTTTCATGCACAAAAGTAGTGTGATTTTATCTTATGATCTTATTACAATAAGGGTGTATTTAAGAATTAAGACCTTAATTATCCATAAAAATACTTTGATTAAAAATTTTACCCCAACAGGTTTAGAGTCAGAGACTTGGCAAGTTCTACTACTTGTTTTACAGTAAATTAAGTCCAAGTTTTTCTGCAGATGGATTAAAATATACTACAAATTCCTGAAAGCATTCAGTTACTATCTTTTTTGAAAAGTTGGTCAGTTTAGATTAAACCACTTTTTTCCCCAGAGATTGATCTTCACACTGATATTTAAGCCAAGCAGGATTTTACTAGACAAACTAGGTATTTTATTGTGACTTAAGAAACATTTGCCAAATCTTGGTTGGTGTACATCCTAAACAATCTCATGGACATCAGTAGAACAGACTCAGTTTTTGATTATACTGATGCAACTCCTTGGTGCAGGGAATTGGGAATTATTTCAGTACAGAGGTGGGCAATGAGGTATTTTGTGTTTTTCATAGTAGTGAGGCAGGTATAAATTGGGAAGTGGGGGACTAATGACGAGGATGAGGAATTTGTGGTTTTTTTCATTTTCAATTGAGGACATTTCAGGTTAGGTAATACAACTAGTTTGAAACCTAAAGGCATTATGAAAGGCAACATACCTCACCTGCATATCAAAAAACCCATAATACAAAAAAAGCCATTAAGAATGGGGAGGGTTACCTAAACATAACAGTTCTTATTTGATCCACTCCAGATGAAGTTGGCTCTAACAAAAAAAAACTTCAGGAGGACACCTGATATCAAAAAGAGCTTATTTGAGACATACAGTGTCTCCATCAGTGTGCATTTACACATCCCTCCTTTGAGATCAAAGGGCAAAACTTTTCACCATGGAATACTCTCCTCTGATCTGATACTTAAGTAATTTTCTTCAACTTAATCTAAATACTTAAATTTGGTAATGAAAAGGCTTTCAGCTTTTTAAGTGCATACATTCACATAACTGCTGATGGCCTGCTGGCACAAAATTCTCCTTTTCTCCAGGTGTCAAGTAAGCAATGCTCACTACGTAAATGAACACTGTCATGAAAACAAATCTCTGCTTTACATTTGGGCTACTCATGGTTTTCTCTGGACTAAATTAAAATCTATTTGTTTTGTTGAATAAATACTGCACATGCTTCCAGCCCTAGGTCTAACTGGCTGGTTGCCCTATGAGCACTTATTTCTTGAGGTGTTGCTTGTACATAGTCTGAAAGGTTTTGAGAACAAACTGACAGACTAACTTTTAAAATTAATAAATAGTTGTGTTAAAAGTTTGATTTGCAGCAAAAGTTTGTTCTACACCATATTTTGTTTGGGCATTTTCCCAAGGTTTTAATTACTTCAGACCTTGTGGGGATGAGGTTGTGATCATTTTAAAGGAGCTCAAATCTACCAATGCATTTGTTAATATTGCTACTTGCACATAGTAAGGTATTGAAAGAATACATTAAAATGTTAAACAAAAAATACCATTCCTGTCTTCCAGCTTTTTCTGTGCCAAGATTTCACATGCTGAAGTATATTCTAGAATGAATGTGCTCATCAAATTCTACGGAACAACACAAGCAGGGTAATAAACCTGCTTTACAGATACTGAATTGTTTAGGAACATCAATAGCAAATCTGCTTTACTGGCCATGTTTTGCCTCAGCGTTGCTCATACTTTTATTTAAACTGTGCAAGGTTGATAAGCAGAAAGTCCATTTATTTAGCAAAATTATATTAAGAGTTTCTGCAACCATCTTCTCAGCTGTTCTTTAAATATGACTCTACTATGTCTTGCTTTCTTCAAAAAGGAGCATAAGGGACACTGTATATAAACAGCCATGGAGCATCATCCAGGTGATGCTGGACTGATGAGATGCATTAGATATTTCATTTCCAAGCAGAAGGGAAATAGCAATTCTTAGTAATCATAATGCCATTTACAGGAATGTCAGCAGTGAAGATTCCTCACAGTCCTGCATGAGGAACCTGTAGGTGGGGTGTTTAGGAAGAAGTGCTGGGGAACTCTCCTAGGTGACTGTGCCACCTCTCTAACCTCCAGGGAGCTGCATTTGGCTTGCATTGGAAGGAACTTCAGAAATAAATTAGTGTATTTTCTGTATGTGTCTGTGGCCAACAGTGGAACTGACGGTGTACACCAGGTGTTTGCACACCCGGGCCAGGCTGCTCTGGTCACCATGCCCTGGCACCTTCCTTCTGCCCCTGAAATCCTTTGTGCCAAGCCCAAGCTACCCAGAAAGCTTCATGCTGAAGCCTGGAAGCCCAGCTATTGCTTTAGGTACCTGGAGGCACTACTTACAAAAGGGCCTTTGCACCCTCCAAAAGCAGAGTGAGCCTGATGCCCTTCTTGGAGGAGCAGTGTGAGAGTGTTTGGGTGTTCGCAGGGGGCAGGGAGACATAGCCAAGAGCAGTTTGTTACTGCACAGCAACTTTTCCCACACAGTTTGAAGGACACCAAGGTTTAAGCCGCCTCATAAGCAGTTGGCAGATGTTAAGAACTAGTTTACATCTGTGCTTCAATCTCAGAACCTTCCTCCAGCGAGTAGCTGTCCTGCTCACAGCCCTCCAGGAGCCCAAGGTCACAGGGTCTCTGCCACACACTTGGGCTCCACACCTACAGAGTCAGATGAAAAACCTGTGTGAGTGCCCCTCGGGCTGTTGCATGACGCTTCTTACTGGGTATTTTGGAAATTAGGACAGCACAAGCATGTACAAAATAAGCTGATTTTAAGTGCCTTCATAATATCTTTGAGGCAATTAGTTGCTCAGGATGGGGTTTTTCATACTTTAGCTTCCAAGATATGCAGTTGTTGACCTTGTGAAGGGCACACTGTAAGTTTGATCAAAGTAGAGCTCTTAACTGCCAATTAAAACAAGGAGAAATAGGGCAACCTTTACCCTGCATTGATTCAAAGGATAGAGGGAATAAAACCTGTTGTGGTTTGGATTTTTGTTTTGCCTAACAGTCAAGAACACAGTTTCTGTTGCTCACCTAGAAAACATCAATACATGCTACTTAAAAGGAAGAGTTTGAATTACTTGCTAAAAAATGCAGTATATTGAATTTATGCCTTACTTGTTCAATTATGGTAATTTGGGAGCACTTCTGACACTTGTGTGATTGCTAATGCAGTTTGAAAATCTCAGGCTACTCACATTTTTGGCAGTATATATAAAACTAATATTTTTATATCTTTTATGGTCATCTGTTATTTCATAGTAGGAAAATGCAAGAAGTTATAGGTAAAAGAGAAACATCTCTTATTTGAAGAATTTAGCTTTTAAAAGTCTGGTCTGTACTTAATCTGATGACTGTGAAAGTTGATAGGGTTAGTGGCAAGTCAGTGGAGAATGGCCCATCATGGAATTATTAAAGCAGACAAGCACATTATCACTACGACAAAAGAACTTTACTGCAGTACCTTCCTCTCGCCACAGTATGTTTGCAACTGCAGCATCAGAATATTGGGAAAGCCAGAAAATAATTAGGAAAAGAAAAAAAAAACAACAAAACATTGTCAAAACTTTCATTGTAACAAGTAACTGAATAAATACTCATGTTTACATGAACTGTTTAATTGGTGAAAATTTTGTAACATTCATTCAAATAAAACACCAGGAAAAACAGAGTTATAAACACTTTTGCTCCTTCTAGAGACAATTCAGAAACTTTGACATGGGAAAAATCATTCCTGAAATGAAGACAGCTGTGCAAAGACCAGTGACCTACTAAAGAGAAGCTGTTACCTTCAAATGCAGCTGGAGGTATGGTAGAGCCTGTGATTTTCTGTACAGGTTCAATAAGGAAACACAACATGGAATTATAGAATCATCAGGGTTGGAAAAAAACTCTAAAATCATTGAGTGTAACCATTAAACCAGCACTGTCAGGTCCAGCAGCATCTTTCAGAAGAAGCCTGAGACTGGCAGCTACAGCAGCTACAGCCTTGAACTTCATGCAACTGCATTCTTTCAGGATTCACATAAGCTTTGAAAGTATGCCTGCATTTGAATTTCTGTTCCAAAGAGATCCAATTATTTCTCAACATACTGTAATTTCCCTTGCTCAAGTATTCAAAGGAAAATGACCAATATTAACACGAGTACATAAATCTAATTAATCTCCTTTAAAGCCCATATGGATAGGCAACTTTGTTTTCAATTCTTGCTCTATATTAGCAGTCAGAAAAGCAGCAAAAAATCCCATTTGCACCTACACTTTTAGTATCACCATAAACCCAGGTAATCTCCCAGGCAGTTAAGATGGCAGAGCTAGAAAAGATTAGGCCTCTGGGAGCTTTTTCTACTGGGACAACTGATCATCTCCTTCAGCAATTCTGTTTCGGGGTCAGTGTGGTCAAGATAACTGCTGCACTCCTATGGGAGATGTGGGAAGAGTAGCTGGGAGAGCATTTGTATAATTTCATGCTGAGTAAAACCAATTTTGCCAGTCAGTGATGTAAAAACAGTTAATATAAACAATATTATCAACATTTTTCAGACATCTAAATACTCAAGAATTTTGACTGGTAATCTTGTACAGAAATCAATGAGGTTTATAGAATTTGACAAAATATTACATTTTGGATTCCCTGATACCTGAAACTATTGCCAATTTGTTACTCCAATAAAGCTGTTACCCATCACACACCCAGTATACTTCTGGCACATGAACGACCCCATCTTCCTGGACAAGATTTTACCTTCTCTGCATGATTCCTACCTCAAAAAGTGTCCAATCCTCTGATCAAAGTGCATTCAGAACTATCATTACCTTATGTAAGATCCAACTTACTGCATGCAATAGCCCGAACTATTAAATTACATGTATACCATCACATTCAAAAACTATTTAAAGAAATAAATACATGGAAAATTGAGCTTACGGGTCTTTCTCGCTGAATCTTCGATGAAAAGGGAAGATATGTCCTCGTCCACTCCCACCTCATTTTTAGCAATGCAGGTGTAGGCACCAGTGTCTTCATACCGAACACTACTGATATGAAGTTCACTTCCATTTGCTGTAAGAGAGACACTCATAAACAGTGCTCCTCACTGCTGCTAATTGCCTTCCCTGCCTTAATTATTGCCACAGCTGTCCAGTGATGGCTAAACACAGTGGTTCTATGCCATTGTGCTTCCCCCCTATTTAACTAGAGGTTTTTGGGGATTCTCATGAGAGCTGATGTCTTGCTCCTTTCCATCAGCACATACACACTCCACATCAGAAAAGAACAAAGAACAATCCCAAGTCAAACTATAAGTTGCATTTCATTTATTTCTTCTTTTTGTTAGAAAAATGCTTTGGTTTTAGTGAAGAAAAGTTAATTCCAATTTTGCAAACTGTTTTTCATCAGATCACCAAAAACTTTGGTTTAAAGGGGTCTCTCTACAGTTCCTCCTACCATTTTGCTTTCTGCAGTGGGACCATGTTTGTTTGGAATATGTCAAGATATTGGATGAGTTATGCAGTGGTATCAGCGCTACCAACACAGGCTGAAGGCTACAATCCACCAAAGCCAGAGTGGAACATGTGTTGAAGATGGGGATTGATATTTTTAAACAGAAAATTGCAAATAAATGTTTTTGCTTTTTGCTGTCCCTGTTGCACCCTCGTTTGAACAGGGACCTAGAGGAGTAAAAGTCCAATTCCTTCAGCAGAGCCAAGTGGGAGACTGATTCTCAGCTGACTTGCATCCAGTGTGGGCTTAGGCATGAACAAATAATTTAATGAATTTCTCTTCAAATAATTTAATGCATTTCTTTCCTGCTGTTCCATACACAAGAAGCAAGGCAATGAAGAAATAGGAAGGCTGTCCTTGAACAGAATGAAATTACCACTTACATCAATCAATAGAGTAATTCCCAGGAAATTTACAGGAGAAAGAGATAAAAAGAAAGAACAGGGGTTTAATAATTTTAAACAGGGGTTTTATAATTTATAATTATGATTTCCAACAACTGTGGCTTAGCAAAGTACAAGAACTTCTGGTTTAAACTGCAAAATAATCCTCCTTAATCCTTGTCTACAATACTTTAATTAATCAAAATTCTGTTCTTACCGAGGAGCGATAGTTGTTTGGACAGTTTTGGCATGATATCAATGCCGTTCTTTAGCCAGGTAATTCGGGGATTAGGGATGCCTTCAGCGTGACATTTCAGGCTTGCTGACACGCCTGGCTCCTGTGCCTGTGTTTCGGGGTAGACGCGAATCACTGGAGGCACTGTGGGAAGCAAGGAATTGGGAACTTGAAACCCTGTGCTGGGGCTCAAGAGCTGCTGCTGTCCTGCAGTCCCACAGGGGGCTCTGAGCTGAGAACTAGGGAGATAAGCTTGATCTGGCTGTCAGTGCAAGCTACAGGAATGATTTCACTACAGTTTGACTTTGGGGGCAGAAAATAGAAAATAATACTTTTCCAAGCACTGGCATATGAGAGAAGCTGTGGCTGCCCGTTCCTGAAAGTGTTCAAGGCCAGGCTGGATGGGGCTTGGAGCACCCTGGTCTAGTGGAAGGTGTCCCTGGCCATGGCAGGGGGTTGGAACGAGATGGTGTCTAGGATCCCTCCTGTCCCAAATCAGTCTGTGATCCTATGATTCTGTAACAGAAAAGAGTAAACTAATATACCAATGCCAGGGAGCAGCCTTGTGATCCAATTCTGTATTTAGACTGCTCTTGCTTTCATTGAGTGACTAACTAAATTTACTAGTTGGATTAAAACCTAACATGGGTACTGATATATTTAATAATTAAAATATAAACTTCAGATCTTCACTGAATCTAGGAGGGAATTTGAGATCTTGCCTATGAGAAATAACTTAATATTCAGTATTTAATTGAATATCCATCAGGAAGTAGCTTGTGTATTCACCACCTCTTATTCTGAACAAATAGAGTGATTATTAATTACTTCTTTTCACTGAGAGATTTTCAAAACATGACTTACCTTGTTTCGCAAAGGCACTCCTGAACTATGTAATAGACTCCATTGGCAGAACTACTAATTATATTACAATTTCAGAGATGTTCATTGATTTTCAATCATCTTTCCTTCCGTGCTCAAACCAAGGCATAATACCACCCATTAACCATTTCTTAACAATTTACTCAAACACTTAAAAATTTTTTTTCAATATTGCAACATCAGTGAAAGATACCAGTGACACTCTTTCACCTTGAGGGAAAAATAAAAGGAAATGTGAGGATGTCTCATACCATGGCTGATGGTATTTGTGTTTCACGATCAAGAAGTCAGCTTTTCTATCAGATTAGGAGATTTTGTGATTCAAGATGTAGCTGTTGAAAGCTGTACAGTTTTGTAAAACCATGGCCAGAGTCCAACGTGGATATGTGATATGTGGGGAGCCCAACTTTGTCCCCAAGGAAAATAAATAACTGCTAGTGGCAGTGGTGGAAGACATGAAAATTAGTGGGTTGTGTCTGGCTTTTTTAAAAATAAAGCCTGAACGATTTAACAATAAACTTCTGGAAATCACTGGCTTAAGATATCTAACTCACTGTTCTGTTTTTATATAGTACATCATTAGGCACCATGATTATCAAAATTAAATTGTCTTAACCATTGTTTTAGAATAAAACAAAATCCTGGTTTGCAGCTTGCTATGTGTCTACATATCCATATGGGTATAGTTTAAATAAATACATTCAGTAGCATATACTTCCCACCTTTCTATATTTATTTTTTTATGGGCCTTACCAGAGAGAGATGTATTTCACTTCTATCTTCTGCACCAACTGCCAAGAGTTAACCAGGCCTGAGCTGTCAGCTTGGAAGGAAATCAGCCACAAGAGAAAGCCCTCAAGTCTACTTGGGTTTTATAGCTTTAAAAGCAAGAGATTGTTGAAGTGTAATCTCAGAGACAATGCCTACAGCCAACTGCAGAGGAAAACAAAAAAATAAAAAAGGACCTCTAGCAAAGGAATGGCTTTGAACTCCACCTCTGCACTGGACCTGTGGGTTAGGTTCCCTATTTCCTTTACCTGAAGAAAGGGTGTTGTAACATGCAGGACGGTGAAGGAAATACCATTCAAGAACATTTTAATCAGCGGGTTATCGAAAAGAGGGTTTGTTTAATTGAGTTTTCAATTTCTAAATAGAAGCATTTTCTAGCATTTTATCTTCTCTTTCCCCCATTACTGTCAGGTTTGTAGCTCCTCCTGACTTCAGGAGGTGCCAGATCAAGGGGAAGGCAAGCAGGGGAAGGGACCTGCTGCCAGAGATGCTGTTGGCTGTTGGAGCCATCCCTGCTTTATTTAGGAATCAGCATCCCAGCAATTCAGCAGAACAGGACTGAGAGTCAGGAGCTCCTCATTTTATTAGTACTTTAGAAAATTAAAGTAAATTTCTCTGAGTCAGTGTCTCTAGGGATGATAGGATAAAGGTAATTTTTGTTAACTTTGACAGAATTTTATGAAAGTCCTGCACTTAATGATTTGCTTGCTACTAGTAACATTTATTGAATGAAATTATTTAGTAAGTGAGGTCCATTGAAGGCCTACAAGATTTATTTAGAATCACAGCCACAAGACGGTGTGCCTCCTACAAATACAGAGGAAAACTATTTACAATATTCAAGAAGGTTTGAATTTCAAATCCTGGTTAAATCAACTGACTTGGCTGAGATCTCACATGGCCAAAGGCACCAGAGAAATTTTACTCCAAGCCAAGTGTTTTCTCACCTGCCAGCTTCCAGAAACAGAGCCCATCCCAGTCATCACCTATTTAATGCTCTCAAACCAATTATGGTTGTTATTTACTTAATATTAGGGTTTCTTTAGGCTTTCCTGATCATCTTGGCAACTGTGTCAGCACTTCCCAGGATGGCCACAGCCATCAGCTCCCCAGAATCAGGGCACCCCTACACCAAACAGACTGTACTTTCATCTCTCATGCCTTGATAGTCTTCACATGAATAATCCACCTATTTTACCTGCAGGGCTGAAAACACAATAAATTTATACTGCCAAAGGTAGCTCACAGGTCCTAGACACTGAGTCAGAGCTCTGCATGAAAATTAACTTAGAATTATAGCAAGGTGTCTTTTCAAGAGTAATTAATAAGGAAACTCTTTGTTTTCACCTACAAAGAATATGTGCTTCACCTCCATTTCTGCTCTCTTACAGTTTTCCTTCTCCTACTATTTTTAAACATTTTATTTTTTCTCCCTTGATTCACTGTACAGGTAAATTATTGCATGTAAATGCCTTGTGATAACAGCAAACTGCAGAATATATTTTTATTGTCCTTCCTACAAATTAATACATTCCAGGTAAGCACATTAAACTTGCAAAGATTTCAGTTCCAGACTTTGGGATATATGGATTACCCTTTGCTTTTTCCCTTGGTGAATATATATCATTGCTAACCATTACTGTGTCTGCAGCCAAGGGCAATATAAAAATGCCATTATCTTGAGCAAAGTAGGGAAAAAAAAAAGGCATTGAAACAAGCACGAGATTGGGTAGATTGCCTACTACTGTATACTGAGCAGCACCTCACTTGTGAGCAGACCAATTCCTTATTATTAAACAGCTCAGGTGATAAAGCACATGATGAACACAGATGGTGGCACCAAGGTCCAAAGAGATCCATCACTACTGTAGGAGCTCTATACTCCAGGGTCTAGCAATAATTAACAGATTAATAATTTACTCGAGAGGTCTTACTCTTTCCATTTATGATTTGAATGGACTTTGCAGCATTTTATGTTTTCTCCTGAAAAGCTATATTAACAAAACATCCGTGCTTGTAACATCTGGCTTACTGGAAAATTTGGACCCTTATAATTGGGCTCAAATGGCTTTTTAAAAATTATTTTCAAGGAATACAATATTCTGATTTATGCTGATGTTTTCCTGAGTGCAAGGACCAAGGAAAATGATGCCATAAACTCAGCACTGATTTGCCAACTATCAGTTTTCATAGTTGATTACTATTTTATACGATTCTTTATCCTCAGGACCTCTTTTTTCCTCTTGAAAGTGCTAAATTGCTTCCTCCCTACAGTGTAGGAGGAGTGAGGGAGTGTATGCTGTACACATTTCCCAAGCAATTTCCTTCCTTATGTGGGAGAGAATATAATTTTCATGCTGTTCTTGGCTCCTCCTGATCGATGATACCAGAACGCAGGATGAACTTTTAATTCTTAAACTGTTTAAACAATGCCTTTCAGCAATTTATTTTCCTCCAGAGACCTTAAGGGCAAGCTGTATAAATACACTGACTTAAATTTTACTAGTAACTGTGAAGCCTAAGATTGATGAGCTCAACCAAACTTCTCACATCAAACAGGCTGATGTTCCCATTTCACATGTTTCATGCTTCTTGCCCAGATGTGAGCCAGCAGTTTGGGATATTCACCTGGTGATCTTCACATTTTCTGCCTAAGAGGATTTTCATCTCTGCTTGTCAAAATAAGCATCTGGATCTACCCCTGTTATTGGGGATATCCTGAACCATCTGATAAAAAGGGAAACACTGCATAGCATTCAGCAGTTGAGCAGTAGAAGAGCTCCAAATCTCAAAAACACTTATCATAATTGGGCTGCAAACTTTCTATTTAAGCTTGTATTTCCTTATTTTCTATATTACCTAATCAATGTGAGAATCTAGTGTTATATTCTAAAAAGAGGCAAAGAAAAAATGAGTTAAAGATCATCTAGTATGTTGGATAAGAGAGCACATGTAACTAGGATCAGATTCTTTTGTGAGCTCACTGATGGGTCTTAGTGGGAATAGTAAAACAGCGCCCAGGTGGTACAGAAAAGGACCCAAGGATGCTGGAAGAGTTACTGCAGCTTTGAAAACACTGAATTAACTAAAAAACAATCTAAAAATTAGAACCTGCCTGTATAGACACAGTGGGCTTGGGAAGGGCTGGGGATAAACCCTTTTACTTCGAGTTGGTTCTTCTTTGTCTGCTCTCTCCCACCCCCAACTCTCTCCCAGACAAACTTGGGAGGCGTGAAAAGAAAAATTCTGATAATTTTCTTAAAATAAAAAGCCACCATATTTTTGATGTTGAAAATAGATCAGTGCCTCCCTAGGGGAGACAGGTGAGAACATACACCTGAGTTCTGGCTGATTTGGTTCTGTCACATTCTCTTACCATTTTAGTCCAACACTGGAAAACAACAAATGCCCTTCCATGCTGAAGATGGAGTTTTCAGTTTGATACAGACAGACAGAAACAAGCCCCAGCACTGAACAGAGCCCATCAGCTACACTTAGATTGTCAGCATCTTCACTCAATTCAGTTTGGCTCAGTTTCTTCCCTCTACTCCTGTCAAGAAAAATTCCTCAATTTGTCCTTTAAGTTACTGAAACCCGAGGTTTCCTGGTGAAGGGTTCTGCCTTGGGAACCCTCCAATGCACCTGAAGGCAAACAACGTTGTCCTGCCATCAGGGCTGTCACCCCTGCATCAGTTGCTGGAGGAAACTGTGACGCAGGCACAAAAGGAGGGAATGTAGTGATGTGGGCAGCCACATCAAGAATTGCAAAAAGCCAGATTTGCAAAGCCTAATAGCTCACATGGGAATATCAGATCCTGTGAGACAAAGATTTCTAGACCCCGCAGTGTTTTCTTGCAGGCCTGAGTTGATACCAGAATGCAAGGCATTTTATTCTGCATTTAGTGACTATATAGCACATTAAAAAGTACACATAGATAGTGGTTTTTGTGCAACAGCATTTTTCTTTTGGTAGGAAAGCCCCCATACAGCTATGGTATGAAACTTGCACTTAAAAAGAAAATGTGATCATTCAATAACAAGTTAAATCTAAGTGGAAAGTACGAGTATGGAACAAATCACCATCTTCCCACACTCCATCCAGGTTACCTCTCATTCTGGTTTAAGTTTCAAAGCCTTTGGACCTTCTATTCTCAGTCCTGATAATGTCTACATTGTTGTCTGCCAACTAAACTCCATTCAGACCTCAAAATACATCACATAATAGATATGGGATTAAGTTGTTAGCTGGCTTTTCTTTCAACTGCCATTCATCAAATAAACAACACTTGGAGGAAGGAAACCTATTTTCTCAGCTGCAGCATACATGACTTAGTTATCCACTCTGCTGAGATTTACAGTTTACTTTCTCAAAAGATGACAAATTATTATGTAGAGACATTAAGTCAGCTTTCATTCAGATCAATCAGATACTTTGTGCTCTCCTCCAGGTACTTGTGTGGTGGGGTGAGCACTTATACACATCCAGCAGACCTGAGCTGCTGTCAAAACAAAACTTCATGTCCACAACAGCTCTTTTTAGAATACATAAGTATGCCTCTTTACTGTTTCTCCTCTTGTTACTGACCTCTGTGTTAACTGTCTGCTCTTTCTAGCTGAAAGCTCTCCTTTGTGTGGGTCAACACACACCTAGAGAAAGGACTAAATATTGGTTTTCCTTTTATTATATAAACCCAGTAATAAACTTACTGAATTCTCCTAAAAAAAAATACTTTAATTCCAGAGTACAACCCATAGTGTACATCCCATTTCATACCAGAATGCACCCATAGTTAGTAATGGGTGACCCTGTCCCCTGTTCTGGAGACACTGCTGGGCACCATCAGCACATGTAAAAATGGGTCTAAAGTTGAAAAATGCTGGTTGCTGCTATGGAGGTGGACACTCTATGGGCTGGTCCCTTGATTAAATGCTGGCTTAATCTAATGTAATTTTAAAGTAAATTTGACTGAGGGAGTTTGAGGTCAGGAGACAGATAGTGAATGCCTGAATATAAGTTCCAGCAGGAACAAATGAAGTCCAGGGGATGGAGGTGAACAAGAATGCTGGAATATGGACTATGTGATTCTCTTACCTGTAAATTGGTTTGCCCTCATTTTTCAATCCAGTGAGCCAGTGTAAATAGCCCTCAGCAAAACAAGCTCAGTATAACCAGGTGATAACCTGAATATGTAGCTGGGAGTTAGCAGGTTTTGGAAACATTGCTGTATTTATTTAAATATCTTGGGCTATTTCATGCAGCAGGAATGATTTGCTGGAAGAAGAAATTATTGAGGCAACACTTCTGTTGACAAAAGCAGTAATTACTGTAAGAGATACTTGGAAACGGTGCTCTGAACTCAATGGAAATGTCACTGACAGCTTGTTTTACAGTGAAGATACCTCCTGAAGCCCAGGTAATTATACACATACACCCTTTGATACTTTTAGTTTTGACTGCTTGCGTGACAGTGTAAGTGAGCAAACCCAAAGCTGCGTTCACTCTCATGCACAGATAATTTAGGCTGTGGCTTTACACATCTCTGTGTGAATGAGGTTAAGACACAATTTTTCTTAGGGAATGTTTCCATGGAATGTCATATATGCAATTTACTAACCATTCACCTGAAGGATGTGGGTCTGATACAGCTCTTCATAGCCGTAGGCATGACAGGTGTAATTGCCCATGTGAATAGTTGTTACCTTGGTGATGTAGAGGGAATCATCTTCTCCAAAATCCTGAATGGAACAAAAGACAGGAAAGGTGCCTTATTATTTAGTAACAATATTTTAAACACTACATGAATGGAGACTACCTGTTCAGAGGTTTTGATAGCAATGCAGCCTGGGGACACAGCTTGAATTTTGAACAGTAGGCTATAAAGTTCATAAATCAACATGCAGGGAGAAAATGAGCAGCGATTCAGGAGCAAGGTATAGTAACTCATCTGAGAATATGGACTTTTGCACTTGCTGCTAACAATGTGCTCTTTGCACATAAAGAGATTGCCATTTCCAGCTGTTTAATTTATGGGGGAATTTAATATCTACCTGTTAACCTCAGATGCATAAAATGCTAACATTTGGGTGGGTTAAGGTCTCCTTTATCTGTACTGGTTCTTAGAAAATGCACTTGCAGCCTTGAGACTTGATGAAAAAGAACTGAAGATCTTTTGTCACTTATCTCAGACAATATCCTAGGCAGGAGACAAGGAAAGAGACAAAAACCCTTTTCTCAAACATACCTGTTTAGTTCTGTAACTGCTTAACAAGTATCTTTCTTCATCCCCTTCTTCTTCCTAGATCTGCTCTTGCATTGTTTCAATTTTTGATTACAAATGTGAAGGATTGAGTTAGTAGACACATTTTTCGCATTTGAATATGTTGTACAAACACCCTGTGTAGGAATTTATTTCAATTCCTTATTTATTTGTTAATTTCAATATTTATTTACTGAATTATAGTTAAGAGAACCACAGCACTGACGGCTAAATGAAGCAGCTTCTTTTGTTACTCCACCAACCTTCAGATTTTCTGCAGCTTCACTGTTTGTGTTTCTAAGCAAACCAAGGAGGATACATTTAAAAACAGTTCATGACTGACAGAATGATTTTTCTGTAATCATTTCCCACATGTGAAGTATGCTAGATTGAACTCTTTGAGCAATTTCACTGCAGTATTAAGGGAAATTTCAACTTTGAGTCAGGTTGGCACAAACCCAGTACAACTGGGTGAATGTTGGAGAGCGGTTCTGCTTATGAAAACACAAGCACTTGTTTTCAAAGCACCAACACACAGCTGCAAGTCAGCCTGCAGCCCAGGGTGTGCAGGGGAAGTCCTTCCAAGGAGGTCCTGCCTGCTGCCACCCTCGTGTCTGGACTGTGCAGCAGTGTGTACAGTGAGGAGGTGACAGCTCATCACCTCCTCTGCTATGGCAGAAACCACGAGAGGGGACAGATTAAACAGGAACATCACTTTGATCTGCTGGCTCAGAGTCAAGAACTTGGGTTCTTTCTTTGTGCTGGAGGAAGGGGATCCAAACACAGAAGTTCTGCTGCTGCTCCTTCCCTGCCGCACCCATGGCAGCTCCAGCGCTGTAAGGAACCATCCACATCCACCTGCTGCTGCCAACCCCTGCCAAGCACTCAGAGATTACAAGCAGGAGTTGTTTGATCAGTGGATGGGCTGATTTCTAAACACAAACCTTTTGGGGCTCCTTACATCTTACATTTCCTGCCTCTTCAGGGTGCATGTTCTTTGCAGTTTGAACCTTCCTTTCCAGACACCACACTTTGAACATTTTTTGAAGGAAGCTGTGATTCTGCAGCAGATGTACAGTACCAGCTGGCACCCTTCAAGAGAAGTACAAAACAGCCTGTCTATTGCAGTATGGATTAATCTGGCACTACTTCTATCTGCTCATGAATCTTCTCAAAAATCTTCTATTTGGCACTAAGAAGCATCTTCATGACTCACCTCTCAGTGGCAGGTCAGCACTGGTAGAGGGGAGAGAATTTTGAGAACTTGCCTTGTTTTGAGACATTTTTAAACAAGGCAGATTGAAAGCAAGCACTAAGAAATAAGGACTTTACTGGCAGGACTTAACCCTTGCCAAAGCACAGACCATCACCTGAGAGGGTGCAGATATATCCACAATTATAACCTGGTTCTGCTGGCTGTGCAGCTCCAATGGACAGATGTATGAACAACTACAAAGAATCATATTAAATCCATAGATGATGTGAAATCCGTTATCTATAATTAAAAGCATCTCAAATATTCTTGTCACCTTGGTGTCAGGCATCTATGCTATGGAATAAGCTGGTTGAGTTATCCAATACATTATTACAAATATGTACTCAAAAATCCCCATTTCAAGCATTCACCCATATTTTGGTCAGCTAGATCTCTCCTGATGGAAAACAAAGATGCATGAGTAACTGCTAGTAGAAAAGACACCAACCCTGGTCAAATGATATTTGCATGAGATACAGAAAATGCCTGCACTGAAGGGGACTTAATAACAGTTTTTTTAAGTTAAAAGAAACGAAAATTGAATTTAGATCAATAAAAGCAGGATGGCTACTTTAGTAGAATGATTTATAAGGAGTTGTGGAAAAACAGGGCAATATAATCTTCTATATTTTAGTTTGCTATTTTATTTAAAATACCACAGAAGAATATTCTGAATGCTTGGTTTGTACTCTGTAATTGTCTTTTCAAGGATGATCTTTTTTCCCCAATGCATAAAAATGTATTAATATAAGCAAAAACTCTTGCACAACCAAATAGGTGCAGCACTATTGGATTACTATCTTCCTTTCCAAATGTGTTTTTCTTGAGAAGAGGGGCTTGTATTGGAAAAAGCACAGTTTGTGACTTTTAAAATCTATTTTTTATACTTCTGGTGCTTAAAGGAAATTATCAAAGATGATTTATGTTAGCCCCATATCACCATATCAGGCATAGAAGGGAATTATCAGCTGTGTATTAGAACTTCCACACACAGTAACTCCATACATAACTATAACATTATTAAGAATTAAAAGTGTTTAGGTGTGGGAAGGAAAAAGTGATTGTGGCATTAAATATTTAATGCTAAACCTTTTGTTGCTACAAAAAGTAGGCTGAATTCTCTAACAAATTAATTACTTTCTGTGTGTTTATTGCAGCTCATGGTTTCTCCTAGTGGATATAGTTAGTACATTAGGATTTCAATGTTACATTTTGTATCTATGGATGCATTCTTAGGCACAAGCACTTTCTTTGTGTATTTCATAAGAGTGTATTTGGAAGTGCTGTAAAAACCCAAGCCCTGAAGCATTAAGAAATGATGACTCTTTGATTCCTTAACAGCCTCTAATGTCACATCTTGCAGTCAAGAGTGCTGTGTTGCATTTGGAAGCTGTGAGGTGTATTTGGAATGTGTCCCATATCCCCCTCCATGCTGCACTGCCTCTGGGAGCTCTGAGGAGCTACTCAGCTGCTCACAGACCACTGCCCTGCACTAACAGGGTGTGAGTGGGCATTGACAGCTGCTGAGCTGCTGCTCCGGTTTGCTGGGATGTGGATGGGGTGGGTTGAGGGAATGGGAATAATTCACAATGGGGAAAAGTAGAGGGAATATTTCCACATATTTTGACTTAGTTCAGATGGCTTTTGCTTGTTAAGCCAGTTCTCCAAGTCACCACAAGCCTGAAAGCAGTCAGAGCAGAACAAAAACATCTACAAAACTGATGCAACATAATTATTCTCTCCCCAGATCTATCCCACCTTTAAGACTGAGTATTTCAGGGCTGTCTAGGAGGCTTAGCAAGTGCTACACACCCCAGGGAGCTGTTACTACCCTACTCGATCCTAGTAATGTCCCACAGTGAATTGAAAAGATATTTAAATGTATCATCCCATGAAGAACAGGCAGTGAAGAAAAAGGCAAACAAAGTTAAGTTCTGAGACACGGTTTTCTTCATTTCCATGGAAGGTGAATTATCATGGAATCATGGAAAAGTTTTGCTTGAAAGGGACCTGTAAGCTCATATGGTTGAACCTCCCCTGCCACAGGCAGGGGCACCTTTCACTAGACCAGGATGCTCCAAGCCCTGTCCAATATGGCCTTGAACAATTCCTGGGATGGGGTGTCTCTGGAATGGACGTGGGGGCTCAGGGATGGGGTATCTCACCATTTTCTTGTGAAAAGGAAGAAACAGAAGTGATGAAACTAGAAGGAGTACACATCTAACGTCACAGAATCATAAGCCCTGCATGAAAGCAGCCAGATAAGGACAGGTTGTTCATCACCTCGACCTTATGAATTTCATTATAAAGTAATTATTCTAATAAAAAAATTCAGAAAGCTATGCCTATAATTTCTTAAGATTGATAAGTTCAACTAGAGGCAGCTGATAAATTGACTACTCTAGCAGTTTGTATCACCTTTTTTCTCCCTTTTTCAAATAAAAAGTTCTCTATCCTTTATGAGCTTCTTTGACGACTTGCATTTACCCTTCAACCAAAGGATTGATTAAATGATCTCAGAATGTATTTCAACTTTTCAAGACTTAAAAAATGCGCCACCCTGCATTTTACATTGATAACTGCTTGGTAATCTATAAAATATTTTTTAAAAAGTTGTCTTTAAAAATTGCAAAGCAGATCCTAGAAAATGGATATATGTATTTACTTTCCTCTCCATCACTACTGATTACCCAAGGCACTGGACTCTGCAAACACAAGATTTTTCGTATTTATTTATCTCATTCCCATTCTAAAGCATTATGGTCATGTACTCTCCTGTGGTTTGGAGACACTGCACTCAGAGATGTATAAAAGATTGCATATTACTTGTAAATCATGTTCACATTCTGTGTCAAGTGAATTCCAATCTATGATTGTAACACTCACAAATCTTCTGCTCTGACACCCAGGAAGGAGCTGGCAGAGAGGAGCCACATTAACCCTGGATGCTGAGCTAGCTGTGATGCCACAAGGTGCAGGACACTGCCACCCACCTTTTGCTTGTTTCAGATGCATTTACATGAAACTTTCTAACATTCCTTGGGGCTGTTTCAACATTTAAAACCTTTAAATTTTTGTCAAAGTTTCTTGGTTTTCAGGAAGTGTGAAGAGGAATGAGCATAGATGCTTATTATTTTTTATGTTAACTTCCAGTTGCTTGAGAAAAAAAAAACCCAACTTGACTTCAAACCATAAATAGGAAGAAGAAACAGAAAAGTCAATCCCACTGACATAAAGCCTGAGATTCCCCACATCCCCAGCTCTCAGGGAGTGCACACAGGCACCAATCACCCCACAGTATAGCACTATGAGTTACACACCCTTCTCAAGCCATTTAAACCCACACAGTGATATTAAACCATCCAAGTTAGATATTGAATGCTCCTAATAAATACTGGGGGGAGGGGGGGAGAGAGGGGGAGCCCTAAAGACAGTCAATATCCTCTCACCATGATGGTTTAAAAGTGTGCATAGCAGAAATAATGGCAGAAGAATTAAGTTCCCTGAATGGTTCTTAGGAGATTTGCTTTCCAAATACTATTATTACTCCTCCTCCTACTACTAATAATAATTCACATAATTTTTAACCCCTACAACTAATAGTAATTCATGTAATTTTTAACCCCTTCCATTTCAGCCCCTTCCCAAGCCAGGGAAGCTGAAGACATTCTCCATTTGGCTTGCCTACTGACAAAACCAGTCCTGGCAAAAGGGCTTGCTGGTGTCAGCAGTTTTCCACTAGAATCCCAGGATACTTTGGGTTGGAAGAGTCCTTAAAGCTCATCTCGTCCCAACTCCCTACCACAGGCAGGGACACCTTCCACTGAAGCTGGCTGCTCCAAGCCCCATCCAACCTGGCCTTGAACACTTTCAGATGAAGAAGAATACCATTCTGATCTCATAATCACTAGCAAAGCAACTAGTATTAACCAGTTCACATTTAAAAAGCTTGCCTGATCCTTAGAGTCCTATAAATCTCTCTCTGATAATGTTTACAGGATTTTAAAACAAAATGTACCCAAGCATTTAATGAGATTATTATTATAAAAAATCTACAACAGTGGCTATTGCTTTGGAAATGATTTCTCCTCACTAATGAAATCTCTCTGATCTTTTTCGCAATAGATTAATGAGTGACTAATATAAAAATAATAAACACTAAATTAAACATGGGTCCTTAAATCACTTTCTTTGATGCTTTTAATAATTCATTTCTATGGACAAGCTGAGAACTTACACTTCATTAATATTATTTGTTCTTGGTTTTATACATCACTTTAGCCATTTACACAGAGAGAAATTCAGCCTTAAGCAAATGCCAGAATGCTGTTGCAAACACAGCCTGATGGGGCATTAATTTATCTTTTCTTGTTTTTCTGCTCAAAGAATTTAACATAACATAAGACTCGTGGTGAGTCAAAAAATTTTTTGTCTTGAAAATATGGAAATGAATTTTTTAGATAGTTGTGTAATTATAATATAAGTAAAAAATGGGTGAGTTTTACATCCTGAGAAACTAAAAAGATAACACGACAAGGAATATAAATAGGTACATTCCTCTAAAAATGTAAGTGGATACAATTTGTGTAATCTTCATTATGACAAAATGTGAGACTACATACTTTTAGTAGTAATTTTGCACTTAACCTCTATTTTAGAACCTGCAAATACCTTAAGAAACTATAAGCAATTTCATAAACTTTGATTTGAAGGAGAAAAAACTTGCTTCCAAATATGCAACTTTTTGTAACTTGCTCCTATCACTGCATTACTGCATTATCTAGGATGGCCCAGGGTTTGATCATTTTAATGGCCCTAATTCCATTAAGAGGGAATTAATGGGGTTATTCACACATGAGCTTTTTATTATTTAACAGTGAATCTGCATTAAAAACAACATGAATACATTTTCTACATACAGACTGCTTTAATGAGAAAAGCAATCCCAGTGACTTGCACTTTAACCGTTGGCTGTTTGCTTTGGGTTTTAAATATTGTGCATGGAAAAGGGACATTTTCATGAATATACATGAAATCAAGACAGGCAGGCACAGCTCTTGTAAGGGCCATGAGATGAACATGAAGGTGATTTCCCAGGTGGATGGGGAGTATGAGCAATCAAGGCTGTAGTCTGGAGCTCTGTGCTTGTCCCTGGGTGGGATGTTTTGAGAGAGCAAGGCCGTGCCATCCCACCTGATATCAACAGAAATTAAGAACTCTGTGTTTGCACAATTGATTATGTAAAGCCTGTTTTTGAACTAATGATCCAATGCCAGTGTGAGTTAAAGTGTACAGATTAAAATGAAATGAGTAATGAAAGACACTAATGAGCTTAGGCTATAGCTACCTGCATTACAACACTTGGTAATTCACCAAATTCTTATCTACCTCTACACCATATTCATTTTCTTATGATAATATTCTCTTTCACCGTGCTTCTGAAGGAGCAACTTATATTTATAAATTTGATCCATTTACACATGTTTCTCTGGAGATAATATCAAGTCATGTGAAACAATATCCTATAAATATTATCTGCATTTGACTCCATGAGGAATTTATTTTATTTTCAAATTGAGGAATGCTTTCATAATCACATACTTGAGAAAACATATCGCTTTTTCCTAAGAGGCAAAAGTATATTATTTTGAATGATGACACATTTTAACCACTTCACTTTTGTAGTCAGAAATCAATTTATAGCTATAACAATTTTATCAGTTTCAGCCACATTATGGTTATTTTCTGCCTGAGAAAAGTTGATGTGACTTTATAAAAGTGGAACTGCAAAGGGATTTCTAATGGATAAATAATATGGATAGGAAATTTATGGAGAAATAATATTTTTATGCTAAAAGCAATCTTAAATGCTTGCAAGAGAAACCATTTAATTACATGTACCATTAGGATGGCTCTTTTGCAATAGCTATGTGACAACTCATTAACAGAGCTCCCACAGACAGGACATGAGAAATTATTACTAGATGCTTATGGAAGCTTCTGATTAAGAGAGCAATGAAAAATTATAAATATTTTGTTGCCAGTCAAGATATCACATAAAAGTGATTTAACTAATGCAGTTAAACAACTAGACTTCATAGTAATCTTCAATATTTCAGTTCTGTGCAAATTTAGGATTATCTAGGTTTGTGTTGACTGTCTTTGTCCCTCCCAGTATTACTCTGGAACACAGGTTACCTTCTCAGATCACATTTGTCATGAATCTGGAGAGAATAAAGTAACAAAGGACACTTCAGCAATGCCTTTCCTCTGCTGCTCTCACACCTAGTTGGCAGGATTCTGTTTTTTTCAGAATTGAGCTTCTAATTTCATCGGATTTCTTGAATTAGTATTTAGAAGAGAAAGAGTTTAATTGAAATATAATACCAGGATTTTTCCAAGCGTGTGACTATCCTGTAGGGTCTCAATGTGATTAGCAATGTGCCAAGAGCAGTGAGGATTTTCTTGAAGTTAAAAAGGTACAATTAATCTCCTGTTGCACTTCCAATTAGCCAAATTGCCAACCTTATTGTGAAAAGCAGAAATGCAATTGAGTTTCTGCTTGAGGCGTACTAAAGGAAAACTGAAGTAATTTAATTAACTGCCTTCAAGTACATTAAGAATCATGCTGCCTTTACTTTCTGCTGTCAATGCTTTTAAATAGATTATTGTTTAATGTGAGTTTCTGTACCCATTTAAGGCTGAAGGTTTGAACTGTCTGCTGCCACCCCCTGACCTGAGCTGTTAGGTATCTAAGAAAAGACCAAGATGAACAGAGGGATGGAGCGCCTCTGCTGTAAGGAAAGGCTGAGAGAATTTGGATTCTTCAGCATGGAAAACAAGGATTAAGAGTGACCTAATGTGTCCTTCTAGTATCTGAAGGGAGCCTGCAAGAAAGTTTGAGAGGGGCTTTTAAACAAGGGTATGTAGTGACAGGACAATGAGGAATGGATTTAAAAAGAGTGGGATTAGATTAGATATTAGGAAAAAAATCCTCCTGGTGAGGGTGGTAATGCACTGACACATGCTTCCTATAAAAGCTGTAGATGCCCCATTCCTGGAAGTGTTCAAGGACAGGTTGGATGAAGTTTTTTGCAACCTGGTCTAGAGGAAGGTGTCCCTGCCCACGGCAGGGGGATTGGAACGAGATGAGTTTTAAAGCCCCTTCCAACCCAAACCATTCTGTGGTTCCATAAATAAAAGGCTGCATTTAGCAGCTGAAGGACTATCCCTGCTGCCATCAAGTGCTTCAGACATGCAGGTGCCTATCCTCAGTAGCCAGAGAGTAGACATGCCTGAGCTTCATCCACCGTGGAAGAGGGAAAATAAAAAATGGCAATCTTCAAATTGTGCCTCCTCAAGCAATCAAACCAGAATACAGATGGCAGTGTATATACAGAACATTAAAAAACTACACAGTGTAATTAAAGATGAAAAAGTTCTGGAAGTGTTCATTAGACTAGCAAAAATAATGTTCACTACTAGCAGGTGTTACATGACAAGGTGATAGAGGTCATGAACTGGTATGTGACATATTGAGGCATAAATCTTGTTTTTTTTCCTTCTAAAATGTCAGAGTGCTTTTCTGATATAGTTTCTCAGTGATATACTAATTGAAACAGACCAAAAAGTGATTTTCTTCCTGATGTATTATACTCCATGGGAGTGTTGAATCATTCAGGAAGCAGCTCATGTGCAAGGACATAACTCTGCCTCTTAACACAGAATCACCAATGAGATTATAAAATTATATAAAGTTATGAGATTATAAACAAACCAGAAATCCACTTGGGCCTAAATTATTAGTGCTAAATTATGTGAGGAACGGGCATTTCAGTCTGAAAACGTATTCAACATTCTGTTTAAAATAGTAGGAGTTGCAAATGTACCCTCAGATCCAAGTGTCATTAGTCCTTCAATAATATGTTTCTACTCAGATTCTTGGACTGTCATTTTGTGTCCAGCTCACCCATGAACTTTAATTCTTGAAGATTAATGTCATCATAACCACAACTTCATAAATGTAAGCTAAATACCTGGAATTTTCATTATTTTTTGGCCAAAAAATCCTACGACTGCTCTTGAGCCTTCAGAGGCTCTGTTGCATTTCCATGCCAAGCTCAAAGCAGTGACAAGAAATACAAAAAAATTTAAAAGGATAATACTTGCTGTGATGAAAAGAAGATGTTGAGGTGGTTTTAATTACTGAGTTTGTGCACACAGTAATTACCTATATATGGTGCACATGATTTTCCTGCTAAGGAGGAGTCAACAAATAAAGTAACTGAGATGCTATGTGTATTTCTGTCACGTGTGCTGTAATTTTCACATTTTACTGCAGAAGAATAAACCAAAGATTTTTCCCATTTCAACAATCCGGGATACACAACAAATTAGGGAGCTATAGTGTTGACTGTAACAACTCTGAACTGAGTTATCAAATTAACAGGAACTGAACGAAAATATAAATCAACTCTTGCTGTAGTGTAATTAAAATAAAACCTGATTTACCAAATACTCGAATGCAAAGAGAAATTAAATACAGCCCATATTTTTTGTACAATACTTTCCACTCTCTCCATAATGAAATGTTATTAAATAAATCAGTAAATTTATACCATCATTCAGGTATTGTCTTTACGACCAACTGTGTCCCACAGATCAGACCAGCACTGATTCGTCTTCCTTCCTGCAAGGACATTGCCACACCCTGCTGAATAATCCCATTTTTTAAACTGCTTGTCAGAAATAACAGCCAAGGAATGACAAAGGAAAATTGACTCTAAGGCAAGTGAAACAGGAGAATCAGAGATAAAAATGGATTATTTGGTTTAAAGAGAGGAGAGATTGATAGCCAACCATAAATGTTTTGTTTCATGTTCTTGATGAACGTGTTTCGTTGTACTGGGTAAGAAACCCCTGAGGACTGAATGGTCTCTAGAGCTGTTTTTCCCTGAGTTTCAAGGTCTCTGGACCACAGGTTGCAACAAGGAAAGAAGTGTAATTTCATATAACATATTCCAAGTACTCCTGCTCGCCCCTGTATATACGCTGCTTTGCTTTTGTTTCTTAGACATATTCACATACAATCTAAATATTACACCAGCTTCCACTTTCCATAATAATAAGATAAAAGTTGCACCCTTGTAACTACCATCTGTTAAATGAGGTCATACTCAACGTCTTGATCAGACATGACAGGAGTGGCTCAGGACGTACGTTGATGTCCTCCAGGTCGAGGAAGTTGAGGATGATGCCGTTGCGTTTCCAAATGATGGGAGGCCGCAGTGCCCCATGGATGCTGCAGGTCAGGACGGCGCTAAGGCCAACGGTGATGGTGGTCACAGTGACCCTCTGGTCCTCTGGCAGGCTCAGCTGAACCACCTCTGCAAAAGGCAAATTAACAGGGATAACATCAGATACGATACAGGGAAGCTGCTCCTCTTACAAATTACATCTGTCTCAATCAAACTCCCTGCACCCCTTTCCTGATGTGCCTTTGCTGTGGCATGAGGGCACTAAGATGGTCAGCAGGCCAGGCTGGCTGCAGTAGTTTATACAAAGCAGTCAGCAATAGGAGGACAAGCAAAGGCTCTCTGGCTTGAGATTATCTGGGCTTGTTTCTCTAGAATACTCCTCCCAAAGTCTTTTGAAAAGGTACAAGAATGAGTCATGTTTGTTCCCTGAAGAAGAATAATTAAGGTCAGACTGCTACCACTGAAATATAGATAAACCTAGTTTCAAATTACCCAAACACTGGAAGTCACCAAGCATGAAAACTTGTTTACTAAACACAGTCACATATGGCACCTCAGATGCAGATGTCCTAAAAAATAAAAGCTTTCTAATATTTTATTTAAATAAAACCCCCAGTTACTTTGACTTACACGTGCCACACAAGAAACTCCTGCGGCGGCAGCAGACCTTACTGAAAACCTCACCACCAGCTCTGAAACCACACTATGTCACATTGTTTTTTTCTGGCCAATGACACCAGATGTGGCTCCATCTTTTGTCCTGTGTGGTGACACAGAAAGGACAGACCTGATACCAGAACTACCCTGGGTACAGATTGCTGTTATGGAGCATTTTGGCAGCAGTGAGGCAGTGCCTGGGAAGTCAGGCCACATTGTCCAAACTCCTGTAGCCACAGCTTTTTAATTTACATGATGGCTTTTGCTTCTTCTCAGTCCCAAGCTCTGCAATTATTAAACTATATTGCATGAAAATGATGAAAACTCATCTTTCAAGGCAATGGCCCATTGAGAGGAATAAGGAGTGTTCACAGCTGGTGTTACTTTGCTTTAGCCAACTCCAAAACCTGGGCTGGGGAATGAAACAAGCTTTCTCAGCACCAATACTTTTCCTTCCTCATGTCCACTAGCAACAATGGCAGTAAAACAGAGATGAAAGAGACTGATGCTGCCTCACTCAAGGCCACGTACTTTGGGAAAAACCACTTCAAGCAGTGGTGGCACTGTAAAATGACACAGAGGGTCAGGTTACCCTGACCCATCAACTGATAAAATTACTCTTCATCCTGTACACTTAGCTCACAACTCTGTCATTACATCCCCCACGGATCTGAATGTCACTTGCATGGGAAAAAAAATGAAAAAAAACCAGGCAACATTTGCAAGCACTATTTTCTACCTTTTCACATATCTTCTGATTAAAAAATTGCTTTAACATCTCGTGAGTGGCCAATGTCTTAAATCTGTCACTAAAATATTCAGCCTATTTCAGCAGCCTTGGGCAGCCTGGACAGACTCAGTGCTCTGGTACAGCAATTGATTGTGAAGAATTAGTGGAAAACTTGCTTGTGAAAACATACTCCAGCAGCTAGGTGCCCCTCTTCTGCTTCTTACACCTAAGTGAGAAGCTAATGTGTCAAAAAGTGTATTCAGCACTATGGATCTGAGGCTGACTTTGGGCTGCAGGGTCCATACAGCATTGGTGTGTCTGCCAGCAGTGAGCATTTCTCCCACTTAAAATTCCCAGTGGTATTTCAGGAAGAATACAAACTGTTTTCAATAAAAGGTAACTATAGTTTTTATAGATGATTGATCAAAATTATGAATATTTGACTAATGTGATGCTACTCTTTGTGTTATGGTGGCTCCCAGAGGTATTACATGAGAAGACTGACACAGTCTGACCATCAAACCTTAAAAATCAAAAGGGGAGATGAAAGAATATTGGGAAGAAGAACATTACCCATTTAAGATCACTGAGCGGGTTACCAACTAAGATGGGAAGTCATAACACATGACTAAATTGCACTGCCTTCAGGTACCCCATGGAAGAAATCAGGGATGTAGCAACTCAGGGGCAATGGGAATAGAGATGTCCGAGGGAACCATTGAATGGTTTGGGTTAGAAGGGACATTAATGACCATCTTTGCAACCTCTGCCATGAGCAGGGACAACTTTCACTCGAGCAAGCTGCTCCAAGCCCCATCCAACCTGGCCTTGGACACTTCCAGGGATGGGGAGTCCATCCCACCATCCTCATCAAGCTGCCTGAAGCATGTAAACAGCATATAGGGCCAATAATGTAGTTATTTTCCATATAATAAAGAGCTTCTTTTAATGAATAAAATATTTGGAGTGCACTTGACAAGACAAAGAACTGATAATTACAATGATTTGTAGCATGCAGTAGGGCTAATGAGGACATCTCTCCTTGAGAAGAAATTAAATAGAGGGCCATTCATTTACAAGAGAATTGTTTTTCCATCTTACTGCTGTTTTCCTTAATTCACTCTGCTTTTTTTCATGGTGCCTTGAGCTCCCTGGATCATGCTGGGTTTCCATAAACTCCTTCAGCAATGTTTTTTCAGTGCTCTCTTGCACTGGAATTTAATGCTTCCTGCCCATCTTTATGAAAAATTGCTAAAGAGGCTTTAGCTTTTCCTTTTTAGAGGCACAGTAATGAAAAATACATTAACTTTTAATTAAAAAGGCACCTTGCACAGCTGCCATTCTTGAATGAACCATACAAGGCCAAGAGATGAGTTTTTTATGTTAAAGCATGTAATTAGCACAGATCACTTTAACAATACACACTCCTTTTTAGAGTATTTCTATGGAGTATATTTGACAGCATCTTATTACGAGTACATCTGAGGGACTGTTATTAACATCTAAAACTCCTTCTACTAATACAGAATTATTTTGTGAGGTTTCAGTTATTGCTTTTTTGTTTTCAATAGAAAAGAAAACCTTATACAAGCAAGTGTATTGGAGAGGAAACAGGATTCTCTAAGATGTTGTGAGGGATGAGCTTTTAAAAACTCTTTTTAAAGACTCAATATTGTATTAAGTTACATAACTTAGACACTGCTGCTATTGTTTATATGTAAAAATTATTCAAATCACCATAATGATTTTGTGTAGAGTTTTTAGATTAAGTATTGAACACTGTTCATTTTATTTTTAAAAACCTTTAGGAGATAAAAGGTTTTTTACCATGGGTATAAAACTGAACAGATCAAATAGGCAATATTCAAAGGGTGCTCATTTGCAGAAGAACACAAGCTGTTTGGGCCTAATATCAAGTAGTGTTATGTTCATTTGGAAATCCTGCAGGATGATGCATGCAAACCATTTTTCTACATTCCATAGGTTCAATCCTTGCTGACCATAGTTATCAAGTTGTGTCAAACCTGATAGTCTACTCTGGGATTTTAGCTGAAGTAGCTCCTCAGCTTATTCCAGCTGGAAATAAGTTCCTGCCAACTATTCTGCCATCAGAGAGATGCTATCATCAGAAAATGGGATGTTATCATTCTTCACTCAATTTTTAATGGTTCCAGACAGGGGTAAAGCCTTTGTAATGATCCCCTTTAAAAAGGAATTGATGCAAGCATGTGTCTGTGTATCAGAGGACCAGGACTAATCCCTAATCATGTAGATGAAAGCACACCAAATGTGGAACAAAATCAGGGTCAATGAAAGGCAACCAGGACACCAGAAACTCTCCACTGTTGATGGCAGCAGCTCAGTGCCTGAACACTGTTTGATTCAGGAATTAGGGCAGTGCCACCTTCAGACCCATCTGTCTTATTCAGAAGGGAAAGGGATCCCTCCCTGCGTGCTGGGGGTTAGTGCCAAGGGGTTATTCAGAGGAGGGACCACTCTTGTCCATCCTCTCCCACTTTTCCTGCCTGGTATGATATTCAGCCTGAAGCACTGAGCACCTTCGGTGACTCAGTTGTCACCATCTTGTTTTTACATTAAATTTCTTGCAATACCAGGTCCCACGGTGACATGTGACAATGTGAAGCCTTAGTAATTCCTTTCCTTGTAAAAAAGAGTGAAGATATTGCTGAACATTTTCCTCTGTTCATCCTCCTCTCCAGTGTTATTTAAGGTGCTAAGTTGGAGTTACACTGAACCTTCACAAGCTGTGCATACTAATGCAGCAGGTACTACCTGTTGTGCTGGTTATCATGGAAATCTTTTTCTCTGCTGTCATTTTCAGCCCACCAAAAGTAATCATAAATTCACAATGAAAAATAATTGAGGCCATTACAGGGAGCAACCTGAAATGAACATCTATGGAAAAATATGTTGGGCACCTGCCTTTGCTTGTGCTGCACTACCTACAGAAACAGGTTTCACACTTTAAATAGTGCTTAATATCATTAATGAGATCCGTTTCCTTAAATCTAAAGGAAATACACATTTTAATGCCTTGTTGCCAGCTTTAATTGCCGCTACAGTTGTGCATGGATATCTTGCCTTGCTGAAACAGAGTATTGTAGAATTTCAGAATGGTTTGGTTTGGAAGATCATCTCACTCCAATCTCTTGCTGTGGTCAGGGACACCTTCCACTAGAGCAGGTTGCTCAATGCCCCATCCAACCTGGTCTGGAACATTTCCAGGGATGGGACATCCACATCTTCTCTGAGAATCCTATGTTAGGGCCTCACCACCATCACAGGAAGAATTTCCCCATAATATTTAATTTACTCTTGTTCTATCGCTTAGATCCTGCTTATGAGACAAGGCAATACTTTCAAAATCCTGTAACTCATCTTCAGAAGGGAGACAATTAACCAAAACATAACTTTGTTTGATGTTCAACAGGAGAATGACTTTCAAAGAAGGTCTCCAGCACTGATTCTTGCCCTCAAATTAATGCAGAAAGTTTGTGAACTGAAGCATGGGTAACACAGTCCTAAATACATTGTGTTTCTCCAGCAGTGGTTCAAGTCAAGGGTGATTTAATGGGATGGAAACTTTAGTGTCTACTTAATTCTCCAAGTCCTGCAGCTGTGTTTATGCACTGCATTAGTAAAATTGTTTATTGCCTTGTGGCCATGAAGGTCAGTAGTGATTTTAACATTTGTTTCAACAGATAAAGGAGTTCTCTAGCTGAACACATTCTCAGGTGAGGAGTTAACTGAATCAAGAAAATAAAAACAATTAATAGAACATAGTTAAAAACAGTATATACCTTTTATAATTACTCTTTTCTCCAATAATTTTGATGAGATGTATTTGACTTTTCATAGAGTTTGGAGAAATTTTAGACCCTCTTAAAACGGAGCGAACTGCAGCTAATTGATTTTAAAATGACTTGTGTTATATGTGAGATGCATTTCTAAATGTGCAACTGAAGGTAAAGTTTGGCCAGCTAAGGAGGGACTCCAGTGATACTGCTGGGGACACACTAGGATGGGATGTCATCTTGTTAGTCACAGCAGGGAGAGGCTAAAAGCCTCTAAAGTAAAGGGTGAATCCATAAAACATTGTATAATATGCTTATAAATTACTTATGTTAGGATTTGATTTAGTTTCTACCCTACTCTATAGACCAAATTAATGAACTAATAACAACCTCAGAACACAAATTACCCTGAGTTTTCATGCCTTTGCAAACCTCTCCCACTGGCTGTTTCTAGGACTACGTCTAGAAGAAACACTGACATGCCATTCCATTTTGCTGGTTATTAAGGTTCAGCAAGCTGGTCTTACCCAGACACATTTGACATCTTCTCACCTGCCCAGAGTCAGGTGAAAGGATTATCCATCACCCAGTGAAAAAAACTCCATTTTCTGAATGCCAACTTAGAATTAGAGGAAAGCCAGTCACGCTACTAGAATTGTTTATGTTATTATTTAACAACCTTAGAGTCCTTAATGAACATGATTAAAGTTGTTCACAACTAATGAACCCAGAGAATTCCTACAGCTCCCACATCAGTTCAGTGCAGGTGACTGGGATGAGATTTCTCTCTTTATAACCTGTGAAAAACACTACCAGGAACTGACTCTGCCTCTGGCCACCCTTGGTGTGACCCACTACTGCCCAGCTGCCACTGTGGGACATCTCAGGAGCTTGGTGTCCCTCAAAAAGACATACCTCTAAGGATTGCAAGCTTAATTAATGTGAACAGGAAAATGATTTATAAAGCTGAACAGAAATGTTCCCGTCTCAGCTTTATTTTGTAACTGCAATAATTCAGGTTCTTAATGCAAATTATAAATCCTCAGGACCTTTTGTGAGCTACTTCAGAAAGCATTTTATTGTAAATTCTCTACTAAATTACTAATGCTGTTTTTTAAGTCATAAAAAGGTATAGTTATGTATCTAGCAGAATTTGTACCTGAAGCACTCTTCTGTCATTACTCTTGATGGCCACAGGCTATGACTGCCCAGGGCAGGTCCCAACCCTACATTTGAAGCTAAACCCTGTCTTGTTGTGGAATTCAAAATAAATGTGTGTGCAAATCCCCATGAGACTCAGCTCTGGTGTGGTGGCAAAGACACTGCTTCTCATCCCTATCTAGTCCAAGTCACCGTGACTTAGAACAAATGTAAGAGAAAAACAGCTATTGAAATAATTGAATATTATGATACTTTTTACTTTTCTTCAGCAACTCTGTCCATAATATGCTGTTGATGACATTTCATAGAATGGTTTAGGTTGGAATAGACCTTCAAAGCTCATCTTGTCAACCTCTTCCCACAGGCAGCGGGAACAAACACAAACAAGTTCCACTAGACCAGGCTCCTCAGAGTAGTCAATTATTTTTATAATGAGAATATGCCACCAAAAATAAAACACAACTTGAAAAAAATATTTAATGTCAGAGTTTGGGACAGTTTCTAAGGCATTAGACTTTCAAACAGATGACATTGTCCTTTTTCTATGAAATAGCAGCATGTTGCCCTCTGGAATGAGTGAAGAAATGCCCCAGGGGAAGGATAAGCTTCATTTCCAGAAGTTGGATTTGACAGCATCTGAGGATCAATTCAGATCTCCTGAACCTCAGATTTGGAGGCTGGTGGTCTGAGAGGATGCCTCAGTCCCCTTCTGAGCCCGCTTGGGATCCTGGGTCACCTTGCCTGGCTTGGTGATATGCTTCCAAGGAGTGACCAGAGAGAATCTTCAGATGCGTAATTCTGAGCCACCTGCACTGGAAATGTCACATCTGGAGAGCCAAACTCTGTTCAAACAGCTGCTTAAACAATTATCTAAATTATATATAAATGATACATCCCAAAAATTATACATATTTAAAGAAGTCTTGTTCTCTCATATGAATTTGTATCAAGCATATTCACGTTGCTAATAAATTTGCTTTAAAAAGTTTATATTGACTTTTAACCAAACACAGCTTTTTATGTACTTTATCCTAATGATCAATCTTCCTTTTTTAGAAAAGAAAATAACACACCTTCCATCACAAAATCCCATCACTGTCCTCCTGCTACTAATCAGAGGGAGAACATTAAGTTTGTGCAGGAACGGATAATTAACTCATTCTTGAAAGCACATGAATAAATATAAGTTTTTCAGTGCTTAATTATATAATCTCCTGAGGGTAGTGATAGATTCATTATGTAAATGGGCATAAGTAGTCTATTTTAGAGAAAAGTTTACACAAAAGCGTTTGTTTTTATTTTAAATTCCTGTTTCCCACAGATGAGAGCCATGTTGATATGATTAATTTCTGATAAAATATTCCCATGTTGTACCAAGAGTGTCCTGCTGAGATTGTAGCAGCCATGCATTTCTCCAGCCACTTTATTAATCTGAAAAGTGAAATTGCTAATGGGCTCTCAGAATTCCTTCAGGGAATCATAGAATCACAGAATGGTTTTGGTTGGAAGGGACTTTAAAGTTCATTTTGTTCTACCCTCCTGAGCAGGGACACCTTCCTCCTGACCAGTTGTTTCAAGCCCCATCCAACCTGGCCTTGAACACTTCCAAGGATGGGACAGCCACAGCTTCTCTGGGCAACTTGTTCACACAAGTTTAACATGAGACACAAAAGATTTGTCTCTTTCTTAAAAACAGTCAAAATCACACTACAAAGTCCTCCTCTGCCTCTTTCCCAATAACTGTGGGAGAGTAGAAATAAAATATTTCATTGACCCCACCAAAAAATAAAGAACATGATAAGTTTTTGGAGACAGATTTGAAGTGTTGCAGCTGCTCTCCAAGTTACACATTTTCTATCCTACTGGAACTGTAAGACACAATTAGCAGCAGTTGTTTCATTGCCACAAAAGCAACAGTTATTTCTTTTAAAAGGTTTATTTCAGCATTTTTAGAAGTTAAATAGTTTCTCCAAATCCAGAAATTCCTTAGCTTTGAGACTGAGAACTCTTTAGCACAGGCAGGCTCTGTCAAAGCAACACGACTTTGAATTGCCACCATCTGTATTCAAACTACGGTATTTCAGAGTTCCAGAAAAAAAAAAAGTACAAAACCACTAAACTTATTTTTGTAGCTTTTCTAAGCTACAACAACTGAACTGATTTATACCTGATTTAAGGTAGAAGAATATAGCTTTTGGTGGAGGATGTGGCATGCCAAGTTTCTCCCTGAAGTGAATTTTTATGGATGCTCTATAAACACCTAGGGTTTATCATGGAAATACTCTCAGAACATTAAGTTCAATGTGACTTGTGGGAACCACTAATATGTGTACATAAATTACTTCAAATATAGATACAAGTCAGGCCATGGGACATTTGGGGTTCAAGAAACATTCATATATAATTTAAAACCCCTGAGTCATCAAAAATGGCCTTATCACACTGCTCTAATCTTTTTGTTAATCTTTCTCTGTCCATCTTCCTTTGACTTCCTGGCCAGCATTATGCAATGAATGTGATACATGGAAAAATGGATGAAACAGGAAACAAGGATCCTAGAAAGTAAACTTGCATTTCTTATAAATATCAGATTAAGGGTTTGTAAAATAAAATCCAAAGCATTTAAAATCAAATATACAAATTGCTTTCATATTCCCACATTTACTGCAGTCATAAACAACCAAATCAGAGAGACCACACCTTTGGAGTCGTAAATAAGCATTAGTAATGTTTTCATGGAGTTTTCTTTGTTTTCTATGGATGACTACAAATTTAGCTGTGGTGATTATCTAGATTTTGCAACTTTCCTGACTATAGCTACATTCAGGATGCTTAATAAATGCAAGAACTCTGGTGTCCTGTGCTCATGACAATTCCAAGACAGAACCTGACATACTTAAGGTTGGATGGGGCTTGGAGTAACCTGGTCTAGTGGAAGGTGTCCCTGCCCATGGCAGTGGGGTTGGAACTGGATGATCTTTGAGGACCCTTCCAACCCAAACTATCTGTTTTGCATTTTTTCTCATCCTGATGTGCTGCTGGTCCTGCCCTTGAAGGTGACCAATTTAATGTCTGCTGCAATGATGTAACCAATCTGGAGATGGCACAAACAGCACAAATTTGGCTAGTGGGGATCCTGAAAGGTTACAGCAAGGTTGCTCTACAGGAACACTTATCCAGCTAACATCTTGCATTTTCAAAATACATTAGTTGCTACAAACTTTGGCATCAGCACTTTCACTATGTCCTTCCCTTATTCAGAGCTACCTGACTCAAGTTTAGGAGAAAGGAATGTGCAGAGGAACAGCGAAGAACCAGGTAATTCAATAACATTTCTTTCTGGAGAGGATGGTGCAGGGAAAGCAGAAAGCAAAGTACAGTTCCTAAAGAAAATTCCTGGTTTCCTGCTACCAGCAGGAAACACAGCAGTACTTGCTGTGGGCCGGTTTTGTCCTGCTTAAACCCTCCTCTACAGAAACCCCTGCAGAGAAGATTCTTTAACTGGGTAATTCATCAGAGCTCTAGTGCAATGCTGGGCAGGCAGCTGGGACCTTGGGACAAGATTTGTGATCAAAGTCGACAACAAAAAGTTTGGAAGGGACCAGTAAGGAATGAGTAAGTACAGCCACCAAGGTGGCTTCTTCAGCGGAGTGGAAATCTGGGCAGAGAGCTCCAGAGAGAGTGTCAAGCTGTAGCCATAGCAAGAGAAGCAGATTTCATCTTTGTCTAGACAGTTAAACCTGACTCTGCCTCAGTTTCCCCCATATGAAACCTCTCCAGGACATTCTAGGAATAAGGTGTCTGAGAAGATTTCATGGAACCATGATAATAGGGGTCACACAAATACCCACAAGCATGTTGTATTTCCCATTAAAGCCCCTCTGAGGTTCACAGATAAAATCCACATATAAAACTGAAAATTAATTACACAAAAATACTTTGAAGCTGAGATTTGAAGCCTTTGCTGCAAGAAACAAAAAAAAAAGATAAATACTGCATCCTTGAAAGGAATGGGAAAAGCAAATCTCCCAGACTACCATATGAAAAAGCATATAGAAAAGCAAGATATGCTGGCATAATGTGGCCAGTTGTACTTTGTGTACCAGCCTGACACCTGACACTTTTATATCTGCAGAGCAAAATGATTTATGGAAGCTGGTTTTTATCATTCAAGCTTATAAGTCTTATGTCACATAAAACCCTCTGGCACTGGAAGAACATTCTGATTGTGATAGGAAGTGGCTGCAGAAGTGGGGAGTGGTGACAGCCTCCATCACCTGGGCTGTCTAGCACCCTTCTCATTCTCTTGGCATACATCAAATTTGCACAGAACAGACAGGACTTTTTTAGAGAGCAGCTATTCAACAATTTTATTTTTCTTATATCCTCAACATTATTTTCAACTATTCAAATGCAGCCCTGAAGGCAGAAATGATTAATTGCTCCCTGGATTTTTCTGTAACACCCTTCACCATTAAATCATCTTCAGAAATGCTCGTGAGCACCTTTGGCATGGTTTGCTTTAGCTGATTTATGAGGCCTCAGAGAGAGATTTTCCATAAAGAACTTTTTAGCTCTTCTGCCTAATTTCTGCTCAGCCTGCTCCCAGCTCTGACCTGTCCAAAATCTCCCATTCCTGCTGAGCTTCAGTCACCCCACCTCACTGACTGTAACTGCGACTCACAGCTCTCACCAGTCATCCCATGGACAGCTGGTGCCCATCTCCCTTCCCCACAGCCACAGCAGAGCTCTTGCAGCACCTCCGGATTTGATGCCTTCCAGGTTTAGCAGAGGCTGATGGAACAAAGAATGGCCTGGTACTGCTTCTGCCTCTGCAGGGGCAGCCTTTACCGCTTCTCACCAAAGGAATTTCTCTGCCAAAACCCAAGAAGTTTTTCCCCGAGTCTGTGTTTTCTGAGTTTGCATCTCAGAACTTGGCCCCACTTGGGCTGTGCCAACCCCTCCAGTGCTCAGCCCACCTCTGCTCTCCAGACCACCAACCTGCTTCAACATGTGTTTCATCAACTCTTCCAAGCAACAGTATTTAAAATCATAGAACTATAGAAGCACAGAATTATTTGGGTTGGAAGGGACCTCAAAGAGCATCCAATTCCACCCTTCCTGCCCTGGGCAGGGACACCTTTTACCAGACCAGGTTGTTCCAAGCTCCATCCAACTTGGTCTTGAACATTTGCAGCAATTGGGCAGCTACCTCTCATCTCTAGTGGGCACATTTCCATTCCTTCTTCCTATGATAATGTTCTTTTAATTTTTTCCTGTATTTTAATTGTTTCCTTCTCAATTGCCATCAATTGTATCTCATTATCTCTTTGTATATGACATTAAATGGCTTTGTGCTACCCACCACCTTCTCTCTATACAAACAATTACAGACCATAGCAGGGAGATTTCTTTTGTACTAAAAGAATAGGATTCTAGATCTCACCATTTTGGTGAGGGCTGTTAATATTGACTTTTTAGGCTGATTGCAGTAGATACATGCCTTGTTTACATTTAATGATCACAAATTAATATCAGCTCAATGAACTGAACATTTGAGGAATGCACAGTGCACTATATATAATGTATTACTGTTGACTATGTCTATAAATTAAACTCAATCTTTAAACATATATTTAATTTAAAACAAAATTGTTTTGAAACCCAGTGGGCCAAATGAACAAATGGGCTAAGTAATTTGCCAGCATAGCCACCATATGCCAACACCACAAATAACAGTATTCATCACATCAAGAGTCTGACACAGTTTATTTTTAAGATCTTTAGCACAGCCCTGATCACAAATATTGTCAGCCAGATGCTCTGTTTTCCCAAGAAATAATGCATGCTTAATGTGAAGAAGAGCCCAGAAATTCTTTCAGAATGGATGACCACGTGCACATCACTACCATATTACAGAAATGGTAAAATGGTATCCATCCTCAGAGATGGTTCCTGCTTGAACATGAGCCTTCCTCACCTGCTCCAACCAGGCCTTCTTCTACATCTCCTTTATGAAGACACACAGAAACAACATTCACAATACATTTATTTACTTACCAAAGGTCAGATACCAATTAGTACATCATAAAGAGCCAAAACATCAGCCCTGATGGCTCAATTGCTTTTGAAATATTTTATTTAAGTTAAACTTTGGTGACAGGAAAACTACTGAAATCAAATTAAAGCATAGTTACTGGTCACAATGGTAATGCCAAAGTTAAAAATTCCCAATGCAAAACCCTCAGCCAATACGAGTATTAATAAGATCAGTGTTTTATTATCCATTGTGTAAATCAGGGCTTTGCTAATGAAATGATTTACAAAAAAAGTAACATGACATGCATTCACTAAGATACAACATACACCTGCAGGGCATGCAGTGAAAAGCCTTCTGCTGTATTTTAATTGATGTATACTCCTTTGTGGCTTATACTCCTTCAAAGTAATCTTAAATTCTACATTTAAACTGGCTCAACTGTGTTATTAATAATTTGAGTAAACAGTTAATGGTAATTTAAGGAGCTGTTTCATTAGTCCCAATGCTGTTACAGTGTCACACATAATGCCTGAAGCGGTTTGGTTTGGATTCTACATGTGAGCCACAGACATAGAAGGGCCCAACCATGGCCAGGACTTCACAGGGCAAAGCTGTGTTCAAAAATATATTAAAAATATTTTAGAAATGCACTTCCTACCCTAGAGATGTAAGGAAAATATACAACAAAGCCAGGAGATAGAATGGGAAATCAAGACATAGCTAGGGAAAATGACCTGTGTTGAGAAGAGCAAACCTTGTCTCCCTACTCCTGAGCTGTATGGACAAAAAAGTCACAAATTAGTGCGGGAAAAATTGTTTCTTCTTGCTGAATTTTGATTTAATGTCTTTTTACTGTGGTGACCAACTTAGCTACCAGTATTTGGGATTCCTCTGTCTCTGGCAAGACCCCAGGTACATGAATGAATGTTCCTGTCAGTGGAACACACAGAGTGTTCCCGTCAATAATTCTAGATGGAAGGGATTTAATAAGCATTACCTAGATTACGCTATTTAGGTGACATAAGTATTCTTTTGTTTGTTTTATGCCTCATCTTTTGCCAAAACCCTAATTTATCTATCTTTTGTGTTATTTTCTCCCTTCCCCTTATTAAGACTACATTGAGCAAGGCAAAAAAATGGCAACATATGGAGTTGAAAAGATTGCCTCTGATCCTACAACAAGGGCATCCTGTAAGTGAAAATGCCTCTAACTAGTGCCAAAAGCTGAGAGACGCTGCTTTTTATTCCAGGTCAGATCAAGGAGGATGTAATTTTCTACCCCTGATTCATTATAAGGAGACGACAGTACTCCTGCCATGAGTCAGGCAAACCTCACCTCCAACCATGGGCAAGATGAACTTTTCAGGAAAAAATCCCTCAGACATTCTGCAAAGCAGTGCTTGGATTACACAGGCTCACAGCACAGCAGGGTTATGGTAATGCTTGATAAACCTCACCAGATAGGCTGGAACAGAAGTGTAGGATGAAGTCTGTACCTATTCCTGAAAATGAAAAGCATCAGTGCACCTCAAGGTGTGCACCAAGGCATCCTTCCACAGGCATCCCTCTTCTTTCCTCCATCTAAAACTATGCCTGTAATTTTAAATCCCCCTGCCAAAGATATGACTGTTTCACTTAATGCACTGCCAATCAGCAACTTTTAATGTAAATCAAGAGCAATGTGGATATAGGAAACATCAAGGATGAAGTCAGGGATATACTGTGAAAAAAGGCTCTTAATGATTCAGAGTAATGTATTTCAGATGTCTGAGCAAACAAAGCATTCATAAACTGCAGCAGAACTGCAACAGAGGTTGGACATAAAAAGCAAGGAGATCCCTTCTTCTTAATCTCCCATTAATGCAAGGCACATCAGCCCTGTACATGCTTGAAGACCACTCTGAGGAGAAGTCTGGCCACCACACCTCCCAGAGCACTACTTGTGCAGAGAGGAGAAACCTGTATGGATGGTCTCTTGTGGACACAGTCTTGGGGAGACTTTAGGTCTAAAGCAGCCTCACTTCAGGACTTTGGGATCGTGTCACTAAATCTTGTGATTTGCTGTAACCTGCAGTGGCAGACACAAACCTGCGCTTGCTCAAGGCATGAACAGCATTCAGTGACCAAGAACTCAAAAGGGTATTTCATGAGAGAAGAGGACATGAGTTGTGTATGCTTGATGATTGACACTGAGTGGGAGAAGCTGGGATTTGCCCAGGATGTCAAGGTTAACAACCGTTCTATTACAAAAAATGTTATGGGTAAATCTTAAATGAATACAGATGGTCAGGTGTTGATTTTGCATGTCCTTTGAAAGACAGTACTGTCAGCAGAATAGTGCCATCTAACCAAATTTTGAAGTTCAATACTCTGTCAGCAAGGGAGAGTGTTGGCTCTTTGACTCACCAAAATACTGTTTCCTTAGTTACCTCTAGTGACTTTCATTTGAGTACTGCTCTGTGGCTGACTCACCAGGACAAGAATATCTGCACAATTCATAACTGTTTTTTTTTTTTTTTTCCTCTCCCCAGTAATATTCCTTTATGGAAAAGAACATAAAAATCCTTGCTTGACAGATGATGAGGTGAAGCAGAGATGGACATTATTTAGCTGCAGTAACACAGTGTATCTGAACCAGAATCAGACACATGCCTTACTTCCTAAGGTTACTTTCCCAGCCTCTCTGAGATTATTTTATAATCCCATTATGGGTGGAAGAGCTATGTACACACAACTGCCTCCTTGGATTGCTCCTCTTAAAATGTGAGGAAGGTGTGAGTTCTCAGTGATCATCATGCCCTATTTTGGCCTCGGCTTCTGTGGGGATTTGCAGAAGTGCGGAGTGGGGACAGTTACCTTAGAACCTGAAAAAACAGCCTGAGAGGAGACTGAAGGCTGGGCTAAAACATACAGCCATGGAACTAACAGCCTAACACCACAAGAAATGTCATCTTAAGACTTTCTGCACCTCCATGCTGTTACATTGCAATATTATCTGAGCAGTATTGCTGGAGTCTTTTGATCCTTGCTCAGCTTTTCTATGTGCTCTGAAGACAAGCTCCCCCTCCCAAGAGAAAAACAGAATATGCCACCCCATGGCAATACTGTCTATGTGACAAGGACAACAAATCCCCTTCTTTGCTGCGCTGGCACCTTTCTTGCCTATTTTCTACCTCAGATAGAAGCTTTTCTTCATCCCCAGTTCATTGAGAAGATGGCCCTGTGTTCTAGGGAGGGTGGGGTCCCAGCAGCACTGCTGTGCAGTGCTCTGCTCCTCCTGGGCTCCCTCCCAGCCTCATCATCCCAACATTGGTGTCACCTTTATCACTGAGTGATGCATGCAAACAGAAAATACAATAGACTAACTAATTTATTTCCACTTGCTATTGATGACCTTTCAGGACTTTCATAACTCTGCCTTGCTCTAACACTCATGCGTTATAGGGTCATCTGTTACTCAAGAAAATAAATGAAGTTTACCATCAGTCTTTTGTATATCCCCATTTATTACCTTTTAATGACCAACCTTTAAAGTTTTATCCTGCTAGTATCTTGTTTTACAGTGGTGTGACATTCAGATGCAGGGATGTATACGAATCAGGCCAAAGCATTTGAGTTGGGTCGGGTTTCAGTGGAGAAGTGCTGTGGTCGGTCCAGGTACAAGGGCTACTTTTTCTACACCATCAGACCATGTTTAAACCCCTATGATGAAATTATGCAAATGCTCAGGCTCCTTTGTTTCTACTAAATGAGGTACAGTGGTTTTTTAACCTAATGACTAATTCACCTCAAGATCACTTGTGGATCAAGCTTATCCATAGAAATAACAATAGTCATCACACAAATTATTGGTTCAAAGGTTTGGAGATGTTTGAGAGCTACTGCTAGAGGTTATGATGCGTGTACAGTGTTGTCTACAACATGCTGAATAATAATCCCTTAAAAAGCTTCAGCTGCAGCATTTCAGAGCAAGTGCAGTGCTGCTTTACAGAATACCTTTTGTCTGTGACCTGTCTGTAAAATGCCAGAGTACTGAAATCAGATGGTATAGTATGACTCAAGGTAATACTTAAAATTCTTTGTCTGCATTTATCACAGGAGATCCTGTGCCCTAGGTGCTTCAACCAGTATCGTGAGACAGGGCTGCCTTTGTGTATACCTTCATGGCTGTGCCAATTCCCGCAGAGGTGCTGCAGCTCATTTGGGAGCATGATAATAAATCATGAATTGAGCCATGGCCAGTGCTGTCCGGGGGACAGACATCCATGAGGTTGTGCTAAGAAAAGTAGAGCTGGACTTGCTGGACTTAGGGCAAGTGATGTCTCTTCTCCATGCAACAGAAAACCCCTAAGGTCTAGAATCATAGAATTGTTAAGATTGGAAAAAACCTCTGAGATCATCAAGTTCAAATGTCAACCCAGCATCACTACAATATTTACCAATAAATTTACCATGTCCACCCTATTCACATGTTTTTTGAACCCTTTCAGAAATGGTGAACCCACTGCTTTCCTGGGCAGGCTGTTCCAGGACTTGACAACCCCTTCCATGTAGAATTTTCTCCTAATAACTAAGCTAAGCCTCTCCTTGCACAACTTGAGGTCAACGAGGTCAAGCGGTTTCCTTAAGAGTGGCCATAGATTAAACCATGAAGAAGACTAGGGCTGTCTTCTAGAAGTCTTGTGTGAAAAAGAAGCTGCAGATGCAGAAATGAGGTGCTGCTCAGCACAGGCAAAAGTGAAATAACCAGCTCCAAGCACAGACCCCATGGTGGGAACAGCTGCTGACTAAGGCACTTGCACAACTCTGGGCAGGACATAAGGGTTAATTTATTTATCTATTTTGAACAGAAACCTGTAAGACCACCAGTTAGTGCACAGAAAGAAAGTCAAAGCAAAGCTATTATGCCACAAGAAAACAAACAAATTTGTGACTTCGCTTTTTGATTGCTATCTATATGAGGTGCCAGCAAGGAGCAGTGTCAAACAGATACTACAGCCCCAGAACCAGCCCAAGACCAGAAAGATTGAGGGTAGGGCATAAATAAAGGAATTTCCTCTTAACTTATGAGGAAAATACTGAAACTGCCCACCGAAGCTTTCAAAAAGTGAAAGAACTGAAGACCTGACAATACTGATATATTGCTGCATTCACCAGGAGTAAGAGAATGCTATAATAAGGAAATATGGGCAGACTTCAGAACCCAGAGCAGCTTCACAAAATAAAACAAACAGACCTTCAAAAATATTTTTTCAGGCAATTGACTGAAGTCAAGAATATGGAAGGAACACTGCCTTCCACAATGGGCTAGAAAATAAATTGAAAAGACATGGAATTCTCTCTGAATCATGACCAAATTCCACAGCTCAGGGGACCCCCTTCTACTGACTTCGTGGAAAGTAATTTACTCTGCAAATCCTAATGTAATGTCCTTCCTTACACCCAAATGAAGATTCACCCTACCTGGACTGCAGGGAGCTCCCCAACCCCATTTCATGCTGAAGGGCTTATTCCCCACAGATCAGAAGGTGGAGGAAAGAAGGGACAGGGGACTTGCACCAGCCTTGAACCATGGCTGGGATTTGACCCTAGAAAAATAATAGAACTGTGATCCCCTTCCTGAAAGGATGGGAAAAGAAAGAATATAATGTGCTTAAATACCCACAGCTCTTGGGAGAAAAGATCAGGAATGACCCTCTGCTTTTCACATAAGAAGTTCCTATTTCAGATCACACTTGTTTCATTTGCACTGGGAAAAAGCATTTCCTCAAGTACCCCTTCTTTGCAAAATTATTCCTTGTTTTGCAAACCAGCAGCTTCCCAAGTAATATTTCCCTACAAGTCCAGGTAGCACGGGTCTGGAGGAGCTGAGTAGCAGAGAATACAGCTTGCTGAAGACTGTATTGGCAGTAGGGTAGAAGTCTTTTACAATTCTTTACGGGTGAATGGGGAAAACTCAGTAATGTTCACTATCATTACTGAGTATAGTTATGAGCTTTGAACATTTTCTGAAGTAAGCCTGTCATTAAGATGAATGTCTTGTTAAGGGTAGGAATTTCCCAACTGAAGAATTAAAAATCCTGTAATGCCTGCATCATTAGCTGACTTGGAAGGCTCCTCTACCCTCTCCAGCTCCATGTCACAATCATCAGTGCCACCTTCAACTCCATTAATCTGCTCCATATCTGTGCACACATCCACTCTGGAACCTTTCCCATCATGATTCTTACACTCCACAAAGCCTCTCATGGCTCTGCCTGTGTGGGTCCTTTGTGTCTGCAGACAAAGAGGATCTCTACACTAACCTGTAGTGGAGGAGAACAACATTAGAAAAACTATATGACTCCCACAACTAAACTTCCTATGTAAGGAAAAGGCAACCAGAAAAAAATGGGCAAAACTATGCTCTCCTGAAAATACAGACCGACTATCAGCTAGATCTTGTCTAATTCTGTGCCCCTCTGCAGCTCTCACCTCCTCCTCAACCCACTCCCTTAGCTACCCATAACAGTACCCTCAAAAATCCCTTTTCCATTTCGCAGCTCACTCTGTCTTAATTTGTTATCATTTATCCAAATGATACCATCCAAAACAAGAGAGTAGGTGACTTCTAACAGCTGTGATCTACAAGTCAGGATTATGAAACTGGAGGTGTCCTCCATACTAAACACAGACAAAGTTGGAGGTACCCATCTCTAACTTGTGAAGGCAGTGAAAGCCCAAAGTAATCAAGGGATTAATTTAAGCCCTTCAGTCAGATGTCCTGATTATGTGGGATGAAAAAAAGGTGCCTCAGGACATACTTACATCACCTTTCTGTAAATAAAAACCATGTTTTCTATTACAAAATGAAAAAAAAGTAAAAAAATATTTTATAGCCCTGAGGGGAGCTGACATGTTTTTCTTTCCCTGCTAGGTTGAAGCCATTTTGTGCTCCCTGTTTCCATACAACAGAAGTAAATATTTTCAGTATTTGTATATGCTGTCCATGGAATCCAGGTTCATACCAAGTGTTTGCCAGCACATATCATGGAAAGGGTCACTATTAGGGAAAAATTACAATAATTTATTGAAAGATTTAACAATTTATATCTCTAAGTCATGATTCCTGTTTTCCATAGCTTGACTTTTAAATTTAACCTGATAATCAAAATTTTAATCTTGACAGAGGTATCACTGAGCCTCTGCTCTGGTGATACCACCTGGAGATAGCAAAGATCACCCTGACCTTGAAATAACCTTGGCAAAGTAACTTCTGTTGAAATAACTGGGCTTCCCAAGTTCTTCTCAAAATAACAGAAATTAATCTTCTGTAATGTAATTTTAGAACTAGCTAGTAGGCTGAGGGTAGTTTTGATTTTATTGATACTAGTTTAGTGAATACTGTATATTGTAAAACTGATAGAGTGGGCAAATGACTTCACTAGATTATCAAATTTGATGGTAGCTGACTACAAATGTAAACATGGGACCTATCATCTAAGGAGGTACTCCGTAGTTCATTGTGGATTTTTTAATGTTTCATATTCAGAACAACCTAAAACAGTGGCCCTGAAAACAGTAAAATATGCTTGTGCAATACTGCCATTTATGTGCATTTACACTTCATTATCCCCATAATCTAACATGGTGGCTCAAAAGGAGAAGCCGAACATTTTCTGAATGATTTAACAGGATGTTTTAATGATGTACTGAAAATGAACATTGACCCTATGTAATAGGTGCTAAACTGACACTCTTAAAGGACTCCATCCGTTTCACTCAGAATGACTATCCTCCTTAAATCATTGCTGTGTCATTTTTATGATGCAGATCCATCTACTGAGACTATGGGACTGTGAAATGTCACAAAAAAGGCAATAAGAAAAAAAAAATAAGTTGCAGGTGGCAAGTATTAGCATTTCAAATATGTTCTGTTGCATTACACTATTATTCCATCTCTGTCAAGGGGCAACAAGATTCAATTCTCACCTTCAACGGCCTGTATTGTTGAATGCATTAGCTCAGGCCATGAGAAGCTCCTGTGCCAGCTGAAAGGCATCTTGAAATAAAGGTAAAATATATCTAGGACTAGATTTGATAGGACACAAGGGTTAGCCTCCACTTCAGAGGACAAAGCCACCATTCCTTCTTTTCTTTCCTGCTGTGTTCCTAAGCTCCCAGGATTTTTACAAATTAAAGCCTTGAAACTTTTTTGCTCACCAGAAAAGCTGAAATAAAAGGCAGAGGGTCAAGGAGTTAATTGTAATACTAAAGGTTGGGTCTCCAGCTGGCAGGGCTCTCTGCTGTTTATGCAGTGCAGACCAAGGACACCAGGACAGCAAAAAAAGTGCATCCCTTCAGTTAATTTCCAGCTTTAAGCTGAAGTTAGATACTTGACTCCAAGTGTAGCTCAATTGCCAGGTTAAAATCCAGTACTGCAAAAAATCCAGTATTAAACCTTCACACTGCGGTAGTAATAAGATTTTTTTTCTGTAGCAGGGACTAAACACTGCACATTTTTCTAATCTCGTTACCAAAAGCTGCTGAGCAATTCTTAACACAGTTTCCAGCAAGCAAATTAAAACCACAAATTTATTTTCAGCAGGTTTCTGGGATGAAGAGTTTCAGTGCCAACAGATTTGGACTGGCAAAAGTGGGACTGGAAAGGAAGTCCCTATGGGGAGCATTGAGTGGATTGTGCTCTGTTTTGGTTTGAAAAGACAGGTGTCTGCAAAGGAAGGCAGGAGCCTTTCTTGAAATGGAAAATGTAGATTTTCTCTTTCTGAATTATTATAATTTTGAAATTAAGGAGCTTTCAGGAAAAGATATGGGATACATGAATAACAGTTATTTACTAGGAAAATTAAAATAAAAATACAGTAATACAAAAAAAACCCAGAACACTGGCAGAGTCAGAATACAACTTGATGCCCTGTTGGTCAGGGTGTTGGTAGTAGTTCATTTAAATGGTGGCTATAGTCTTCTTGGAGCGAGAGATGTGGTTCTGTGGAAGCAATGAACCTGAAGAAGAAGTAGTTTTCCTCTGGAGGTCTAGTGGTGATGAAGATTGGCCTGGTCTTTTTTTGGGAATCTAGTGGAAAAAGGCTGCTTTGATGCCTAAATCTTAGATTTTATCTAGGTAGGAGATGTTTGGCTCCTCCCCCTGGGTGGAGCATCTCACAATGGGATGACGTAATTTTATTGGTGATGCAGTGAAACTTAATGGCCTATTAACAGAAGATATCTTCCTGGACAAACGATGGGTTGTGGAAGAAATAAAGAAAACTGCCCCACTTGTTTTAATAGCTGGCCCATTAACAAAGGATATCCCCCTCAGAGTTATGAGGGATGGCTCCTAGAAGAGATAAGGAATACTGCTTCACTTGGTTTTAACAGATGGTGACAGAATACTGGTTACATTTTGCATTGCAACCTAAGACATGCTCCCAGCCTCATGCACAAGGCACATGGGCACCCCAAAGCCCCAGCTGGGCAGGACTGGAAAACTTCGTATTTTTCCCAAACTCTCCTCTTTTCTTGACTCATTTGCATTTTCATGCCTCCTTCTGAAACCATATTATAATTTCAAAGCCTTGACCTTATTCACCTCCTATGTCTTCTCCTCCCATCTCAAGTTTTGCTTATCTTCTCTCCATGACCAATACTCTGTCCATTTCAATAAACTCATCACAGGGTGAGAGAGTTGGGGTTCTTTAACCTGGAAAAGAGAAGGCTCCAGGAAGACCTTAGAACCCCTTCCAGTGCCTAGAGGGAGCTACAAAAAGCTGGATAGGGACTTTAGACAAGGGCATGGAGTGATAGGATAAGGGGGAATGGCTTTAAATTGAAGGAGGGTGGATTTAAGTATTACTGAGATATTTTGAAGAAATTTTTCCCTGTGATGGTGATGAGGCCCTTGCATATGTTTCCCAGAAAAATGATAAGTTGCCCCATCCCTGTAAGTGTTCAAGGCCAGGTTGAGCAGGGTTTGGAGCAACCTGATCCAGTGGAAGGTGTCCCTGCCCATGGCAGGGGATTGGAATGACATGAGCTTTAACCCCTCTAATGCAAATCATTCTGCAATTTTTGATCATCGAGGATGCAACGGGACCACAAGACCCACTGTCCTGCCCTTGGATCCTATAGGTCCTGCTGCCCCTCTACCTCCAACAGAGGCAGCTTCAGTGATCTTCACAAGGATTCAAAGTTTGTCAGTGACCAGAGGGCTGGAGCTACTTCCACTGCTCACAGTTCAATTTATCTTACTTATAATGGAAAATCTGACATACAATGATTTTTCAAGTTCTTGAACTGGCAGCCTCTTTTGTTCCCAGTATATGAATGTGTGAATTCCTCTATCTATAGATGCACACATGGTTACATACTCCTAAAGCACATCAGTTTAGGCACTTCCCCCTAAACCTGTTCAATTCCCAGATGGAAATGCACAATAAATACTTTTGCTTTGCCTATTTGTGCAATAACTGAATTGGGAGTGATTCACTCCTACAGTACGGAATTTGCAAAACACATTCTAACTGTTTACTATATCAAACAGCTTAAATTATGACTGCATTTTATCTTTCAATTCACAGAAGGCTGGCTCTTCCTTCACAGAGGCATTTATCTAATGGAATTCTGAGTGTGTTGCTTCTCCTGTGACTAGGAGCAGGAGTCTTTAGTCAGCAATTTGTCTCCTGGAATAGGTTTTATTTCTACAGGTGCTGGAGTATGAGTTACTCAGCAGTAAATAAGCACTAACCAAGCTGCAATGATTAAAGATCAATTAAGGCACAATACATTTTATAATAGATTGTGGAAACAGAAGATTTTTGTGCTTCTTGCTTTAAGGATTGAACCTCATAACACTGGAAAAGTCAAATGATGAACAGTTTTTCTCATTTTCCTTGATTACTCAATGGAAGATGGTCTATTTGGTTACAGTAAGGAGGAAAAATGTAAAGGAGGAAGGCAGAGGGTGGGAAGAGACCATGTTGTGATACTAGCACAATATATTGTCCTTGAGTTTCCTGAGGGATGCAGGTAAAGTTACGCTCTTTACTCCTACTGAAGTCAAGAAGGGAAGAACATTTCAGCACTTACATAAATATAACACATTAGATATCTCACATATAAAATTGACTTCAAAGGCAGCTGCATTTCTACTAACAAGAAGCTGACAACATACCTAACACAAAGCAGGTTCAATGGGCCAGTGCGATTTGTTTTCCTACCTGAAGTTTTCCCAGCAAATGCTTTACCTGCCAGCAATTAGCATGATGGGTGATTGAATTGTATGAGCTCTACAAAAGCATAGGACAGGGCTGTTCAAGTGAGTCATCAAATCTCCAGGGCAAACAAAAGTAATCTCCATCACATTGGAGTCAACCTGCTTGTTAACTGCATCCCCTGGTGCTCAGCTAAGTCACCCAGGGAGAGTCACCAATGCACATAAGTTAGCAACACAAACTCACCAACACCCTCTCACTCACCCCAGAGGATTTTAGCTCTGATGCTGAGTACTCAGTCCTCTTCCCAGAGGAAACTGGGAAGGAACTAAAGTTTTTCCATGTGACCATTAGTATTCTGATGTATTCTGGTGGATTTATATAAAATATATTATGCTATTGACTGTAGTTAAAGTGGCTCCCAGTACTGCTGTTGTTAGGAAGAAACATTTAAAACTGACAACAAACACTTCAAGTGCACGTCAGAGAGGAACTTTATGACACAACAGAGCCAAACAGCACCAAATTACTTGCCCATTTTTGAGAACCAATGGGACATATTATGGGCCTTTTACCCAGCACCAGATCTTAGTATTTCAGATAACTTAGGTTTTAAATATATTATATTATCCTCATATTCTTATTATTGTAATATATTACTGATCTTAAATCGCAATTAAATTAAAAATTTCATCTGGAGATAATTTATTCCATTCTAATTACTAATGGAATATTGCAGACTTGTTAGCATTTTCATACAGCAATGCACCTTGCAGTACTACTCCAGAAAAATAGAAATTATATTTCATCCCTTGACCATCATTGGAAGAGCTGGATATATCTTGCTTTGCATTTTTTCTGCCTGTGCTGAGGGAACATTTAAACTAGGAGTTTGTTAATGTATCAGCATCATTGTGTTGGGTGATGCACCCAGGACCAGCATCAGGGTGGAAGCAGAGTGGATGGACATTGGGCCCTCCTAGACAGCTTACATTCACAATGACCCCAGGGAACAGCAGGATGTGTAGGCAATAATAGGAATATTATTATTAGGATGATAAAACGGTATTTAAATATTAAAAGCTTAAAAGCAGTAATGGATAAAAGGCCTTCAGAAAGTTATTAAAAGATTTTCAAAAGTCTTCTGGTTATACAGAGGGTTGAGGAACAAAATCAAAATTGAAGATAGGTGCCTGCTAGGAAAAGGCTGCTGATAGTAGTCCAGCCATGATAAGCCACAGCAGCAAATCTGCCTTGTCCACGTGCCATTTATATGGGCATAAAATGAGCTTTGCTGCTACAGCTTATACCAGCCATCAATGAAATACCTATCCTGGCAAAAACACAAATGTGCTGAGTCCAATGCACCAATGATGGGATTATTTCAGGTATAAAAATATTATAAAAAAAACCTTCTACCCTGGAAGGGCAGAACTTGTTGTGATCAGTGGTCTCATTCACTGCAATGAAAAATAACTAGAGACAGTTTCTGTGCTGGAATACCTTTACGTAAATTACAGAAAGAAGAAAAGTACTGATTTAAATTCTACTTAGCAAGTCAATGGCATCACACTGTGTCCTTCAATACTGGCTGGACCTCCATGGACATGTGGAGGCTGGACAGGGGGGTGACCTACATCTTTGGTCCCTGATTTTGAGAACACCAGGTTGCAATCACCCAAAATTTCTACTTAGTCATCAGCAGTGCACATTGCCTCTTCATCCTGAGTGTGACTGACCTATGCAGTGACTGCCTTATGTGACAACTGCCTTATGTGACAATGCCTCGTGCTCCTCTCTGGGACCAGGGGGTGCAGAGCACATCACAATCTCACAGCACACAGGGAAGCCCAGCTCCATCCCCTATCAGGTTTTGAGGGTGAGAATGTTGCACAGCTTGAGCAACAAGATGCACACACTTGCTGTTCGTAACTGATGAAGGGCACTTGATGGTAATTTGCATCAGAAATTTAAAAAATGCATGTTGATTTTGTTTAAGATGGAATCTTGCAAGAGAGAACCACATGGATTGCATGGATTGAGCAGAACAGTGTAATTTCTGCTGGTGGGGTTTAGACACAAGGTTAACCACATCTCCTCCTACCTCCCCCCTGCCTCCCCGTGCTGCGGTGACCAGGGATGAGAGATGTCCCTGCTAATTAGAGGTAGATAATCACTGTGACAGTGATAAATGTAACTGAACACAGTAAATTTAATATTACAAACATTACAGTTTTTTTTACTGCTGTGTCATAGCCATATGTGGCACATTCAGCATGTAGATTATGAAGGAAGATTTTAAAGACTTTCCCTCTAAAAAGGAACAAACCCCAGAAAAGGTTACTCCAAGGCTCATAGATCATTAGCAGATTGCTCCTTAAACAGAGCATGCCTCTGACTTTCTGGTTATGGTTCTTGCATCGAGTTTAAATCCCAGCAATTTTGTAAAGCAGCAGTTTAGCTTTAATGCCCTGATGGATATTACAGACTTACTTTCATTCACTTTGCATGAATACAGAGAAACCCCAAATCCAGGAACAAATACTGCACATTGCTTGATAGGTAAATTACAGATTTTTTTGAGTTTTTTTTCCTAATTACACACTCATTAATAAAAAGATTTTATAACAGAGAGGGATGCAAGATCCCACAGCATTTGAGTAATGCTGATGGTGCCCGTATGATGCACTGGTGTTTTGCATCCAACAGGAAGGTTGTGGATGTTTCCTATAGACATACTCAACACATATCAGAGAAGGATAAACTCTCTCCACTTCAAAAAGTGAAACATTGGCTTGCTCAGCCCATGAAAGACTGGGAAAAATGTACACTGAGCAAAAACAGAGTAAACCTCCAAATTAACATCAGGAAAATAGCACCCAGGGATAGTGCAGAATGGGAAAGGGAAGTGCAGCTAATGGTCCAGTAAGGAAAACATCTCAAAATCCTCTTCCATATGGAAAAACAGGCAAATGCACAATCTTACTTTTACAGTACTATATCAAGACTCACAGCAGGGATCAATAACACTTAATTAACTAGCAGCACTAGAATTCTAAAATTATTAAAGTTAAGGTTTGTCTTTAAATATGGGCAAGGTCACGTTTGCAGGAATATGTCTCTCACTGCTTGATGTTCCCAACTTAATAGTCCTAAATATCCACTTATCTATCAAAATCCTTTAATCATAACTGAGCACTGATTAAGGGACCAATTGTTGTCCTTCTCTACATTATAATGCCATGTATTAGACTACTGGGAGTAGAAAGAAAACGTTACTCAAAACCTCCTCAGGCCCTGCGGATGTTATATACAACTTTGATTTCCCAGACCCTAAGCAGTTTATTTCCTCTGACCAGGACTTCCACTTGGGTCAACAGCAGACCCCTGAAAATGTCTAATGAAGGATCAATAGGAAAACCAAATCAAATCTTAGCTCTTATTCCCTTTTTCACTGTAGTTACACTATTAATGTCCCACTGCTTGGAAGGGACTGTACATGCTACTTGAAAGGACAATAAGATAACGTAATTAAATTGAAAGCTCTGTGTTTGGCTCTTATAGACTAGAATAGTCTAATTTTAAATTATAATAATTGAATGTAGATATTACTCAAGCAAGCTTCACCTTTTATAGTTATCTCTTTAATTTTAAATAACTGCAAGGTAACATGCACAGATGTTACTTACATGCTACCTAAAACAAGATATTCGAATAAAAATCCTTTGTAGCAAATGTGTGCACTTAAAGTTGGCATAACTGAGAAAATAAATCAGCAGATTGAGTCATCACGAGGCCAGGTCCATATCAGGTACCTCTTTCTCTACAGTTTTGCATTTTTAACTATGGCACATCATCACCCCCCTCCCCTCCTCCCACTGAACTTGCCTTTTTACAAAAGCAGTGACCTGCCTATTGCATTCATTTGAAGTCCCATTTGCTTATTTTCTTAGGAAAATAAAGGTTTCCTGGTCAGTACAGCCCTCTAAGTGAAATCTGCAGCACAGCATGAATCCAGCAATACCAACAGCAAGAGTGAAGCAACCTCAGGTTGCTATAGAACACACGTGGTTATTCAAATTATGGTTTGGTTTGTAAGTTTTAACAAATTTCTCAGTGAAGCTATGTGCATACAAAACATACAAAAAGGCACTGTTGCACTTTGGGATGGAAGTTAACAGTGCAAACACATCTGCACATCTTTTACTTAGGAATATGTTTGCAAAATAATGACATGGCAAGAAAACTAACATAATTAAAAAATAATACAATGCAAATGGTTGTGGAAATTTAATATTCTAAGCATGCCTTATTTCTTACTCCACTGGAAGTGTTGAAACAAAGATATTATTGTTGGTATTCCATAAATTTTATCTGGAATGCTTTAATGATTTCTAGGTTGTGATTTTATCTTGCCCTTTTTCTTTTTTTTTTTTTTTTTAACTACCACTTTGTTCAAGATGCATAATAAATGTGTGACTTTCCAATAAAGTCCCTGCCTGGCATGGAAAGCTGTTCACTTAGAATAAGTGAACTTAGTTCATTAGAATTCAATTTTCCTTAGACAGCAAAAGAAGCAGGAGGGCACAGCAGCATCCTCCGACTGGTCTGCACTATACAGTTCAGAGCATAATTTTTTACTGTATCAGCTCTAGTGGCAAAAACTCTCTCAAGTTCATACCACCTATAGTGGTATAAAAATCACTGATACTGGAGGAGAGCACTCACCTTCACTCCCCATGATAGGTTTTTGCTCCAGGCAGCTTTTCCCACTCTTTGCAGGAACCGTCTTGCAGTAGTGACTCTTCCACTCCTCAGTGTAGCAATGAAATGTTGGAAAGGTCATCTTGGCTGTAATAACTCTGTCATGTCCTTCAGATGTGCATGCCCCCCCCCCAGCCTTTGAAGGTTTTTGCTTTTTAAATGACTAAAAGTCAGATTTTATTAAACTGAAGTAATTAGAAATGATTTTATATTTACAGAGGGACCTCAACCCACTAGAAAAATGGGCCACCAGAAACTACATGAATATGAGTAAAGAGAATTGCCAAAGATGGAAAAAGTATGTTCATTCTCACAGGATTGAAAGACCTGACTCCCTCAACCCAAAGACTGCTCTCTTTGGACAGGTTCAAGACACAGCTTAGCTTTGGACTCACGGCAGCTGCTGACAAGGTCTGAGAGCTTGTTACACTTTCCACAGGCAGCTCTGCCCACACTGCTTCACCAAGAGAGAACAATGCTTTTGTCCAGAGCAAACTGATCTGGTTAAAAAAGAGGAGGTGTATCCAAAGGTCTCTGCATGCATTAAGTTATGTAGTAAATTTCCCATCAGCAATTCCATCCATCTCTCCCTTGTCATACACCTATGTGCATTATTTACAGATAAGTAAGAATGAAATGCAAACTCCTCCCAGATGAATAAGATACACAAGCTGTCTCACTGGGGCTCTGCAGCAAGCATTTATATAAAACAGCCTATGAATGGATGGAAGAGCAGCTCCTTCTATTTTGTGGAGACACTCATCCCTGTCCGATACAGAAATATTATTACAATTGGGCCCAGCTAGAATTGTTCATAAAGTTCAGGATTTTATTTCAAGTGCACCAGCCTAATTTCACAGATGTACACAAGAGTATATGAATTTCTGCAGAGACATGATGTTAGCTCAATGATACTGGAATTTATTAAAGAGAGGTTTTAAAATTGCAATTTTACTATTTCTATTCCTGCAGGAATGCTGCCAAACATTGTCAACATTAATCAGTTGGTTGATCTTGAGATTTTTGTTCAAATGAAGAATTTATTAATTCGAATGAAGAATTCAGTCGTCTTTCACTGATGAAAGTAAAAGTGCGCATGCTCACCTCATCTGCTGAGCATTGTGCTCCACATACTCAGCACCCACCACCAGATGTAGGGACCAAGATTTGGGCAGCTATGGACACTCATGGATTTGGGGACTGAAAAGGCCTACAGGAGGACTCTTGGGGAGGCCCCATCAGAAAAAAGGATGCATATCTGAAATGATCAGCAACTGAGTTCTTCTCAGAGCTTCAGAGGGAAGACAAAGCAGGGCGCTACACAACCCAACCGCCGTAACCGCCATCTCTCCACTCCTCCGGCTGCACATTGAGAGCTTTCCATGACAGCCCCATTATTAACACTATAAATCTGTTACACGTTTTATTCAAACATGCAACCAGGGATCCACAAACCTTGTGACAAGTAATTTACTTTAAGGGACATTAGAGGAGAAACCTTGTAAATCAATTTGCCATTTTAAAAAGGTAAAACTCTCAGTTTCAGATGAAACAACTTATCTTTCTATGTGTATTAGATTGGTGAAGAATTGTGGGTTTAAGATTCATGTTGAGATTTTATTAGCGTATGAGACACTGGGATAGTTTACTGCACTTGAGTGCTCCCTATGTTTTGCGAGAAGATATACAAAATAAATTATCATCTGTAATGTTTGCAACGAGCATTTTTTTCATTGAACTTTTTCATGCACAAATGAAAAATAAAGATACGAATGCATTTTTATGACAAATGTATTTTTTTCTTTCTGATCACTGAACAAAGAAATCTGATTCCTCTCTTCAGTCTGCAGAATAAACCCCTGAACACCAGAATTTCATATTTGAATATGGCACAGCTCTTTATCCTGGGCTGGTGTCACATCACAGCTAGTCTGTAGCTGGGCAAATAATTTGGCCATAAATAAGAAACCTAGTACAGCTAGCCTGGTTTTATAAACACACCTGTGGGTGAAAGGATAGGTTGGATTCAAACCTAGACAGGGACCTTCAGCCAATCTCATTCAGCCCTAAATGAAGATGTATCACTGGTCAAGGAGCTGGGCGGTGTTAAGACCTAAATCAGTCACATGTGCCAGCATGGGAAATTCAAACCCCTATAAACAGGGGGGGCATAATAAACTCAGTGCTGTTTGTTGATGGCCCTCGGTGAATTTGTGTCATTCTCTGTCTCCAGCCAATGACCCTATTGTAATAGGCTGGAATAAAGACAACCTGGGCATTTTCCTTGGGTTTGTATCCCCAGAACCCACACTTGATTTGCAAATTTAATCAGTGAATGGCACTCACACACCTACAACTCTGTCTCTATCTCCAACTGTACCACAGCAGAAGATCTATATGTTAAGGCCCTAAACAGGATTTGATGAACTTGCCACAAATCAACAACAGCTAAAAAATGGGAAGGATTTTGTGGCTTCACTCCATGCAGAATTGCGAACTGGGATGGTCCCTGTATTTTTTTTCTGTATCTGGCTATTTATTCTCATTTGGCTATTTGTTAACATTTATTTTTTAGCATCGTTTGGATTTTTATGAGACTTCAGGGATGCCCTAGCAAATCTTCATCTCCCACTGAGAAGCCATTTAAAATCCGCTCTCACACTTCTGAACTTCCATCAGGTATTTATGTCCTTTTCGAATGATTAAATGAATGTGACAACATGATCTGTATCATGTGGTGCTGTCCTCTAACTCTCCCTTGAGCAAAGAATGCAGACCTGCAAGACGTTCTGGTTTTCAAAACTATATAGAAAATTAATTCAATAATTATGCTATGGTAACAAACTTCTTGGCAGGCAGAGCCATCTTTCCAAAACTGTCGAGCCCTTGTTCAATCTCCTACTGAAAACCACAGGCTGAATTTCTCCAAAAGGAATGTATTACAATCCTCATTTTCTCATAAAGAAGTCTCAGCCAATGTCCTGTGAGGCACCGCGTCCTTTTGCAGCTCCCAGCAGCACATGCCGAGGCTTTTAATTGATGCACAGAGCATCCAGCTCTCCTCCAACCCCTCATCCTCATAAATCCCTTTGCAACTTTGGAAGGATATGGTCCTACTGGTATTTCTACTAACCACCTTCTCTTAATCTTATGATATTTCCCACACTATGCAAGCTACTGCCACAATATTTATTTCCCAAAATTGTTAAAGAATAAAAAAGAACGATGTTATGTTGAATGAGACAGGATTTGAATCTTTATCTAGTTTTCAGTTCTGATATTGGAATGCTTCTAAGCTTCTGATCCTGCAGATTCACAGTTAGTTTCTTCCATGCTTAATAAATACTATCTTCCACTGAATCAAGGCATTATAAACAGCCCAGTGCTGTGTGTAGTGCAGTGGATGTGACCACACTATCAGAAATAGTTCACCCTTGTGCCATCCACAGAATGAACTAACAATCCCACTAATCACATCAGGTAATGAATTTTAAGATATTTGCAATTATGTACCGTAGCACTTTCTGCATGTCAGACCACCTGGGAAAAGAGTGAGCATCTGTGCAGTGATGAACTGGGATTCTATACGTGGTTGTTATAGTTTGGGTTTGCTAATTTTAAATACATTTATTTTTTGTTGTGAAACAGAATTAGGAATAAAAGCAAAGCAGGCTTAAAACTTAACACAAGAGAAAGAAAAACTTTATTAACAACACAAAGAAAAATAATAATAAATTCAGAGCAGATCTTCAGATCACTTCCTTCTTCCTCTTTTTCGTATCTTAACAGCATACAGAGACACTTCAGTCAATTCCTTGCTTAAATAATCTTTTCAGTTCATTTTAGGGAGAGAAGTTTCTTTATGTTTAGCTATAAGGATTTTTTTTTTTTTCAAGAGAGGAAATAACCAATTCTCTCCTGACTCCACCTTTTCCCTGAATAACAGCTGCCTGGGATCTGCTATCATGAAACTCTTCCCACTTTCACAATCTTCCCAAAACTGTACCTGTGGGCTATGGTAAAAAAAAAGTCACGGGGTATTACTTTTAAGGATGAGTTGCTTAAAAGCAAAAGCTCTCTCCAGCTCACTTGTTTCTGTTCATACATTATTCCCAGGAACAGAGATCCCCCTTTTTTCCTCGGGGCAAAGGATTCTTCAAACACTTTACATACACCTTGCTCCACCCCGCCATGTCTCTCTTTTTTCATGGTTTAAAGGAATTTTTTCATGCAGTACAGTCCACCCCTATAACTTACAAAAAGATATTTCAGCCAACCTTCATAGCATCTCCTCATTCTCCTTCCATTTAGAAACTTAGCTTTTATTTAATTGACTTTAGTGTATCCTTTCTGTTCTTCTCCCTCTCACCCAAGGAAAGATGAAAGTCTGTAAGTCTTATCTGAGCACTGAAAAAAATAAATTAAAATCTCACACAGAAGTCGCAGGGTTTTTGCCAGGCCGTGCTGGAGCTGTGTCAGGATCTCAGGCCGCCCAGGCCACACTGGAGGGTCAGGATGAAAACTGCAAAGCGCAGCCAGAGGAGAAATGGGTGCCAAGGCTGTGTCTCCACGGTTCCCCCGGCGCTGCCCGCCCCCAGCTCCAGCCGCAGCCCGGGGGTTCTCCCTCTGCCCTGCCCAGCACACAAAGCCCTGGGGGCTCTCCCGAACCGGGCCCGGCTGCCTCCCCCCAGCCCGTGAGGGCGGCCGGGCGGGCTCGGCCACCCCAGGGCTGCTCCGAGCCGGGGCAGGGCAGGGACACACCGGGAAAAGGCGAGAATCCCAGCAATGGGCTCTGCTCCCCTTGGCCACTGGGACCCCTGGTTAAAAACGGGGCCCGGCAGCCTCCGGAACCCAACCCTGCCTGGCCTGGGCCAGGTCAGTGTTACCTCGTGAAAGGCCAGAAATGCAAGAGAGCTTTCCCGGCGTTTACTTGCTTCAAATGTGATTCACGGAGCGAACCGACTTCTCCAATTGGTTTCTCAGGCTGTCGACAACTAAACCAGCCTCCAACTGGTCCCATCAATTCACAGAGGAAGTTCTCATAGAAAAAACTTTCCTAGTGTGCCCTCCCCGCTGGTGCTTTCAAGGTAAAACCAGCACAGTGGTGGACACTTGTAGCACCTGTCAAGTGATCAAGTGATGTGCCCATGAGTAAATACACACCAGCTCACAGGATGGATGGGACAGTCTCCAGAAAGGGTGTGACAGGAGGAGTCAGAGCCAGTGATGCCAAGTACATGTGAATTCTGCTATTGTGTACAGAAATAACCCCTACTACACAATAACACCCAAATATGGAGCTCAAGGAACCACCAGCTGAGTCTGACAGAGAAGTGGAAAATTAAATGTCTCTTTGGAAAAGATCTCTGTCCTTTTAGACTGAGAAGAAGTTTGGATGTCTGGGTTGCACACAGAAGCAAGAAGACATGAACTGTACATGTGCATAAAGAGGTATGGATATGAGGAAAGGGTAAAGGTTAATGCAATCTGTATTTGTAAAAAAAAAAAGACCCTTTTTAAAATTAAAAATATATTTTAATCTTTTTAAGTAGATCTGGTTTATGGGTGATGGGCAGTTAATGCTATACACTCATAGTAATAAATATTCCACAATAATGTTAAAAGGATAGGATGAAGAGACATGCTCCAGGGCTGCATCTGAATTTCTAAAATTTAAGACTGAATCAATTCTCTGTTTACAGCAATCAGCCCATTCCTGGAGGGACAGAAGTGTTCTAGTAAACTACAGCTGACACACACAATGAACAATTCAATTTCTTCAAGATTCAATAAAAGATAATCTGAAGGGTCAAGTTCCCACTGCTGACAGCTGCCAGGTGAGAAAAGGGATTTGCTTTTATTAAAGACAGAGAAAGAACCAATAGGATTTTATTCACCAGGATCTAAACAAATATATGCTGATGAGTTTAACATTTTGGAGGGGGTTTTTGTTGTTAATTTTTGAGTATTGTCTTAGTTAATTTTTCTTTTTTCTGTGAGCTTATTAAAGAACTTGGCCACATTGGATGGGGCTTGGAGCAACCTGGGATAGTGGAAGGTGTCCCTGAACATGACAGGGGGGTGGAATGAGATGAATTTTAAAGGTCCTTTCCAACCCAAGCAGTTCTGTGATTCCATGACTTTGCTGTAGACAGTAATGAGTTGCTGTTCATAACAGATCTCACGACTTTGACCTGTCATATTTACTACTGTCTTACAATGAAACTATAGACCCCTCCACACTGGTAATCCTATTGCAGGCCTACACAAAGGGCTACTTGTATACAATCAGGAAACTCATGCAAACATTAGTGTTTTCAAGAAATTTTTTCCTCCACTGTCACAATGGAGAGGTCCTCCTTCTTCACAACGAGCGCCCAAACTGCCGAGCAAATCCTTGCAGAGCCAGCAAAGAAATAAAATACCATGAAGATGGGCAACTTCGAACTACATTAGGCTGTTATTAATGTTAAGTCCATGACAAATCCATTAAGTCCTGTAAAGCTCCATAAATAGCTTGCCAGGCTGTAAGAACAGAATGGCCCTAATATCAAATGGTGCAGCAATTTATACTCCTATATAAAAGATCTGGTTTTTCTGTTAAACCTGTGACTGGAATGATTTAAAACTACATTGCGAAATACACCGTGTTCTTCCCATTTCCCAGCTACTAAAACCATTGTTTATAAGGTATTAAACTCTAAGAAAAAAGGCAGATATTTTTAAAGTTCTCCAGCAAAAACTGTGTTTGCATCAATTAAAAAAACCCTCCACTTTCAAGCAACAAGCCAAAATCAAAACCTCACCTTGATAATATTTTGCTTGGAAACTGGCACTTCACCCTTTTACTCAAAATATTGCTGGACATCTGGAAGATATTAGATACAGTAATAATTTCTCTGCCTTCAGCCTACATTTTTCCTCTCGGTCACTCATGAAACATTTTTAATCCTATAAAATAGAAGCCTAAATCAAAAAGTATAGATTCCAGGTATCTTTTTTTTTTTCTCTCCCTGACTCAAAGCACTCTCTGCTGGGCCTGATCCCTGCACGGCTACATTGCATACTGAGGTAGAGCACACCATGATCCCAGATGTGCAAGACACAGAGTGACAGAATCCTTGGATTGGAAGGGTCCCTAAAGATGATCTCATTCTAACCTCCCTGCCATGGGCAGGGACACCTTCTACTATCCCAGGTTTCTCCAAGCCCTGTCCAGCCTGTCGTTGACCAAAGGATGAGGAAGCCGCAGCTTCTCTGAGCAACCTGTGCCAGGGTCATTACCATTTTACTTTTACCACCCCAAAAAATTAACCTGGCTGACATGTTACACCGTAAAAAAATGCGTAGGTGACATTTCACAGACACAGAAATATCTGAAAGAAAGCAAAGTTCGAAGGCAAGAGTCACAAAGAAGTCCTAAATCATTCCTACTGTATTAACAGTGACCAAAAGTCAAAATATCATCTGTGTTAATGTGAAACTTGGGTAGTTCTCAACCAACTATAAATATTAAAATCCTTATACATCTTCTCACAGTCCAGGTATAAATTATGACTACTTGGCCAAATTCCAGTTTAGCTAATTACAATCTCACATAAAATAATACCCTGTCTAATTTAATTGGAGTATGACATAGTAGGGGATTTCTATTAATCAGAAAATTCTGGAATAATAATTCATTTAAGGAACAATTTCACTACAGAATTCTATTAGTGGCAGTTTTCACCAAAAAATGTAAGATGTAACCACCATCTTATTATATTTTTGGAGTGATCCGTCTTTGGGTTTTGTATGATTCGCAATTTCTGTAGCACTTGAGTATATGTGAAATCAATAGCAATATCAAACCCCATAACTGGATAATGAAGTTTCTAAAATGACAACAGAGCTGAGATCTCTTCTCTAGCACCCTTGTTCTCTTCTGCTGTCATTTTAATTTCAGGGTTTTGCTTCTGTGGTTTTCTTCATGCTGTATTTTTTTTTCCAGCAACCACACAAGCACTTGTAAAAGAAGTATTGCAGAATCTGACATCAAATCTGATGCCTGGAAAACATTGGAATTTTCTGTCATGGAGCTTTTGAAGAGTGGATCAAATATGGGATGAGAGTTTCATGGAAAGAGGAGAACACATGTTGACAACACAAAACTGGAAATTAGTTCACAGCAGCAAAAAGAAGCATGGAAGTGACTACCTGACGTCACTGCCCATGGCAGCTGTGTGGTGGCCACAGATGCTTCCCATCTATTAGTCATGGTGAGCATGGCAGCCTTGTGTCCATTCCAGACAGAGAGTGGCTGCACTCTAGAAAAACTCCACTGATTCCAACAACATTGCCAGTCCAGTGATGTTACATGTTACTTTGCATTTAAACACCTCAAAACAGCATCAGTGCATCAAATTATGCTCTTTGGGCTTGATCCTATGGGGATGGGTCGACAGATGCCAACCCTGATTCAGGGCAGGACCTGCCTGAAGAACCCAAGCCCCTGATGTTCACTCTGCTGCTGGGCTGCCTGACACACAAAACTGGAGCTCCAAGCTAAAATTCTGATGCACATAAGGTTATGAGCCCTTTAAAATATCTGGCCAAGGGGTACCCATTGCTCTGGGCAGTCAGTTCCCTTCTATGCCCTGCTGGGCACAGGCATCCAGCCTGAACTATGCATAAACCACAAGCTGGGTAATAAAAACATAGGATTTGTGTGGCTCTGGTAAATAAATGCAACCCAGAAGTTGCTGTTATGGAAGGTTCACAGCTAAAACAAAAGCAGGTGACAGCAGGTAGCAGCACATAGTGTGCTGGCAGTGGCATGGCTCCCACCCCAGACACACATATTCCCCTTTTATTTAATGCTGGGAAAATAAAATTATAGGAAGAAGCTTAGATAATTTCTTCACTGAAGCTACATGCTTCTTTTACTACACAGACTGCTACCTCTAGCAATAATGCCTTAAATCTCCCTGGGCAGGCTAATAAAATTACACAGTAATAAAAATCTCTGTGCCCTTTTTATACCTCAGGTGCTCTCCCAGCAACAGCAGTGATGAACAACATCTTTGATTTTTTTCCTAGTATGGAGACACCCTTGTCTGTCATTGCTTTTCGTTATTGGTTTCTTTCCTTTACTTTCATTGCTGGAAAAACAGACTTCATAGTTTGCTGGGTGTGGCTGGCCTCTCCCAGAGGGTTTGTATGCAGCCATCAGCACTCTGGGTAACTGAGGTATCTCTTTGTGCAAGGCTCTCTGAATATTTGCCCACCTGAAAGGGCATTCAGACCACATTTCTCACAGTTAAGAACCCTGAACATCACTTCTCCATCTTGACTACACAGCTCAAATGCCCATGTCATTTACATCAAGTAAGATGAGGATTCTGGCCCCCAGGAGCCCAAAGCCCTAATTTCATTTCACTTAGCCTGCAGTCACAAGATTTTTTTCTGTTGAATTGTTACTGTTAGCATTAAGATATATGGCCTATCAAATATGTTTAAATTAGTATTTCATCCCCATCATCACCAGGAGAAAGCTAACAGAATCTGTCCAATCTGTCTAAATGGAGATGGGAGGGAGCTGGGAAGAGATTGCAGCATTTAATGAAGTGAAGAACGGAGGGTTTCTAAAGAGATGACAGACACTAAATAAGTAAATAAAAAATGGCAACAATGGCCTGAATGCCTAATTACATTGTCACCACAGGCTTATTTAAATCAGTTGTATGTACTTATTCTCTCTGGTTTCTAGGCAGACACAAGCAATCCTTAAATGATACAGTCCTCTGATTGAAGAACTGCAGAATTTTATTAGAAATATAAAAATCTATAAAAAAAGCTGCATAGGCCCATAGGTCACCTGTTACTTGCCACAATAGCAGAATGGTGCATCTGACGCGTGATGAAGGATGTGGCAAAAAATAACCCATCTCAGCCTCAGGACACATCACACCCTGCAGGTTCTCACCAAACCCTTAGCTTGATGTCCACGCACAACCGGTAAGTATTTACTTTTTCTTGTGAAATATATACCTTATGTGATTAATTAAGGCCACAAAACCTTGATGGGAAAGCTGCTATGTTATTTGATGAGATAATGGACAAAGGGAACAAAAGACAGAGGAAACAATCTACTATTGTTGGAATTGTAGAAGTAATGTATTTAAGAAAGAACAGGGAAAGCATTCTTGAATTTCCTTGTTAGACAGCACTTCAAACAGCCCACACCTCCACTGCATTCTTTACCAAAACAGGGGCACAGACCCAATCTTTATGTAAGTGTGCATAAAATGGACTCTTGAACACAGGAAGTTGTTCTACCTGAAATCACTCAACTGGTTTTAGCTTAAGTTCAAGCTACCAGAACATCCCATGCTTGTATTTAAGTGTCATATTAACCAAAAAGAAGCAATGAAATAAGAACTGTTTTTTACTTATCTCAATTAGTCCAGCCAGGCTGAATCTATCCAAAAGGCTCATGGAACTGTATTTCCAACTTTCATTCTTTATTTTCTGCATGAGATGATGCAGAAATTCTGAATATATACACAGCACTTAGCACAGAACAAATTTAGATAACTCAAAAAAATCTCAATCAACTTCTAAGAACACAGGATAGCATCTGATTGCAATGTATAGTTTAGCTTAAAACAACAATACCCAAAGTCAATTGGTTTTCCAAACTCCCAGTTTTCTCTATACCATGTGAACAACCAGGGCACAGTTCTTGTCCTGAGGATTCTGTGGTGTGAAATACTTTGCCAAGCTACAACTTCACCAATTTAACGGAACTCTGTCTGTTTTATTTTCCTCTTTGAGGAGAGAAAAATACATATAAAGAAAATAGTTTGAATTTTATTATTATGCAAATACAGTAAGATAAACTCTATGTCCTCTCTTAATGTATTTCTGCTTGCCCACAGGTGTAATAAAGAGGTGACTACTGTAAGCTTTTCATACCTCCAAGAAAAGAATAGAATAAAAGAGAAACTATTTCTCTAAACAATTCTAAGCAGTCAATTTGTTAAGCAACAATGCAAGTTCCCTCTGCTTGGAGCAACAGAGCAGTATCAACGAGGCTGTGAGCTGCCACATAGGCTGTATCAGGATTAATTATTTTATATTAAAACGTCTGGAAGTAGGGAAAGCGAAAGAATTAAATGGGACTTTATGTTTTCAGCCAGCAAGGGCTGTTCAGCCTATTGGCTTCTGTAAGTGAAGAGACAGCTTAAAGGAAAATGAATCTTCCTCCCTGGCCATATGTAACCTCCTGGAATCTGAATGCTCAACAATGAGTAAAGCAGAGCTGAATGGTTTGAAACACAGATGTGCTGAGACATGTTTAAGTTGGGCTGGGTGAACTGCTCAAACCCCTATTTTCAAAAATCTTTCAAGAGATAAGAAGAGATGATTAATAAATATCCTGTGAAAAAGCACATCCTACCAGGAAAAGTAAAACATGGGTTGTAATAAAGTCATTCTGCTTTTACTGTTATTGCAAACTAATACAGTGAGAAGGGAACTTAACAACTAACATCGGAGCATCTGATTATGCTTACAAAAGGGCATGTTTCAGCACTGGAACTGGAACAGTTTTGATTTATCCAGCAGCAGCCCAAGGTAGGTTGACTTTAGCATCTAAGATTATGTGAGCTCCCAAGGACGCTCTCAGCCTGTGGGAAGTTTGGCAGGATCTTCTCATTGGTGTGTCTCCCTATGTGTCCCCAGGCAGTGAGTTTATTCTTCAGTGCTCCCCTCACCTGGGACAAAAGTGCAATTTTTGTTTCTTTTTCAGTTGCTTTTAAAGATATTTTGTACATTTAAAACTTCTGCCTCTCAAGAAATGTGACTGAAACTAGTACACAGATGCAACAATTTTAGGGGAAGTGGGAAGGAGAGATGAAGCAAACAGCTACCTGGCAAATGCGTGAAAGGGATCAATACTGAAATACTGCAGTCAGATCCCAGACTGAACCATTCCAGACAGCCCATCAAATTGGTCATGAAGGCTCCTTCCTGCCTCCTGTAGCAGAGCTTGCTCAGAAAAACAAAATCTTTCCGTATGTCCTTATTTGCTGTTTCCAGCCAGGTAACATGATGGAAAAAGACCCATTGTTTGTACCGCCCTGACGTGGCAGGTAATGTAAAGGAACACTGCTGCTTTTAAAAAAGAATCCCCTACAAGGGAAATGACAGTTGGTTCACTGCTATACATTCAGGTTCACTGATTTAAGGACACAGAGCCTTGGAGTACAGATGATACCGCATTCTCTTTCTTACCATGTTCTGCAAGAGATGCTATTTTTCTGGGAGATAGTCAGGCTGGACAGTCCCATATTCTGCAGGGCAGAGTTACTCAGTTCTGCCTCAGAGGTTTTTTCCATAGATCCTTTCTTCATGTGCTCCTGCCACTGTTAAAGCAGATGTAGCTGCAGAAGAGGGTAATACAACTGTTCTCAGATATCACAAATATTACCCTGCAACAGTCAGGGAACCAGGCAACTCCTAAGCGGCTGCTGCAGACAGCTGCACCCAGGGCAGGTGTGCCACCAGCTCACCTTGTTCTACAGCTCTGGTCCAACAGAGTCTTGCTTAGTTATGAAAACCAGGAACTGCTTCTTTGCCTTCTTCCACCAATCAACCACAACCAACCATCCTCTCCTTGCTCCAACCCTGTCCTGTGAGGATGCTGCTGTCCTTTCCTGAAGGTGCTGTCTGGAGGCAGCAGTCCCCATGTCCTCCTCAATGTTCCCAATCAGAGAGACATGCTCTAACTCTTGGTGTCCATCCAGGACCCAACACTCCCTTTTCTGCATGCTCTGGAAGATGGTTATAAACTTAGTCTGTATCCTCTCCCATCAGCAGAGCTGCTTTGTTCCCAACACATGATGAACAATTTATTATTTTCTATAAAAATGAAACAATACCTTCTCTTGTAAAGTTTCTTTCATGGTCCAGGGTCCTCTAACTTTTATGATCACAATTAGGCTACTTATTGCAATGATATGATGTTATTTAAATAATTGGAAAATCTGGCACTTCTGTCCTAGGGTTTCTTTTTCTATCTGGTGAAAGGGGGTTTTGAGAGGAATCACCTACTTTAAAAGCAAACACATTGCTTTTAAAAATCCAGAGCATGATTCTTTACCAAGTTTGTAAATCACTCCTCAGCATTACTGCCATCTCAACTTTAAAGTCACTCCAGTCCCTGTGTGTCATACATGAGTGTGGCAGTCTCACTTTAGAGAGAGATAAAGAGTGGCTGGTGGCAGTGGTTCCCCTCAACACCCAGCTCTCAGCAGCTTTGGATGAAGACAGCAAGGTCAGATTCTGGGGAGAAGTCACTCTGAGGCACAGTGAAAATAAAGTATTCTTCAAAAGTTTAATTTGAGCTAGAAGGCACTTGGGCTTTAGCCAAGAGGGGAAAAAACTGCAATGCTCAGCATGAAAACCCTTTGCGGCAGTGAGTGACAATGTCCTTGTGAGGGGATCTGTGTCTGCCAGGGCCATGGCTAGCACTGAGCATCCCTGGCTACAGTGGGAGCTTCCTGGGCCAGGGCCATCTTCAGGCACTAGCCCTGCTCCAACTCCATTGACAGATCTCAACAGCTGCCTGTTTGGTGCTGGCTGCAGGAAGGGAATCTTTATAGTTTCTAAGTTCATTGCTGGAGGGCAGAAAAACAAAAAGTTGAGTACTATTAAAAACCCACACAACATTTTTCTGAAAGCTAAGAGGCTAAGTCTGACTGGGCACCCAAATGTTCCCCTTGTCTAGCCCTGCTGTACTGTAGCAAAAAGGGAAGCCTGAATCCCATTTAACAGAGACTGATTACTCTCAATTCTAGGAAAGCATTAGGCTCAGTGGAAATGTGTAAGTAGCTATGACAGGGAAGTGGTTGATCCCTTTGCTGCATTGAATAAAAAAAAAATTAAGAAAGTAATTCACGAAGATAGGAAGACCAAGAAATTTCTTGGGTGGTGTAATAAATAATCCCCAGTCATAATTTGCAATTTTATAAATTAAATCTTCAGAATAGAAATCACAAGGAAGTTACCCATGAAGGTCTTGCTATTTCCAGAAGTTCTTCAAACTAATTTCAATGTGTTTGCTGTACAAACTCAGACTCGAACCAATTTCTTCAGGTGATGGGTAAAATCGAAGGAAATTTCTTGTCATTTTGGTTTAACTAAAACCCTGTGATCTGATGAGATTGTGTGGTTGACATTGTACCTGTGTTCAAGCATACAAAATCCTGAAGACTTTATCTAATATATGGATTATTCTCTCCTTCACCTTGCAGCAGACACATATTTCTGCCAGGAAACACCACTCCCACAGCTACAGATCACACAAATCAACACTGAACAGAAAGACCCTGTTTTTTTGGCAGGGGCATTTCCATGCAGCTGACACCAACCTCCACCATCATGGGACTGACTACTAATGGAATGAGCAGTTTTAAGAAAATTACATAATGTGAAATCTGGATATAGTTCTTGATGTGCTGCCCAACTATTCAGATAAAAGAAACTCCTGAAGCATTGCTGCAGCAGGGAGATGCTGTCCATCCACTAGAGCAGGGATATCTCCCATTGGAATCCCTCCTTAGAAACCAGCAGAGCTTGCAACATCTAATTCACTTGGACAAAATCCCACCATTATTTCCACATCTAAGGCTGATGTGGATGTGTCTAAGAAGTTTGTAGCACAGGGATGAGCAGTGTAGTGCCAATATATTTCATTCTGCACTGGAGAGCACAGGGACATCAGAGACAGCCCACGACCAGAAGAGAAGGATGGTAAGTCTTGCAATAGATATGTTTAGAAGGACTTAAGATCGTGAAAAATTGGTTTCTTTCTTACTCTGGACAGAAAGAGATTTGTGAGATAAGACACAAAAGTTACCCTTGACTTTTCCAGCATTTCAGCACCTGTGAATTGAAGTGAGATGCTATAGGCCCTAACATCTGAGACCCATTTGCTGTTGACCCAGAAAAATTTCCAAGCAACAAAGGAAACATCTCTTGGATACCCAGTCAACTTTTTAATGAGCTATGCAAGGACAAGGCTTAGACATATAATATGCCAAAATAGGAATTGTTCCTGTTCCTCTTATGCCTTAATGTGAAAACCTTTCCCTTTATTTCCATCAGAGTAGAAAGAGGCAGGTATAGGAAAATATAGGCAAATTGAGAAGAGAAAGCCAGGCATGTGAAGATGGGGGTGGAGATGCTGGTGGCCATGGGCAGTCAACTTCTATGGCCCTGGGTGGGCAGCAAGAGGGCACAGGAAACCAGCAGGCTGCAGGATGCAATGGAATGCCACGTGGGATCCCTGATCCTGCACTGTATTAGCCTTCTGAAGGTAGGGAGTAGGTAAAAATAATATAAATTAGCAGCTTCTGTTTCTCCCTGGGATGATTCTCCTGCATGGTTGTTACTGGATTATTTATTTATTTTTAAGGCAGGCTGCCCTGGTGATCAATGTCTTCTTGATTTTATGAAGTGGGCAGAAAAAATGGGTCAAAAGAGACTGCAAAAATGCAAACCAGGAACAAGTCCACTTACAAGTAAATGAGCTTTTAAAAAATTACTGAAGTTACAGGCAGAGACAATTACCACCAGACCAGGTTGCTTCATCCAAGCCCCATCCAACCTGGCCTTGAACACTTTCAGGGATTGGACATCCACAACTACTCTGGGCAACCTGTTATTCCAGCTGACAACTGGAATAGGCAAGGACTCTCAGAGTGTGTAGAATACACATTTCAAACATAAACCTGATACATAACAGATTTACAAGAAGCAACACGCTTCAAAGTCAGACACTGCTGGGTTTGCTGGAGACTGGGCACACCATCTGGAGGCAACCGTGCAGCCCCCACATAACCTGGGGCTCACTTGGGCTCTGACAGCACAACCATCCAGAAGACTAATTAGATAAGACTTCACCACAGCAAAATCATCTTGATTATTCCGATTTATAATTAGGTAATTCTTCACAAGGAACTGAAAAGACAAACAGTGAGTCTCAGACAGCACTTTCACTGTCTCTGTACAGGTGTTAAAACTGCAGCATTTGCTGGGCTGCTTGCAGAGCCCAGCACCAGTTACCTCCACTGCACTGAAACACATCTGTTATTTCAAGCAACTTAAAATGGACTTTATTTGACAGCTTTTGATGCTGGAATTTTAAATTAGCCAGGCCTCACAATCCAGTTCCTATGGGGCATTGTCCATAAAAACTAATAACAAAAGCAATAATAACCATAGGAAGTCAAACATCCCCACAAGTCATATAACTGCTTCGTAAGATATTTCAACCTCTTCTATGAGCAACTTGTATCTGTTCCTCAGAGTAAATTATCCAGTAGGCTGACATGAGACATGTAATAAAATTACTTTGCCACTGGCCTTGTTGATTTCTTCAAAGTTTCTTCCATTATAGGAAATTAATGGATCACTAACACTTATTAAAGCACTTTTGGTTTCATGGGCTGCTTGCAGAGCCATATGGAAGATCTGCCCCTCAGACAGCGACTGCACAGGAGGATGAAGGTCATGGTTCTGTACAGTGCGGTAGCAAGTCCCCCGACCTTCCTCTTCCCTTCTCTTCTTCTTTCTCCTTATAGGAAATTACACCTGCCAAGTCTTCTCTTGCCTAATGTTTAACAAAAGGAGTACTGACCAATGATGGCTCAGAGCTGTTGATCCCCTCCCAAGAGCCAGAAGGATGAAACAAACCTGCCACTCTCTTTTTTATTACTTGTAAAGCTCTTGGACACATGATGCCTGGTGCAGGGGAAATCTTTCATTCCTCAACGTCTGCTATTAAAGAGCTCTCACAGAGCAAGAATCCAACAGTGCATTACTTTTATCTGCTCAACAGACTTTTGACATAATAATGCCTCATTGCAGGGCTTGAATAGTGAAATCTGAAAAGTAGCTTTTTGCCACTGGTTTATGTGTTTGCCAAAGCCCTGTTCATGTACTGGAATACAAACCACATTATTTGCAGCTCATATAATTTGTTTAATGCACTGCATTCAGAGGCCACCTGTGCTAATGCATCACAGCAGTAAGTGGGTTCCTCTCACCATGTTTGAGAAAGGAAAAAAACATTTTCTGAGCCAAATCCATCCCTCAATGTACTTGTTTTCACTGAATTCAACTTGGAGAAGCTGCAGGATAAAGGACAGGTGGAAGGGAGGACAAGGAGGAGACACTAGCTATGCTCACTTGGATGGCAGCAGCCAAGATTGTTCTTTTATGTCCTAAGCATCCCTCTCATTCATGGATAATGCCAGAGGGATGTGCAGCTCTCCAGAGGAGTTCATGCATTAGCAGCCCCTTCAACACCCACACTGTATTTCTGCCATGTAAGTAAGTTTTGCTATTGCCAAAAAACTCCCGCTTAGCAGAGAAAATGCATTTCCATTCTTTTTGAGAGTTCTTTGACTTGGTGGGTGTCCATATAGAACTGCAAGATGAATGCACACTCTGTCCTAAGTCTGTTTTCATCTTCCATTCAGCTACAGTCACTGCATGTCAATGTAATTATTACAATCCACAGTGCCTATTCACCCCATTACATGGAGGTATTCAATAAATACAGATTAACATATTGGAGTCTTTCTGTGAGTGCATCTTGGAGTGAATGGGTTAACAAAAATACATCTTAAAACAAAATGAGGAGGATAATAGCAATTCTGTAACAAAATTAGCCTCATTTTCATCTCATATTTTAGCAGATGATTGCTTAGCAAATTGCATTAAAAGTTACACAGCTCTCTAGACTTGCCAGAAAACACACTACAGGTCTGAGCAGACTCCAAGGCCACTCTATCTGGGAGACACACTTGTATTCTTTGTGCTTAATACTACACTTAATATATATTAATGGTAAAAAAAACCAATAATAATTAGTATTTGAATAAGTAGAGATGTGCTAAAACAGCAAAAACATATCTCCATTTTATACCTTCTTAAGCCTATAAATTACTTCATGGACTGTTCCAAAGGCTGGAGATAAATTTGGTGGCTACCAGTGTTACAGGAATTAAGGATAGACAGAGCAGACTTTTATGATGTTTAGTGTGGGAGAATCTGGCACAGAGCTTTTTTTTTGTTGCTACAAAAAACTGCAGTCCCCTGAAGTGAAGAGACTGAAGGCAACCACCTCCACTGTCAGATGCTAACCAGATGCAATCACTTGCTCTGAAAGAACTTTGCCTCCAGGTCCTACAGGAATGTAAACCCTATCTAGTGATGCCTGCATATGAGCTACAGAAGCCAGGACTGACAAGTTGTTTTTTGGGTATTTAGGGCAGAAAAAGGAGTTTTGGTTCCAGCTGGTTCAGTCTGTTGATGAATGTGGGTTTTCCTGCTGCAGGAGGATGAGAGATACCCATGTGCCACCCCAGACAAGGTGTCCTCAACAGGAAATTAAAGCATCTTGCTGCAGAACTAAAAAGATTAAAGGAAAACACATCAGCATTCCAAGAACAATAAAGAAATTAGACTCCTGTCCTGAAAGTTAGGACCTGAACAATGGTTATTTTTTAAGTTCACTGTTGTAAACTGCAGGAAATTGTAACTTTACATGTGGACTTATACCCACAATAGTCATCCTCTAGCGGAACCTTTTCCCAGATCTGTAAACTACCAAGTTCTTAGGCAGATACTGAGTAGCACATGACACAGCATATCATTCTGTTTCACCACACAAATATTAACAGATGTTTCTCCTCCAGCTCCCAGTTTTGAGTTTTGTTACAGGATGCACTAATGGACAGGCTAAACACTACCAACAACATTCAGCATGGACCAGCAGTAGCAAGATTCATTTCCTCTCATCAGTTTGCTAAGGGCTCCATGCACATCTCCCGAATTTTCCTGGCAGAAATTATGTCTTTTCCACATCCCAGCAATGCATTCCTTAGATCAACAGCCTTTCAGGAGTGAGCTGAATGTAAAAGGGACCATTTGTGCAGCAAGTTTTATGAGCTTAGCTGTAAGAGTTATCAAATAATAGCTGTGAGATGTTGTATTAAAATATGCATATATGTGTATTAAATATATGCATGTATTGCTGTAAAGGTTGGACTTGATGATCTTGGAGGTCTTTTCCTACCTTAATGATTCTATGATTCTATAAAAAACAAATTGTGCAGTGACAGTGCCTGACCTTGGCCATACAGTATCAGGACCTGTGACAGCTCTCAGGTTTTCACAGATCAGGGTCAAATTAACCTGGGTTGTTTTTGCTCCTACATGTGGACAGCAGGACAGCACCCCTGGCTACATGTGGAGCTTCAGCAAAGGGCTGTGATTGATGATGTCGCTTTTGGTAGCCCAAAACACTGGAGAAAGCTGAATTTTCTCCATTATTACAACAAAGTATGAACTACATGGAGAACCACGTCACAGAGCCAGATAGGAGAACAAAATCACAGAAGAGTCTGTCTGGGCAACATCTTTCAGGAAAAACTTCAAAATCAGTCTGTACCTGAAAGCAGTTCTAGCAGCCAATCCATCAGACCAGAGCCCTGTCCTGACACTGTAGGAAACTGGGATATGGGAGAACCCTGTGAAACACAGTTCATGTCAAAATACAGTCTGAAAGGGTATTTGAAATGCTACCCTGGTCTTTCAAGTTCTCAATTCACTCATTTAATTTCATATTTAAAAGGTACATATATACCCTATGAAATCCCAGGGTGAGGATATTTTCATTCTCTTCTCACTCCACTCCTTTTTGGTGCTTTGCTGGGTAATCATTGTCATTCCCACTCCCTGTTCCATTACCCTCTGCATTCCCCCCTCCAGCAATTTTTGGGGCTGTGGTATATGGTGCTACTAACCAACGCTGGGTTTCAGATGGCCACAGAACAGGACACCATTCCAAGTGCTTCAGTATCCAGGACAGGACCTGTGATCTTTACCAGTACATTATTCAAGTTTATATGATGAACAGAATAACAAATTATAGAGAGACATATACTTAGCATATTTCCTTTTTTTTTTTTCCTTCTTCCATTAATTCATGGCCACAAATTACTTCTCTAAGCAGCAAGTTTCAAATAGCACTGCTGGAATATCAGTGTCTGAACTGTGGTGAAAGCTACAGGAATCCAAGTGTGGCATAAAGCATGAGTTCAGTAGTGTCTGTACTTGTTTGCAAAAAGAGAAACAAAAATTATGCAGATGAATTTTATGTATTGTAGATGGAAAAGCTGACAGCAAGAACAGTGCTTGAGAGGCACATCAGGGCTGAGCTTTCCCTTATTTAAGTCTATCAATGGCTCTTGATATTCTTTCTCAAGTTTTGGTCATCAGGAATCTTGACACTAAGTTTTTTTATGGTGGTACTAAAGACAGATATTAGCAACAGCTGAGTTTCACCTCAAATCTTGATGCCACTGAAGCATCTCTGAAGCTTTTTACTCTTTTCTAAAGACTAACACCCTTTTAAATTCTTTTTGGAAGTATTAAAGCAGAACCAACCTTTGAGTTCAGCTTACTCAATTTTCTACTGCTATTCTTTTTAAAAAATTTCTATCTGGGCATCCTGGATTTGTCAAGGAGATTTTCTCCTGGCAAGAGCATGAAATAAAAACATCTCAGCTGTGACCCTCCATAAATTGTATCACTGCACGGGGGTATATGTACTGCGCTCAAAAAAAATTACTGTACTGTAATTTTCTGATGTCTGCTCTGGCATTTTGATTACAAAATTAGCACTGCAGCTCTGTAATGTTGTACAGCGTCAATAAAGTCTGTCCTAAATGAACTAAGAACTGGCTGATGGACAGATCTCTAGAAGCATTTCTCAGAGGGATCCATTCAAATGGGGCTGTTTCAAGAGCCATCCAAACCCCAAATTTGTTCAACATCTCCACTGTGATCTGGAATGAACACAGAAATACCAGCTGACACTTTGGTCACCTGAGAGTGTTGCAGTGGGAGGCAGGACTGTTGTGCTGAGCTTTTGGGGCTGGCCAGTAACCTGCCTCTGTGCATGGTGCAGCACTTTAATATAACCATGTATACAATTATATATCAAAGAGTGACCACACGGCCAGGAACAAGGAAGGCAGGGCAGAACTATGAAAAGGGATCCAGATGAAGTCACTAATCCTGGGAAAAGGGTCAGAAAGTGACAAAACACACAACAGCAGCATGATCCCTGCCTGGATGGTGAGGAAAGTAATATGGGAGAGGAAGGACAATAAAGGAAGTTTTACCCTCTGCACCTATTCCAGTGAGACTGAGGCTGTGTAAGTAATTTATATATTTTTTTATATATATCATGGAATGTTTTATGCCTTAAAAGCTATGAATCTGCTCAACCAGTGGAAGAAAAGACAAAGAACATGTAAATGGAGAAGCAATTCAGAGCATCCAAGAAGTGCCTGTAAAGGCAGAGAGACCATTCACAGCAGCTCTCCTCAGATGAAGGCAGATTTTGAAAAGAAAATAAAAGTCTAGCAATTACCCACTTGGAAATACAAGGAGAAAAAACAAGAAAGAAGAGGAGAACTGCAGATAAAAATGTTCTGGACTGTATCTAATAAAACAAGATCTGGCTCAGGATCCTACTGTATCATGCTTCTGACTTCATATAAAGTCTTAGGCATTGTAATTGTAATTTTGTCCATTTTTAACAAAAAGTCATTTTTGCTTCATTAAAATACTGAATTTGCTTCAAAAATTCCTCAGAAAGACAGAATATGACTAAAAATAAAAAAAAAAAACAAAAAACCAAAACAACCCAAACAACACAAAGTTTGGGTCCAATTTTCCTTCAGAAATGGCCTCTGGTTTTACAAGACCGTAAAGAAGCCACAGGAACTCCTGCAATTCTTCATTCCCAGCTCACAGAAAATGAAAATTATACATTTTAGACCCCTAACGACATGACTTGAACGTGCACAGAGAATCACAGAATCATTTTGGTTAGAAAAGCTCCTTAAAATCATTAAGTCCAGCTGTTAACCCAGCACTACCAACACCACCACTGAACCATGTCCTCAAGTGCCACATCTACGCATCTGTTTAAGGGTTGATGGTGACTCAACATGTGTCTAGGACTGTCAGCCATTCTGTGATTTCACCAATATTTGTATTTGCTCTTCAATTACATCATTTTGTGTTTTTAAGTAACTCAAATTACTATTATTTGTGCATGTAAAATTGTTTCAGTGAACACTGCTGGTGCAGATCAAATAATTTTTTGAGATATGGTATTTGCCTGGTTTATGTGCCAGTGAGTCACTTATGCATACTTATAAATATTTAAATATTCTAGTCTTGCAAGACTGTGTGTAGACATTTGATATGGTTTCTACTACTAAAACCAAGATTAACAAATCAATGCACCCTGGAAAACATTTTAAGATCAACCGTACATTGTCTTCTAGTGAGTTTTCTTTACAATTTGTAGACAATAGATTTCCAATAACAACTTGTAATTAAATCACTTTCTCTTATTCAGTCGTTGCATATTAAGATTGTTAACGTTTTACAGATGGTATCTTTGTAAATGAGAGATAATGAACGAGGGGGAATGGCTTTGAATGAAAGATCCTGGGTTTAGATTAGGTATTAGGAAGAAATTCTTCCCTGTGAGTATGGTGAGGCCCTGGCACAGGTTGCCCAGAGAAGCTGTGGGTGCCCCATCCCTGGAAATGCTCAAGGTTGGATAGGGCTTGGAGCAACCTGTTCTTAGTGGAAGATGTCCCTGTGGCAGGGGGTTAGGACAAGATGAGGTTAAGGTCCCACCCAACCTAAACAATTCTGCGCTTCCCTATTGGAAAAAATACTGGAGTTTGGCAATTGACACTTGAGTGTGCGGGTTCTGACAAGGAAACAGCCAAACCAAAGTGGGAGGCACACTCTCTGGCTTCCCATGAAAAAATGTGGCCTCTGTTCTTGACATGAAACCACAATCATTCTAACCACATCTATGTTTACTATTAATTCTGCTAAAATTTTATTTGAGGAGGTTCTCTTAATTGAAGTAATAATGCCCAAATGTATCAAGTGGGTAGAGTACAAAGCTGAGCAGCAGCCCTGATTAAATGAATTAATGTCTGATCTGAACATGGAAAAATATGCCTTTTTAGCCCAAGGCAAAACCATGTCCCACTCTCCACTGGCAAACATGCATCCACATACAACATAATTATTCTTGATCTGAGCACTTTTAACTTTTTCTCTGGAACCACATTTCAGCTTTTGAAGCATTTTACTTAGATTAAACTTGTCTTTCTTGCTACAAATTAATTCTGATTTATTTTTCTTCTGAGAAGATACCTTTTGATTTGTTCAAAATGCAGCAAAACAATTGAGACTACACAACAAACCTGATTCTAACAGCTGTTTTGTGGAACTGCAAACAATGCATAGCACTTTACTGGAGCCCTGAAATGTATTTTAGATTTGAAGTACAAAAGGTTTGCACAATGAGAAGAGCTTTAAAAGAGAGACAGAGAAACAAATAAACTTTTTTTCTTTGCAGAAGGTGTTTCTTTGACAGCAAGGGACAAAGAAAAAAGACTAAAAGAAAGAAAATCCAAGAAAGAAAATTTTTAACATTCAAGAAATTAGCTGCCCATTAAAATGCAGTACAGATGAACTCACTGTGATATCCCCAGCTGAGGCATCCTACCATACAAAAATTACATTTCCAGGTGCAGCAGGATTATTCCTAGTGCTCAAGCAAGCATCTTACACTGCATTTATGAGCGAGGCAAGGGGTTAGGTGCTTCTGAAAACGATCTAAAGTCAAAACATATTGAGAAGGGAGATCTCAGGAGCTGATCAAAGGAACCTCCATCCTCGAGCACATGCCCAGAGTTCAGCCCTGCCCACTCACAAGTCTTTGGGCACTCTTCCCTGTGCTGAGCTGCTGTGTTTGCCTCCAACATACACCAGCTCCATCCTCAAAATGCCTAAAAACCCAGCACGGTGTCAGGGCTCAGCTATGGGAATGCTGGTGACAAAGTGCTGTTGCAGTGGCTTGGGTGCTTGTTAGGTTTTTCTGTCATCCCTGTTTAGACACTTGCCACTTCTTGCAGGAATCAAGGTGAATTGTTTTCAAGTTCTGCTTTTTCCCTTGGTTTTTTAATATTTTTAGTTTTGTTTCTGCTTTAAGATTGCATTATTAAATTAGATTAATATACTAATAATGATTATAATAACATTAACAATAACAATATTACTACTACTTCTGCTACTACTACTGCTACTCCTTAATGCCCAGTAACTTGCCTTCATCCTCAGTAACTCATCTGTACACTATTCCTCAAAGCAATCAAGAACATGCTGCTTTGGGCAATTAAAGGAAACCTCATTTCTTTCCTGAGTAGCTCCTCTAACACCACATCAAACCAAAAGCAGAGGCCATGGCTCCCCAGCTTGCTCAGCTATGTTTGAAGATGGGATATCACATCACTCACAGGAGTAACAGTCAATGCTGGTAAACTAATGAATTATTTCCAAGTTTTTATCAATATCTGCAGGAACATGAAAGAAAAACCACATACTAGGGAGATGACAGCAGGACAGGCAGAGCATGAGGCACAAACTGTCAATATTTCAGACTATGATTCGATTCTGTAGATAACTGTTGCTACAACATTGCTTAAGAAAACACTGCAAAACAAAACAGTATCACAGTTTTTTTATCTCACAGTATATTTGTCCAATATAATTATCTGGACTTGACTAATTCAGTTGGAAGGAAACAGCATAAAATACCTGGCCGTAGGTGCTGTGCCATCAAGAACAGCTTCATGAATTTGTGACTAAACACTTCATGTGAATGTAGATTTTAGTGGTGCAATTGCTGCAGGAACATCTGGCTTGCCACATGTATGTGGAGTGCATATACACACACACACAGAGATAGCAAATAGGGGTATTTGCTTTTCTCAAACAGTATTTCTTTACCATTATCACCTTGTTTATTATCAGACCACAGAGTTGGATATGCTGATGTATCTACCAAGAATAGATACCCTGCTGAAAGATTCCTCCTCGCTTAATATCTTCCTCTCCCACTTGACCCCTCAAGCCTCTTTTTATGTTACATTCCCTGCTTCTCAGTGTAGAGCTTTGCTTTTTCCCAGTCAGCATCAATTCCCACAGTTTTTGGGACAATTAAAAGCTCTGTCCTAAAGTAGTTTCTAGTGAATCAGAAATATACACAAGTCAAATACAAATCTGTCTTATACTCCACACTTCTCTATGAGTGAGCCTCAGTAGGATGGCAGAGGAATCAGGAACGGACTGCTCCCTTCTCTACACCACATGGCTGTGGGGATTACAACTCCTGGAGATTTTAGGATCACTGCAGTAAATCTGGAAGCAGTCCAACACTGCTTCTCTGCATTGGTCGTGATTTACCTGACACCCATGCCCAGCCTAGGCTCTCAAATTCATGTTTTCACCCAGTTCATTCAAATTCAGTCTGGTCTCCCAGTCCCTGGTGGTAGTGCTGGGAGAGCCCTAGGGCCTGGGGCTGGCACCATCTACCCCTTCCTGGCTGTTATCCAGCATTTCCCTGACCTCCTGCTGAAAGTACATATATCTCATTTTCATATTTCTTCCTTGTGCTTTTTGGGTTAATATTAAGGACATACTTAAAAAGGGAAGATTTGACCTAAAACAGAACCAGGGAGGAAAGAAAAACATCATCTTATATTCCTTAATTGGAGTTAAGAGCACATTAATCCTGTAGCTGCTGCTGCATTCATTCCTGCATGAAAAATGTCCCTACTTGTGTTCTTTAGATAGCAATATATCCATAGATGACATGCCTCTCATCTTACAGAAACGGCAATTTCCCATCTACATGTAACTTATATGCAATAGACCATGGCACATAACGGCTGGACTGAAAAATAACAATTTAGTATTTTTCTTTCAAACTTCTTTTGTAGATTGTTTTGGTCCAGCTATGACATCAGGAAAGTACTTTAATAGGCCATGATCTAGAATTTAAGGGGATTTTGTTGGTTTAATAACTTCTTATTAGTTAAACAGAGTTGACAGGATAAAGGCTTTTTGATTGAATGCATCTTTTCTCTCCTCCTCAGTTATCTGTATTACAAATTGACCTGTCCATACTGATGATGATGAAGATGACAATGATGATGATGATACAGATCTAGAAAATTATGGAGACTTTTTTTCTTAAATTGGGCTTTCACATCTGCCAACCTGCCACTTGCCTATTAGGAAAGACAACAGGAATGCCAGAAGTGTCATGCCTAATTCTAATGACCTCCAGTCAGATACAGTGCCAGAAGTTATATCCAAAAACCACCCATCTGAGCATTCTTAAAAGTATGACTCAGCTGAGTGATATGCTTGCCAACTCACCAGACTATCTCCATGCTGATGAATTAGATGCATGCACTGCTTTAGCTCTTACGACAACTAAGACTCCATTTATTAATCATGTACTGAATCTTTGTGACAACTTAAAGAAAAGATGACAGACAAATAATCTTTCTAGTATTCTATTTTTGGCATATGAAAAATCTCAAGATCATAATATCAGATTTTTTTTTTTAATTATGATCCTGCAACTTCTTATCTAATGAAAATGTATTAATGAAGAATTAGAAGACACCTACAAGTGGTTCTTACCAGAGCTGTCAGGAGAGTGCCTCATCTGTCTTGTGCACTACTTGTGTATGATTAAGGCAATTTGAAGAGTTGACACTTTAATCCTATGTTAACAGATGTTTCTAGTCATCCTCATAGACACAAGAAAACTCTTAACAGTTCTATTCTTGGGGTTAAGGAACAAAAGAACTTTCAGAAAACCAGAAGAACAATGGTAGGTTTAGAATGAAGGCCACTATTTCTGTCCATAATCCAAAACTGTGCATTAAAATATGTATGAAAATTATTAGCATGGATAGAAGTTATGATGAAAAACAGCACCTATTAGATGTAGTGCTCATACTGGTAAAACCACTTTTCAGAAAATGTAAGACTCTGGATTTCTCTCATCCATGCACTTTTCATTTATTTATTTATGATCAACATGATAGGGAAGAAAAATAACATTTGGGTCCCTGGGGGTCTTAGAGAGAGAGGATGGGTCAATGGAAAGCAAGAGACATACATAAAGTGAGAGGAAGAGGCCATTTAGTGGCTCTGTGAGTTATAGCAAGGCTACAGGACTCTCTGAAATGAAATGCAACTTCTAATGCAGCACAAGAATGTCAAATTGGGAAGCTCTTCACATTATCAAGGTCATTTTCAAACCTTTCCAACACTGCGACACTCCACCAGAGCACAGAGCACCAAACAGACGTGACAGAGTTTTTGAGAGAATAAATTAGATTGAGACTTTCTGATGTCACTGAATTCTGGTAATTATGTTACTCAGCTTGCTGAGCAGCTGTGTCCATATCTTGCTGCCAGCCTGTGGCAGCCACAATTCATGGCTTGGGTGAACTTCAAGCAACAAAAAGTTCTTTCTAATAGGCAAAAAATAGGGGAAATGTTCAGGATGCTGTAGCTTTAAACTACTGCTGCAATAAATTCTGCACTAGTAAAATTCTGACTCATAACAAAACAGTAATCTTATAAACAAAATTTTCATAAATAAAAGTATGCCCTTAAGTGTTTAAAGTATTTCTGAGATTTTTTCCTACATCATTTAATAAAGGGAAAAAGTATAGTTTAATCAGCTACTAAATTTTCTTCCAGGTTTTGAGAAGCTGCAAGCAATTACCTTTGGTTTTAAATTAAAAGTTGGTGAGCCATTACCAGCTGTTGATAAAAATTGGGATTCTGGGAAAACTGAAAATGGAGAGGTCAGTCTGGTTTTCAGCTTCAGATGGTGAGCAGTTCTGTTCAGATACAAAATTCCTTGGACAAAAAATCATTGTTACACCTTGTGTTTTGTTACAATACTTTTACAGTTTATCAACACTATTGGTATTAATTAGTTAATATTTTGTACATGTCTTATTTTCATTGCCTACTTAAAATTCACTGAACCAAAATACATAGAAATGACTCTCAGAATTTAGGTTTAAGTGGATGTGACTGAGAACCCATTGATCCAAATATGCTCCCAAATAACTGCATGTCAAGCCTTCATAGCTGAGTTAATACACTTTATGCCTTCTTAATGTATGAGATTTTATGTTTTACTGTATATCTGCTGTGTTGAATTAAATGCATGTGTGGTTCAAACAGGTCCATGGTGACAACCAGGGTTAATCTTAAAGCACTTTAAACAGCCTTCCAATATTTAAGGGCGGCCTAAGGAGAGCTGAAGAGGGACTTTTGACAAGGTTATGGTATGACAGGACAAGGGGGAATGGCTTCAAACTGACAGAGCGCAGGGCTGGATTGGATATTTTATGGAGAAATTCTTCCCTGTGAGGGTGGTGGGGCCCTGGCACAGGCTTCCCAGAGGAGCTGTAGCTGTCCCATCCCTGGAAATGTTGAAAGCCAGGTTGGATGGGGCTTGGAGTGAAGTGCCAGGTGTCCTTGCCCATGGCAGGGGGATGGAACTTGATAATCTTTAAGGTCCCTTCCAACCCAAAACACTATGTGATTATTATCTATTTTTTTTTAATGAAAAGCTGTAAATAAAGAAAACAGACATTACCCTCTTTAGAACAGAATCTTGCTTAAGAGGTAACCAGCTTGTTATTGGCCCTTTCCCTGCACTCAACAGTGCAGTGTTTGAATCCTGCTTCATTTTTAGCCATGTCTTAACCACATCCAAGTTCTCTGTAGCTCACTATCCTGATTACTAACCCTCCCCTTTTCTCTTTTTCTTTAGTATCCCAAAGGAATGGGCAACAATACAACTTTCTATCACCCAGATGAAGGAGACAGTGTGGGCCTTTTCCAGGGAAAGACATCAATGAATGCTTAACTTAAAGCAAGAACATAAATTTATGAAGATAAATGAGATAACACAAGTATTTATTATATCCCACTGTTTACGTAGCTCTGTGATCCCCAGATGCTTGCACACGATGCTGATATTTATATCACGACTGCACACTTCAATACACTCATTAACATGGAAACAAAATGTAGAAAACATAATTCCCAGGCAAAATATTCAGTAAACACCTTCCCCACAGCAAACTAACTCATATTATCACAGCACCTTTGGACAGGTTTCCATCTTGTTTCTTTAGGGTTAATCAAACCACACACTCAGGTCTTCAGACCTTGGCCAGGCCACCATCTCTACTTTGCCATCAAGAAGCACAAAAAAACACAGAACAAAATAATAAACTTGACACACCTGTACCAACCTCCTGCTTCATGCTCACACTGTGCAGCACAGACACCTTTGGAAACAAGCCTTCCAAAGTGTTTTCATGGCATTAAAGACCAAAAAGGGATCATCTTCGCTGACCAAATCTTGGAAGACAACAGTGCCCTCATAGATATTCACATGCTTCAAACACCCAGGACAGACCAAAGCAGGGACTCACGAAAGGCTGTGTAGAGTTCCTGCAGGGTCAGGTGGCCGTCGTTATTGTAATCATCAAACTGGAGAAGGTCTTCAAGTGTACAACCCAGTAAATCATCTTCCAGGTCCTCCATCTTCATTAGCTGTAGCAAAGAGAACAGGCAATCTTACATGTAATTCCACACACTGCTCACCTTGTAGATTTTCCATGAAATGACCTTTGGGGACATAGATAGATAGATAGATAGATAGATAATCTATCATTATATATTTTCTTTCTATCAAGATATTCATATTCCTGCAGCACTTCATGGACCATGGACTGAAGAGCCCCTTCATTTACCAGAGTACAGAAATGCATTTTCATTTTGAAAACAGACTGAAAAATAAATTTTCAACAGAGAAAAACAAAAGTGTGCTTCTCCTTTCCCCTCTGTAAGTAAGGAAAAAATTGTATTCCCTGATTTTAGGACTAGAACAGGCAACTTACTCGACATTGATGGGCTTTTACAACCCTTGACAGTTTGCTTCTTCTGTTTTTTTAACATTTCATCTGTGTTCTCTGAATTTTTTGTAGAACATGAAGAAAACTGTTGAACTGTTGTATCTTCCAGACAGGAAAGCTTCTTCCTGTAGGTCAGGGACTCTTTTATTTACTATTCTAGTCCTGACCCATTATGCTGAAGCAATTTAAATAATGCTAAAAAAATGACCCTTCACCTAGGAGGTAAAAAATATTCAATAAAAGTGAGATCAACCATAACTCCCAACATCAATCCTCTAAAGATGGAAATTTCCCTCTGTCTATCCTTTGTATAGACAACTGATTAACTTTTTATAAGACTGACAAGTTTTTACTAGTCCTTTTGATTTAATGGTAGGAAAAAAAAAACAGTGGAAAACACTTCAGCTGTGACACACTTAGTTGATTTATAAATCTGACTTTAAAATACATTAAAGATTTAAATGGAAAAAACATTCCAATCACCATCATTGTTAATAGCCTTATCTATCCATGGTTGCAAAACTACATGGGAATTTCACTGTTGGGTCCAGAGGGAAAATACTGGATAGGATCTACCAGCAGAAAGGAGGCAAACCAGCTGTAAATAGAAGGGGATGGGGCATCTGTTGTCATTGTTTTGCTCAAAGCAATTCTGTTATGGAGAACAAACAAATGGGTACTGCATCATGAAGTACCATCCCCCTGGAGAGACTCTCCTTTGCCATGAATCCCTCTGCAATGAGCCTCCTGAAGATCCACTTTCAGGTCTTAAAAACTGCTTCTTACTGCAGCAGTGCAAGTTACCCATCTTGAGTTTTCGCTTACAGACAAGGTAATAGCACTCAAGAGATTATTCTTCTTCTAAATAAAACAAAGCAAAGGCATAGCACCAGCTCATCCAGCAGTCTGAGGAAACAAGATCTCACTGCATCATGTTCAGCCCAGCTTCCTCTGCCCATGGGCAATGAAATTGCCATTTTTGGGGGAAATTTGAAGTTATAGACAGGTAATGCAAATCAATCACAAATCTACCTGAGAAAGAGGAAAGAATAGTTCTGTTATGACTATAACCCGGGTTATTAAAAATTGCTCATTACCTAAAAAAATGTCCCTTGAATCCTGGGTGGATACCGGTCTTGTAAGAGCACGTAAAAAACCATCTTGTTAAAAAGAAAAAATAAAGAATTGGCATGATACAAATAAACTGTGAATCCTTCTGCTGTGAAAGCCCAGAGCTGCCCCACAGATATGTACCTAGCTTGGCTGGGACTCAGCTTGGGCACTAAGGCGCCCAAGACCAGAGCCACTCGACTCAGGATTAAGGGCACTCATGGCTTATCTTAATTGTGCATTAATTGGCATTATTTTGTCTTTTGAGAGGTGATCTCACTGTCAACTCAGCCATGCTGGTGGCCAGATTGTATAGAGAATGGTTGGGTGGGAGGGCTCCTGGCTGAGGCTGAACTTACTCTGGTCTATCAAACTGTAGTGGGCTCCAGATGTTCAGGCACATTTACTGATTTTGGTAACAGTGAGAATAATTAAAATAAAAGTAGCTAATGTCTTACCATGCACTTGTGAGAGAGACCTGGGCTGCAGGCACATCTGCAAACAAAATCCAGAGGAACTTTGAGGCAGACCTTACAGCACTGTTTGTGCTCCTTTGTAATAAAAGTTGCTTGCAGGCTGCCAAACCTTTATTTCCGTGAGAGTTTTTAAATCCCAATAAAATAAGTTTCATGTAAAAAGGGCAAAAAAATTAGAGAGCAGAGCAGACACTTAGATGCCACTATGTAAAAGTTGGCTTTGAATTCAGATAAAAGTGTGTTCTTACAGTTACCATGTCTTTATGAAAAAATCATTGCCTTCAGAGGAAATATTGCATGTATTCACAGCCGTCAGATCTAAGGGAATTTATGCTGACACTTTGCATTGTATGGAAAGGATCCAAGCATCCTGCCAACAGCCTGAGGACTAAACTGCAGTACAAACTGTCCTACAGAGGAGTAGGCTCAGGGAGAAGCAGGCTCATGCCTGCAACACGCTCTCTGTTCCCTGGGAAGTAAGAGCGCAAATGAGACACTCAAGGGTGAACTTACTCTGAACAACCTGGTCTAGTGGCAGGTGTCCCTGCCCATGGCAGGGGTTGGAATGAGACAAGCTTTAAGGTCCCTTCCCACCCAAACTATTCCATAACTCTATGAAGGAACAGCTGTGGAAGCTGGAATAGGTCCCAGATAGGACTGGCTTCCAAAGGGCTCTTAAAAGGCATTTGTTTCTAATTCTTCTCATGGATGATATAATGGAATGGAAAAGACATATTACAGGACTGTTTTCCCAGGTCTGCATGCACAAAAAGCAAGCTGAGGACACAGACTGAGTACCCAGGATGCCTGTTTGGTTCACTTTACCAATGAGATGAATTCCAACAGCACAGCATGCCTCAAATAACAGTTTTTTCAAGCTCTTATCTTTTCTATCAACTTCTGCTAATCAACGTTTCAGCATCTGCCCAGGGATTCTAGGACAATAAACCTGCTGAAAAACATTCCAACTTTGCTGCCACATTAGTCTATGTTAATGCACAGTTCAGAAGGCAGGAAGAAGAATGGAAAGATTTCTGCCTAACTTACATGCACTTAAAAAATCTAAATTAATTCTCCCCAAGCCTGCTAACTGAAAATACTTCAGAAGATGTCAGATAGCAGAGTGTTGTAATGCACATTCATGGTTTTATATTGCACTGAAAATGGTTTATCCCATTTCCCCCTCTCGGTCTGTAGCGTGGTTCATCCCTCCCCATAACCCCACCCCTTTTTCCCCGGCCAGCCCTGATTGGCTGTGACCAGGGTTGCTCCGCCCCTTACCGAGGTTTGAAAAAGCCCCGCGTTGCCCACAATCCCTCCCTCGGTCCCTGGAACCCTTCAGGGTAATGAGCTTGGATCATCCCGGGAAGGAGCGCCTCCTTTGGTCTTTTACCTTTGTCCATGCTGAAAACCCCTCATCTCTGACCCGGAGCTAGCCGAGGCAGGTCAGAGAGACCGGGGGACCCTGGCAGCAGAGCAAGGATTATTACCTATTTTGAGGAGTATGGGTGGGGCTAGAAAACTGCCATGCTTTTTTTGTTTGGAGATGAGCTTCAAATGTTTAAGACAACACTGATTCCTGGGAGATGCAGGGTGAGACTCATTGCCTGTGTTAGATTTTCCTCTTCTACCTGCAGCTGACTGGAAAGGTACAAATGACCATTCCCACATGAGTGCTGCTGTGTTACATTCAATTCACACTTTGAATGAAAATCCACTTCATAATTCCATTTTCACTGAACAATAAACCTACCTGAGCCAGTTCAGAGCTGCTGAGATGTTCATCACCGTTCAGATCCAAGTGCTTAAACAGCTCTTCAATTAGGAAGCGCTTCTGGGCGGCTCTGTCCTTGGCCAGGCTGCTCGGCGGGCTCTGCCGGCGAGCCTGCAGGTCCAGCAGGATGCTCTTGAGCTGGCTGTAGTCTGCCATTGTGCAGGTGTCACCTGAGAGATAAAACAGCATTACTGCACCACGTGCATTTACCTTGATCTTTTCAAAGGACTGAGGTCCTAAAGGGAAAAATTAGGCACATATGTCTGTCTGTGTATTCCGCTCCACTCAGCTCTGCACTTGAGGAGCTCCTGTAGTCATTACCTGTTGTAATAGCTGGCAGATTTGCTAAATCCTGCTGACAGGCATACACTCCAGCATGTTTCCTTCCAGATTTTATAGGGCTTCAGTTACAGACTTCTACAGTCAGTTTTGTAACTCTCACAAATATTAAATTGGCTCTATGCTTTTCTGTATGAATAAATTTATCCCCTAAAGTAAAAAACCTGGGGAAGCTGATGTTTAGGAAGTTCCACTAATGTAACTGGCAGCTCAGAGTGTCATCCTATGTCAAACATGGGGCTGATCTCAAGGACTCCTTAGAGGTGGTAAAGTCAGAGGAAGGACAGTGAGGAGCGCGGGGCTGTGGGGAGCCCCTGCAGCTGGGGTGTCACCAGTGCCTGCTCTCATCATCCTGCTGCAGGCTGAAATAAATGCTCTCCTGCCTCTGACCAGGGAAAAAGGTTATAATCAGGGAAAAGCCCTCAAGCCACTCTCTCTGAAGTGACTCTGGCTTGGCTTAAGAAATCAGATTGAACCCTCCTGACCCTGAAAGCTCACACTGTACCCCCAGCATACAGCTCTCCCACAGCTCTTCTCCTCCTCAAGGAAATACATCCATATGCCCAAAGTGGTTTAGGATATTATTACCCTTTTCTGTTCATCTGTTGTCTGGCAGAACTCAGCAAAATGAGAAATGGCAACTATGTTTTTGTGCAAATCTTTGTTTCCTTTAGTGCAGAGCACAGCAGCCGGTGCCTTGCAGGAGCCTTGGAGCAGACCCTGGAGAACCCTCAGGCTTCAGCTGTTCCACACTCTGGGTATCAACCATACTCCTCCAACAGCATCAACACGCTCAGCTGCTCCCCTCAGATGTCCTTATGTCTATAATGTAATTTCCCTACAATGTAAATAGCCTTGCTCTTTGCAATACTTGTTTTAAAACAAATTTTTTTTCTTTTAAATCCCAACACTGATCCTGTTGGATTAAATCAAAGAGACTTAATCTCTTAAATCTAAGAGAACATGGTCCCACTTCAGTTTAAGGGACAATACCCTTGTAGATCAGCTCCCCAAAGACTAAACATTATTCCTTTGAAAAATAACAGAAGACTGTCACAGTCACAACTAATGTTCCTGTCCTTTTCTTGCTGAGCTGCAACATTTTGGCCTTCTTGGTCCCACTCCAACTGAAATCCAAATAAAATTCCAGGTAGAAGGCATTTCTCTAATAGCAAACCCATCTACTGTCAAGCTTTTTTTTCACCCTTCATATTTTGTGCTCACACCTTCAAAAGTGTCATGACTTGAGAAGGTGAGAGAGGACACAGAAGCTGAACATGTGCTCACCAGTCAGGTCAGTGCCCTCCTGCTACATGAACAAGAATTGCAAGACAAGGCTTATTTCCTACCCTGAACTCAGTCCCATCTAGTTTCGAGAGTTTCTTGCTGCTCAGGGATATTAAGCAGCTGATAAATTTTTTCTTCCCTCTAAGCAACCTCCAAAAACCACCGGGTCCCACTTGGAATCAGTCTTGTTTAACAGAAAAAACAAGACTATTCAGCTACTATTAATTGTGTTTATTATTCTTGATTTCTTTATTCCCAACCATGTTATTTGATGGTTTGTGAAGGCAAGCATGAATTCTTTTTTATTCAATCATCAGGTTATTTAAGAGAAAATCTGATTACTGTATCCATTTAATCAAGCTATTCTGTTGTAAATACTGTTTTAACTACTCCAGTATTTTTTTCTCTGAGCTGGAATTTTATTTTCTGTCAAAAGTCAATCCCAGAAATGTATCAGGGGGTAACGAGGGTAGAGAAAGTGATTTAATTTTCTTCAGCTTCTCTTTCTGCTTTGTGGTTTCCATAAGTGAGCACCAGCACAGCTACAGGCAACACACACGGTGACACCTGGGTGGGCTGACCCACTGCTGACACTGAGCTGGTTTATAGGTCTTGGAGAGCAAAGCTCTGTATATCCCCTCCTTTCCTCTTGCCCTCTCCTGATCTCCTGACATCTGTAATCTTCTTACACTATGCCAAGGATCTACCACCTTTATCTACTAAATACTCTCTTTAGGCTTCTGCCACCTCTTGTTCTGTTCTTCCAGGTATTATAAACATGACTGCTAAACAAAAAGAATGTCATAGAAACTGTCTGTGTGCCCTCTCACTTATCCCCAGTCTCCTCTCTCTCGGCTGACTGTCCCCAGAAGTTTCCTTTGCAACACAAGCTCATCATAAGCAGTTCATCTCATCTCATCTCATCTCATCTCATCTCATCTCATCTCATCTCATCTCATCTCATCTCATCTCATCTCATCTCATCTCATCTCAGACTGCTCTCCTTGGTTGGCCTTGTTAATGGAAGTCTCTCAGTTTGGTTTCCTTGTTAGAGCTCCCCAGGGATTTGGATTCTGCTCACAACTGCAACCTGCATTGGGAGGTTTAGGTTGGATGTTAGGAAAAGGTTCTTCCCCCAGAGGGTGGTTGGCCACTCCCCAGGGAATGGTCATTGCACCAAGCCTGACAGAAATCAAGGAGCATTTGGACAATACTCTCGGGCACATGGTGGAATTTCTGGGGTTATCCTGTGCAGGGCCAGGAGCTGGACTTGATATCCTTGTGGACTTCTAACTTAGGATTTTCTGATTCTATGATTTTAGCTGACCACCACTGCTCTTCAGAGATGGGTTTTGAAGCGTTCCTTCCCTTCCCTGTTTCTAAACATCAGAAATGCCACCACACGTGTTCCAGGTTCCTGTGGGTACTGCCAGCTGACCCTGTGTGTACTCAGGCACCATCCCCACCACACAGTTGGGGAACAAATATACAGAGAGACACCCACACAAATTCTGGATGAGCTAAAACTGCTATCCTGTCATGCCCTAAACTGATTCTTCAATTCTAGTTCATTAGTTCCCTCTTCATGCTGGGGAAGCTCTCCAAAGAAACAAGCCCTTCTTACCAGTTTAGAGCATTTTCATAGCCAGTGAAACCTGCAACTATTTGAATAAAAAAACCCAAAAAAACCCCAAAACAAACCAAAAAAAACCCCAATAAGATAGAAGAGCAGTAAAAAAAAAAAAATCTAGCATATGAAGGTCTGATTGCTAAAATGTGGTAAATAACTATCAAATTTACATGCCCTGATCACTCCAGGCAATGGTGCTTCTTGCCCCGGTTTGCAGCAGCAATGTAATTCATCCTATTTAATACTTCTGCATGCTTTGGCAGATAAAATATTGATCAACCTGCCAAGAAACACAGAATGCCGTTATATTTTTATTTCAGAACTCAGTAATGATCTTCATTTATCAAGAGCATCCTCCCCGTGAAAGGTCACTGGTGAATGTGGCTAAATTGTGGTAACAGCTCATTAATCCAGCTCCCCCAATAACTGGTCTCTTTAAAAATTTTACTCCTGGTTTCTGTGAATTGCTACAGGTTTTTACACTTGGATCCCACAGCAATCTTCAACCCAGTTCTGAGTAAAAGCAGGTAACAGAGGAACAGCCAGGCTGGAGATGAAAGTGTCCTTCAAAGGAATGCAGAGTACAAAATAAAAATAAACTGAGGAAGTGAACGAGGAAACTAATCTCCCAGTGAAATATTACCATGCAAGGTGCCTTACAATACTATGATTACTCGAAATGTCAGTACTTCTTTAAATATCAAAAATGATCTGATAACACCTACAGAGTACCAATCTCTGAGACCCTGATGTGCAGATCACCTGACAGCAGATGTGAGCCGGAACATACACAGAAGTCTTTAGAGGATTTGAGTCCCACTGGTTCCTGAGCTATTTTTCAGCAAAACCATATGGGCTGCTAGAATGGCAGAGGGCACCTGCAGCTCTTCCTAAAATCCATGAGAGAAGCTATGCAGCCTTTAGCATCCAGGCTAAGTATAAGAGTGTGTGACTATCAAGAAACACACAAGAAGGCATACAAAGAGATTCAAACTTCTTGTGACCCTTCAAAAGCTCTCCAGAAGTTTCCCCTGACTGGCACCTCCACACAGCTGGAGCACAGGTCCACATGCTCTCAGATCTGTGGGCTCAAGCCCTTGAAAATCTGCAACTGTGCTGCCACTCCCAACACAGGATTAGACTCAGTGTGTTATCACTGCAGGTGAGATAAGACATAACCTGGCATCCCACACAGAGCTGCCAGCCCCATTTGGCTCCTGGATCCCACCATTACCTGCCTGAAATCCACCCACCATGGCAGTGCTCCTGCTCACTGTCCCTGGGGGAGGATGATAACAACCCAGTACAAATAACCCACCACTGAAGGGGCATCTCCAGTGGCACTAATTTTCTAGGCAACCCTTCAGCACCACCATATATGGTAATAAAGAATAGTTTGAAGCCAGCTGAAGAGTGTAATTTCTAAGGCAGGAGGCATCAGGGATGTCATTTTATTTGATAGATCATCTCAGACCATGCTGACTATTTTCAGCTGCTCCTATGGCAGTTTTCAAGCTCCAGGAGGAAATTCAGTGCGGGAGATGAGAGCAGTAAGATTTGTTTTCTCATCTGTACTATAGGGCAAAAAATATATTGTTGCTGAAAAAAACATTTCTAGACAAAATTAAAGGGGTTGGAGAAAAGTTCTGTTTTCAAAACAGCCCTTTCCCTGTATTTCACTCAGGCTTTATCTGGCATTGTTAGAACGATCAAAAAACAACTAAACTAAAATGTTACAAATTTATTTCTGAGTGTGGCTTCTTAATTGTTGTGCCATTTATGGCAAAATTCCTCATCAACACCAGCCTGTTTTCCTACACACAAAAAAGGAATGTGTTGGCTGAACAGTGGAAATGTGGTCGCAAAAGATCAGACTGCTGAACCTGAGCTGACTGCTGAACATTATGTGAACTCTTTACCCCAATGATCTGTTGCCTTACAGCCTGTTTGACTCGACAGAGTAAGTTCACATGGGGACAGGAAAATTAAAGATTACTTCAGTTCTTCAGGGGTCTACTTGCAAATCCCCATTCTGCCATGCAAATTTTTTATCTGTCTCTTTCTATCTTCCTCTTCCTTTAATTGCTAGTTTCTGCACATGCATGGAGAGTTTAGCTGGATTTTCCTCCATTTTCCTGTGTGGTTGGAAAGAAGAAAACAACCGCTTTTCTCAACAATTTACATGAACAGACTCCTCTGAGCAAATGCAGCTGCAGGAGCAGAACATCAAGAAACCTTTTTGGAACTGACAGTTTCTTCCCATTTAGAGATATCTGTGAGTTTTGGATCTTCCCAACTCTGATTTTTATAGGCTGTAAATACTACGGGTTGAACTCAAAAATTCTCCATTGAAACAGCAGTTAAACCTTGGAACAGGCTGCTCAGGGAAGAGGCAGAGTCATCATCCCTGAAAGAGTTCAAAAAATGAGCAGAGGTAGTGATTTGCAATGGGATAGTGGTAATGTTAGTATAGGGTTAAATGTTTCTAAAAATCATGTAAAACTAGGCTGAAGGAATGCTTTGTATTTGGGATAGTTCAGCAAGCTAAGATGTTTATAGTAATGGGGATCAGTACATGGGGTCTCTAAGATACTTATAGATAAGATTCGTACATGTTCGTACTAGCATGGGCTAAGTTCTAATGAAGCAATATTGATAAGGTTTAATGATAAGGTTGGTATAGCAATTAGTGCTACAGCTAAAATTGTATAAATATGTGCACTTTGGACAAAGATGGTGGAGCTAGATTTGGGTTGCTAATACCCCTAGCTCCCACACGCTCCTAGTAAAGCACCTGCATATAATCAATCTGTGATTATGTGTGGTCACTAACACTAACAGTAACAGGGATATTTGGCTGAATGTTGGACTTCATGATCCTGAAGGTCTTTTCCAACCTTAATGACTCCATGATTCTATACAAGGTCTGAGCAAGCCAATTAAGGCTGAAGAGAAATTAACACTAATTTTAATATATAAAAATCTGTGATAACAACCATTTAACTTCTGATCATTCAGAGAAAGCTTCCTATAAAATATCAGGCTGTGTTCTGCAGCAATTACACTGCACATAACCCCACTGCAGTGTTCCTGTATCACCTGATAATAACACAGGGAGCTTTTTGCTGCCTCCAAACATCACTGAAGACTATCTCTGTGCACAGAGGAAACCACACACCACAGATGTGACATTTAGGCAACACTGCTAATTACATCCTGCTCCCTCACAGCATTACTTGCCCACCTCCTTTACACACAGCCAAGTCCCTCAAAGGCTGAATACCTGTTTTACTCCTGATTTGAATTTACAGGTTAAGTGAAGCTCTGGTTAAGTTCCTGCTAAAAGGAGCAGATGTTTAACATCATGCAAATTCATGAACATCCTTCAGTTGCCTCTGCTAAAAAATGCAATTAACAATAAAAATCCAAATGAACTTGCTTATCTTAGGGATGTGTTTCAGCTAATAAGATGTACATTTATCAGGTATCCATATACAATTTAGCAGCAACTGGGAGCTCACCAAATTTGTCATAGAAATGGAATGGACTATATGCCATGAAGTAGATACTATTAAACAATAGACATTTATAACCTGGAAAAATTAAAGCTTGTCTCAGTGTATATTTGTTTCAATAGTTCATTTTATTACAAGATAAAGAACCCATCTAACTCTGTGAGTTTTAAAAATATATTAAAAACTTACAGCATGAGAATATTAATTCCCAGTTCTATAAACAAAAATTCTATTTCTACCTTAGACTATATACCTTCCAAACTGCATAAAGCTAAATGTATCATATGACTCAGACCCGAATGCACTGGAAGAGATGGATGAATTTTCAGCCTTTCTTGGGAAGCCCAAGAATTACAACTTGGTTTGCCAAGTCCAAAGGCAAAGTCCAAAGTCCTGTGTCCTACCAGGAAGGGAGCAGGAGCAGCCCCAGGGAGGGAGGCAGAAAGAAGCCTGCAGGTGGGAAAACACACAATAAACATAATCATCTGATGTTACACCTGTCCTCTCCAAGGAGCTGTGAGATACAATGGCTCTCACTAAGGCAGCTCACATTCTGAATGACTGGGTTTTCTCTGTTTTCTGGAAATTTTAACCCTCTGTGGTTGGCAACAAAATGACCATGGCCATCTTTGCAAGAACCTGTTTTTGGCTTCTGGTCAGCAGTGGGCGGCTCTTCCAAAATTCACACCCACCCACTAAGCTGGATCAGACCCTCCCTGGTACTACAGGGTGATACTGCACTGCCCACAAAGAGCCCAGACACGTTCCCAAGCCAGGGATTTCTAGATGATTTGGTGGATGATTGCTCTCATTCCACCAGAACATCTCTCCCAAAGATCCATTCAGACTGCATTCCCAAAAACTATTTAGCATAAAGAAGATGTAACTAACAGCCATGCCTGGCCTGGAAAAGCACAAAAGCAAACAAGGCTATTCTGATTATATTTGCTGCCTTCTGAGTATCAGCTGTTATTTGTGTGTTAAAAAAATAAAAATTATGTAAAGCCAGAGGGAAGAAACAATGTTATGAACATCAGTGCAGTTGAAGGAACACCATGCAGTCAAGGCAAACAACTCATAACTTTTATATCATTCTTTTATCAGCTATTAGGTGAGTGTAAATATAACAGAAATCCTGAGTGAATTATGTATGAGTCCTATACTGAAAACTGTGTGTTTCTAATGATTAATTTACCCAAAACACAGCCCACTCTGCTATAAATCTATTACTCCACACAGAGATGTGATCTTAGACACATACACTCTCGCACACTCAACTCTCTGTGACTGTTGTTCTGCTTTTTAAAAGCTATTAAGCTAAATTAGTGATGCTGCATCCTAAGGTGCAGACAAGAGAGAAAGTGAGCAGGAGAGGAAAATGTCCCTTATGCGGGGGCACAAATAACAGAATAACAAATAACAATAACAACAAAATTAGCTTAAGAATGTCTAATCACTTAAGATCCCAAAACAAACAGTGCAATGAATTGCTTCAGTGATTGAGAAACACTGTATTGAAAGAGCCAGGGAAGACAGTGAGGTTTTTATAAAGGGTAAGAAAGAGAAGAAAGTAAGACAAGAGAAGTGACTAGGCAGGTGCAAGGTGGGTGCTGGGGATTCTCACTCGGATCCATAAGGGATACTGCATAATACTTGTTTCTCATATGGAAAACAAAACAAAACAAAAAACAAAAAAAACCCAAACAAACAAACAAACAAACAAAAAAACCAAAACACAACAAAAAAGTAAAAATACTTATTTGTGAAAAGATATATTCCCAGCTAGTAAGTAACAGCTGAGCAGCACTCCTGCAAACAGGGGTGGTTCTCTATTTCTGTTTCATCACTTAAGCAAATCAAGGGTAATTAAAGGTAAACCTACTCTATGACTGACATCTCCATTTGTGTGATTTGCACTTCCTGGGCTCAAATAATCCATCCCAGAGCCATGATGCTGTGTGTGCTGCTCCATGGCAGCACAGTGGGACACTCCAGGAGCCTCCACACTCAGTCTGTACAGAGTGGCAAAATGAAACACTCTGCTTTAGCAAGAATTAACTAGATGGTATCCATTTTACATATTTCCTTGTGCTTTTGCTGTAAGGATGGTTGGATGACAGGTTTCTTTCCATGTGCTGAACCTTTGGGCCACCAGCAAAGGCAGGAAGGCTCTGATCAGCATGGTTTCATTGTGATGAGTTATGAAGGGGTATTTGGAGGACAGCTGTAGATCAGCAGGAAATTTTGGGGTGTTGGGAGCAGTCTGTACTAATCTACAGACTTCTCCCTGTCCATATCTGTCCAATCTTTAAAAGGCTTTCAGATAAGGCTCTTGCCATGCTTTCAGAGAGCTCCTGGCTTTCTGGGTTTAAAAAGAAAGCTCTGGCTTTCTGGCTCCTTGGGTTTAAAGCCTCAAGTGCTGCCCAAACAAAAATAGTAGAATAAACATGGTGCAATTGATATGCTGGGACCCTTCTATCTGTACACATAGCAGCATCAGATGCTGTGTCAGTGATGGATTACAGCCTCAATACAGAGGCAGTGAAAGCAGGAGACGGACAAAAAGCTGAGAGATATCACCCTCGTGCTTGATCCACGTGGCCTCAGACAAGGGAAAACCCAAACCAAATACATCAAAAGAGTTGTCTGAAAGCCAGTAATATATTTTGCAGTGTATCTGCTGTAAGCACCAGTTTACACCTCATGCTGAGCTTTAGCTTAATTCTTTGCACCTGAGATTGCTATTTTCAAATGAAGGGAATTAACCTGTCAGACCATTAATGTTTAGGGAGTGCTGCTTTGTTGACACTGAAGCCAAATGCTTCAGTAAGTGATGTCACGCAAGCTGCAGTTTGACATTTTGTAAACCTCTACCTTATTCCTATTAGAGAAAGCAAAATTCTCTGTATTCCTCAGGGAAGTACCCAATGCTCACTTTTTATGGCTGACTGGTACATCTATCAAATACTTCTAGACAGAAAATGTGTTATTTGGAAGCTTTAATAAACATCAAAGTCCTCTGGCACTAATGCAAATCCTGCTGATTTTGTTCTGCTCTGAAACACCTTTCCAAACAATTCACTGGCCGTGCTGTCAGAAGGAAAACTTCACTATCACTCAGTGCTTGTGATTTCATGAATCTGTTTCCCTGGAAAAGGTATTTTTCATTTTTACTGCCTGGTGTCTTATCTGTATGAAGTATGCACAGGAAAAGTGGCCAGCAATGTACATTATAAAGGCTACCATGCACCATCCTTGGTGATGGATGCAGTCAAGTACATTTTTTCTTTTTCTTGGGTATTTGTATGCACAGGTTTTCTCTGATAACTTCTTGGAGACACTCATGTTTCTATCACAAGACCACAGGATCTGCCACAGGACAGCTTTGTCCTCTATCACAGAGAACATTGCCTATGGCTACCTGTTCTCTCAAGAACATCCCTACTCAGGTGTGTGATTTTAACAACAAGGAGAGCAGAGGGTATGTACACACACACAGAGGGAAGTAGTTCTCATGACATTTCCAATCCAAAAGCAAGAGGAAAACACCATAATTCTCCCCAGACTGTGTCCTTCCACATCCTCAAAGGCGTCCAGAGAAATCCTCTGCAAAACACTGCTGATTTACAGCACTTCCCCAGCTTGCACTTGAATTGTGGAGTCTCTCATATCCTCTTGCTGAGCACTAAAGGACAACACATGTAATTACAGTAAGCAGGAGTATTTATTATTGTTAAGGATGTGTGTAATGGTTTGATAACGATGTGCTGTGCCTGTTATTCAGATGTCATTAGGAGACCTCTCAGACATCTCATTAGTAGACCACAATATACACCCTAAGGGCATTACTGCAATTATAAAATGTTAACTTCTGAAGAGGAAAACATGCACACAAGGGAGAGACAGTACTTCTAATGGGGAAAGAAAACGTCAAAAAGGAGTAAGAAACTTCACACAGAAAACTCTTAAATTAGTCCAGAAACAACAGATTAAAGGGAAATATTTACAACATGCACATGTAGACCTAATCCTCCAGAATTTAATGAGGTCAAAAGTACTCCATTTCATAGATATAAAGGTTTGCAAAAGAATAGTTGGATTTTTGTTATTATAATCACACACATATATAGTGTCATACACGTATGGCACTCCAGAAAACAATACAGTCTTCCACTACTGAGAGTGAAATTGTACCACATAATGACACAATGGCCAGGCTACATAAAGTGATAAACCCAATTCTTTCCATGTGACACACAGGGCAGATGAAGACTCCATTGCCTATTGCACCAACCTGCCCAAACAACCATAGCATTTGACACAACCTCTTAATACACCTTGACATGCCTATAAAAGGCAGCAGCAGGATTTACAACTCTGAGGGCTCCAACAGAGAGAAAAACACAAATTCATCTACTCTAACTTCCTATTTACACCACAAATCCACATCTTTGCTTCTTGTTCTCTCCCATCAGAGCCCAGGCAACATAAACAAGAAGATTTGTATTTCTGCTCTAAATCCATGTCATGCAACCAATCAAGCAACAGAATGAATAAATAAAAGCTCGCCAATGCTGCAGGCTGAATTTTGGGGATGAATTCCTCTCCTCTTTCTCTGTGGGATTTTTAAAAAATATTTTCTCTTGAGCACTATAATGATGGGACATTATCTGAGCACTGGAAGTACTTTACTACTGACAAGTCAAATCACCTTTCTGCAGCTCAGAGTACCAGTTCTGGAGTAGATCTGCTGGAGGCCTGTCAAGATAACAATATCCCCACACCAACTGTTGGCAGTGGGATTTTTCATTATTATGTCACTAAAGTACTGAGGGAAGCTTCTTACCACAGGAATAAGGGGAATGAAAACATACTTTTCATGAAGATTTTCAGCACTGAGAGTGCCATATTCCATGATAAACCATGAATGACAAATCACTGTTTTTTGATCCATGAGAGCACTACATTGAGAGGGAATTAGCACAGTTTAAGAACTGGGACAAAGGGAGCAATGGCCCCAAGGGATCTGCCTTGCCAAGCTGGCACTGGCACTTCTGTCAATCTTGCAGGGCTTCAGCTCATGTTCTGACTCAACAGACTCCCTCTAGAACTCCATAAAGAAAGGGGCTCCCCAAATTTCCATCTCTCATATGGACGTGAAATGCCTCGCCCATGGCAACACATCCCCAGTATCAGAGAGGGTTTGGAGGCTAGAAAAGAAAGATGGAAGAACATAAAAGCACATCTCTAGATTCACCCCAAAGAAGGAGTTTAAGCCATTTACAGGACAGCCTTCAAAACATTTTCTATCTTGTTCCCTTCCTGCCCAAATGGCACTGCAGCAGACCCCCAACTATGAATTTGTTTCACATCCCAGGAAATCCTTTAATTTCATTCTCTGCTCCACATTCATACCACTCAATATTTATTTCAAATGCATTAACTGTAACACAAGTGACAGATCCAAACGATGCATCCTTTGGCTCCCAGGGCTCTAATGAACTGACATGGCTTCGTGCCCTTATGCTCAGAGTAACCTTTAAGTGTCACAAGGGTTTGGGCTTATTACCAACTCACAGCCAATCTTCATCGCCACAAATCCCACCTAGCTGTTTCCAAACAGCACAGGATCCAAATGAAACTCAAACCCCTGGAGAGGATAAAACTCGGAGGTTTATTACAGTGGAGTTTAAAATTCAATATTGAAGCAGAGCAAAATGTTAAAATGCTGCACAGCTTTAGCTGTTTTTTGCTCAAAGAAGCAGTTAGGTAACAGTAAGTTAGGTTCAACACAGTTTTACTGACATAAATTCTATTTGTTGAGGGCTCTAAAGAAGAATTGATACTTATGCCTTGCACTTCCAGAAACAGGGTACCCAAAGTAATTTTCTTTCCTTTTCAGGAGACTAATGCAGCTCAACCTGCAGCATGAGGCAGGAATAAGTCACTGCATTGCTCAGCACCTGTGCTGGCATTACAATGAGAACAAAGGTCTGGATACTAAGTACTCTGAGAGTAGTTAAGGTTTATGTAAGGAAGCCCTTCCTTCATGGCAGGTTCTGTAAATAATAAGGCTTGTTGATAACGCACTAGTTTTCTCAGTGAAAACCTTCCCATATCATCTGGGTCTTTTGCTAACACAACCTGCAAAGCCTCAGTGATAATGAGACTCAAATCAGTCTTACACAAATGCTATTTTTTTTTATTTTTTTTTTTTTTGTCTTTAGCACCACATAGGAAATGAGTGAACGTTCCTGTTCAGGAGGATGAACCAAGGAATTTAATGTTGTGAGACAGTCCCTCAGTCATTTCAGGTCTTTCTAATACACCATGTGGTTTAGTGATATACAAAGATATATCATTCTAGGTTTCTTCTACTAAGCTGCTTGAAACGTGACAAAGTAAAAGTAAGAATTAATATTCAAGCTTTAATTAAAATTTAGCCAAAGCACATGGAGGTGATGAAATCAACTTGCACACCATTGATCCTCATTAACTTACAGTCCTGCCCAGCTTTTATGCATCTCAAAACCACAGCAGGCAATCAAAACAGCACCAAAAGTCTCCCACCTTTATAATTTTGCCTTTAAAGGAAGTGAAAGCTAACATATGTAGGCTGCAATTACAGGGTGATCACATTTTTCTCCCCTTGTCTGCTCTTTTTACAGAGGACTACTCCCACTCTCCTCAGCCCAGTTTTACCACGAGGGACTATCACTGACTTTGCTGGATTTAGTCTTCATTTGCAGCACAGAAAAGATGACTGGAATCAAGATCTGTGTTTATTTCAAGAGCTGTTTCCTGCAGCCAATAAAAACTAACTAACTAATTAACTTTTACAGATGGGTAATGCGATGGTTGGCTCTCGCAATTAAGGAATGAAAATGATGTGCATGTTAAGAGAAGTTGTACTGACTTATAGTTACGTTACTGTAATTTGTTCTCCCCGTAGTCCTCTTTCCCCTCATGCACCCGAGCGCCGCACTGTTCGGGCAGTTGGGGGTGAAGGAGGCGGGGCATCACAACACCTGACTGCCAATCAAATTGCAGGAGAACAGCTTCCACCAATGGATGGTGAAGAAGAGCTGATTGACAAGCTGTGGGAGGGGCCAGCATTGCCTGATGCACACCCCCTCAGGGACGTAAAAGGCAGAGCGGCCATTTTGTGAGTGAGCCGCTGGCTGAGGGTGACATGCTCCTGGTGCCCTGTCTCTTACCTTATTCGGTCCTTTGTGGTGTTTTGTTAAGGTGTAATAAACCTCTGAAAATTTTAAAAAGTGAGCGTAGTTTCTCACTCCCTCCCTCCCTCCATTTTCCCTGTTTAATTTCCAACCCATATAAGATACAAGTGTGGTACTTTCGTCTCCTTGGGCTGGAATGACCTCTATAAGAAAAAAAACCCAACATTCAGACCATTATTCATAGCTTTGTCTGCATCCACATCAACAGATTGAAAAAAAATTAACCATTCCCTCTGTTGGCTGATGCCAGTCACATTAAAGGGACAAAGCTCCCAGCTCAAACTTACCCAAGCAAGTAAAGTAACATCTTGAGCTTTGTTATTTTTAATACAATGGCAGCCAAATAGCTGAAGACTTTAAAACCTAATATTCTAAAATTTTATGCTTCATATACTAGAATTTGTAAAATCAGAAAATGTTTTGAGCTGCAATCGCTGAAGTAGAAAATATATCTATGGCTGTCAGATAAATTTATTTTCAGCTGTGAAAAAAATATATTGCTATCTCACATAAGGCAATATCCTGGCATCCCAAATACACCAGCCAACAGCCCATTTGTCTAATTTGTATATCAAGGATATTGCATGTGGCCCATATATGAAATGTGATGGTGGTATTTTTGAGTAGATTTGTTGCAGCAGTGTAAACTCATTGACTTTTATAAAAGCGAAATAGAAAGATTACACACCTGGATCTCTGCTAAGGGGTGCTGAAGGTCACCAGCAATGCCACCTATGCAGTTGGAGATGTTTGTACCACAGACACAGTGAGAAACTACAGAAATGCATTCCCCCACAGTTGTTTCCTTGCAAATCACTGTGCCCAGCACTTCTTACCTCCCACATCCATGGAAAACACAACATACACTAAGGCCCTGACCAAACCAGCAAATGTCAGAGGAGCAGCATCTTTAATAATACTCATTAAAATCTGATCATTGTTTCCTATGGCACACAAAGAACCCAGACCGTTCTGTGGCTGTGCCACTCAACAGGTCACCTTTTTTCCATGTCTTTGAAAACCTTATTTAGTCCTTGTGACTTCCAGCTCATTCACTCCCTTCTGATAGAACCTGCTGTTCCCTCCATACTTCCAGACCTGAGGAAACTGTTATAGGAAACCTTGGGCATTTCCTGCCCTGGAAAGCCAGGCATGGTCTCCTCCTGCAAATGAACAGCCTTTCCCTGCAATGGAGCTTTTGTCTCAGAAGCTTTGTGGCATATTATGGCATAATTGCTTTCTTACTGATATTCAAATGTCAAAACTTTAATTCATTACATCTTACAAAAGAATTCAATTTTCATGTCAAGTAGATCTCCATGGTATTCAGGTTCCCTACCCATGGCAGGGGGTTGGAATGAGATGATTTCTAAGGTCCCTTCCAATCCAAATGATTCTGTGGTTCTTTGATTCTAGGTTAAAAGACATTTTAAGGAAGTTAAGCCTGAACTTAAAAAAAAAAAACCAGCCCATTATTAGAAACCAGAGAAATAGAGAAATAAATTAGTTTTCCCAATTTTAATTTATTAAATCCTTAAAAGCCATTTAGGAAGGCTTTATCTGAGAAGGGGTCATGCTCCATGACCACACTTTTTCCATGGGCACATAGTTGTAATTGAGGGAGGTGTAGTTAACATACATTTGGCCAATACCTCATTCCATGGTACTTCCCACATGCTCCCTTGGCTGTTCCTCTGTGAGGGAGGGATGCAATGAATACCTCAGGTAAAAACCAAATCACATACTTCAGGATGGTGATAATGGCACGTTTAAAACAACACCTAGCAGAAGTACCTGCAGATGGGACTGAGTCATAAAAGAAGAGACTACAGCTGCAGTATTTCCTTCAAGGAATGCTGACAAAGTACAATTGCAGGAGCCTTGGCACTAAGTAGGTTGACAAATCAGGACACTTCTCAAGGAAAGATATCACCAACAATATCCTCCATCATTCCACCATGATGACACTGCTGTGAGACAGTGTCAAGCCTTGTGGAGGTTGCACTAGTAAATAAAAAATGGGAGCAGTCCTCAGCATCAAGCATGAAACTAACCCCTTAGCTCCAAAGTCATCAGCTATTGTTTATCTGCACATCAGCTTTTCTAATGCACTGCCTATAAGCTTGAAAATACCCCAAATCTGTATCAAGAGGTAGGGAGAAGGAGTTGAGGCTACCTTTTAACAGTGCTTTTTCACAGACATTAGGAGACTGCCTTGCACTATGAGACTGCAAATGCAGGTTTTGACTCTAAAACAACAATGAAATAATCAGCTGCATCTCTTAAATAGGACCTGGAACATACATTGATCTATATGGCTAGGATTATTTTTATGCCTTACAAGTTCAAATATGAAGTTTAACTGAAGATCACTCAAACACACATCATGATTCAGACCATGAAGACATTGAATTCCATTATTCCTCCTCTCTGCTAAGGCCAGAACTAAGGTTGGGGAGCATCATGACCTAGAAACTCAGGAATTTTTTAATCAAAACTATCATGATCTTGGTGGCAGCACATTGCCCTAAATTCAACCATTTCAGCAGGGCATGCATATTGTGATAATACCTTTATATACATTTATGTACACACATATAGCGCACACACAAGGACACAGTGGAGCAATAGTAGGGCCCAACTCTCTTTGGGTCTGAGACAGAAGGACACAGGGGAGCTGCTTGCTGGCAGATGCAGCACTGGCAGCCTTACAGTCAAAAATCATGCCCTAAAGTGCCAGCCAGGTCCATAATAGGAGTGAACCTTGGGACACAGATCTGCTTTTGCAGGTGAGCATCCACTGCATGGGAAAGCTTATGTGCTCAGAAAAACACATTCCAGATTAGAAAATAAGAATTTTAGGAATGGAACTGTACTGCTTTTCCTTTAATGCTGTATTCCTAGGGAAATATTAGTATTTTCTGCAGAAAAAAGGCATGTAATGAGTCAGAGCCAACAGCTTTCAAAACACCTAGTTTGGACTTGTTTGCTTCATTATTTTTTTCCCTCTGTAATGTTTAAATGGTGTTCTTCAGCAGGGATCCATCCCCATCTACTCATGCCATGGAGAGAAAGTCACATTTTCACCCTTCCAGCCTTAAACTCTCCTAACCTGAATGCTGGCAATACCTGGAAACAGATGTCTTGGCAGGAGAGCTGTTTATGTTTGACACTTGCTTTAAATGCAGAGCCAAAAGAAATTTCATTTCATTAAAATATATAATTAGAGATTCTTTTTAAACACTGGAAAAAAGTCCCGTCTTGTTTTGGATAAAGAGTTTCTGCTTCTTTGACTTGAAACAAAAAGAATCTGTTTTGGCAATCTCCCACCACAATTATACATCAGTTGTTAAAAACATCTTGAAAGGCACAAAATTAAATGAAACACTTCTGGAGCCAATTTGCACATGTATTTGTTTTCTAAACAGTATTAAACTCATATCAGTATCTTGACATGATAATATAAGCACATCAAAGTCAACAGAAATAATGAGAAATGGCCTTATTCATACCATGATTACTATCTGTATATATTACCAAAATACGGGTGGTCATAGCTCCTAAATAACATAATGGAGCTAACAGATCACAAAATCAGACTGAAATTAAAACTAAATATAAAGCCAAGCCCTTCAGTGACTCTATCCAGTCGACCTGCAAGAGGGGCAATACTTCAACATCCAAGTCATGGCTACTTGGAGCAGACAGGAAACATCCTTTACTTGTGTAAAATCTATGCTTTATTGATTCCTCCTTAGTGCAATTATTCAGACACAGCAAACATGCTAGCCTGTAAAATGCAGTCTATAGAGCTGTGTTTGCAATCACAAGCTATGTTCTCTGCAGAACCCCTAAAACATAAACCAGGTTTTTAGCTGATACAGCACAAAGGCAAAAGTTCAGTATGCAATGCCTGTCAGTGTCACCATTCCCATCTCTGATACTCAGTAAGCAGGCATGCACATTGCTCCATATCAGTTGCACTCTTCTCCACAGCCCTGCTCAACAGGCTCATGTGCTGAGGAAGAAGCGGATGTGATCAGGGCCACAGCATGGCACTGGGACCCACCACCACATTCATGTCAACATACACAGCCCCTGCTTCCCCCACCTTGAGCCTTGAGCTATCATCAGGACCTTCTCAGAGAGCTGCCTTTGGTTTTAGATGGTCATGATTTTTTGGAGTGGAAAAAGCACAACTCATGGGTTAAATCAGTCTGGTGGTTCAGGAGAAAGGCATGATGCTATCAAGTGCCCTTTCAGGGTGCTGGAGGTGTGGAAAGCACAAAACAAATTAAAACATCCACCAGAAAAAACCCTTTCCTGTGATGAGAGCACCTAATGAGTTTCAGAGCCAGCCAGGGTGCCACACGTATTGGAGTGAAACATTCTCTCTCACAGTCCCCAGACCGCACTGGGCTGACTGAGAAATAAATAGAGATTACTCAAGTTCATAATTTGGTCTGCAGAAAACAGCACAGATAAAACATCAGGACCATCAAGAAGGGCAAAATTGCTGGTAAGACAACAAAGTTTTGGAAAACATAGTTGGAAGTATAGAATGAAACATGACAGAATTAACTAATATTGTCAGTGACACTTTCTGGTGGCTGGGTACTTCCAGCAGTGTTTTCCCCCCCTGCTTACAAATAAAACATTAAATTAATAGAAGTAGAAAAATACACAGTTCAATTAAATGTTCACATTAATCCAGGGAGTTAAGACACATAGGGATTGAGATGATCTGTGTGGACCAAGACAAACATTTCCCAGCCCAGTAGCTGGAATAAAATCTCTTTTAAAAAATGCTGTAGTCTTGCAGGGTAACAAACTTCCAACAGTCTTCCTATAGAGACTTTTTCCTCCCAATTATTCCTAGGGACACTGGGCTTTCCTTGGTGGAGTCAGCCACCATGAAAAGATAGAGCATCCCCCTGACCTGGCCCAGCATCCACTCTCCTCTGTTGCTGGCACATTTGTGCTAGAGCAGAGGGTTTTACAGATGCCAGAAATGAAGCAGAGCAAGGTCAGGAGGACCTAGTTTACATAGTAATATGTCTTCAGAAAAGTCGGCTGTTCTTCCACCTTTATTTCCAATTTAAGAGCATCTCTTTTATATGGACAATGAATAAGGAGCCATGTAGTAATTCACAGCTGCCCTTCCTGACCTCTGAAACAAATCTGCCATTAGAGGAGATTGGATGCTGATTTCCAGGGCAGAAACCAGCACCGTTGTTAGAGGGTAAGTGCTAAGGACCCAGAACCTGGCAAGCTTTGAAATGACCCTGACTCACTGCAAGGAGGCTGCTAGCACAGGCAGTGAACACTGAGCCCAAAGAAGAGCTAAGGCTAATGCCACATATGACTTCCTCATGCCTCTGTGGCATCCTCAGAAGAACACACTCCATGAAGTCACAGTTCTCAGAGAACTTGGCATCCTTCTCTCTCCTGACAGGAAAAGTGCTAAAAATTCAAAACATAAAAATATTTTTTAAAGATATGTCCATTTTCTAAATAGGTAACCAAAATGCTCTGGTGCTCACAGGAATCAAGCAGCTCATATCCCTAATACAGGCAGATGATCGCCTCATCAAAAACCAAAAGATAATGTCTTTTGAGACAAGACAGAGCAACATCCTCAACATCTGTCAAGGATGAACTGTCCATGTCACAGGTGATAAAGCTCTTTACTACCAGTGATGATTGAGGTCTTAACATTGGCACAGGTTACCCAGAGAAGCTGTGGCTGCCCCATCCCTGAAAATGTTTCAGGCCAGGTTGAACAGGGCTTGGAGAACCTGGTCTAGGGAAAGATGTCCCTGCCCATGGTAGGGCGTTGAAACCAGATGGTCTTTACAGGTTCCTTCCCATCCAAATAATTTTGTGGTTCGATGAGTAAGAATACAAAAGATTACATGGCAGCAGGACCAAAAAAAGGTGCTAAAATGAACAATAAAATGCAGAAGGGAAACCTGAAAGACAATCTCAAACATCTTAATTAATATGAAAATCTTGAAGAATGAAACACCATAAATCCAAGCTGTATAGTCATCTGATTAAGGTCTGCTGCATTGCACACTGCAGAAAAATAAAAATGGTTTTAGTCTGCAAGCACATTCAGAACATGAGAACACGGTTTTGCTTTCCAAGATAAAGTAGAAAATTATTCAACTTAACAATCAAATGGGAATTGGGGACCCATGCTGAAGCTGTTACCAAGGACAGAGGTGCCTGGCTCACGCACTGATATTCTGGAAAAGAGATAAAGTAAAATAGTGAAAAAAGATCCAATCCTTCTCTGTCTTTAAAAAAAGAGCATCCATATTTCCTCAGCTACTCCTGCTGACATGACAAGTCTCCTCTACAAGGTGTGCCCACCAGATCTAGACCAAAATTAGAGAGGCAAGAGGGAATGAGGAGTAAAACATGTAGGTCAGGAGGGCTGGGATGTGGCTTCCATCTGTCCTTCAAGCTGCTTGTGCCCCAACACCCATCACTCCTCCTCTCAGGGCTGGAAAACCAAATGTAACCCAACCAAGCATCTGTGCAGCAACAGCTACAGCAGAAGCTGGATCTAGGTCCAGTACACAATAAATGCTGTCCTTCCCTGGGGACATCCAAGAGAAGCAGAGGCTTTCCATTCCTCTTCCAAGTTCTGGCACCTAAGTTGGCTGGCTCCTCCTGTGCAATGGCACAAAGTTGTTCCCAGAGCACTGGGACATAATGAGATAATCTCCAAATCTTTTCATATATAATGACTCTCTGTTATATCAGTTCTCTAGCATCTCACAAAATTCAGCTCCAGTCTTGACCTTCCACAGACAACCTCAACAGAGGCTCAAATTTCATGAAAACCACCATCCAGCTCTGCACCACTGTTTGTGCAGTTTGGTTGAAGTTAGTCAGAAAGTTCACAACACAAAATAGAGCACACTGCACTGGTCCACAGTGCAGTGATCCACAGTGCAATGATCCACAGTACTAGGAAGACATTTACTTGAACAGTAGCGAGGCACTGGCACCTTGCACAGAGAAGCTGTGGATGCCCCATCCCTCAAACAGAGCCAGCCCCATCCCTCAAGCAGCCACCTGGTCTAGTGAAAGGTGTTCCTGCCGATGGAAGAGGGGGTGGAACTGGATGCTCTTTGAGGTCCCTTCCAACCCAAACCATTCTGGAATTCTCTGGCCATTGAGAACCACAAACCAAGGTCACACCACTCTAAGTCCCACCTCCCTGCACAGAACAGAGCACAAGTCATTAAGGGACTGTTGTTTCCAAGCTGCTCCTTGCACTGGTATCTCCCCTGGCAAACCAGTGAGATAAAGAGTTGATAAGGATATGGTTTCCGTATCAGTGTATGCATTACCCTGTGTCTGCAAGGAGCCAGTTTTGTTTTCCACTTAATCTGGAGATATTATCAATAATGTCATCTTTTTGTGGCACTGAAAAACAACAGAAGGTCAGCCAGGGCTAACACTGAGACTCTTCCATTAATTCATGAGATCGTAAAGAGAAAGTCACATAGGGAAGGGAGAGCACTTCTCTGGATGTGATTAGGAAGATGCTATTTTCAAAATTACTATAAAACTGAACAGCAAGAGAAGATTGTACTTGATCAGAGAAATAAAAGAAGTGCTACCGTGGCCATTCCTGTGTGTTTCAGAACTCACTTTATTTACATCCCACACTTTCTCCAGAGATTATGCATACAGGCCTTACACATACTCAATTCAGATAATCTGAAGAGATCTTTTAAAAATAAATCCAAGCCAAGATTTTTTCAGAGTTTTCCATTCAGTGAAAGCATCTGCAGGTTGGCACCACACAAAGCACATGAACAGCTGCCCCTCTCCTGAAACACAGCAAAATTTACTGTACTGAGAGCAAATATTTGAGTTTAAACTGTGTTCCTTGAAAGATGCATCATATGCATGACATACATCTATTTGTACCCAGCTTGAGCGCCTGCATTCAAAGAATTGAAGTGTCCAAATCTCTTCAATAAAACTAGCTTTGCACAAAATGGGTGGGATTTTCTTAAGGGCTATTTTCCCATTTCCTGAATGCTTATTTTTGTTTACAATCATAGGACAGCTACAAGGCAGAGCACAATGAGAAACAAGGAATCATTCAGAACAGACTCTGAATTTTCAATGTAATATTTTAATTAACCCATAATTCTCTTCAAAGCTTTATAAAACAAAAGGGTAACTTTTTATGAGCAAGATTACTATTTAGAAAATAAAAGTATCATCAGACTTCAGACATATGCATGAATTTCACCGAATGAAAACATCTAAAAAATTTTAAAAAGCTATCACAAAACACAAAACAGGGTCAAGTGCGCTAAAATTAAAAACATTTTAAATCTTTATTTTGTTTTGCAAACAAAGGCAACATAGTGTGAATAGAGAGAATTTCACTGTCAGTAAAACCAGGCAAAGTTCTACAATCAAGCCAACATACTTATTTCCTTTAAAAGATATCAGTAAGTATCTTTTAACAGGGCTACCTTACTGTTCAGATTCACAGAGAAACCCACTGCAACCCAACCTGCCGCACATCAAAAAGTACCAAGAAAAGTATTAACAGTTTGGGTGTTGATTAAGAAAAACAACAGATGAGAAAATTGATGCCAACCATCATATTTATAAAATTATAGAATACTTTGGGTTGGAAGGGACTTTTAAAGACCATCTGGATCCAACACTCCTGCCAGGGCCAGGGGCACCTGCTGCTAGACCAAGTAACTCCAAGCCCCATCCAATCTTGAGTGGAGTGCTTCCAGGCGTGGGAAGTCCACAGCTTCTCTGGGCAACCTGTGCCAAGGCTTCACCACCATCACAGAGAATTTCTTTATAATACGTAATCTAACCCTGCCCTCTGTCAGTTTGAAACTATTCCTCCTTGTCCTGTAACTCCAGACCCTTGTGCAAGCTCCTCTCCAGCTCTCGTGGCCAGTTTAGGTATTGGAAGGTGCTCTAAGAGCTCTCCAGAGCCTTCTCTTCTCCAGGCTGAACAACCCCAATTTTCTCAGCCTTTCCTTACAGGAGAGGCAAAAAGCCCATCTGTCTGTTGGCAGCATATCCAGATACACTTGAAGGACTTCAATGCCAGCTGGGAAGCCCAGCACTGTGCAGATTCGTGGATGAAGCAGGGATGGAATCTCCCCACCTGATCAATTCATCATCAATACACTGAAGGACTCCAAAACAGCTTTCCATTATTTCACTTTTGCCCTATTAGACTACAAAAACAAATGACAAAATTATGAAGTAAAAAAACCTCTACCCTCTGCCCACAAATATAAATGCATTTAACTGAAGACAGAGTTGTTCTGATCCTGCAAACATCCCCCTGACATTCCCAAGAGCTCCCTGTGCCCATCTCACAGGGACCAGAGCATCAGAACTGCCCTTTTCATTTGGATAGGCTTTCATACAATCAGACCTAAGAGCCAAGGAACAACCTTTTTCACTTTGTGATATGCTCAAACCAGTATTTGCCCTGACACAGGTTCTGAATTTTCCTGAGCTGAGTGGCGGGCAGGGATTACATGCTAATAGCAGTTGCTCTCTCAGACACATTGCAAGACAAATCTTTGTGACTAAAAGGTTTATTTTGTTGGCAGACTTGAGAGGGTTCATAATAAGTGATCACCATATGTCACCAATTCTTCATAAAATACAACAGAAAGAACATTTTTTTTCCACAGCAAAAAACAACCCACAACCATCAAAGTGTAACAAGAGCCATAAATACACTGTTCTGGAGTATCTTTAGCCATAGTATAGATTCACTTTTTCTGATACATAGATAAAACACCTACTGAAAAAGGAACAAGGCATTCTAATGTCAGTGCTAGTGACAAGCTCTTATGAACAGATACTGACTTCACCCCTGCCTCCAACACAACGATTAACACATCTACAGCAGCACACTTGGCTCCAGCCCCCAGCACTGAATGCACCCCCATCAATGGAAGTGGAAAGGACCAGAGGAAATGGCCTCAAGTTGCAAAAGGGGAGGTTTACATTGGATACTGGGGAAAACTTCTTCATAGGAAAGGTTGTTCAGCCTTGAACAGGCTGCCCAGGGCAATGTCACCATCCAGAATCACCATCCCTGGAGGCATTTAACAGATGTGTGGCACTTGGGTCATGGTTTAGTGGTGGACTTGCCAGTGGCAGTGCTGAGTTAATGGTTGGACTTGATCTTGGAGGGCTTTTCCAACCTCAGCGACTTTATGAAGTAACACAACCTTGCAACCCAAGAGAACAAAAGGACAGCTGGGAATAGGATGATGCATCTTCATCTCTTTTTAAAGAAAACATGCAAGAGGGTAAAAAAAAAAAAAAAAAAAAAGGAAAATAAGTTTGTCACACAGACAGTGTGCTTTCCTAGGGGAATTCCCCAAGATGATGCAAATTAAAGGCAAACTGCCATCTAAACATCTACTCTGGAGCCCTGGCATCCTGGCATCTCTATCCAGGGGGTTTAAGCTGAAGACCAGAAGGTGTTTTCTCTTGCTAAATTTTCCCTGGCAATCCAAGAGACAAGGCTTCCAGAGGTAAACTACACACTTCAGCTGCTTATATTGCTTTTCCTGTTTTCAGATCTCAAATCACATTTGGGCACTGTTTTCATTATCAGCACAGAAAAGTGTCAGAGTGACTGCCGTCCCAAATCCATCAGGACACGTGTCACTCATCCCTGGTGCAGTGACACATGCTGTGGGTATACAGGCTGCCGCTCCAAACATTTAATCTATTTCTGCCTCCGGGTTGCTTCAAATGAAAATATTCTGTGCACAAACAGTGCATTGCTGCATGCAGAGCTGTCAGTTATGTTTATTTCACAAGCAGTTTAAGACATGACATGAACTGAGTTGCTGGTAAGATTCTACTACAAGCTATCAAAGACTTAAGCAGACACCATCTATAACTACTTACTTTCATCCTCACCCTCGCTGATTCACCTCCCTGTTCCAGCAGCAAGCACAGCCCCAGCTTCCAAATCCCACTGACTGTCTGCAGAGCTGGTATTATTTGGGCACTCATAGAAACCAAAAGTCACCAGGAGAAACCCAAATTTGTGATGGTCAGTCAGCAAACCCAGGAGTTTTCACTGCACAGGGGACACCAAACTCAAACCCATGCCTTGCCTCCATGCAGTAACCTTTAGCCATTGGAAGACTAAGAGATACATCAATCTGAGGAAGTACTAAAGTGTCCACAAGAATTTAGGAACAGCTACTAGGATCCATCCATGTACTGGAAAGCCAAGAGCTCCCTGGACTTACTGCTGCCAAGTAATTCCATTTTAATAGAGGTTGATTTGGGATAAGCCTGCAGAATCAAATGGCAAAGCTCTGCTGTTATTCTGAGGCTTACAGAGATATTAAGAATTATCTGTACTCTGTCTGAGCTCACTGGACATACGGCATTGACTTCTAGAGCAAATTATGACACATCAGTTACTTTTTTTCAGGCTTCAGGGACTTGGGGTGCAAAACCCAAGAGGTCCTCTATGAGCATCAGCCCACAGCCCCGGCCTGCAGTTTGGTTTGCTGGAGCTGTACTCCTACTCCAGATGTAGGGAAAATGCTTAGCAAAAGTGTTTTATCTTAGGCTATGACCCCAGCAATTTCTCAGGATATCAACAAGTCCTCAGAAGAACCAGGAAAAACCACCTTCAGCTGAAAGCTGGAGGGTATGAGCAGTTAAACCAGAATCCATTAACATGATGAGACACTAGACAGAGCGCATGACGCTGTGGAATTTCTTTGTATTAAGAATATATTTGGCCACTTCTACACATGAATCCAGTCTGAAGATAAAGATTTATTTATTTAATATTAAGGGGTTTCTGCAGATGGTGTTTCAAAGCAGCTCCTTAAAAATGTAAATTTACCTGCGAGATATGAGGACACATTTTACACAAATAAACATATTCACATTTAATTTGCTAAGTTCTATTTACATACACTTTTTCACATTTTATTGCAGTGTAAGTGTTGAGGGCTTCACCAATTAAGGCTTTATCCAATCATAATAACATTCAAAAGCAAAAAATGAAATCCCAACTTCGGTAAAGTTGTGTAAGGCCCCAAAAGTCCAAATGCAATAAAAAACCCCAAATCTTTACATTATGTAAAAAATTACTTATTCATATTGCCTCCTTGATGTCTTTAAAACATGTGCTCAAAACCAGCAGTTGAGCTTCCTATGGGAGTTATTCATATAAAATTTTGGGTGAGGTTTGTGTGTTCAATAGATGATGGACATAAAAAGGATACATTCCTCCTGAGGAAGAATGAAAGCAGCATCTTCTATAACACCCCACTCATGCCCTGCACGTCTCCTGCATGCACGAGAATTCCTTGCTCCCTGAGCACGTGCCTTTTGTAACAGATAGGCAGACTTTGATGTCAGAGTCAGCACCCAGTGGATGAACTCTGGGTTTCCCTGTGCTGCACATGCTGCTCCTCAGTCTCCCCACAGAGCTGCTTTCAACACCAGCCACATATCTGCTGCTGCTTGCTGAGCACTGACAAATCTGGCTGTGCTGAGTCTGGCAAGGAGCTTTGTTTCCAGCTGAGACATCTTCAATTGCTCCTCACATCACATATTTCCTGTTGCTCCACAATCAGTACATCTGTGCTGTTAAGCTTCCCCAGAAAAAAAATGCAGCATCTTGAGTTACAGAAAAAAAATTGAAAAGCAGGGTGAAAAGATGGGGAAGAGAAGAAGTGAGAAGGTAAGACAAGAGGGAAAAGAAAGAATCAACCAAGCCACTCTTCCTTATCTACTCCAAGCATCTTGGATACACTTTCTTGTAGATCATTTCGATAAATCAGGATGTACAAGCCATCTCTAAAGGGCCCAAAGCAACCTTAGACACTTGTACCTGGCTTGTGGGGGCTCTGCCCAAACTACATTTGGTTTGGAACTAACTGGAATAAGCAGTTGCATACATTTTGCACTAACATAGTATTACTTTACATCCAGTCTTTATATGACTCTGATCTCCTACCTGGAAACTTTTACAGAGTAAGTGCAAGTTTGGGCTTTTGGAGGTTGTTTCCAACAGATGGCAGAAATTTAGGAAAAGTGCTGGTGTTTCCTTTTCAAAAACTGTCTGCTGAAGCTTCCAAAGACAGTTCTGAGCATCTTCACTTGCAACTGTCCCAGCAATAAATTACACAAAAGGTACATAAAGGGGGTTATTGAAGCATGCAAGCTTTGGAACTCACAAGAGGAAAACATGCATGCAAACAGTAAATAGGATGTTGTGAAGTTGCAGAATTCACAGAGCTGATTCACAATGCTCACCTGCAGCTTTTAGAAGCTTTTTCATTGGCATAAAAGGAGAATGTGCCTCCTCTTCTCCCTTATCTTGTAAGGAAGTTTTGATTTTAGCCTTAAGAAGAGCTGTAATGCCTCAAAGACCCCAGCTGGGCTGAGGATGCTCTCCCAGCAAAGCACAGGATGCTAAAAAAAAATGGTAAAAGGGAAAAAGAAGTGGAGATGGGGAAAAGAGGTCAATGAGGTTGGAGGAAAGCATGGGTTTATCATGGCGAGTAGCAGGCCAGAATTCCACCTTCTGGCCAAGCTGCTGAATCCTTGCCACCTGTCTGATTACATAATGCTTCCTCTAGTTTATACCTAACAGCTTGAAAACTGGTGTAGAACATCAAGCTCTAAATCAGTGCTGCATGCTGATACACAGTATGTCAGCATGTATTTAGGTAGTCACCAAAAGTGCTAACAGCAATTATTTAAAAATTATTACAGTTTATTCATGCAGAGAATTCCTTCTTGCACTGACTCAAATCCTCCAAGACAAGAATTTTTTTATGAGCTGCAGTTTTCCTTCATTTTCAACCTGATTTTGTGGTCTTTAACTACTTTAATTTAATTTTGGTTTAAAACAATGTACTTTATTACTGAAGTATTCATTTACAGTGCTGTTTTTAAGAGAAATTATTTAATGGAACAAAAATTAAAATATTTTCCTCCGAAGCATGGCATTTTTCAGTGTTCCTTTGGTTCTGCAGAAGCAAGAAGACTGTCCTGTCTCCTGGTGCTGCTGTTTAGAACATCTGACCACAACACCTGGCAACAGCATCCACAGAAAAACCAGTAAAAAAGCCCTTCAGTGCCCTTAGGCCTTTCACTCAAGAGGCAGATAGAAAAAAAGCTGCACAGCAGAGCCTTTTTATAGTGTGCAGTCTCCACCACCCAGCTTGATGGTTATAAGTCGGTTGCTAAAGGAAAAAATTATAGTGTATAAATCCACACAAGGACTTGAAAATAAAAATAAGGGAGTAGAAGAGAGAGCCCATTCCCATGGGCTTTTCTCCTGTGGCACAGGCAGACCTGGGATGCTGCAGTCAGCACTAACACAGGCTCTCTCCCTCAGATGAAGACAGCATAAAGAAAAAGTTATTAGTGTAATCAAATAGTGAACTATTTAGCAGCTAATTAAAATACTCAAATAATCAATTTCTTCAAAACAGTCTGCTAAAAATGGGTCAATAATACCCACGAAGAAAAGAAACAGCCTATTTTGTCTTTATTTGGTGCCTAGCACTGCACACCTAATGGCACCTGCCTGACAGGGATCCATGTCGCAGGCAGCTCCCTGAACTAGATCCCAGATCCCTCAGACCAAAACTTCAGACCAGTCTTGCATCGAAACTGCTGATGCCTCATCATACAAATAGTATACAGAAAAGTGTAAATCAACCTAAAACAGGGGGCATGGCAATTCTCCTCCCTATTTCATGCTAACAAAATAGATTTTTCCATTTGTCTGCACCTTTTGCTGTATGGATCAGCAGTGCAGGGCTGGAGCAGAATTTTTTATGAAGCCAGTGGGAGCAGGGAGCCACAGTGGCACTGGCTTCACAAAAACCTGCTTGTGTCATCCATCATCCTTCCAGCTCCTCGCTACTTTTAAAATCTGGGAAGAATTCACAGTACTAAAAGGCACAGAGGGAAAAATACTCCTTCCAGTTTCTATCTGTTACAGGTACTAAATTCCTACAAACAGCCCTTATTGACAAAAAGTTCTTTCTATCATTGGGCTCATGCTTTCCTCATCAAAGATGACTGTAAACTGATGGTGGAAATACAACAGCAATAAATCAATAGCTGATGTTTTACTTGCTCCATGCTTTTTTTGTTATGAAACATTTGGGGGGTTGTTTTTTCATACTCTAACAAGCATCAAGCCAAATGCAATAATGAAGGAAAATTAAGACCAACATCTTCCAAAGTGCTTGGGAGTTTCCTCACATAGAATCACAGAATCATTAAGGCTGGAAAAGACCTCCAAGATTACTTCACAGTATTTACCATTAATGTCAGAGCAGAAGCTATATAGAAATAATAATACTTTGTTTTAAACTTTAAAAAAAATATGAATTTGAGTGCTAACATGTATCTTAGAAACATGCACACTTCATGCAGCATATAAAGGCAGGACTTATCAGAGAAACTAATTCATAAATACAGCTCCTGTTTATTCAGTATTTGTACTGTCTCAAGAGAGATAAATCTCACCTGGTTTGGCTTTAGACAGCAGCTGCTCACTCAAAAGCTCATACAAACCAAGACTACTTATTAGAACATTATTTCTACAAGACTGCTAAGCATTTCCTTCAACACACTCAATTAGATTATTCTTCTACCTTTCTTTGAACAAGTTTTTAGAAGGTTTTCCAACTCCGTAATTCAAAAGCCATGACAAAAGGATACAAAAGAAGCCGCTGCCAAAGGATACAATGAGCAACAGTCATGTGCAGTGCTAGGATATAATTTCCAGTGCCCCTAAAAATGCTCTTCCTGCATTTTAATTAAATACTGGTATTTCTTTTTTGACAACAACAAACATCAATAATCCTATTCCCAGCTTCCTTTGAACTTACTGATTGCAGATGCCTGTTATCATCAGGCACATTTTTGAATTTGGGTAAAGCCAAATAGGTAGGTTTTTTATGCTTCAGAATACAGCTGAGGAGGACCCTGAGCTACCTGATCCTTTCACTGCTGATGCTCTCCTTTGCCCTGCACTGATTTTTTAAATTCCAGCTTCCTTTTACAGTTTATCTTTCCTGACTAGTGCTCCAGCAGCAATGCTGAGCTCTGTGTCCTGACTGACCAGCCTCTTTACATAGGCACCTGAAATATAGCTAAAAATATCTGTCAGGATATTTTTATATATGTCAGCTGCTTCTCATGGGCTGACTCCAGTTTATGTTTGGTTAGGAAATCCCCTCAAAGAGCATGGCAGCCTCCTGCCTGACCCTGGGCATATGGAGATTTCTGCTTGGTGACCAAAAAGAGGAGAAAATTAGAACCACAAATAAATGGGGAAAACTACAGAAGCTTAAAAAAAAATCAAGAACTATAATATCCCATTCGATTATCGTATAAATAGCCTATACTTTATCCTATACAATGATTTCACATTCCCAGATCAAAACATTTCATGAAGCATTTTGCAAATGTAGCTCCAGGATGTTTTCTGATCCAATGAACATTATGAGATGATCTGAATGAAATGTCAGTAAACAGGTTAAAGATATCTGGAGATGCAGTAATCCTAACTGATTACTTTGAAATGTCTGAGTTCTCCAGTTCCTTGTTGGGGACAATGACTTTCTCTGAACCCTTTCCAAGGAAGAGGAAGACAAGATTTGGGGATTCAATACTACGTCTTTTCTAAATACTGTTAGTATTTTATGTATGTTAGTGTTAGTAAAAATAAGTTATCTTCATGATACTAAGTTATTGCAAAAGAACACTTGCCAATGGAACCTAACTGCATTCCCTGAGCTCAGGTTACCAAAAAACTTCCACTTGTGTGAACAAGGCAGTACAGATGAGATGCCAGTACAAACTTCATGGGTATTACATGGGTGTAACAGTATCAAACAGGATAATGAAAAATTCCTTTAACAATTCTCCAATTCTTCATCTTTTATGAAAGTGATTGAAAGGAAGTGTTAAGTAGATAAATGCACCAAGATTCAAAAGATGAAAGAGGATAAAAAACAACATTATGAAAAACACCTCAGCCCAGTGCAGAAAATTTAAAAAAAAGCAAACAAACAAAAAAATCCCCAAATTAAAAAGAGACACAGTGTTTCTGAAAACAAAAAGAAGCAAATTGAAGAAATCCAATCTATTAGGAGACTGCCATCCTTTTAAGAAAGTGGTGATATGTGACTTGAAGAAAAAAAAAAGCCTGCCAAAAATCCCATCAAGCCAGAAAGAGGGTGGATTTGGGAGAGAACTGCTCAGGAGGGAAGGGCTCCAATGATTTTCCTGGGCTGGTTGTAGCTGGAGCAGGCCTGTGTGCTGCTTGTGCCACCTTTTGCAAAGGAAAACAAAGCATTTCTGTTTTAAAAGAGCCAAAGGAATTAGCTATAACTGACGAGCCTGGAACAGCAGCCTGCAACCTGTTCACATTTCTTAAGTGAGCCCAGAGTAACTGCACTCCAATTTTCCCCAACTCATTATGTAAAATAAAAGCTAGCTCAAAGCCAGCGTGGGGCCACCAAATGCCTTCATTAGCTTTCAATTCTGTTCCAGTAAAAATGCGGCCAAAATCTACTGAGTTCAGAGAGGCTGAAATTTTAGCCTTAACAGCTTTTTACTTCCTCAACACTATACAGCTTCATCAAGATTCTCTGCCAGTTAGTTTGGACCTAACAAGCCATTTCCCCATTAACACAAAACTCAATGTGTCCAGGAGCATTAAGCATTTTCCACAAGGCCCTGTTTTACAGTCACTCCAAGAATGGCAATGCCAAATTATGAAACTAAGACAGATGTTTTCCAGATGTGCTGAACACCTTACTTAAATGTTGGATGCAGAGCTCCTCAGAATGCTGTAAGGGTTGTACCAGCTGCATTTAGATAGGCTGACCCCTGAGTTTCTGCTTATGAGAAACTATTCCTAAGGAAAAAAAACTCAAGAAAATGGGCACATCTCACACATGCCTATAGGAGGGTGAAGGATGAAGTCTGAAGTCAAGGTAACCATTGAAGGGAACAAATGGGAAAGGAATGGGAAACCATGTATGGAGAGGTGTGTAGCATTGCAAGCACGACTTCATATTATCATTTTAAAATGGTTTGGATTGAAAGGGACCTTAAAGCTCATTTCATCCAATTCTAACACCCTGCCATCAGCAAGGACCTTCCGCTATCCCAGGCTGCTCCAAGCTCCATTCATCCAGCCTGTCCTTGAACACTTCCAGGGATACAGCTGCCACAGCTTCTCTGGGAAGCCTATGCCAGGGCCTCTCCACCCTCACAGGGAAGAATTTCTTCATAAAATCCAATCTCTGCCCTCACTGATGGTATTGAGTCCACAGGAAAGAGCAGCTCCCTCACCACACGCTACTGAGACGTGTCTGTACAGCTTACACAATGGAGTGTTTGAGACAGAGATGGTGCTCCATGCTGAGCGGACTGAAGTCTCTCCCCTCCCTCCAAGCACCTGCCCAGAAGCACCTGAACATGTAACACCCACCCCACAGTCCTGCACTCTCACAGCCTTTGCACAGCTCACAGTGAGTTCACAGCACTTGGGAGTCCTTGCACTAAGTAGGTATTCATGCCACTTCATTTTTTTCCTAGTTATTCTGGAATTCAAGTATAGATACTTGAACACTCACCATATGAAAATAGTACTGCAGCAATTTTCTTTTAAGACTCTTTTACAACTCAAGCCAGGAGAATGCAGAAGAATCCAGAGTACAGTTCCCTTCAAAGACTTACACATTACATGACATGGGACATGCAAACCAAAAATATGTATTTCTAAATCTTCTCCTCAACACAGCTCTGATCCAAAAACCAGACCAAATAGAGATTCCTGCAAGCCCCTCAAGAGATGCTGCTATTGTTTCCAGTTTATCTGCAAGGCACTCAGGTGCTGTGCCAAGGGTGAGCTGCACATGGTTGATCCAGCTGTCTGTCAGTCTTTATTCAGAGATAGAACTCCATATCAGTTTACTCTTTATGAGTAGCTATGTATACCCTTTATGAGGCTATGAGAATCACATTTCCAAACAAGATTTGCTTTAATTGGCTGTTCTGGTTTTCCCAGAGGATTATTAAGATGGGGCTTAGATAAGGCTCCCACTGATGCAGAGACAGATTCTCTAACCAGTTAGAAGTTAGAAAGTGGTGTGATTATTATGACATTGGGTACACCCAGGAGAAATCTCCCACAGACATGTGCAAAATTGATGGATCTTATTTTATCTACAAAAGTCTTACATATTTGTATGATTATCCAATACACCTATACATATACATTACCTAACCCTGACTGCCCCCACCCCCATCTCACTTCATATTAAAATTTGGCAAGCTCTGTGGTCCCTGGCCATAGTCCAAGATCCCCAGCCTGGTTCTGGCTGGTTTTGGGGGCCAGGTGCAGTTATGGTTTCTTCATTCTGACAATAACCCATCCTCCCATCCTGACACAACAAAGGCAAACAAATGATACAGTGCCTTGTTCTACTAGCCCGTTCACTAATAATTAACTGTTCTACATTGCTTCTATTCTAATCATTATATGTATAGCTTCTATCCCCTAGCTAAGATCTTGACCCTTTAATTCTTAATTCACCAGAGCAAGTAACTGCAAACCCAAAGTTAATCTGCTTTTCTAACAAATATTCAGGAACATTTGCTTCCTGGCAACACTCCTGTAAATAAACCAATTTGCTAAAATATTCATGAATAGCAAACTACAGGACCATGGATACAGCAAAATGCTTACATATGACAGTACTACTAAATATACACCACAAATGTTATCACAGTATTTGGTTTGCTCTAGATTAAATGAAAAAAAAAAAAAACAAAAAAAAACCTATTACTATGACTGTTGTCATTGCTAACTAATTGCCCTGTGCCTTCAGGATTCTTGTATGTGGCAAACACTGCAGAAGCACCAACATAAGTCACCAGCATCTCCAAATCTGCCACAATACCTCCTGGTGAGCTGCTGTGCCAGAACAGGTAAATAAGGATTAATAAATAAAACCCTGCTAAAATTTCATATATTACTCTGAAATAATTTGGAAAATGAAATCCCCCTCATTATTCCTGAAAAACAGCAAAACTCTCAACTAAATTGCCAGCATGGTAGACTAAAAGCAAGCAAGGAAGAGGAAAGCCCTGACAGATCCTGACGGGAGCCTGCAGTCACTTGCAAGCCCATGCCCTCCATGGCAAACCCCTTCCAGGTGAGCCTTTGTTCAGCCCATCAGGCTGTTTGCAGTGCAACCAACCCTCATTCAAAATGTAAATGAAAATGTCTTCCTTTGGACACATGACACCAGTCAACTTTTACTGCAAAGGTTACATTTAAATATTTAAATACTTAGATACATTTCAATTGTGATCTTCCTCTCCATTGCATGGCTCATTCCTTCACAGTTTTTTGACGAGAAGAGCAGAAGAGACTGAGCTACGTTTTACTCCATCACATTGGGTCCATTACCTTGGGGATATTTTTTTTTCACCAAGATCATTATGAGATGAGGAGGCTGCAATTGAACTTACATATTTCCTTTCCCTTCCAGAGCCACAAATCCAAACACAGGTCATCTCTTTATGCTAGGACAGCATCCAGGTGGCTTTCAAACCCTGTTGTCCTGCATGCCAAGTACAATCCCACATTTAAAGACACAATGCTCCTCTTTGGACCACTCATTACCAGTTTCATCCCTGCGTGGGCACAAGGATTCTGTGTTCTGTAGCCCTGGCCCAGCCATACCCCTCCTTCACCCCTGCCAAAATGTATAGAAAAACCAGCACATGCCAGGGGATTTTATAGGGACAGGGAATTTAGAGTTGGGATCATTTAACATGAATTCTAATGCCTTTTTCTGTGACCTTGAGAATGTCACTGGCTCTCCTCTAGACTGCAGCTGCTCCTCTGCAGTGGGTGGATTACTATTTTCCTGGCATGCAAAGGTGTTGTGAGGTCTAATTCATTAATCTTTGTAAAGCATTTTAGGACACTTGATGGAAAATGTAAAATATTATCAGTAAAGGCTTTCCATTTAAATCTCACCTGGAAACCTTCCTCTTACTCCTTAATTTGTGATTGATCCCCACTCAATTAGAGGTAATGGGATTTACTTGTAGACTCCAGCAGTGGAGCAGACCCCACGGGAAGGTGCCAGCAAGAGCAGCAGTGTTAATCCACAGGAAGGAGCTGGACAATTGGTGCCTGCACTGCGTGATCCATGGCTGAATGCTGCATCCCTGCACTGCACTGGGACCACCTGAACCAGCTCTGGGCAAAGGGATGGGGCACAGACCCCCCTGCCACCGCAGCACCCATCCCTAGCAAACACCTAGCAATGACAGGACAAGGGGGAATGGCTTCACGCTGTCAGAAAGCAGGGTTAGATTGGATGTTGGGAAGAAATTCTTTCCTCTGAAGGTGGTGAGGCCCTGGCACAGATTGCCAGAGAAGCTGTGGCTGTCCCATACCGGTAAGTGTTCAAGGACAGGTTGGATGGGGCTTGGAGCAACCTTGTCTAGTGAAAGGTGTCCTTGCCCATGGCAGGGTGTTGGGACTGGATGAACTGGAAGGTCCCTTCCCACCCAAACCAGTCAATGATGATTCTGTGATGCTCTTACATCCTGCCCCCCCACCCCCATTCCTACAAGTGCACTGATAATTAACTATGTACTTTACATTTGAAATCAATCCCTATTAATAGGATTTCTAGCAGGAAAAAAAGTTTATACTCAAAAAGCCTTCAAGCCATGAGCAGACAGAATAAACCTGCAGATCACTCATTACCTCCCTATGTCAAGTTTTACTATTTGTGGGAGCAATTCCATTTCAGGCAGGCGAGCAAAGGCAGATAACCTCACCACAGCACTCGGTGAGCCCCTGATGAGAGAACAGCTTCAATCTACATGCAAAAAAAAAAACAACAGGGAAATTACAAAGGGCTTCATCAGTACCCCATGCTGTGGAGTGCTCATTTTAAATTGTATTCCCATGACTTCAGGACATCTCTGGTAGGATTCAGCTCTCACAAGCATGTTAGCAAGAACTGCCTGTTAAATCCTGGTGGAGAGAGGCAGGAAGGTAGTGAAGGCTGGGGGATGCTGGACCAACTTTTTCCTTGCAGCCACCTAATTGAATCCACAGCATCCAGCCTGCTGGCTTTCCCAGCTCAGAATCTCAATTTACTCCACAGATTTTTATACTGAGCTCCCAGAAAAATTAGCATTTGTGCCGAATAGCTTTTAATCAGCTATTTTAATCAGTTCTTTTTATCTTTAAAGCATTTCTAAATCTCTGTGCCTCAGTCTCCCCAGCCCTAAAATTTATTCCAGCCCTTTGTTTTCCTTCATTCAGCTTCCAGCACCCTTTACCATGATCTAATCATCTTAATCTTTAATGCTCATCTCTACCTTTCAACCTTTTCAGTTTTCATTTAAAGCAATCTCTCTATCTCTCTCAGGTTTGGAGCTTTTTGGTTTTTTATTATGAAATTAAGGTTTTCCTTGGCCCCTGTCTCAGCACAGAGCTGGAAGTGTCCTCTGGAGAGTCCTCTGGCATCAAGCTGCATGTTGCTTCTCAAAAAGTGACTTGTGGGGGCCTTAAGTAAATCAGCAATTTTTCTATTGATACAATTTATGTAGTTTTAGGGAAATAAAGGCAACTTCGAAAGTATTACAGTATTTGGTTTCATTCATTCAGAATTACTTGGCATGTGCTATTATTTCCTTACACTGGGAAAACTATGGATGTAGATACTTCATGGAATATTTTGGTTTGGAAAAGACCTTTAAGATAATTGAGTTGGGCAAAAAAGCAGATAAACTTTTGAGCATCCAAACTCTTTTCAGGATTGTGAGAGGTTCAGCAATGCAGAGGCTCAGTAAATGTGTCACTTTTTAATCACATGACTTTGTAATACCATGCCCCACTTTGCTGGCATTTCTCCAATTTTACACCACTTAGAGCATTCTGGAAAATCACTGATGGAATGGTGAGAGCTAATACTAAATTTAACACACTAAAAAAAGCAAAAACTTTCTTTACTGTTTTCTACATAAGTCTCTTCAGTATTTAAATATGGTTTGAGCTCCCAAATTAGTGTATAATAAACATGAATGTGACTTGCAAAGAGAAGCGATGTGGACGCAGTGAGTTCAGACTGACACCAAATTGCAACAAGCACATGTCAGAAGAGCACACAAAAACAGACAGAAAAAGAAAGACAAACACCCCCTGACATAATGAGTATCGCAGATAGCAGCACCAAAGCTGGCACAGGAACTTTCACTGGTGAATACAAACCACCTCCCTGATTCTCTTCCCGTACACTTTAATTTGATTCTCCATCCTCCTCCTCTGCTCCATCCCCCATCACAACTGCAAAGGTCGTGCTTCAAAAAAAGCTTCATTATCACCTCTCAGCTTTCCTGAAAGCACTGCAGTGAAGGTTTAGCAGACCCAGTCTTGGAGCAGATGGCTCTCTAAAGCTACCTGCATCTCATTTCCCTGCCCTCAAGAACATGAAGCAGAAACTTGGGGTGTTTCAAGTTGAGACCACCTCATGCCAGTATTGTCTTCCTCCGTACCACGGAGATTTAGGCTGACCTTTTCTATTTTCATGTAAGCACTTCCTCTCATAATTTACGTTCATGGAGGGTATGCACTGCTACACAGTGCTGGATGCTGGCGTGGTCCTCCAGCAAGGGAGCCAGGCTGCCCATTCCATTAACCATGGGCTTCAGTGACTGCAGTTCCACCAGTACATCCTCAGTTAAAAGGGGGGAAAAAATCAAAAATATTTTCTTTTTTAAGATATTAATACTGCTGCTGAAATACCCTTTAATTCCTTTGTTCACTAGCTGCTACATAATATGAAGCTTTTTGGTTTTATGGGAGATATGGCCATACACATCAAGATTGGGAACTGGAGAAGATTAATAGACTGGGCCTTAAATAAGATGAGACAGATAACAGTCACCAAATAAAATTGTTCATGGGGATCATGGTCATAACTGTTGTAAGCAAATGTTACACAATTTCATATTTAAAAAATAAAAAGCCACATCACAGTTACTCCTGCACTCCCCAGATGGCTGTTGTCTCAAACTGGAGCTATGAAAACGCCAAGACTGCTGGATAGGGATCATATTAGATAACACCACTTTTGCCACTAGCTCTATCCATGGTGTGTGTTCCTCCATTTCAGCTTTACTGACTGGAACTAAAATCTGTCACTGGACTATGCAGAGTCCCAGCACTAGGGAACAGAGACTAATTCTTGCCAAGCAGAAGCAGGTTATGGCTCCACTGAGAGGAATTCCAGTGGGCATAATTCATCTTCTGATTGATCATGTCAAATTCAGTGTCCATTGCAGTATTCCAGTCCCAATTTCTCTCCCACCTGTGGGATTCCCATTATAGCCATGAGGTCCCCAGCAAGGGTTTTCTATTACTAATATCTAATTAAAGAACCCTATTAGATTTCTTTAGGATCTCTGCTATTTTTGATTGTTTTTCTTATGCCTAGGCTTTCCCCACTATTGTTACTGGCATTTAATTTCCAGTCAAAGCCCACCTGTATCAAGGAGTTTCATGACTGAAAGCTAGGAGCAGACTAGCAGTCCATTGTTCGTATCCTTACATGTATCAATGGAATTTTCATAATTTACCCCAAAGATTGCAGTCTGTTTATTTGGTATAAAGCTATTAATCACATCTAAGAGCAGGTAGCCTGAAAAGCCAGGTAAAATTGATCCCTCCCAAAAAGACTAAGTGGAGGGAGCTGAAGAAGCAGTGTGGGAATAGAAAGGAATCCCTCTAGAATTCAGTTTATTATGAACTGTATCAGCTGTACTGACAGCAAACACATTCCTTCATTTTATATAGCACTTGCCTCTCTTTATTACACTTTAAACTCCTAATATATTTACACTGGACACTGAAATGATCATTAGAGGCTCAACCTCCATGTCAAAGCCCCCAGCCTCCTCCCACAGGGATTGTCTTCCTCCCAGCATCCCCCTTCCCAGCTCGCTGCCACCAAAACAGTCTGTCAGCACTGCTGCAAAGTTAAACTGGCAGATACTAATTGCCAGCTGGGAAAAGTGCCATTAGTTTGCACTCAGATTTTTTCCAGCTGGAAAGATAGAGTGTTAAATGGACCAGATTTCCTTCCAGCCTCCAGACCAGCAATGGAGCGGGTTTGCCTGTTCTGCAAACACATAATGAGCAAAACATTCAACACCTTCCCAGGGATGTTTTGAAATGCTATTCTATAGAACAAATTACTTCTGGAGGTAACAAAGCACAAAACTAACACATAGACAACAAATAAAGTACAGAAGAAATAAACCACCACCACCTGAGGCTGAATTCATATGTATTTGAGATTACTGCAGTGATATGAGTTATTGGTCTGCTTGTTTTTATTTCCAGGTTTGCAATTTAATAACATTAAACGTAGAAAATTTTCTGTCAACATGCAGAAGATTATCATTTTTCTCAATTAAAAAAAAACTTTTTGAGAACTGGAGGAAAGATGAAGTAGTTGAAAATTAAAGATGCCATATCTAAGGTCAGAAATCATAAGATTATGGGATGGTATGGGCTGGAAGAGGCTTCCATCAAAACATTTAGTGCAGGTCAGACTAAATTGCTCAGGGCTGTTCCCAGCCAGGTTCTGAAAGCTCCCAGAGATGGAGATGGCACCTGGGCAGCCTGTCCAAGCACTCAGCCAATCTCCAAGAGAAAGCCTTACATCAGGCTGAACATATCGTTTCAGCTGTGCCCTCTGCTTCTCATTTCCTCACCATGCAGATCCAGAGTCCATCCTCTACTACCCTACCTGTGCTTAAATGTCCTGAAAGAACACATTATTCTGGCTCAGTCAATGTGCAAGCACACTCACACGTGTGCACATGCACAGCAACCCAGCACACAGGCATCCCCAGTTTGGAAGACTTTATATATATAAATTCAGGGCATGAAATACTGTTCTGAGCAACACTGTAAGCCTCAAACCAAACAGTGGGACTGTGTGTGTGTAACAGAAAGGAGAAAGGCAGGTGGTTTTCACAAACATTTCTCATTAAATTCTGTACAAAATGTGTACAAAATGATGATTTATTATGGGACAAGAAACAACTTTGTATAAGGAGGAAAATTACTGTAAGATACTTGCTTTAAAGAAAGAAAAATAAATATATTTTAAGCAGTGGGACAAAATTATTGAAAAATTAATACTGACATTTCAGCAGGGAAGGAAGAAACAGAATGGGACCGGAATACCAGACATGAACAGGCTTTTACAGCACAATGTCTCTCCATATAAAGTTCCGTCAGATTTCATAAAATCAGAGCTTTGGTACAAGTTAGACCAAAAAAAAAAAAATAGGTATAGTGCATTTACATAATGGAAAGTTCAAGAATTTGGTCAGCTAAGTTGAACTGAATTCATGCCAGAGCAAAAACTCAATCTGACCAGCTGTAGCACAAAGCTGCTATACAGGCTGGCAAGAAAAGCTGAGCTTTTTATAAAAAACCCAATCCACCTGGATAAAGAGAGGATGTCAGAACCACAGAAAATAACGAATGAGCTTGGGCAAGCAAACATGGCTGCCTTCCTCTAGCAAGGGCTTGGCTGATGCATTGGAGCTTTGCGATTACTGATCAAGCAGAAAAAAGCAGAAAGAGAAAGAGAGAAAGACACAAAGAGAGAGAAATTACTTCTAAATCCTGGAAATGGAAAAGCACCATTCTAAACCAAATTTCTCTAATGCAAATGGCTAGGGAAGTGCATTGCTCTGATGTTTCTGGAGGAAGGAAGAGGGTAAGGGAAGAAAAATTATTGAACAGTGTCTGCACGGCTTTTGCTGGCCAAAAACAATGAGAGAAAAGTGAGTGTTTTGGGAGCAATGCAGGATGCAACTGAAAGTATGCATTCTATCACCTTCTCTTGAAACTAGGTGGGACAGTGATCCTTATCTCCACAGGAGATATTTTCTGTTAATGTGCCATCTGTTAAAACCAGGTGGGTCAGTGTTCTTGATCTTTTCCACAACCCACCCTTCCTCCAAGGAGATATCTTTTGTTAATGGCACATTGAGTCCAACTGCATGACTGATAAAATTACATCATCCCATTGGGAGATTCTCCACCCAGGGGGAGAAGCCAAGCATTTCCTGCCTAGATAAATACTGAGATTTGGAACATCAGAGCAGCCCTTTTTTTCTGAATTCCAGAGAAAAACCAGACCCTTCTTACATCACCACTGGACCTTCAGAGGGAAACTGCACCCTTCTCCTGACCCACTTTCAACTGAACCACATCCGTCACTCCAGGAGGACTGCAGCCACCATTTAATCAGATTGCTACCAACACCCTGACTGACAGGGTGTTAGGTTGTATTCTGACTGTCAATGTTTTGGCGTTTTCTCATTACTGTATTTTTATTTTAATTTTCCTAGTAAAGATCTGTAATTCCTATTCCCATATCTCTGCCTGAAAGCTCCTTAATTTCAAAAGTATAATATTTGGAAGGAGGGGGTTTACATTTTCCATTTCAAGAGAGGCTCCTGCCTTTCTTAGCAGACACCTGTCTTTTCAAACCAAGACATTGAGGGAAGAGACAGTGTAGGTGTAGACAGTCAAAAGGAAAGAAAAATGAAAAGAAGTGGAAAAAAGGGGACTACTGCTATGAAAAAGCAAAGTACAGTCCAAAATACCATATTAGAATTATATTACCTCATTATCCAAGGCATGTATTCAAGTAGGAACATTTTCAGGTGAAGTGCTCATTCTGGACATCCATGGGACAATTGTTATTATGAGCAGAGCTATCTTTCCAGTCTTTATGAGTATTGGGAGAGCTTTTGCAGAAGAAAACCACCTTTCCTCACCAGTTCAGCACACAGTAAAAGCACTTTCATATTTATGTGTTTTCTTACCCAGTTAAAATCACCAACACCCCAAACAAATGACTACGAAAACTCACAAAATAGTGAAAACATAGAAAATTTAAAAATCTACCACATGGTAGAAAAGTCTTAAATAGAAGATTTTCCTATGGGAAAACCAAACTGTATTTCACACCAGGAAAGAAAACCAGATCAAGGAGAATGCGAATGGCTATCAGTGGGATTGATGTTTATCCTGAGATATCTGGGTTTAGGACTTCTGCTTCATAATACTTCCCTTGTGACTTCAGATTCCCAGCTGAAGTTTCCCACCTATTTATCATATACTTTATCAGCTGAGGAAAAGGGACTGCATTTATAGCTTTCTGTATGCGGAACTGTACTGCAACAGAGGCTGTAGGATAAAGCCTGGGTAGATCATTCCTGTTGAGATCTCTTGTTGTTTCATTACATTTCCACAAGGTTTTTTTCAATGTTTTGGACTCTCAAGATTTCAAGGAGCCATTTTATTCCACTCTGGGCCAAGGAGAAATCAGTCATTTTCCCAGGGATAAATTCTTTTCTGCTCTTCCTAATACTATTGCTAGTACTGCTTCTACTCATACAGTAGTATCTGCTACCCACTAGTATTTACAAAGCACTTCACATCTGATAAATATGCTAAAAGATCAAAAAATCCTTTCCCAAAATACACAAAACAAATCTCTGCTGTTTGCTTTGTTATCAGTTGACTGTGGATAGACCTACCTCAGTCAAAGTAGAATCAGGGTATTTGATCTCTTAAGTCCATCAGTTTGTCACTGATAACTGGGTAAACTGGCAGAGTCCCTCAGCCCTCCACAGGAATTTAAGTCTTAACTGAACAAGTCAACAGGGACAAAAAAACATGAAGTAGCCCACTCATCAGTCTGAGTGCACCCAAATAATTAAATTATTTACTTGACCGAAAGCAAACAGAAAACATTCACTTAGTGATGTACACCTGAGCAGCCTGGTCTAGCAGAAGGTGTCCCTGACCACACCAATGGGATTGAAACAGGAGGCTCATGAAGACCCCTTCCAACCCAAATCACTTTGGGATTCTGTGAATTTGCACCTTAAAGGTTTTTCTCCAGTCAAAGTCTTACATTTCAGGTTACACTTATAATGGTGCTTCAAAACCTGTACCTTAATTGCTGACTGAAAATTCTGATTTAAAAGAAACCACTATCATTCTTGATTTAGAAACAGGTAACTATAGTACCAATAAACAGAGCAATACACAGAAGGTTACTCAGGAACTGCGTGGTGGAAGAAAGGGCTGAAGCCATGTATTTCTATGGAGTCCCACTCTCTGGGATTACTCCCCACTTAAGGTGAACTTTTTTCTGTATGTTATCTCTGCAAACAGGGCTGTGAAGTACATTTTTATTTATTCACGTGGGAAGAGAAGTGAGCTTGTTTCTTTCTTCCCTTCCATAAAGCTGTTATTCTGCTGAAAAGCAGATTTGAGCAGTGTTCCCTGGCAAGAGTTCAAGGGTTACTTTAAACTGGGACGCAAAACTCCTACTTTCTGACATAATTTCATGGTGCGTTCAGGGAAGTATTCAAGTGTGACATTGTATCATTAGGCATAATACAGCCAGTGTAGGGGCTGATTACTGCAATAAGAACTCATTTTCTTTAACGCTATATCCGATAAGGAACAAATAAAACCCCAGGCCAGATGCACTGTCATATAGAGGTGGGTGATGTCAAGAATGAAAACCCCAAGGAATGTTTTTGGTAGTCAGGAGAAGAAAATCCTCTGACTTGTGTGTGGGGGGGGGGGGGGGATTGCTGAGCATCTCTGAAATTAAGACTTTCCCTTTCTATGCAAGGTTTCTCATGCTGCAGAAGAGCCCCACCTGCATCTTACTCAGGGATGGACACTGTTTCCAGCCTGATCCATACCCTGACTTGACACCCAGAGGCAGAAGTACAGCAGTTGGAGCAAGGCACAAGTGTCATTTTTAGATTCTCCTTTTTAATGAGACAAGCAAAAAATCCCTCTTTGTCTTGATATTCTCATGTGCTTGAAATATGCCTTTGGGTGACCCCTCTCCATGATTAACTCGCTACAAGATCTACTGATCCTAATTACCTGCTTTGGTAAATTTAGAGGCTGCCTGTGACAAACTAAGCCAAGGTGTTCAACAAATTGATGCGCTGACCAGCTGTGCTGTCCTCTCCACAGCTAGATCTTCAAATCAAATGATTTGAAATGCACTGCCTACATGCTGCTGGAAAAATTTTGGTCACAAAAAGACACAAGGTCTTCTCCAAGGCACAAGAATGGCACTGTTTTTCTGTCTCCAAAGGGTATCACAAGGACATATTAATAAAACTCTTCAAATGGGCTCCTGTTTCTTAAATAGGTTCTTCTAGCATTACTTAGCAAAGAACTCATGATGGATAGCTCTGTATACAGCCAATCTCCATGGGGGCTTAAGTGAGCTGAAGATAAAGGAATTATTTTCATATTTGATCACATAAATGTCACTGGATATATTTGCAACAATCCACTCAAATCTTCCTGTAAGTATATGGAGTCATATTTGACAATGAGCTTTCAAGATATACTCTAGTGAGGCCCTTTATGAGACTTCTCATTAGAAGTAAAATAATTTACAGCTTCTTCCATTCCCTGGCATTTTATCACATGCTCCTACTACTCCTGCAGTCTCCCTTGATGACAGGATGGTACATGGCATACAAAATATTAATGGGAAAGACATGGGGCTGGCTTTGGTGCAAAGATGATAATGAACTTTGCTATTAAACTAGTAAAAGAGCTCCAGATGCATGCATCCCACTGTTAAACAGAATTGTCTTTAAAGTTATTTAAAGACTGTACCCATTCCTTATTTCATTTAAAGAGTTCCTTTCCTTTGCCTAACTAGATTTTAATTTCTCAATGTTGCAGCAAACTTTTGTTTATACCATCTTTTCTTAACATCTTTGTCTTGTTCAAAGCCTTTTCAAATTAATTGGATTGTAAAAAGTTATTACACTAGCAGCTGAAAGTACTGAGCAGCACAACTACAGTGCACACAATGCATACAGTGATGTTAATTGTTTACCAGTTCCCAGTATGATTACGTTTTGCACGGTGATGGCACTCAGGGGCTTAACAGCTGCATAAAACATTGTGTATGTTCTCTGCTGTCCTGGAATAAACAATCCCTGAAAACTTAGCTCTTAGAAACACAACATACCATTCAGCCATTTACCAGGATTACAACAAGTGATGAAAGCTCTACAGCGGTGTGTATTTTCAACAATTACCTACCTTTGAAGAAACAGTCCTTGCTGTGGATAATGTAGATTTTCTTCCTCTGCAGACACGAGGCTCGACGCAGCTGACAGTGATTTTCATAGAACCTGCCATCAGATCCGCAGATGGGCATGTAGTTGGACTTGCAAGCCTCAACACACCTGCACTCGGGCTGGTTTGTGTCCCTGTTCACCACACACGTGCTGCCCTGGCCGCAGTACTTCTTCTCACAGGACGCGCGCGGGCCGTCCTGCCCGTAGAGCACTGGGAAGAGCAGAAAATGCCACCGTAAGCCACGTTTGCCTCAATAGACCACACACGGCTGCTGCAGCAGCACAGCCCTGACGAGAGCAGAAGCAACAAAGGTTTTGGAAACAAAAACGCTCCCCTTTGAACAGCAAGCAGCTTGAAGAGACTGCTTAGATCTGCACTCCTAGACCTCCACCTCTCCCTTATCACAATACTGTGTGTGTGCTCAAAGTGCTTTATTGGAAAGTGATGCTCTTCTAACTCTTCACAAAACTGGGGCCCAGAATAAAATCCAGTGAGAGCATTTCAGTGCCCACACTTTCACCATGATTTACATTCAGAAAGCAACCTGAAACCCTACACTAGTCCAGCCACAAAACTCAGCAAAGTACTTAAAGTGTCAGCACTCAGCTCCTGTCCACATTTTGAATCTAACTCTCACCTTGGGAGCCAGAAGCTCCCACACAGAAGCAGAATATCCCCCAGGCTAAAATTCACAGGGGTTTCAAGGAAAGCTCAAACAACTACTTAGAGTTTTGAAAAACTAACCCCCAAGAAAGACTATTACTGAAAGGAATGTTACTGAGTGTCACTGAAGGGAATAAGATGGAAAAACACTTGTCATTGTAAAAGTGACCATCAGCATCTATTCCTACACTCCGAGTAATGCCATATAGTGAAAAAGAACTTTCTACTACTTTCAAGAACTCACTGGATATAATATTCTGACTATTACTGTGCTGTTTGATACTGTTAAAAGGGTGAGGAAGCTGCCTTTGTGCTATAACATTTTCTGTTTATGAAGTTTCCTCACTTAAAGGCTTACAGAGGACATTACTATAATTCACACAGGACAGGGCACTTCCAAACAAGCCACTACTCAGAGCAATAATTAGCATTACACTCAACGAAGAGAGTTTAAGGAAATTGGGTTATTCTATGCTAATTGGAATTCACCAAGTTGAGCATTACAAAGGGGAATTGCAAAAGGCATAATTATACCAGGAATAAGCCTTTCCTTGTGAAAAAATCCACTGCCAGCCTTGCACAGCCAGGGACTCTGGCTGCCCCTGAGCTAGGGACTCAGTCTAGACCAGCAAGATGGCTTGGAGGCAAATCCCTTTTCTCTACATTCACCACATGCAGGTTTGGTTCTTGCAAAGGTTTAGTTGTGTGCCAGCTCTCAGAGGAAATTCAAGTGCAAGCACTACTCCAGATGTGGAGTAGTGTTCCACCCAGTAGAACACATCCTACAGCCACATCTTCTAAGGTACATCCAGGGCTTTTCCCTTCAAAGATTTTTCCAGCAGCCAAACAGTTCAGTGTAGGAGCACAGACCAGATCTCATCCATAGCCCCTTATCACATATAAAAGAGATGTGAGAAGCATCAGTACCAGCTACTTCAATCCCACTTTATCACGTTAATTTCCCTGCTAACATCAACGAAGCCCTCCCTTGCCTGCCCAGCAAGGGACAATTTCATGCCAATACAAAATGTCCCAGTGTTGAAGCTCCATTTCATCTACTTGTGGTGAAGGGGTTAAAAGCATATGCACAGAGACAAGCAAGAGTTTCTAACAAAACTCCATTTTCCTGGTCCCCATTAAGCCTTTGTTTTTATCACTGTAAATCTGAAAGGGAAAAACGTCTGTTATTGGAGGATTAACTATTTGACTCAATAACTCATTAAAATTCCTCCAACTTGGCAAGCTAAGAAATATTGACTTTTCCTGACTTGTAATAAACTAGAAGGTCAGAGCATCTCTGGGCAGTGGAAAAAGTACAGTCCATCTCACTATTCTTTACTTTACTAATTGTTCCAGAATTTTTGCAAATTATCCTCAGAAATGCAAATTTTGTGACCTCAGGGAGACCTCACTGTAAAGGTCATATTATTTATCAGTGCCTGCTGTAAATCAGAGCAGCCCAAAGGATGAGGACCTGAGGAAACTCTGGTCCAGCATCCTTGTCCTCTTCCTCCCTGTCTCAGTGGCAGGACCTACATTGGTACAAGCACTTGCCTTTTCCATCACAATGTGCCTCAAAAGACTTGTTTCAGAGACTGTTGTTGATATTAAAGTTATTTAAAAATCAAGACTCAACAGCTATTATTGTCTATATAAATGCAATACAGGTATAGCTACAGCAAAGACATGCATGAGCTGTCTTGATTGCTAAAAATTGATCTCTCAGAATTTCTACCAGCCAAGGACTGTGTTATGTAACTTGCTGAAGGTTATTGCTGCCTCCTCATTCAAGGTAGTGCTCTGATTTAATACAACAGGTCCCATCTGCTGCACCCTGCCCTGACAGTACCAAAAACCCTCTTAAGAGCCTCAAGTCTCAGACTGACAACTCCTGTTTAGACACCTTAGTTTGGTAAGGGGATAAGAAAGATCCTGCAGCCAGGCAGAAAGGAAATAGTCAAGTATTCAGGAATCCACATGTGCTTCTCCTACTCCAAGTCCTCTGAAATCTGTGTGTCTGCAAGCACAGTGCTAACATCAGTTGTTGTTGCCAGAACCTTGTAACGCTGAGAGCAGCTCTTTAATTCAATTATTTCCATAATCCTTTGAAGAACTAAAGCTCCCCACAAGCTCACTGAGCTGTATCAATGTAGCCTCTGTCCAGCAGGGTGTGAAACAGAACAGAGCAGTGTAGATGGAGAGGAAATGAAGTGTTGGACTGTAAGATCACTGTTGTCTTTATCAGAGTAACTAATTCCTTTGGAGCAGCACCACGCATTATGGAAAGGGACTTTCCTTGATTGCATCAAGGTGGAGCCCACAGGCAGGACACTGGTGTGCAGCTCACAGGCATGAAACATGCCTTCCACTGCCTTTTTTTTTTTGGGAACCACTAAAACTAACTTGAATTCCTCATTCTTACAAGGATTATTAAAAAAAACAATTGGGAAGGTAATCAAATGAAACTACCAACTAACAGTACAAATTATTTATGAGCCCCACTGTACTTCATGGGAAAGGCATAATTTATTCAATTTATTAGTCACAAAGAAAACCATTTACATAGGTTAGAAGTTTATCATCTCACAAAACAAGCCACTTTTCAACACTAATTAGCTATACTCAACATAGTTAGAGTGTGAGGTGGTATACTGCATTGTCCAGAAGGATGGACAAAGGAAGCCCAGTCTGTTACACCCATGAACACCCTTGACTTATCAAATCAGTTCCTGGTTGCCCCTGAGAAATTTGGGATTCTAGTGGAAGACTGACAAGAGTTTGGTGCAGGCAGAAAATAACTGAATTCAGGAATTCCATAAGGCTGGTTAAGAGGCTGCCTGCTTCTCAAAGCAAGACTTCAATGAGGAAATTAAGAGGTTCCTGCCATGTTGGAGAATGCACATCCTCTAACTGCACATTAATTCTTAAAGACAAAGACCTCATCTACCTTTTGCACACTACTAAATGCGTTACAGATCAGACTAATGCATGTCAAGATTGTTATAGGTTTAGGTTCTTCAAAGAGGCAAGAGTAGTTGGTTGCTGTAAAGTTGTTTATTTGTAGAGGCACATCAGTCTCAAAGACAAAGTCCAGGCTAAAAGTTTCCTGGCATAGAATCCCAAATAAAAGGAGAAGCAGCTCTCTGGTGCAAAGTTCCAAGAAGAGGAGGAAGTGCAGCAGCAGCTCCTATCTTATACCAGGTGGTGAGGAGAGAGGAAGACAGAGAGCTCTCCCTAATACACAGAATTTTGTTAATTACCCAGTGCGCTAAAAACATGAACCTAAAGCATTTCTTCTAAACCTATTAGAATTTCAGTTCTAGTATAAAAGTGGTCATAATTCTTATGCATAACCTGTACATATAGCTCTATTTACCCAACTAGTTCTAGCTGTTCTATCTAAAGAATATAAGCAATATTCTTACTATGTTTTTACTGTGTCTAGAGTTAAGTTTCTCAACTCACAGTGAATCTTGCTTTCTACACTACTTCCTAAGGCTTTTTACTTTCTTAAGGCACTTAAAACATTCTTTCTTACTTAGAACTAAGACTCCTACTTCATATTTGTGTGGCTTAGTGTACTTTAATTTCTCTAAAGATTTTAATTCAATCCCTGCATTCCATTCTCTCTCTGAGGGACTCAAGAGAGGCCTCTGTTTTTCACACTCCAACAAAGGCACACATGCTTTTTTTCATTGTTCCCAAATACAATCCTAGTTCTTACTTCCTCAAAACTCTCAAAGGAAGGTTGGGTTCAGGACAAGCACTGGTTTCACTTAGGATCAACCAGACAAACCCATTGCAGAAAGTAAACCCAAAAATCAAACATCTCTATCATATCACTGCTCATAAGAAGTGACTTATACACAGCAGAAATGTAAATTATTACATTTATATGTAAAAAGCAAGTTTGCCCTCAAGTAACAGTGAGCTCCAGCAGGCAGCTGAGTATCCAGGTTTATTGCTGGAGGAAGAAGTTTAGACATTACATCACAGCTAGGGCTAAAACTAGAAACTTAAATTATTTATGACTTAAACTGGAAGCTTCTATGCCAAGTCCTTCCAAGGCAATGCTGCACCTTGCAAATGCTGTATGAAAATAAAAATAAAACTAAACCCTCTATGACAGTGATATACAGAGTTGTGTAGTTCAAGTATGTATTTACATACACCCATTCACACACAGATTATACACAACCACACACTTGCCATGCATTTCCCTTGCCACAACTAATTTTTTCTGATGATACAAAGTCAGATGCTAAACACAGCTTCCTAAACCTTCCTTACCCAGCACATCTCCAGTAGATCCCTGAGTAACTCATGGTTGGAAGCAACGAAAGTTGAACTACATACTGAGCTTGAGTTATGATCAGCAAGCAAACTGTGTGCTGCATATATTACTGTCATGATACAGTAAGAAAGGAAACAAAGCAGAAATTTCATAATTGTCTGCTCTAAGAGTTTCTGGACTTTTCATTGCATGCCTGACATAAGAGTAGAGAGGCAGAGAAGCTGTGGTAAATCACCTGGGGAAGGTAACAGCAATTTCATTGTCTCTGTTACTAGCCTACTGTTGCTATAATTTATTCATTTTTACAAAGCACAAATGGTGACTTGTCCTGGAGAATAACACAGAGAATAAGATGTGTTTCAAGCATATGATCTGCTATAGGTGCAAACTATTTTCTTTCAAGATCCATGAGACAACTCTCTGTGTTCGTGCGCATCGTGGAGCACGATGGAGAGGAACACACAAGCCTTAGAAGAGGAGTACAGAAAATCAACCATTTTCACCAGTCTAGGTGATCTACATGAAACAAAAGGCAGGATAATATGGACAGCCTTCTCAGAAGAAAAGATAGCCAGACTTCCTAGATAGTCATGTTATTTCAAGAGGATTCACATAGTTTAAAAAACAAAACTGACCTCAACAGGTAAGGAAAATAGACTCTGGAGAAGAGGGTTGTAACAAATAGGTGCACTAAGGACACCAGAATGAAGGGAAGTGCTGAAACCTGTGTCTGCAGTTTAATACCAAATGAAAACAAATTGTAATTGCTCATCGGAAGCTCAGTAACAGCAAGCAGTTATCCTGAAAACAGCACCAAGGAAGCACTCAATACTATAGAAAGATTTTCTGTATCAATTTTTACCTCTGAAAATGGGAATTAATGTTACTTTCTGTATCTGTCAGTACTCTGAAAACCAATGGAGGTCATACAATGAAAAGGCATTTGAAAATCAGAAGTAACTATGCTATTCTTAGTGTGATTAGCCTAATTTTCTCCTATTTCAAATCCATCTAACCACTATGAGATCAAAAGCTTAATCAAATATTATTTTTGGATGGTATTATGGCCTGTGAGGCTACTAACAGGAAAAAAGAGACAAAAGACACGTAGAGATGAAAAGATCCAAACTATGTAAAGTACATACAGAGATTACTGAGGAAGAAACACCAACACAGGTATGACACTATATATATTTAGATCCTTGCCATTAAACTTTACTGTGCACAATTTTTCTGATTGTTCTCTTCTCAAAAGATCTTAAAGAGGCAATTAATAAAAATGTTCTTTATTAAATATTTATGTAAATTTGTCTTTGATAGGTACTGCACACTGAAGGCAAATTTATTACACTATTCTTGTGCAGCAAGTATAGACAAAAGGTAAATTTGTGCAGTTCCCATTGGCATCACGTCTCCTCGCATTTGTGAGCGACTTAGCAGGTCCCTACAATCTGCTGGACAAGAGACAACACAATGTTTGCAGAAAATTCATATATTTCCTGCACTGATCAGAAGGACTGAATGTTTGGGGCCAACCTGCACATTGTTTGGAGCAACCTGGTCTAGTGGAAGGTGTACCTGGCCACTGCAGAGGAGTTGGAAAAAGATGAGCTTTTAAGCCACTTCCAACCCAGACCATTTCATGATCCTGTGATTTAATTTGATGTTTCCTTGGGCACCCATATTTCCAGTGCTGTGAGAAACCCAGTGAAGCATAGTAGCAACATGCATATGCACATACACATGTATTTTATTGGACTGTAGTTTTAATTTTCTCAGTATTCCACAGCCAAAAAAAACCAGCTGAAAAATTCTGTCTCAGACCTGGAGGGAATGGATCACATTAATAATTTGGTTCCTTTGGCAAAACTCTGTCTTCTGAGGGAAGGCATTGAAATTCCTGTAAGTTGCTACTCAAAAATTCAGTCTTGCTGCCTTTAATATCTCTCATGAATCTTGCGACTCTTCTGCTTCTTCATTCTTACTCTCAGGACAAGCCTTCCTTGTTTTCAGTGGGTTTTTATCCTTTGTGTCATGTATGTTTCTGCTATTCCTTCAATGAGAGACTAGGGGGAGGTTACCATCCAGTAATAAAACAACTATGGATGACTTGCCTGTTTTCATGTCGACTTCTCCAACTTCATTACCAGTGGAGCTCCTGTAGGGAAGCTGAACTGCTTGGATCTTTCCCAGCTGTTAGCCCTTAAATCTGTCCATGGATGTTGCCTTTGACTTGCTCCCCTCTCTCCCTGGACACACAATCCAAAGCTTTTCCCCCACAAGATGCTCAACACCTTCCCTGGCTCCTCCACCACCACCATGAACCCAGAGATCTTTGCACAGCTGCCCCCAAAGCTCCATGGAACCAGGCAGAAATCTCTCACTTCCACCTATTTTTTAACATCGAATTCTAAAATTTTCATGGTTTTGCCCTCACTTGGATCATTTCTACTTGGAGGAGGGTGGAATTGATAAACCAAGTGCACTGGACATGCTGCAGTGGCAGAGAAGATGCTTGGGCATCACTTACAACAGCTGTGTAAAAACATCTTGCAGTATTTCCAATGGTTCAAAACCAAAAGACACCCTGTTCCCATCTGAGGAGCATTCTTCAATCTCACAGATATCTCTTCTTTTTCTATTTTTTGACTCATTACTTCTCAATAAGAACATTTATTAGAAAATAAATCTCTTTACTGTATGGCTATTTTCCCCTTATATATGCACAAATGCAATATTATTTCAGATTGGATAGAAAGACCGGTCCAGTTTCCTATTTATTTTCTCATTCAGACATCAGTTTATAAAGCTCATTGAGGCCAAAGAACAGAAGCAGAAAGACATTTCATCATTGCAGTAACAAAAAAAAAAAAAAAGAACATTATTCTGATTTATTTTTAATTGGAAGAGGAACAGATAAGAATCTATAATTAATACTCATTTAGTTTTCTTATCACATTACTCCTGAATTCAGCTCTATGTAAATTTAAAAATTGTCTGACTTGCACCAAACCATTCAAATGCTGCTGCAGGAGGTTTCATAATGACAGGTTAGAATCTTCCATTAGTGCCACCACAGTGTCAGCACTTCCAGAAGCAATTTTCCTTTAAGTGGCACATGTCACACACTTCAACCTTACAAATGAAGTCATGTTCTTGATTGACATCTTTAAAGCTTTGTTTAAACACAAGCCAAAGATGTATAAGAGGTAGAAACAACAGATTAGAAAACTATGGAGGTCAGCAGAGAGTACAAGCTGAATATACAGTAATTAAATCACAAGATCACAGAATGCTTAGGGTTGGAACAGACCTTAAAACTCATTCTAACCTCCTGCCATGGCCAGGGACACCTTCCATTAGGTGAAATTGCTTCAAGCCCCATCCAACCTGGCCTTCAACACTTAGGATAGGGCAGAGACAGCTTCTGTGGGCAACCTGTGCCAAGGCCTCAGCACACTCAGAAATTTTTTTCCAAATATCTAATCTAAATCTGCCCTCCTTGCTCAATCCCCTCACTGGAGAAAAGACCATGCATGCTATGAAGGAGGGAAAAAAAATCTTTAGGATGATAATGTAAAAGAACAATTCAGCTTGATCTACTGGGAAACGGAACCTATAGAGTCCTTTACTGTCCTTTCCTTCTGCCCCTTTGTCCCAAGCAGATTAATTTACAAGGGTAAAAGCTTCCAGATGGAATCTATCAATACTTCCATCTATGTAAAACCTGCAACACTTCTGTCATTTACCACTACACATAAAGGAAAACAGACAGTTCTATGGGAAAATTAGGGACTAGATTAATTTTCTGAGTCTGCTTCTGAGAACTGATGCTTTTCTGTAAAAGTTGACATCCGCTGAAAATAAAAGGGAAAAAAGTATTAAAGCAATTAAGTTGTAATGGGATTTCTGTTAGTGCAGGCATTTTGTGTTTGGGTGTTTTTTCCTCCTAGGTAAAGCCAAACTTGTATTTGACTCATGGACATTTTTCTTGATTGAGGAGCAGCCCCAGCAACAAGATTAGTGCCCCTCCTGCATCACACCTTGTGTTACGTTGCAATGCAAGATGTAACCAGAAGTATGTATTCTCTCACCATCTGTAAAAAACAGGTGGGGCAGTGTTCTTTATCTCTTCCATGACCCATCCTTCCTCCAGGGAGATATCCTCTGTTAATGGATCATTAAGTCTCACTGCATGACTGATAAAATTACATCATCCCATTGTAAAATGCTCGACCCAGGGGGAGGAGCCAGGCATTTCCTACCTAAATAAAATCTGAAATGTAGAACATCAGAGCATCCTTTTTCCACTAGATTCCCCAAAAAAAGACCAGGTCCATCTTTATCGTCACTAGACCTTCAGAAAAAACTACACCCCTCTCCAAAATCATTGTATCAACAAAACCACATCTGTCACTCCAGAAAGACTGTAGCCACCATTTAACTGGACTGCTACCAACACCCTAGCCAACAGTGTCAAATTGTATTCTGACTCTGTCAGTGTTTTGGTTTTTATATTACTGTATTTTTATTTTAATTTTCCTAATAAAGAAATGTTATTCCTATTCCCATATCTCTGCCTGAAAGCTCCTTAATTTCAAAATTATAATAATTTGGAAGGAGGGGGTTTATATTTTCCATTTCAAAAGAGGCTCCTGCCTTCCTTAGCAGACACCTGTCTTTCAAACTAAAACACCTAAATCAGAATAAACCTCCAGCTCGAAACTCTTGAGGCTGCACAGTGTCTTTTCACATTTTTTCCCCCAAGATATTTCATTTATGTTTTCCCAGCTAGATGTGTTAGAGCCTCAGATAATGAGTGCAGGAGCATTACCACACAGCACAAATATGAGGCAGGAGTCAAACAGATCCATTATGGGGAGAATTACAATCACACAAATACTGAAGAAAGACGTGTTCTAGCTGCATTGGGCTTATTGTTTTCCTATAATCATAGAATGGTTTGGGTTGAAAGGGATCTTAAACATCATCTTGTTTCAACCCCCTCACTGTGGGCAGGGACACTTTCCACCAGACCAGGTTGCTCCAAGTGCCATCCAACCTGGCTTTGAACACTTCCAGTGATGTGCAAGGCAGACATATGAGGCACATTGCTGGCAGCGTGTGCAGGAACACATCCCACCTCGGGATTGCCCTTAAAATTAGTAAGAATAGGATGTGTTTTTAAAATGTTCTCTACATACATTATGTAGTGCCTGTCTATTACAGTTCATAAAAACTCAGGAACAAAGCACATTTAAATGAAAGCAAATCCAAACAAACCAAACATCTTCCAATGGGACAGTCATGAAGAAAAATGTACATGTTGCACTGAGACTGCAGATAACCCCAAAATTAACACACAGTTCTGCTCATTGGTGGCATCTGCTTAGCAGCTCAAAGGTTGTATTCAGATCATTGCTCAAGCCAAGCCATGGAGCAAAAGCTACATTTAGGTGTGTGCATGACCAGGCAGAGTGAGTTGCTTTTAATTGCAGTATTACTAACATATATGAAAAAACCACAAGCATCCCAGCCAAATTCTTGACTCCAGATGTGCCCCTGCAGCTCCCCTTCCTCTAGCACAAGAGACTGCAGCGCTCCAAGCTTTAATTCAGTGCTGGTCAGCGACAGTCAGTAGGAAATGCTTCAGGAGCTGGAAACAAGACTGAAACATCTCCACAGCCCAACACCAATCAATAACAATTTGTAATCCCCTTTCCCATTTTCTGTTATCCTTAATGAACTCCTGTTCCAAGTCTAAGAAATAAGGACAAGCGCTATTTTTAAAGCAACTGCATGCAGGTCTTCTGCACCTAGTGCTAATTTTGTAGTTCTCCACTAGTTCAATTTTCTATTTGTTGTCAGGACACTTGTATTTTGTGGACACACAAAATATTTTGTTCATCTCCATCTGAAGCCAAAATTAACACATGGACACCTTGATGTCACACAGGAAAAAGCCCTTGAGTCTGTCAGCAAGTGCCCATCAGACCTAACAGCCATTGGTAATACCCAGACTTTTGAGGCTTTGTCCCCAAGGCAAACCTAATTCTCAACCCCTCCCTGAGGATTTCACTTTTGCATCAATAATGGAAATTACTCTGACTGTGATTAAAGATTTATTTCCTCCTAATATGACATTTCAAGATCTCTTCCTACTCGAGGTAAATAACCCCGGTACTTTTCCCTGTGCTGTTATATAAAGGAAGACAGCAGAATTAATGCCATTTCTCCTGCATTACAAACCTTTTACTCTCTCTGTATTTGCTCTGTGCTGAAGGAAGCATTTTAAAGTGCATTTACCTGATGGAAGAGTTATCAGCTACTGAAACTACTGAAAGGATAACACAGTAACATGAAAAAAACTAGTAAAAAGCTATTTTGAAAGTGAAAAGCTTTTAAACTTCATATATGTTAAAACTGGCTCTGAAGATACCAGTGCAGAAATGGAGCATTAGCATCAAAATGCTAAGATTAGCTGCTTTTCCTTTTAATGCTGAGGAATAGAATGCATCATTGGTTTCTCAGGTTAAGACTTACAAACTAAAAAGAAAAATTCAAGAGATAAAAAAATAGCCAAAAATACATAACTAATTAAGGATTTATTCAATGGCTGTATTTTTGTTTCAGGTAGTTTTAATTTAATATGATTTTTCTTAATTTGTAAGGCTGGGCATCTGGTTTGGGAAATTACCCAGGAGGGCAGAGCCCCTTCCCCTCAACCCCACAGTGAGCTTTTTCCCTTCCATGGCATCAGTGCTGGTCCACAACCATGCAGACAGTCCATCCAGGATTTCCCCTGCTGCCAAAGACAGCAGCCTGCATTCAGGGTGTGGGAGCCCTCCTCAGTCACCCACACCAGGAAACCATGGGGAGAGCTAGATCTGAAAGGGTGGATATGAAATAAGAGTATGTGTATTCGCTCCCTTCCCTTTGACAGTGCTCCATACATGGAATAAAAACAAGCAACAAGTGATAAAATCAACTGAACACTGTTTCACTTCGAATACAAAGGCACCAAATGAAAACTAGAGGGTCACATTTAATAGCAGAAGAGGAAAAGCTTGAGATAAAAAGCTGGAATAAGTAGCAATCACCAGCTCATCAACATCAGAGTATATTGGGCAAAGGCAGCATTATGGGGCTTTTTATTCTTTTAAGAAAGGGAATGGAACAAAATGCATTTTGGTGCAGGGCATGTTGTGGGGCTGATCCACGTGGATATGGCATAATTACACCAAGAAAGGAGTACAAGGTGAGCATGAACACCTGGGAGCTCAAAGCAGTAGTTACATCTGAACACAGATGAGATGAATGCCATGAAAGCCCCAGAAAACCAGTAGCACCGATTTAAAGCAGAGATGTGAGATGCCCAGCATGAGCCAAGAACAGGGAGGCACCATATTTTGGATAGGAGAGAGGAACTGGGCTTTTCTACTACCTTGTATTTCAAACTCATTCCCTGATGTGTTAGAAAAAATGAAGTAAATCTCATTGTAAAAAGGGGGGACAACTCAAGAAACTCCCTAGTTTGCTGCCCCCCTCTCTGTATTGCCACTTGTCCCTTTGGATCAGCACACAGAGCTCTTGGGCAGCTTGCAGGGAACAAGGGAATGATGTAACAGATCAGAAGAAAGAGGCAGCACTTCCACCAATTTTTTTGGATGACTAACCATAAAGAAAAAAAAAAAAAGGCAGTTGAAGTCACTATATTTGACTCTTCAAGAGTAAAAGCAATAAACAAACAAATACAAATAGTAAATAGGAACATCCTGTGCCAAGGACACAACTCTTTTCCACAAGCACATAGAGCTCAAGTGATGAATTACCAGCAGAGAGGTAGCTGGCACTGCCCTCTGACAAGGAACCTAGGTACCCCCACTCTGCAGACCCCATCCAGGACCCGCCAATGCCTTTGCACCAGCCTGGCATGCTGGAATATTCTATATCTTAGCACAGCAATACAGGAGCCTAAAGCTTGCAAAGAAAATACACGAGCAGCATCACAGGGATGGCTGGGAATGCCTGGGGGAAAAGTTCACTTCCAGAAACATTTGCTTTAGAGACAAAAATTGTGTTTGATCCCTTCCAGCCTGGCTCTTCCCAATCACATCATGACTTGGAAAGGGCTGACAGTCCCCACCCATGGCTGGGCAGTGTATCCCTGTGTGCAGCTCAGTGGATCCACGGCAGCACAAAACCACGTCGGCCCATTCATAACAAAACATCACATCCATCAGCCAAAATACAGCTGGCATTTTGTGCTCACAGTAAATAGGATTACTGGCAGCAATGAAAGGTGAAGTCCTCTCCTGAACAACACACTGGGGATAGCAGCTGCTTTCCAGTCTTGGACTGCAAATACTACCTTGCCAAAGCTTTCTGTACTAATGGGGCCTATTTTCTGTATAGGAAAGAAAAGGCAGGAGAGAACTCAATTTTTATGCTTCTGAGTCTCCTACTGATGTGCATGTTATGTGCACTCTGTTCCCATTAATACCCAGTATGGGAGATTCAAACAACTTCAGAGCTGCTACAGCTGGGGTTGTCCATGAGATAGAGCTCATGCTAAATATATATATATATATATATATAAACTGAAAATTTTCTAATTTTCTGCACTAAATAATACAGCACAGCTTTGACTTTAAAACCTGCACTTTTCAAGGGAAATATTTGTCTCTATATAAAGCACAAACCAAAGCTGCCAACTATTCATGTTCATAATCCTCACTGGCACCAATGGGAGCTGCATCTGCAGAGCAGGTCCCCACAGGGATCCTGGAGGGTGATTTACTGACTCCAACATGACCTTCAGGCATTAAATGGCTGCCTCCAGGTTACTCAGGTGGAAGAACATACAGAGGCTTGATTTTGGGGGAAAAAAGGTCTTAGAATGTCAATAAATAAAAAACCCCTTGGGTCTCACTGTAAAATGGAGTGAATGGCAAGCTGGCAAGGAGGGCAGAGGGGAAGAAAAAAGAAAATGAGAAACAGGCAAATTTCTCTCTGTGTGATGCCAGGAGTGATTCTGAACTGCAGTCAAGTTTCCCAACGTTCACATTTAAAGTCCTATTTGCCTCAACAATGCCCACTTTAGTGGCTAAAACATATAAAACGATTAAAAACTACAGCATCCCTTCCTGTGCAAATATCCCTTCATTAGAAAGAGGGCCCAGATTCTCAGGAAAGAAGTTTAGGGGTGAGGAGAATGACCATTTTTCTTGGGTTTCTTTTGTGTGAAAACTCAATGCATGTCCCTGATCAGTAAGGAACCTGGGACAGGGGATCAGTGTCCCCAAGTTGGCACAGGCAGCTTTGTGGGCTTGAATTCCCTTATAAGACCAGAGCTACCAGGCTCCAAAAACTGTCCAAAATTTCCTCCCAGTGGATTTGTTGCACACATTTGTACTGGCAATTCCAATTGATTTTATACTGAAATATTGCTGTGGGATTAGATACCATTGTGTGAGGTGCAAAGGTATTTAACAGAATCATCAGTAGCAAACACACAGTTATTAAACAGAGGGGTGAGAATAAAAAGATGGTATTCAATACTCTTAAAAGCAAATACTGCATTTTGAAAGGAAAACCAAGGGTCTCATCTCTTCTTGGGCATCTCTCCCAGCACAACTATTCCCCATGTGCAAACAACAAAAACAAAGAAATGCCTGAAAGTCTTGGAGGGCATAAATTGGGATAGAAAGGAAAAAAAAAAAAAAAAAAAAAAAGAAAAAAAGCTGCCAACACTGAGATTTTTACCAGAGGGTCCAAAGGGAGTCCACAGCAGGGACACAGCAGAATGCATTAAATCTCAATCAGATCATAGCACACAACAAAGCACGGAACATTCTCATCATATTTGCTCACCGAAGGATTAAGGGATTTTCTTTGGAGGTGTCTCTGCTTGCAAAGCTTCTTGGGGATCACACGGCTCTTGGCAGGGAAGAACGGGCACCTCTCTTTTCTGTCGTAATGAACTGCACCCATTCAATGGTCTCATAACAGTATTTTACACATATACGTGCCAGTGAGAGACTGTAGCCATGAAGAGACACAGTTCAATACTTTGGAAGGGTTTCCACAGCACTTTTGGTAAATATATCTTACTGGTGACTGTCTGGATATGCCAAAATGTCAAAAATAGAAGTGCAGAAAGAAAAATCCAGAAAACAGAAAAATAAGAAAAATATGAAAGGAAATAAAACTTTGATGGCATACATAACATTTTAAACATTACTGTAATAAGGTAATGTTCTAGCCACTTTCAAAGCAATGATTTCAGCAATATTATGAAGTCATTATATGTAAATGTGTTTGTTATACAATGCTTACTATTAATAAGAACCTCCTAATTATGCCTGTAAGGAGTATTACAGTATTATAATATTGGCAAGCCAAGTGCCCTCAGAAGCCTGATGTGCAGCAATGGGCAGCAGAGCTGGGAGCAGTATCCAGCCCAGATTCCCACTCGCTCCTGCTGGCTGGTCCTGCTGCATGAGCTTCTATGGCAACACCTTGTTCTGCAAAAGGATCTGCAGGAGGATTCATTTGGCCACATCCAAGAATTTTACATCCCATCCCCATGTCCTCTGAGCAAAACTAAGATTTGCTTCCATATGGCTTCACAAGCCTCAAGACTTTTTCTGTGAAATCACAAAATCATGGAAACATTTAGGTTGGAAAAGCCCACAAGGCCATCACTATACCATGTCTTCAAGTGCCACATCTACACATCTTTTAAATCCCTCCAGGGATGGTGACTCCACCACTCTCCTGGGCAACCTGTTCCTCCAGCACTGGGCATTTCGAGGGCTAGCAGCAAGGACAGGCTTCACCCAATGCAAACAGTTTGCACTTTCCTCCTCAAGATCAGTTAATGAAGTGCAACACTTCAGAGCTCTTTAATCAAAGTGTTATTGCTTGTAAAAGCAATATGCCAGAGAGTGGAGCTTTCTTCATAATTAAGCAAGAAAAATAGTCTTAAATTTTATGTTGAATCCAGATGCAGCAACAGGAGTGCAGACACACTGTTTGGAGCTGCATCATATAGTTTACAAACACCTGCTGTTAGTACACCTTAAAACACACATTATTCAATAAATGCTGCAGAAATTATCTTAAAAGCAGCAGTGCCTTGACTTGCTTCTACAAAAGTTCTACGGTATCCACACGCAGCACCTGCAGCTTGGCAGGTCCCCATCACCTTTGGAGTGTGCTGCTTTAATTTGCTCCAGGCAAAGCCATTCCCTACCCACACAAGAGTATTCAGTCAACTAAGTTAATAGCTTGATAAATGCATTCCACTGCCACACATTTGGGCTGGAAAACTTCAAAGCAAGGCAATCATAATATTTTCATTACAGACAGAAGCTATTATTCCTCCCCACAATGAAGCCTGGAAGACAGGCTCTAACCCCCACAACAGAGGGCTTCAAAAGCCCATCAGGGACATGGAGTTCACAGCTATGAAACCTTCCAGCCTCGGCAGGTCAAACCTGGCATCAAAGCACCCACCCTGTCCCAAAATAGCTCCAAGTTTCAGATGTTATAACTCCCTAAATGGTGAGGGTACAAGCTATATGGTCATAGCCCAAATTATGTTACACATCCCCATCCCCTGACTGCAGACACAGAGATTATGACTGCTCAGCGCACTCAGCATACACACAGTCACAAGGGAACACTAAAAGCAAATTCTAGCCCTGTCTATCATCCATAATTCAAGAGAAATCAGGGTTAAAAAAAGTGCATAAGCAACTGGCATAATTTATATGCTGCAAGCAGGAGAGTTGGCAGTCTCTTGCATCATAAACTTTAAATAATAGTAGCTTAACATCAGATGTACCCAGAGCTGTATTGCCATTAGCTCCATTACACCGTGGAGCAACCGCTTCCCGAGCTGCACAGCCCCCACCTTGTCCCACCAACAGCTTGCTTCACACAGGATTTCACCACGAATGATCAGTCAAGCACAAACCACTCGGTACTAACAGCAGGAAAAAGGAAAAACAAGAAAAAAAAAAAATCAAACCAACAAAATCAACACACCTTGAAAGGTTTAGTGATGCAGTTGCTATTGAAGGGTACCTTTAAAATTAAAGGAGGAAAGAAAGGAAGGTATTGAGCAGTGGCAACAAATTTTGGAGATGTTGTTGCCAATTTTCATCAATATCATGACATTCATTGTTTCAGGATATGATTTCTTCTTGTTGTACACTAACAACAAAAACTATTTTTCTTTACCCAAGGGATTATCAAATTAATTCACTGTGTGTGCATGCTGAGGGTTATTAATTGATCATTCACTCTAAACCAGTCAATATTTCTTATGGAAATGAAAGCTGGAACAGTGACTGCTTTGTGCCACCTTTCTCAGGTTCACCCACAGCATACTGTTTTCAGTGGAAAACCTAAATTCATAGAAATTAGGGATCCCATGAGGGTCAGGAATTGGGAATGAGGCTGCCAAAAGTACCACCTGAAAATTAACTTTTAAAACCAATCCATTCTCTGTCTCATCAGTCCCTCAACTATTAGTCATAGGATGACTCTGAAGCAGTACAATGTAACTTTTACTATCCTCAAATGTAGAACTGAATTGAGGGAATGCACAGCCTAGAAAGCCCAAGCCAAGCCTACAGTCTGGCCACAGCTCCTGCTATTCAGAAAAACTCTTTTCAACAGGGGAGTTCTGCAGAAATCAAACAAGAACTTGAAGACAGGAATCCCTAAAGTAAAAGGAGTTAATGAAAAATCACCTGGTTTCACAGCACCCTGAACTTATCAGGACTCCATCACCACTCTAAGTACCACTGTTCTGCAGTTAGTGCTGTATTACCAGATTTTCAGGGGTTTTTCTTTGCTTCCTTCTTGTCGTGCTCAGCTGACAAGTCTGGCTAAACTGTGCCAAAAATAACTAAAAAAATAATAACAATTAAAAAAAAAAAAAACCAAAACAAAACATCAGCACAGAGCCTGAATCTTTGGTCCAAAAGTCATTTTTTACATCCCATGTGCAGATTCAGCACATCCATGTTTATGACACAAAGAGGAAGAGGCACATCCCAATTTAATCCTGAAACACAATTTCCCCTTCCCCCCCAGTCAGCTGAAAACAGTAGCAACAAAGTGGAGCAGGTATGGTGGCAAGGGGTAGCAGTTGCACCCTTCTGTCTCTCAGAGCAGAATATGGAAGCTTGGCAGAGAGCTGAAGCCTCATATAAGAAAAACCCAAAAGACTCAATCTCCCCTTTTTACCTTCAGCAGCACCAGCACTTCTTAATTTCACTGCATCCCAGGAGATCATTCTCCATCCCCAGGTGTGCTGAGCATGTTCCATATTATCTGAAGGAACAAGAAACCCTGAGTTATGGAGGCGCTTTAACCTTTTATTTTTCCTTTCTAGGTCATTATATTCTTATCTGAGCTTGCAGAGCACATCATCCAGACAAACTGTTGTCTTTCTCCCCCAGTTGCACCCAAGAGCATGCTTGCATGAGGAAAATAAAAGGTGCCCAAGATTTGAAATATGGCAGTGAGCATCCCTTTAACACAGCCATGGAAACTGTCAGCAAAAAGTACTTCACAGGGGATTTACAACATGGCTTCTTCTACTACATGAGGTGGGGAAAAAATCTGCAAAGAAGGCAGATCATAATTTAAGTTTATTTATTGTTTATTACAGTGGCTGGAGAAGACTTAAAACAGGCATTTCCAATGCTTCTTTGAATGCCTGAACCACCAGACACCCACGAAGCTCAGTAAAAGCCCCGGACTATGTTACCCCTGACTAACAAAACACAGTGTATGCAACCCTGCTGCCACAGCATTAGAATGCATAGCACATATGGAACTAGCAAAAAATTTCAAGGAAATTAGTAAGATAAGTGACTTGAAAAAATCTTTATGTCTGAGCTAGACAGCCTAAGGCTGAGTCATGAAAACATAGAAGAAAAAAAAAATATCAAAATCCTGTATTCTAACTTGAACATCCAACCAGAGGACTGATGCAGCCTCCTTTAGGCACCAAAGGGTATCTCTGCATGAAAGCTTTAAAACATTCCTTAACTTGCTCTCTATTGAAGGATCCCATCAGCTTTTCCCAAGTCCTCTCCCAGCCACATGGAACAGCAGAGCAATGGATACCTCATTACCAACAACAGCTGATAGTGCTGCAATGACCCCAGTGGGCTCTTCCAGGGCTATGAATGGTACAGTCATTCAAAATCATGCTTAAGAGAGAATAAGGCATCCCTGCTACAGAAGCACTTCTCACTGACCTAAGGGGAAAGAAGTCCTTCATTACAATTACAAATCAGAATTACTCTACAAAGTATTTTGATCCCACTTGGATGTGCCCCCACCAAGCACAAGCCAGGCTCTGCCTCACCTGGCTGATAAGCACATCTCAGGACACAGACCTGCTCCTCCAGCAGCTGGGAACTTCCAGCCCCAGGCTTATTTTGGGTTTGTATTTGAGGGGGCACAAGATTGATGCTTTCCAGCACACACATCCCATTTCTGGTTTTTTGCCACCATAAGGAGCATTGTCTGTCCCCTGGAGCATAGAAAAAATGCACACTTCACCTTCCTATGCCACACATTTTGGGTGAGCACCAACCCTTGCAGGGGATCCAGGACCCTCATTCACACTGCACACCTGGCAAAGTCCTGCCAGGTCATGCCAGACATCAGACCACCTGACTAGTCTAACCAGTGCTTACTCACCTGCTATATCCACCTCTGCCTGGTACACTGCCTCCTGCTCACTATTCCTAATCCTCTCCCATAATATGACCACAGAAAAGCACACCAAGGCAGCAACTCAAGGGAACAGAGATTTACCAGCACTGGAGGTTCCCCACCCTACCTCCCACCAGCACCACCAGGTGTGATGCATCAGCAGGACTCAACCTTCCTTTGCCTGCTCCCACCCACACCTGAGCCCCATCACATTCATCTGCCTGATCTAGGTTCCCAAGAATCAGGGTATAGGCAGGTTACACAGCAAAAAGGGTTTTTTCCCTTCAAATGAAGCACAAAACAATTGAAACTTTGGAAAAATTTACACTTTTTCTTTTAAAAAATTGTATTTTAAAAATCGGAGCTTTAAAATCCACAACATTTTAGGGACAAAGCAGTTCTACTTGCGAAATCCTTCCCACTAACATGGGTTGTCTGACGACCACCTTACGAAGGCTTTCCCTTCCTGATCCTTGCAGTGCCTTTCCCATTTAGAACATCTGGAGATCACAGCCCTTACAGGAGGCCTCAGCACAACTCCCTGCCCAGCAGTGCTCAGTGTTCAGGTACTGGCAGAAAGCAGCACAGTAGCACCAAGAGTGCCTTCAAAAAGAGTGTAGAATTCTGGTTATTTGTATATGTCTGCATTTAACACCTCTGCTCATCTTCACCTGCATTTTGCCCCACATACAAATTAAAATTTGCAATTTGTAAAGTGCTGAATTTAAGGACAGTGGAGTTAAAGCATGAATGTGGTTAACAGATGCTGCATTTTACACCTACCACAATGAATTACAGAATATCCTGAGCTGGAACGGATCCATAAGGATCACTGAGACACAAAGGAAACTAAACCCCTCACCCCCTTTTTATTTTCTGGAAGTGTTGTTGGGGTCTCACACTTAACAATAATTTCAGAATCTCCTGGAAGTACTGTGGGAGTGCCACCATTAAGATCGGTGGGAAGACAACTCCTGGTTGTATGTATTCCCTCCAGACTGCCAAGCTATATTTAAATCCCATTTCTCAATCGGAAGGAACTTAACCAACCTGGAAAACAACAAATCAATGCTGCTTGCATTGTTTTTCATGTGAATCCACATTAATGCTGTGTCAGACACCATCAGCATCAGAAGAGGCTACACCAGCCTTTGCCAGAACTGTTGCATTTTTTCAATGAAAAAGGGAAATAGGTAAGAGGGATGAGAAAATTATCCATTTCCCAGGATCCTTTTTGTGTTGCACCTCCCCTGTAATTTGGGCAGGGCTCCTGCCCCTGTAAACAAGAACTAGAAGAGAGAAGCTGTGGCTGGCTCTACCCCTGGAAGTGTTCAAGGTGAGATTAGATGTGGCTTACAGCAACCTGGTCTAGAGGAAGGTGTCACTGTCCATGGCAGGGAGTTGGAACAAAATCATCTTTTAAGGTCTCTTCCAACCCAAACCATTCTATGTACCCACACTGAGAATAGGGATTTCCTTACAGTACAATTGGTAGATGGAGAATTAGTTTCCTCATCAGTAAAAATGAGCCCAGTGGGAAACTCTACTCTCTGCACCAGATCAGGACATTTCCAAGCAAATATTGAGCCAAAAACTCAACATTGTGCTGTCAAAGAAAATTCCCCTAAGTGCAGCAGCTACCTCCCCACAGTCTTCAAAAACCTGATAGCATGTGGCATCTATTTGTCTCTGTTTAATCAGCTCTGGTTAATGAGTGAGACTTGTTTGCAGCATTTTCAGGGACAAGTTAACTCATTTCAGAATACAACTGCACTTACAAGGAAACATAAAAAACAGACAGTAAAAACACAGAGGGTTTATGCATATCCTTTCCTGATGTGTCTAGCTGCATTTGAAATGGCTTCAGTTGCAGATCTGTTAACAGTTACGTGAGCTGGTCTCCCAGGGAATCCTGCAAGCTGGAGGGACAAGTCAAAGTGTCACAGTCAAGAAATTATAGACAGCAACAGCAGAAGCCATGTGAGTGGAACTATTTAATCCTTTGCTGCTGAAAACTAATTGGATATAGGAGATTAAATATAGAATACTGAATACATAAGATTGAATACAGAAGATATAGAAGAACTATTGAATATAGAAGATGTATACAGCTGTATGTAAAGGGAGATGAGTAAGGAAAGGTTCCAAAACCAGTGCATTTGGAAAGCAAACGTTATCCCACTGAAATTCAGAAAAGCCTGCAAAATAATTTTATGTCTTCTCCAATAAACATTCAGCAGAACATAAGGAATAAAATTAAACTCTTTGTACAAAAGATTATTTAAATACATTCTATTACTAAATTTTTGTGCAACTAAGAACTTGTAGCAAAGATTGAAAAGAGTGTTCATAAAAGCAATAAACATTACATGAACAGTAAAAATACAGTGGAGATTTGCAGACCAAAGTCTTCTATCACACCCAAATTAAAACATAAACCCATGGCAATATACTCTCCCTGTTAGCTCTCCTAAAGCCTTAACCAAAGTACACTGCAATAGACTGTGGAGACAGAGAGGAATGTCTCCTCAAATACAATGAAAACAGCTTTCCTGAAGGACAGGTGAGCTTATGGCTGTTTCCTGTGCATCGTGGACCTTAAGGATGCTGATGTTTAATAAACCTTAAGGACCAATAAAGAATGTAAAACAATCCTTTAAAAAACACCTACAGGGCCTTTAAGAAACCATAAACAAAATTCCATTACATTTTCAGAGATTTACAACACATTATCTTGGCTGTGCGATAAGGGGAATCCCTTTGCATGCCAGAGAACCTCATCCCAAGCATCTGAGCAATGCCCAAGGTCCTGCTCCTGCTGAGCTCACACCACAGACCCTGGAGGAATTGACTGCTGCAGCAGCAGGTTCACTAGTGCCACAGCAGGGACACGCAGGCTCTCTGCCTTGGGAACGCCAGGCTGAGGTCCCTGCAGGAGCGCAGCTACGCTGGCAGCAGCACTGGCACTCACCCTGCCAGGACCTCCCAAAGCCCAACTAATTCAGACAAATGGAAATGCATTCTGGACAGGTGAAGCTTTAATCCCCTCCTTGCAGCTCCACAGCCCAGTCAAATTACAACAGTTTGCAGACTATCAAAGCTCTGCATCTGAGCTGGACTATTTAGAAGGATGGGACCAGCCATTTTAACAGTCAATTTCTGTGTGACATTCTTTGCTTTTGAATATTTGAGCAGTGCTGTGTTTTCACCAGCTATGCTTTTGTAGCCAAAAAAAAAAAGTGCTTGAGTGTATTAAAGCATCTTTGTTCACACACAGCACTGAACTTCTTTGAAATATTCAAAATTTAACCGATTGATTTTGCTTCCAGCAAGTCTCCCTGCATGTAGTATTGCTGAGTGTGTAGATCTCCACACTCAAAGAGCTACTTATCACCTACATGATCTATTTATGGAAGAATGGGCAAATATCCATTAATACAGAGTTAAAGTCTAGGAGAGAGAGCATGGTCAATATGGAGCAAAGAAATCAGAGTAAAGAGCAAGAAACTTTCTTTGATGTAGAATCTCAACTTCCACTGCCTTTGCTTGGCAATACAGCAGGAGCAAGAAGGATAAATGACAGAAGGGACAGGAATGCAAAATGCTAATACCCATTCACTTTGTCTTGTTTGTGGCTTGCTGTTTATTCATGGATTTCACATGAAGTTTACATCTGGAAAATCATGTAGAAATTTATCACCATGCCCATTCAAAATGCCACATAAATATTAACTGTCCTTAATTGTTGTGTGGTTGGAATTAATGAATGTGTTCCTTAATGCAAAGAAGTTTCTATATGCAGCCAAACAAATCATTCTAGATCCATCACATTTCATGTTATATCATCGAAACTGTTAATTTGGGCTGTTCCAGAGGAAGATGGAGAAGCAAGACTCAGAAAATGGTTAAGGAGGGCTGATTTTTTGAGAAAACAGACTTAACCTCCTGGCCTTGTGCATAAACATCTCATTGAAATTCAGTGCTTAATAGTAACTGGGTTCCTGGCACAGTGATGAGATTGGAAATCATGATCTAAAGCATTACATGTGGATTGCTTCTCTCATCCTGAACTATTCTGGTACCCAGACTTTGCACTTTTTTTCCAAGAACAGAAGTAAACAGAAACACTGTCCTTGCCAACTGAAAGAACAAGTCTCCATACCACATTTTCTACTAATGCTGTAAGATTCAGCTGTCTCTAAAAATGTGGTTTTTTTTGCTTTCCAAATCCACTATGCCCAGTGACAAGTGGATGGCAGTTGTCACATAACTGACACTGCTGGATCCTGACACTGCAAAGCAAGGGGGACAAATGAAACTTTCTGCAGAAGGTGTGCAGTTTCCCTGCTGGTTTTCTGGGAGACACTCCCAAGGCTGAGCCATCCTCACTCCTGAGGCTCAGTGCACAGCCAGACCTCCTGTAGCACAGGTTCCATTGGTCAGGCTCATGTCAGCAACCTTGGTGCAAAGTAAGCACTAAGAGTGAGACCACAGGACTGAGTGTGTTAACTTCCAGAATGCAAAAGGGTAACACAAAATAAACCTAACACACTAACAGTTCTTTTTAGAAAGGTCTTTGCAAGATAAATGATTGCTCTGTTTTGTTTTTTTTTCCTTAATACAAATAGTTACATGAAGAGACAGCAGTATTCCTATTCATAATGCCTTAAACAGACCCTAAAGGTTTCCTGTCTTCAATTTAACTCAGCCTCTAATAATCATGAAAATCTATGAAAATGCCAGTTGAGCCAATGTAAGCTTAGATGCTTTTTCAAGATACAATTTCCTTTATGTTTCAGAGATACTCTTCACATCAGACCAAGCTGTGAAAAAAAATAAGCTACCCCTTGAAGTGCTCCAGAACTTATCAAAATATTTGAATAGTTTTCAAAAGACACCTTGTCACTTTTCTCTGAATGTAATTAATACCTTTCTCTTTCAAGTATACAAATGGATAAACATACTGAAGTATTAAAAAACAGTATTTGGAGGGTTTGTCCTTTTCAGAACTTTACTCTTTGCTCTGTTCCTCTGTCCTATCTTGTCACCTCAACCATGCATTTCTGTTGGTGGGACTTTTCTCTCTAGGCTCAGTGACAGCAGAATTTATTGCAGCATGAACACCTCTTCCATGCCAGACTGGTCCTGGAGGCTCCTGGTCACACCATGCCTTGGGTCCCATTTCCAGCACAGCTGGGTAATGCAGGTCCTCCTATCACAGCTTCATCTGCAAATCTCAGCTCATCTGATGCTTCCTTAATCAGGAGTGTTGAAAGCTGCCTGTAAAGCCTTTTACTGTGCTTGCATGTCTCCTTTATTAATTCTCACAATTTTGATGCAGTTAGATCTCAAAAAAAGTTATTCACAGCCCTATTGCAAGGTTCACAGAAGCAATAATTTGTATATGTCCTGAAAGGTTTCTAAATAAACACAGCCCTCAAATGCTGATGGGTATGAATGCTCCTAATTCCTGACCTTGGTATTACTTCAGCAATTGAACTGAAGACTTACAGAGCAAAATACGCAACAGGTGACAAGACGAGAGAAAATGGCATCAAGTTGCACCAGGAGAAGTTTAGATTAGGTGTCAGGAAAAAATTTCTTCATGGAAAAGATTGTCAAGCATTGAAACAGATTACATAGGGAAGTGGTAAAGTCACCATCTCCAGGAATGTTCAGAAACATGTGGCTAGGGCACCTGGGGACATAGTTGAATGGTGATCGTGGTGGTGGTGCTGGGTTGATGGTGGGACTTGATAAAGGTCTTTTCCAACCTTCACAATTCTGTGATTCTGTGAAAGCGATATAAACTTTTCCCACAACAATTAATTAGCACCATTGTGATTTACCATCCCATTATTCCCCTGAACAGATGCAGCAGATACATTCCTGAAGGAGTCATTTAAGCCACACAAGGCAGAGTAGGGCTTTGTTGCAGGGATTTTGGCAACCTGCAGTCCCAGACCAGTAAGCTGAAGCTGGTCACAGGCTGCCTGAGCTGCAGTTCAGTGCCAGCACCAAAGCATGACCTCATCCAGACTTCTTGCCCTTTCATCTACCTTTCCCTTTCAAGGACATTCATTTTTATGCTAAACCAACATGTATGTTAAACCTCCAACTCATCACTCATCTCAGGTATCCCAAGGACAGCTCAAACAGGATTTTCTTCTCACCAGAGGAATCCACACCCTGGCCATGTTACTCATCACCACCATGGCATTTCCTACAATGCACACCCAGACATCCTGCACATGTTGCAGCTTGCTTTATCATATCTTGAATCTGTGTTTGACTCTGTTAATGCCCTAGAAAATGTCTGTGTGCCAGCTTCTCTACTTACTTGGAGAGCTGGTGCCATCTCTCATGGAGAAGGAAGAGACTATGTATCAGCAAAGAGAATAAAGGAAACACTTTCAAGCCTGAAAATATTCCTTCCAGCTCTTTGAATGCATTGCAAATTTAATTGCAATTTCTTCTGTGATTTTTTGAGTTTATGGTTAGATCCTCTAGGCCCATAAAGAATGATGCTGTGTAGTTACCTAGTAAGAATGTTGGAATTCATGTTCTGAAGTTGCTTCACTAGTTTATTTCATGCTTTCCAAATGATCAAAGCAGATCTAAATTTTTCATTAAGAGGAAAATTGCACCTTTTGCATGGTAGAACAACTGGGTTAATTGCCAACATTAATATTATATTTGTTTCTCAAGAAGCCACCAAGAATTTCTGTCATAACTTAATAAATATGAATCAAGGCACAGCCAATTCAGAAAGCAAGGAAAGCTGGGTCCTTCCTTCAAGCATTTATACACATCAACAGCAGTTTGGACCTGCTATTTCAGTTTTACATTTTGGGATGATCAACCACCTACCTCCAATAGCTCATTTTTGCACAGAATGGGAAACCTTAGAGCACTGCAAATATGGATGTTTTTATTGGTAAGAGGCATTTATCCAATTTTCCACATTCAGCTTGACTATTTTATGTTTTAGGGAAAAGAAACTACATCTTCCTTTACAGCTAAAAAAACGTAGCATATCTTGAAGCCTTTAATGAAGCTTGAATACCTTCCTAGAATTTTCCTTAGTAGTTTAGTAGCCTATGGGTCATCACATTGATGTCCAGATCACAAAAGACACTATAGGAATCATCAGGTGAAGTTTCACAGGTTGGATTGAAGCAAAGAACATAACTCTAAACAAACCTTCCACTACAAAAGTTGATACTGAATTTGAAATCTGGCCTTGGTGAGGTGATACCCACAGCTGCTTTCTGGCAAGTCAAATGGAAGATATGGGTAGGGAAGAGAGAGATGCTTTGGCTCCACAAAACCCACAGTTTCAAGCTCAGATGGTGGGTACCAGTAAAAGTTGCTGATGGGTCTTTTTAATCTGAATCTGAATCAACTCCAGCAGTGGGAGGGGAGCATCAGACAATGTGCTGATATCACCCATTTCTTTGTGAACCGACAACATCAAAATAAGGCAGCAACCCCACTCCTGCAGACACCCTCCTTCTTCCTTGGGCAGAAGTGACACATTACATCTAAAAAGGGAACTTTAATGAACAGAAGTGAACTTCTAACAAAGGCAGTATTGATAAAATGTCAAGAGCAAGGGCTCTGCTTCCAACTCATTTAAATACACTTGGAGAGAGAAACAAGTAGTTATGCTTCTCAGCTTCCCCAGGGGTGTGGCACATCTTTCTCAGCCCAAGTCCCAGGGAATGACAGGAAGGGAGTGCAGAAACAGGAATTAATTGCTAGGCACAAGATCTATCTGTGCTGCAGAGCATGTGAGGCTGCACAGGACACTGCAGTGTGCCTGCACACACACCAATGCCATCCCAGCAGCATCCTGCACACTTTATGTCTGAAACAAGAGAAAGAATAGAAAAGACAAGTCTGGTTCCCACAGAAGAAGTAGAAATAATGGGAAAAGGATGGGACCTGGGACCTGAAAAAACCATGGGACTGCAGCAATGCTGCACTGTGTTATTCAAAGCTCCATTAACACCATTACAGATAAGGATGTGCAGCAAGGAATTTTCATGCACTTCTACTACAAAGTACATTTCAAGAGACAGGGCTTTTAAAGGTCTCTGCTTTTTTCTGTCTGTGCAGTGTACTTGTTTTTCCAACCTCAACTCCTTTCAACCTTGTTTTATGGAGAAAGTCCTCCAAAAGCACAAAGTCAGTACTTACCAGCTTGGTATGCTGATGGCTCTGACACCTCTCCCATGAAACCTAACTTGCAGCATCTATTTTGTATGTAATAAGGAATTCTGAGATTTTTAATGAACACAGCTCTCTGTAGATGACGTATGGGCTTCCTATTAATTGGGCACTGCTCTGGTTGGAAAAGCAGCAAGGAAACTTAAGCTTTGCTCCCACTGTGAAGGGCAGAGGTGTTTGAGAGTTCAATGCATCAGTGTGCCTGTGTGGCTTCTCTGTGGTGATTCTACAAAGCCACGGGACAACAGCTTGTCCAATGGGAAACTGGAATCTGAGCAAGACTGACTAGATCACCCTCAAAAAATAAATAAAAGACACAAAAAAGGAGGAGGGATTTACATAGAGGCAACAGAGTAGTTTTGCATGGTGGATACAAGTAGCAAACTACTGCAGTAAGGCAGAAGACTTCAGGCTTTCATTAGCTATTCCAAATAACACCTCTAGCAGAAACTGCATCATAAGATGAGGTTTCCTCACTTGGCACAGGATCCTCATTTCTGGATCAAGCAATTTCAAAACAAAACAGAAGAACGGAGCAGAACTATATTAGCAAATATTGGATCAATTAAAATGTATTTTAATGTTTTTACAGAAAGTACCAAAAGAGAAAAGAAGCAATCCTCAGAAAAAGATTCACTACCATCACAACCATAACCATTTGACATCTGTGACAATACACTCATTAATCCTTCTAATGCAAGCTATATTTTCATTTTATGGAGTTGTGGGTATTAGCCAGGTTTCCTTATGGAGAACGTTCTTTACTTGCAGTGTTTTAACTGAAAAGAAGGACAACAGCCTTGAAGAGAAGCTGGGCAAGGTACTATGGCATGTGGACATCCTTGAATCAGTTTGAAGGCATTCACAGAGGTATTGAAGCATTTATAAAAAAAAAACATAGTTATAAATGCATTTTGGAGTCTTAACTATGTGGTCTGCCAATGCCAATTTTCCGTTTTCATTGCAATGTGATGTTTACAACACTCCTTCATTCAGCTTAACTAAATGTCTCCCATCATATTTACTCCAATCACACTTTATTTAGAGATCAGTAAATAAATAGTGAGATTTTGTTATTGATGATGATGTTTGGTTTCATTGTAATCTCATTACAGGATGTATTTTACAGCCTGCTGTCTCACAAATGATTGAACATAACTGCTGCCATATTACAGACCAAGTAAAATTAACATCCCCTTTTACTTCTGATCTTTTTTATTAACCATCGTGTTTTAAAGTTATAATAAAGCCACTGTAAAAGCACAAAGCTTTGCCTGACTCTAATCCCCTCTTTTGTGCTAACAGAAAAAAACCCTTTAAAATTACCTTGATCAAGAATACAACTTAGTGTGCAATCTCACAAGGGGCACTCTCTCACCAGGTGTATTTTAAAGTCTACTTTGTTGCCACATGCAGGGACTTCAGTGACTGACAGATGTACACATTTCATGTTGCTATCAGTTTCCAAAGTCATTATTTAAATTTTCAGCGACATTGTGAGTCCTTCCTTGAGACATGTGGATTCACAGAGGAGTTTAAAGTCATTGATTTCAAATTCTCTTGATGGAATTGCTTTAAAAGTAAAGCAAGAGGCATAACAGGAGTTCCTGTGTTTTAAATAATTGAATTGCTTCACATATTGTGTGTGCTCCTAAGTTCCTGACTTTAACAAGATTTGAAATGGTTTTTCTATAAGAATGAATGACCTCCATGTGGAGCCACAGACATGTGCTTATTGGAATCAGGTTTGGTAATTACACTGCCCCATTGAAAAGTAAGAAGTGCATCTTAAACACTCCTATCTCCAAGGAAAAGTATAGATTTGGGATTTAGAATTGATGTGACAGTTAAATCACAGAAACATTTATGTTGGAAAATACCTCCAAGATCATTAAGTCCAAACTTTGAATTCTTACAAAAGAAACCCCTGGCTTCCACATGGCTGAACAAAGTTAGGGATGCTTTAGCAGACTGTGCAATAGTATTAATTAGTAGAGGTTAAACATTTGAGGAAAGAGAATTGTCTTAGCCAGTTCAGCTGCAGGTGTCAATTGATTCTATCAATTACGTTTACCTTGTAAAATAATTAAGTTTTAAAAGTCTGCAAAAATACTCCATTTTACTCACATCTTCTTTGTGAAAGGATCATTAAGATTTGAGACACCAAGACCTGAGGCTGGTTGAGACCTTGCAGTAAAGCTAACAGCCTTAAGGTGTCTTTCAAATGTGGGCAAGAAATTATGAGAGGTCATATGCTCAAATTATATTATATGCTAGTATTGCTCAAATTATTTACAAGTTTCTCTTTTCTCTGTCACTCTTTCTGCTTGTACTGTGCTATGCTTGTACTGCTTCTATGCAAGAACAGGGAGAAACTTCACATTGAACTTTTACTCTTTAAGACTCTCTAGAGTAACATTTATTCTCAAGTAACCTTGCTTTGCCTGCTCCCCCATCATTATCTCCTCTCTTACCCCTGGAAATAGGAAAGCAACATCTCAAGAAAAACTTGTAATACTCTTAAAACATCCTGTGAAAGGATGTGATTTAAGAGCCTTATACACTGATCAAATTTAAACATGCTGGGCTGGCCAGAAGTGAATTATTTTTGGAAAATAATAAGCCTATCATGGTCCTTCCCTGGTAGGAATTAGAGCATTTTCCAAGACATTTCCACCACTTTTACACTTGCCTGGTCCCACACTCCCAAAAAGCTGCTACCTCTTCAACACATCAGCTTGATATCCCAGCCAAGCGTAGAAATTGCACCATCTCCAAATATCTCCTCTTTCCCTTCCCATTCTCACACTATTTACCTCTTTCTCTCCTCCTCTGCATCTCTTTCTAGTAAAGCTTCTGAAAATGAAGAGCAACAACCAGGCCGCTAAATTGGTGAAATGAAGTCTTTACTAATTTTAAATGTTTTGGTTTTGCCTTTACTGGGCTTTATTCTGATAGAAAAATCTAGATCAGTTTTTGTCACCATAGCAAATAGCATTCTAGTTTGAAAATCCACACTAGGATAAGCTGTCCTTATCAGATAAAAACACATTCTCATAGTGACTTTTGACTGTCTGTACCACTTATCTTAAAATCCAATTGAGAAAGCACTTTCTTCATAAGCAAAAGTTTCAATCACCAGGACCAGAGACCTCTGCAAAGGTGTGGTCAGAGCTGCTGGCTGGGCAGTGGGACCTGCTGTCAGGGGTTTAGAAGGGAATTCAGACAACCCTTCAGTTAAAGTGCAAAGCTGCTATTGCATTTCATACTGAAAATATTCATATAAAACACTTTACCAAGTGATTTTTTCTTAGTTAGTATAGTTATTCCCAAACTGATTGCACAAGAAAGTACTTTGCCACGTCGGTAAACTCCTGTACATATTGTCAGATTATTTTTCAAACTGATAATGGGAAAGGCTTCTCCTTATTTCCCTGCCATCTGATGGGAATCATCCCAGAACATCACTAGGGAAAGCCATGCAAAACCCCCCAAGAAGGATGCAGAGTGAACTAGAGATGCACATAATTATAGAAACATTTGCAGAAATATGCAACAGCAAAAAGCAGCAACTAATCCCACAAAATCCTCTGAGAGAACAGGAAGATTTTTTTCTCTCTAAAATGTGACAATGAAAAAAATTCCCAGATGCTCCACCAGATGAACTCATCTTGTTTCAAAGTTTATAATCAAATATGTTAAATGCATCAGTCCACTTTCAAGATTAGTGATAATGATCTTAAATTTCTAATAGAGCCCTTCATCCACTGGGATTTGATGTGAGCTTACATAGGCACTCCAGGACTGCTGCAGTTACCTGTAGCTTGAGATGTAGCAGCTGTTTAATGTCACTGCATATGATGTAAACAACACACTGTTGTACAGAATAAGTAAAGGATACTGTGTTTGTTTTGCATGGCCTGGTTTTTGGGAGCAAGGGTCTACAGAGGCGGCTTCTGTGAGAAGCTGCTCGAAGCTTCCACCATGTCAGGTAGAGCCGATCTCTGATGGACATGCTGCAACGAGAGAGGCTGCTAACGCCTCTATGAAAACATATTGAAAAAGAAAAATCAAAATGAAGTGAGACGTGGAGATTCAGTAGCCTAGTCCAGCCAGTGAGCCAGCCTTAGCCAAGGTCAGCCCTAGGCTTTGGAGAACCCCACCCCAAGTTCAGAGACATTGTTTTTTGAAGTTACAGCTACAGTTTGTCCGCAAAGGATCACAGGGGTTATTATGTTAATATGGGTTACATGTACGTCTGTTATTGGTTAGAATGTTTCTAGAATGATCATTACTAGGCTATGTAAGTTGTAGTCCCCCGTTGTTCAGGGTCTTTGTGTGCCTACATTCAGGAGCGTCCATGCTGTTGCATAATAAAGAACCCTCAGATTTCACAAAAGACCCATCCCTGCTCTTCATTTCTGCAGCTGACCAGTCACATTAGTGCCTGTCCCCGCAGGCAGTGGGCAGTGTGGCACGACAGAGACACACACAATTTTTCATCGAGTCAGAGAAGAGGAGGAAGTGAGAACATGTGAGGAAAACAACATGGAGACACCAAGGTGAATGGAGAAGGAGGGGGAGGAGCTGTTCCAGGCACCAGAGCTGATATTCCCCTGCAGGCCATGGTGAGACCATGGTGAAGCAGCTGTGCCCCTGCAGCCCATGGGGATCCATGGGGGATGCAGAGTTCTACCTGCAACCCCTGGGGAAGGTGTCCATGCCACAGCAGGTGGATGCCTAGAGGAGGCTGTGACCCAGTGGAGAGAGGGCCCTGCTTCCAGGCTGGAACAGCTGTCCTTGGAGGGCTGCACCCCATGGAAGAGTGACCCAGGCTGCAGCAGTTGTGGGAGGACTGTGTGCCTATGGGGGAATTCACATTGCAGCAGTTTTGGCAGGACTGCTGCTTGTGAGAGTGGACCCACACTGGAGAAGTTCACAGGGAACTGTTTCCCATGGGAGGGACTCCACAGCATAGCCAGGGAAGGACTCCTTCCCAGAGCAGCAGAAGAAAACCTCAGGTGACAACCTGACTAAAACCCCCATGCCCTATCCTCCTGCACTTATTTTACTTCTCATTATCCTCCTCTGATTCTGATAACAATAAATTCATTTTGTACCTTTGAGTTGAGCCTGTTTTGCCCTGAAGTGTTTTCTCCCAGTTCTTATCTTAACTCATGAACCCTTTGTTAATTTTTTTTCTCTCCTTTGCCCAGCTGTGGCAGGGGAGGGTGAGTGAGCAGCTTTTGTGGGTGCCTGGTGTTCGGTCAGTGTCAAACCGCAACAGTCTTCTTGGTGGAGAATTGTGGGCCATCATGAGGACTTTGATATAAAGATATTAATTGGGAGAAATAATGGGCAAAACAAGTATTCAATCATATTAAGTAGAATTATAGTAGGAAATTGTACCATAACTGCAGTGAAGGGTCTAGGACTGGATTTTTGTGTAATTTGTCTTTTGTGTTCTGTGCTGTGATTATTGTTGGATCTGGTGTGGAGAATTTTTTTCCTTCTGTTTAGTTTAGTTGCTTGTGTTGTTCTAAGTGAAGATTGTGTCTTTAATGTGGTTTTGATGATAATTCCTAAATATGTTATCAGTGTCAAACCACAATAGACACTCAGAGTAAGGATGTTAGAGGAAAGCCTCCCTCAGCCCTTCCCTTTTCCATAGAAGAGGTCAAGAAAAGAAAAAAGGATGTTATGCATCACTAGAAGAGAAGAAAACCACAAGGACCCGCAGCATTTTATATCTGTTGGGAAGCACATGCAGCATTTGAGGCAAAGACCTGAAATTGCAGCTTTCCAGACCCAACACAAGAACCACAGAGTGGAACAGAGCTCCAGCATCCACTGGCTGGGCAGCAGCACCAACTCCTTGACTTAGTCACAGGAAAGAGCTGAACTGGCACATGTTCAAATGGGCTGTAAACAAATCCAGTGTCATGGCTGACCACTTGAAAAGATCCCCCGACCTTTCGACCATGCTGGCTTTCTTCATTTCCAAAGAGAACAGCTGTGATCAGAGAAGCTACTGTAGAGCAAAAGAACTGGCATTAAAGTGTTCAAGAAAATTTCCTCACCTCTGGACATAGCCCTGCAGGGTCATGGCAGGACAGGTCACCAAATATAGACTGTCACTATGGGATGAATGGAAAAACAGCATCACCCCTCAAGAACATCCTGCAAACCAGCCTTGAACTCTAATTTACAAACAAGACCTTTGATTTCTGCTCTCAAGTGTAGCCCTTGAGCTTTATCACAGGTAACTGGAGATGGCAGAAGAGAAGCCATTTAACCTCTTCATCTTTAAATCATGAGGAGTCAGCAGAAAGTGGCAACATAGAGAAAAGCCAGGGAGTTGTTGGAGCTACAGCATGAAATAAAGTGAAAAAGGAAGCCTTATGATTGATTTTAATAGGTTTTAAATTAAGCTCTTCAAACTGGAGAGCAGAACTGAAGAGATAACACAGATGAACAGACTGAATGTTACCACTACAGGTGATATTACTAATTCCCAATAAAAAATTGTAGTCAAGGGCATGTCTGAATACTGTGATGGAGGTACAAAAGTGGGAGATGTATTGTAGTTATTCAGTTCTGCATTCTTTACTTTATTCTTTTTTATAAAGATAAGCTCAAGCCACAGAAATTGTTGAAGGGCTTTGACTTTCCTTAGACACCTGCAAGTCTTCGTACACTTTCCAAAGAAATATTCCCAGAAAAATAAGTGTTGCTTGCTGCTAACATTCTGGGCTGAAGGCTTAGCATGGCACACAGCCACTCTCCTCATCACAGTTTGAGGCCTAACTAATCAATAACAGGTTCTTAATGCCAATGTATTCAGACCAGCAGTTTGTTTTTAAAATGAAGTTACTGAAACAAAACAAAACATTGCCTAAATCAAATTAGCTGCACTAGCAGTAAATAATTGAAGTAATAAACTAGTTCATAAATGGAGAACATAATTTATTTTACCACCATGTATAGCAACATCAATACTGCAGCAAGATGGAGTGCAGGGAGCTAAGGCAGTTTTGCATCCACACACAAGCAGCACAATAGCAAAATGATTTGATACATATAGAAATCAAATCCAAGCAGTAATAGAGAATTTTGGAAGAATAAGTAGTTGCTGAGAGGCAGATAACTGGCTCAAGCAGGGAGACACTGTGTATGTGAAATATATTTTGCAAGGCTGAAGGAGAGATAAGGACAGAGCAGGATGAGTTATTTGTAGTAAAATCTTCACTAGCTCTAGATAAAGCACTGTGCTCATGATCTGTTCTTGCTGATGCCACCGTGTGCCCTTTCCTGTGTTCCCCATGACCACAGACAAATCTGTAAAGGCTTCAGTCTTCTCTCACCTCCTACAGATAAGCAACCAGGAGCAAAACACAGGAAACTCAGTACTGAAAATGGGATGTGCTGGTGGGTTGCTGCCATGCCTTCCTGGTTCAATCATTACTCAATTTACACTAAATGCATGCACAAGTTCCTGCACTCCCAGGATTTGGGGTCGCTTGGTTTAACTGAATAGAGGATCACAGATGGCCATGAAATAAAGATTTTGTTTTCTGTCTGAATGTATTAGAACAAGGCAAATGTGCATACCCATATTCTTTCATGACTCTGGATCAGATAGACACACATCTGCTTTTCTTTTACTAAAGAAAAACCTTTCAGGACGAGTAAGATCTGTTCAAATAATGAAATACAAAACTGAAGAGATTTTACAAGTGTCAGCTGCAGAGTATTGCTCCAGTACTACAGTATTAACAAAGCCTGGCTCTATTCAAAGAAAGTAGTCACAAAATACCAGGATAACAGTTATCTCATGCTGTGGCAATGTTTATTTGTTTTTAAAGGAGCTAAGTGAAGCCCTTGCAATCTCATCTTTCTCTCAATGGAAAGCACTGCCTTCTCCAGAGAGAGCTCTAAGAAGCTGTTTTGAAGAGCTGTGTATTACAAAGTCATTGAAGGCTGGTCCATAGCACAGAAACATCTAACCAAAATAATTCAGCACAGCTAAACAGAGCAGTCTTACCCCCTCTGACAGCAGAGTTCTCTAAAGACAATTCACCTCCAGCATCCTTAGTGCTACTTGTTAAAGGTAGGGAGGGTATCTTAAAGGGGCACAGTGATGTCTGACAGACAGAGGGGTGCTGGTCTGGGAGGTGGTGGCTGGGATGTCAAATTCTGTTACTTTTTCTTTCCCTTTAAGCTTGCCCTTGCTACAAGAGAAGCTCTGAACACAAACATCACAAAGATTCTCTTTCAAAACGTGCTCAAGCTATAACACAAACCAGACATTTCATCGTTATTCACTGCACACAGCCACATCCCTCTGTATGTTCTGTATGATCTCTCCAGCTGTCAACAAAACAGGAGACCAAGCAGCTAAAGGCCAAATTTGCAAACACAGCCAAGCACACAAGTCCCACTGCTGCCGCCAGAGACACGGAGTGAGCAGCACAGTCTGAGGGGGAGTGAAGGCAGCTTAGCAAGCAGATCTGCCCCACAGCAATTCTGCAGGGTCACGGGAAGGAGGCCATGACTTCCAGGGAAATTTGGGACAGAAGGACAGTTTTTCATACAGAAGTGAGGCCAGCAATACCCTGTGGACCAGAGCACACAGCAAGCTTCCAACATTGAAAGAACACAAGTATCTGTCTGTTGTGGCATGCCATGCTAAAATGCCCTGTGTTTCCCTTCAGAATGCACCTAAGAATGTCAAGCTTTATTCTTTTGAGTTCTTCAACAGGAGAATCACTAGCTCCAAATATGCACACAGAAAAAGCACTAGAAAGCACCAGCAGCTGCCTGGCAAATCATTTCTGCAGAAAGCAAACCCATCTGCTAGCATCCTGGAAGTCACTGCCTTACCTCCATGAATAACTAAGTCAATCAGGTTTTAGGCTGGTAAAGCAGACTAGACCTGGGGCTTTTGCCTTCCCAAGTACTTGCTTCCTTTTGTTCCACTCACCTCTCTCTCACCCTTTCTAATCGTTACAGGATAGAATTTGAGATCTTCCTCATCTTCCTGTACTTCCCTCCTAGTTTTTCTCCCTAGAGCAAGCAGAGTCCCTGGCAGCCTTTCAATTTTGCTGCTGTTTTCATGGGGGATCCCATCAACTTTCCTTTAGCCATTAAGTTTTCCTCACAGAGAAATTTTGAAGTTCTTTCCGAAGAGACTTGAAGAATCCCTTTCCCTGCCCACCCACACATGATGCAGTATTGCAGAGCAAGCCCAGCGGGAACTAGAGACATTTCAATGAGGTTCCCAAAGATATAATGTCCCCGTATAATTTTATATGTAACATCTGACAGTACCAGGTACACTTTGGCCTGAACTATGTTGCAGAAAAGAGCCCTACTGGATAAGGGGTCAGAGAAGCACAGCAGATGATGCCTTCACCAAGCACAGAGGTCCCCCCACTAGGCTTCTGATGGGCAAATCGTGCTCCTGCCATATGTCTTTCCTTCTACACATCCATCAATAGGGGACAAGAGTCTGAGTGACAGCCTTCCTGTCTTAGTAACCTAAGTAAGAGAGAGATGACCTGCATACCTTGAAAGGGATGCTGCTGAGGAATATTCAAACCTTACACATCAATACCGGGCAAGTTCTGACCCAATTATCACAGTGGCTCCCCACCCCCTCAGTAATTTTAGCAGGTTTCTGTACCTGGCTCTATCACTGATCCACAAAGTGTCATCAACTGAACCTCGGCAGAAAGCAAAGTACATTGCTGACACACACAGATTTATTTTAAAGAGACCAATATACTTCAATCACCCCACGCAACATTTCTAAGTTTACACAGTGTTATCCCCATTTCACACATGAGAAAGGTTACTTGCTATGATTAAGATAACACAGTGACTTTTGGGGTAAAAACCCAACAGTCAATTGAATTCAATATAAAATGCCGAAATCCATCTGAGAACATACATATAGTCCACATAAACAAAGAATTCCTCTTGTTTTCAAAATTATGTGACTATGAGCTAAATTATTGCTTCATCCAAGTCACTCAGGTATCAGACTCAAGATAGTCAAGATAGATCCTAGGGTGTCCAAACCCATGAAGGCCAAACAACAGGTTTATCAGTTACACCCTGATTTGCCAAAGTAAAGCAACTTATTGCTGAAATAATGTACACAAACCCAGTAAATCCATACACTCAGTGCAAGCAGGGCTGATACATGATAAAGCATTGGAGCACCAGCATTCCAGAGGAGCCAGCAACTCCCTGCTGCTCTTCCCAATGCTATGCCTGCTTTTCCACTTACAGCTTGATGGTTGACTGATATTACCTTTCCTTTACACCTCCCTCACTGAAATCACAACAAAGGCAGAAAATAACAACTGAATGAGGTTTTCATACAGAGAAACTACTGAGACTAACTAAACTCCAGTAATCAACATGACCTTTAGTCACTCTCAAAAAATTTCTTCTTTGCTTCTGCTACTGGGAGTACCAGAATAGATGGAGCCTCTTGGGCACCAAGAGAGTCTAGCTCATGGTATTCTGGTTTGCTTCCTCAAAAGCTTTAGTAAGACATGACATGTCAGGGATGGGGTCTTGGCTCATGGCCTTCAGTGATCAGCCACTTTGCTGTGCTTCTAATCTTAAAAACTAAATACAAACAACAGCAAAAAACAGCAGCAGAAGAATACTCCTTCCTGTACATTTTCCTTTTCCAGGTGATACGCTAAAAACGTGCTCCACATTAGTCCCACCTAGGGAGGAAAGCTTTCCTCTTGCCATGCAAAAAACCCTCACTTTTTTTGACAAATAATGATCCAATTACATAAATAACTGTGGGACTGCTTATCTCACTAATACCAGCCCATCTCACTCAGAGGGTCACATCTTTCTTGCAAACTAAGAGATAGCAATTACAGAAGGAAATGCTAAAAGCTGTGCTCCAATGTTGCAGGATATTCTGCTACTGAAGTTTCTTTCCTTTTTTCCTATACAAGCACACAATTTTACTTATTTAGAGCTCAGAGTCAATAGAGTCGGATCAGCAACATGACAGACTGCCACTGTCAGGCAGCAAGACCTAAAGGATTCACTAACACTCTGTAAGGAAAAAAGCACATCGTGACTATCAGATTAGAGAATATTGACACTTGTGACAGTATTAGAAAGTTAAATGTTATGATAATTACTTTTTGCTGATTTTATCTCTGAAAATCACACCAGCTTTAGTGATGCTTGCATTCCAGTGAACTCTAGTTCTATGGGGCTTTTCTTATCAGAGGATGCAGAAGAACGGAATCTTGAGGGGAAAAATGCATCACTGAAGAAGTGATCATTACTTTTTAACTTCTTCTATCAGAGTTAATTCCTGTTAAATCCTGACCGAGGTCTCAGTGCAAGAAACAAGAATTGCAGCTAAAACCCTCACCTCTCAGTACCAGCTGGCAGACTGGCCAGCCTGGCAGCATGCACGGGCAGAGAGCTGGGATCTGGATATGCAGCATCACACCCTGAATCTGCTCCATGAATTTTAATTTCTAATAACCTAACTCCCAAATAAGGTCTATCTCTGGGCAAAATAACACCCCAGACAGCTAATACAGAAACTGTGCCACACACTGGGCATTTAGCTGCAATCCCCATACTGTCATCCACACAAAGCACAGAAACAGAGAAATGTTTAGGCTGGAAAACATCCCTAAGATCACTGAGTACAACTATTGATCCAGCACTGCCAAACCTACAACTAACCATGTCTCCAAGTGTCACATCTACATGCCTTTTAAATCTTTCCATGAGAATGTGGGCTCCACCACTGCCCTGGGCAGCCTGTGCCAGGGCTTGGCAACCCTTCCAGTGAAGAAATTTTTCCTAATATCCAATCTACACCATCTCATATAACAGCATGAAGACAGCAGCACTCCTTATGGCACACATTATCCCTGCATAGATGGGAACCTTGGTCCCACTCTCAAGAGGACAGAATGAACTTATAGCAGGACTGTAGGGGACACTCACAGCAGGGTGGCCCCACCCAACAACAAGAAGAAAATTCCAAAATAACAAATATAAATTGTAAGCTAGAAGGTATATAAAGGAAAAAGGAAATATACCCATCTCAGACTCCATTGTCATTACCCCCCATTACAGTGTACCTGCAAAGTATTTGCTGGCAAATCACACTCAGTTACCTAAGTCCTATAGTCAGTTGGCATCACAGGAAACACTCTCCAAAGTTATCCCTTTTTTCCCATCAAAAGAAAAGACAAAAAAACAAAAAAAAACCCACAAAAACAAAACAAAACAAAAAAACAACTAACAAACAAAAACCACCAAAAAAGAAAAAAATTAAAACAACCCCCAAGGAGATAAGAATGGGAGACCTGAAAGCTGTTTTTATCTTAATAGCTGGCAAACACACATCATTAGATACTGATAGCAAGTAAAAAGACTGTGTTTACACTAACTTTAAAACCAGAAAATTCTGTTTAAGTATAAGGGGAGTTAATTCACTATCTGACAGTTGCAAGTAACATTCTAGACCTGATGAACAGTCCCTATGCTCAACAGCTTCCCACATTTCCTTTTCTCTCCACTGGCCTAGTAAAAGATACTTCTTTACCCTACAAACCATGACCTTCATATTCTAATGCCTGATAAATTAGCAGCACAGAAACCAGATTTTTATCTGACCTTAAAAAATAAAGCTTGTGTGTTCTCTCAAGGACTAAATGAATCTTGTTAAACAAAACCCAATCCACTGGCTTTAGAAAACTTTGCCTGTAGCTCATGAGTATGTTCCTGGAAACCTCAGACCTTCCTTTTGTGATATGGCATTGCCTGTAGGAAAACAGGGATAGTACCAGCAATTTTTACAGTAGCTAAAAAGAAATACTAACATAAGTGGCATTTGTTGGAAATAACACTTATTTTTACTACAGCACGTGTAGCATCAAGTAGTGAGGAATTTGTTTCATTGAAGATCTAGACAATGCTTAGCTTCATCTCTGTTCATAAAGAGGCAAAATCTGAACTCATCCCTTCTTACCAGAAGTAAAAATACAAGAAAAAAACAAAACAAACAAAAAAGCTTTGTTGCATTTAAGTCAGCAAAAATCCAAGTTTTAATAATTATTAGCTCATCTTACCTTATTCTTGCTCAAATACATTTTACCTATAAGTAATGCTAGAGGGTGCCTGTTTACATGTTGGAGATGAGATTTTGCGAGTGAGCTAAAAACATCTAGTTTGGGGTTGGGTTTCTGCCTGTTTATTTCAATTGCAAACCCAACAAAGCAATTCTGACCAACCCCTTCTAACTATTTAATGACCTAAAGCCCTTGGAGCCACCAAAGATGTGCAGACCCCTCACCGCAGCAGTGACTAATCAGCATGGGTCAGCACACAGCTTGAGAGAGCTCCCAGGAACACTGCAGTGCCAGGTTAATGCCTGGATTCAATGATCCTAGAGGCTTTTTCCAACCTTACCAATTCCATATTTCAGTGGTCACATTCTCCTCCAAGCCTTTCCCCAAAAGCTACATCCACTCCTCCAGCTGCTGAGGAGAATTTTAAGCCAACAAAGGAGTGCTTGTTTGTGCTAAAAAAGAGATTTAATGACTAAATTAAATAAGTGCACTATGCTTAGCTCCCAACGACAAAACAGCTGGATATTAATGGCTCTCCTGCTGGAGCTGGCTCTCTCTGGAGAGCTGTGCTCACACCAGCCGTGTGCTGATCAGCACACATCAGCAACGGGGGCACGCACGCACTGAGCTGTGCGCCCCCTCCCCGCTCCTCCCTGTCTCCAGTTAGCTTCCTGAAAGGAATTGTTCTGCTGTTTTGACACAAATCCTTTTGTCTCCTGGGAATACGCTGGAAGAACAAACCATAGGTTTGGTTTAAGGAAGGTCTGAAAATTATTGCTACAAAATCAGGAAAGTGAAATTGAAACTTCACTGGTAGAGGACCGAGTCAAAATCAGCTCCTGGAGGCAAAGGAAATGATTTTCATCATGTTCCAGTTGCTAAATGAGTACAATGAAAGATGTTTCAGTTATGTAATTCCAAACAGTAATTGCTGTGACATTTGAAACTGAAAATAATCGCACAGGTTTCCCAAACAGAGAGAAATCCATGTCTGCACAGTGGTGTTCAGCAAGGCCAGCAGTGCTGTTCTCCCAACAAGAACAGCCTCTCACCCTCCAGTGAACAAAACAGCATCCTGAGAAATAATCACATTAGAGCATCTGCCTGTTGGAAAGGCAGAGGGGTGAAAGGAAAGACAGAGGGCTGTAATTATTGTTCCTGTTTCAGAATACTAGTGGGTGCTCAGTTAAAGATGTTGGAATGATGATAGGATCATCTAATCAGAGCCAACACAGCTCAGATGTGATAAACAAGGCCTGATGAACATGCTTCCTCTGAAGAGGGAACTGCAATGCCCAACACACAGATCAGGCAGGACTTGTTCTGGTGATGTTATTTATATTGGGTGAACATTAAAAGAGTGAAAGAGTCATTCTCAGCATTGTCTCACAGTCAAACAGAAATTTTCTTGACATTTACTCAGAGCCATTACTTCCACCAGCACCTCCACACTTCCTAGGACATGTTAGGATGATCCAGTGATAATACAAACTCTTCGACTCACCAAAAATGATCACTTAGCACTCTCTCTAATCCAGCTGACCTGTTTGGAACACACTTAGAAGTGTCATCCAAATGCAAATCTCCCCATGTAGGAAGCATTTGTTATACATCCAAAAGGAAAAGAGTCTTTCTGCCGTCTCTGCTCCTTTACTGCTACCTTTGTGAAGACAGCTCTAATTGGGACACCTTGTAGTACTGAAGAGCAGTCAGGGTTTTCTGGACAATTTAATGTACTGGTAAGGGCTTCGACTTAATCCACATGCTCTGCCTTAAAGTAAAGAGTTGCTCCTTACTGGTCTTGAAACCCCCAGCCCACTAGAAGCTGTTACAGTCCTATATCCAGCACACACACTGGAGCCCTGGCTGGCCAGTTCACCATCATGAAAGCAAAACCCATCCAGCTTGGTTTTACAAGCATGTAAAAACCTGTACTTCTCTCCAACTTTCCTATCACTCCAGCTGCTTGTTCCAAAATCAGCATCACAAACAGGTACACTAGTCCAGCCACCTGAACCAGCAAGAGCCCCTCTCTGACATACCCACTCAGGGTCTCATCCTGTCTCCTACTGAGGGTCTCTGCTTAAAGTATCATGACAGAGTTAGGAGAATGTGCTTCTTTATTCATCAGAATTTTCTGTGGGTCACACAGTTATTTAATCATTGCACATCAAGTGTTCAGATATGGCTTGGATCCCAACTCCTGCATACCAGGGAAATTCCATCAGCATATTGGGTTGCACACACAGGCATCTCACAGGCTGGGATATCTGCTCAAACCACAGCCAGCCTCTCATTTCACAAACTGGTGTTTTCCCATGAAAATGTCTCTGGCAATGGATCATCTCTCACTGACATTGGTGCCAACAGAGTTGGACCCGTTGATAACAGCAGAGAAGCTGCACAGGCTGCTTCCAATTTCTGGCTTCACTGATTCTATTTCCCAGGGAATAAGAGTTGCCACAATGTTGATTCTGTTAAAAGCAGCTGATGAACTTCTGTATTTAACAGGCAATAGGAGCTCAAATCTAAATATGACTATAATATAATTTATGGAAAACTAATAATTTTTGAAAAACAAGTATAGGTAAAGAAGAAATAATTCTATGGAATAAAATCTAACTTCAATAATGGAGAAAAATTATTCTTTAAAGCATTCAGATATGAAAAATAAAGAAAAAAGATCCTATTATAAGCAATTCATATAATAGAATTTCAATGGGAAAAGCAAAACAACTAGAAGCAGGGGCACTGCATGCCACTGTCACCTATTCTGCAGTTGCAACAAGAAACTAAATTTAACTTGTAAGAAGTGACATTTTGAAAAATTTCCATATCTGCAGATGGAAAACACAACACTTTTTTCTTGTATTTTATATTTTCCAAGCTAGAGCATAATTTGATGCTATTATCTGCTGGCCGAGCAAGATAGATTTCAACCCTTGCAACAACTATTGTGCACACAAACCCCAGGAACAGATGCATTGATAACAAAGCTGGTCCCCCGTGCTGAACAAATTTAAAAGCCAAAAATCTAACTCATGCCTTTGGAAGGAATCAGCTTGTGAAGTCTATTGGTCCAGAATCACTTTTCACATATGCCAGTTTCATCCTGGTAAAACATATTTCAGGTATCACAAAACTCATCCAGTAACGAGTCAAATAGTTTTACACTCAATTAGGAAAAGCATCTGGGTCAATATTCAGTCCTAATGACTGTAACATCATTGGAGACACTTTATCACACAGAACTCAGAAGTTCAGTAGAAAGAAAACACACCTTAACCTCACTAAAACTGAGAGAGTAAACAGAATGACAACAATACATACCACCTATTGCCACCTATGAGGGAGAGGCAAGGATAATAATGAAGAGGAGATGGGGACAAAAATACGAGGATCATTCTCATGCTACTTCATAAATACACAGTGCCCATTATGTTATATGCAAAACAAAAAACCTGTCTAATATTCTTCAAAAGTTCTCATCAAACACAATCATCAGCAAGGCATGGATAAATAACTCCTGTCTCATGACAAACAAGGAAATATTTATGAAAGTCTATTAAACTTGGATAACTGAGACATTGGAGCACTTGCAGAGTGGCCAATCAGCTCTGCTGACTAAATACATATTTATAAATGCTTTACCTCTTTTATTTACCCAATTGACCAAAATGGCTTATTCATTCTGTTCTGGTTTTATTTGGGTCTATCAAGTACAATAAATGTGTAGTTAGATGCATAATAAAAACTCCTTTAGAAAAGTAATTACATTATCTTACACAGAGCGGATTTTTTTTCCCAAGCACCAAGAACAACTGGACCATTTCACAGGCTCTTAAGTTCTTATTAAAAAATATACTGAAACATGCTAATTACTGAAATGAAATCTTGCTTAGAAAGTAAAGTCCAAAAGAACCATTTATACACAAAGCAGAACCCCCTGAAAACCACTAACTTAAGCAGAGTATTTGCTATGGCAGCAGCCAGAGACATGGCTATAGCACCAAGCACCTGAATGGTTCATTCTTCACATCCTATTAGGAAAAAAATTTTCCCTGAGAGGGTAGTGAGGCCCTGGCACCCAGGTTGTCCAGAGAAGCTGTGGCTGTCCCATCCATGGAAGTGTTCAAGGCCAGCTTGGACATGACTTGAAGCAACCCGGAATAGTGGACAGCATCCCTGACCATGGCAGAGGGCTGTAATGAAATAACCTTTAAAGTCCCTTCCAATACAAACCATTCTGGGATTCTATGATTCTGCCAGTTTTGGCTAGAGCAGGATGTTGTGCAAGAATATAACAGCCCCACAGTTAAGAACTGCAAGGATCACTGATGGTCTCAGTCAGTACCCTGGTCACCTCCAGGAGAGGCCACCAGAACTCCCTTAGAGCCTCCCCCGCCATAAAACAGCACCCCTAGCTGGGCTGACCCAGTGACAGGCTCAACAACTCCATCTGCCACAGGCCAAGGCCATGACCACCTGGGAGTAAGTACCTGAACTAAGACAGAACCAAGAGGGTCATTCCTCTCTTATTTTTAGCTCATATTTGAGTTGAAGCTCAAGTAATATTAATCTAATTGCTCTGCTTTACAGTTAAAGCTCAGTTTGGGAGGAAATGGCATGTTGAAACCTATTAAGTCTGAAATTGAAAATACACCATTCTCTTACACATATTAGGTAGACTAGTAGCATATTCAAAAATCATTACTCAAAAATCTGACTGGACCCAGAAGCGATCCTGCACTTTGGGTGTTTTGTCTCCAAGTCCAAGTCGACTCTTTTTCTGACATCTAAGACATGCTGGATAAACTGATTTGTTGCAGAGTGTTTGCAGATTACATTATATTGCCATTATCAGAAACATCTGCTGCCAGTTTCTTATTCAGCTGTTACAAATGAGTTTATGTTATTGCTGGTCTGAAAACTCTGGGTTTACAGTGCATTTGCACCTTTCAATATCATGTGCATTCATCACACGTCTGCTCCGTATGAGAGGGGCCTCCACACCGTGCAATGCTCTCCATTACAACAGCATTTCACCAGAGTTATGTGGCTGGACACAAAAGTAGAATTTCATAGAAAGAACCATGCATCACTGAAAACAACCAAAAAATTAAATCCAACATGACTTCAAACCTCACTGTGTATTTCAAACTGGCTGCTGCTTATGACACTTAAGAAAAGACCATTTATCTGAAAATACATCATCCTATTCATAAAGACACGTTCTCAGAAGACCAGGGCAAACCAGTCCTGCTTTACAGCTCTGGGTCAACTGGAAAAAAGTGCTTTAGTGAGGATGAAGATGCAGCCAAAAGAAGGTTCGTAGGACAAAGCAACATCTTCCAAAAGACTGCCAGATTAGATGGAAAAAGTAGAGAAGCTTGTGGAGTCAAGGGATGACAGAAGCCAACAGCACAAGCGGCTTTTTCATCTACCAAATCAGCAGTTTGTTCTGATTTCAGAAGGAAAAAGAGATGCTTTCAGGCACATCCAACTTCAGCACTCTGCACTGGGGAGACCTATTTATGATGTATAGTGGTATGGAATACATATATTTATTTTGTATCTCCCTGTAAGTCCTCAAAAGGCCTCAAGATTTCTGGCTCATCTCCAACTCCTCCCTCTTCCCACACTGGGAACTGAAGTCTGTCCACTTCCTAAACTCGTCTACAAGCTCCTTGATCCAACCTGCTGCTGGGAAACAGTTTCCTGATTTCCTGCCACTTGAAATTTTTACTTCAGGTCCTTCAGATGCATCAATCTGCTGCTCTAGCAGCAGATTTACTTACTAAACATTCATGCTCATTCTACCATGAAGAGAATTCATTCCTCCTCCTGCCCCAAAATATTCAACTACAGAAACTGATGGATCCATTTACAAGAACCTTAACTCTGCAATACCACTCTGTTTCCACCAGTCAGAGAGCTGGGCATGCAAGGGGTTTGCTATGCCTATGGCAAAGCTGAGCTAAACCACAGCTGCATTCACATTTTCAGAAGTAATCCACCTCCGTGAACAGCTATTTGTCAGCCAAATGTGAACACCAGGACCAGCTCTGTTTGGTTCAGGAGCTGCTCAGAAACTCCCTGGCTAAGCTGCAATTCTCTGCTCTTCATCCCAGACACATGCACAGTATGGACAGCAATAATAAGACTTCCCAGGACCATTCATATTTCTGTTTAACTTACTACTGCGCCTAACACTGGCTAAAGTGTTGATAATTTGATGTTCTTTCCCCTCCACATGCTTTTACTCCCTCTTTTGAATCCTGCCACTTAAAAGCATGAAATATGCCAAGTTATAATTAAACACCACTGCTGATAGATGTGTGGGAGCAAACAACTTTGCCCCTTCCCAACTAGAGCTAGGCTGTTCAAGTAGGATAAAGCACAAAAAAAAAGCTGAGAAACTGTGGTTTCATAAGATTGGAAACACAGGCACTAAACATCAGACTAACGTCTTGATGTAAATATCCTTCCCTGGGTAACAGATTTCAAATCATATATTATCAATGAATGGCAAAGCCAGAGATAAAAACCTTTCCACAAAAATAAAGCAGCTAAGACAGGACGAGACAAAAAACTTTGTCTGAAGTGAAGACTGAGTTATTGTTGAAACCAATATAACAAACATGGAAAATATTCCAACTTGTGATTCAACAAAACAGGTATTTTTAGTATAAAAGCTGTCCTTCAGACTTTGGAGGAATGTCCTGAAATACAGACAGCATGCTTCTGAGCACCCAACTCTGTACAGCGCATATACATAAAAATATTTACTTTCATGTCAGATCTGGATGTAACTGGGATAGCCAGACAACCAAAATTCTGGGGGTACAGTTGCTTCTAAAGAGCAACACAGGCACAGGTACTGATTTTTGGTGGGCTTTGACCAAGTCATAAGGAAAACAGATTTTCCGGATTCCAGTAACAGGAAAAAAACAACATAATGATAAATTAATAGGTGATTTACTACAAAAGTAATTGTGGCTGACCACTTTGTGTTTGTGTTCCTGAAGGATTTCAGGAAAGCAACTTCTCATTCCTGCCAATTTTGGAGAGCCTGTCATCTTCCATGGAGAGGCAAAAATTTGAAGAGGGCAAAAAGAAAGGAGGAAGTAAATAGAATTTCTGAAGGGCATTACTGTTTTATAACCATGAGTCACTTCTTCATGTAGGGCATTGTGGTGGTTTGTATTAATTTCTTTTTTTTTTTTTTTTTTTAAGGAAGGAAAGGAACTAGTATGGAAATAACTCCCCGTAAGGACCTTGGCAGCTTCCTTTAGACCCAACCAAAAAAACCCAATCAGTGTCTAATTTTTAACACATACTGACAATGTTATTACACCCAATGAAAAAGTTAACGAGCCTTTGTGAACACAAAGGCGAATAGGTAAAGACAAAGCCCAGGAAGTCACTTTTCTTTCCGCCCTGAGTACAGGTGACAGGCTGACCAGGCCGCAGGGCCGGCCCAGGCCTGGCGGGGGCCGCGCCGGACGCGTTCCCCCTTCCAGCACGGCCGGGCTGAAACGCTGCCCTGCTAACAAATAGCTGGCATTGAGGCCAGGGAAGCTGCGGGAGCAGCCCTGGACAAAAGCCAGAAAACAGCGATGGAGTAGCCAGAGCGGTCACTGTAAGCAGCTCCCACCCGCGCCCGGCAGGGAGCACGCGACCGTCCGCAGGCCCGGGCAGGATCTTCACTCTGTCACGGAACAGATGAGACTTGCAGACCTTTCATCCCCTCTTGAGTGAAAGAAAAAGAGATGAAGACACGCACAGAAACAGCATTAAGATACCAAGGTCAGGAAGAAGGAAGTCAGGTCCCACTTGAGGGAGGGGATGGATGAGGAGATGTCTTGGACTGAAATTCTCTTGTAAGCTATGGAGAAGATATGATGGATAAATCAGACTTTTTTTTTTCCCCTGTAACTCATATAATGCCTATGGGGTGGTGGAGCATTCACAATGTAGACATCAGCAAAGGCATTCATGCTAAAGTAAGCACATGTTGAAGTATGTGTGATCTCATGAGAAGTTTGAACAGAGAGAGAGACAGCGATGCCCTTTGCCCCCAGGGATGAAGAGAAGATCTCTGTCCCCAGAGTTGATTTCAGAGTTAGATGAAGAGAACTTTGCTCTGAACTGCTCATCCTTAAAATAAAACCCCATGAGTTGACACGGCCCATAAATCCAGCAGTGGGACAACTGAAAAAAATGGGAGGGATTTCACAATTGCAGATTTCCTGGGTGGCTTGCTATTTGTGGAAATTGAAACCACAAGAGAACTATTTCTTGTGGAAAAGTCTCCATACACTGAACACAGAGACCCCTCTCCCTAAGCTAATTGGAGAAAGACTATTCTAGAGATGGTAAACTGACTGATTTGTTTCTGTACATTGTCAGTGTGAAAGAAAAAAAGGGTATGGGGGGAAGAGAAAGTGTTCTGAGGGTTTTATTCTGATTATTATTATTCAATTATGTTAATAAAGTTTTCTTTATACCCTTCAAAGTTTATGCCTGCTTTGCTCCTCCTCCTAATCCTATCTCACAGCAGGAAATGAGTAAATAATTCTAGTGGGTGCACTGGCAATTTGGCCAGCATTAAACCCACCACATAAATCAGTGCGTTGGCTGGGAAACCTTAAATTGGCAAATCAAAACATGAAAATGGTGTTTCTACCCAGTTACTGAAACCACTACAGACATAAAAATTAATGTCAAGTGGAGAATGAATCTACCACTGCTGATTGATGCAGAGATTTTTCAGTAAAACTCTGGCAATTTGGGAAAGCTCAGTGTATACTATATTCTATTCCTCTGTATTGTGATTAGGAATCACAGTGTAACAATGAGGATTGTGCATTTGTAATAAATATGTACAAATAGGACATCCACAACACAGAGCTTGTTGAAAACTTCAAAGAAATTTTAACTCAAACCAGTTATTTAAAGTTTGTATCTTTATGGCAGCGTGCTGTCATCTGTCTGAATAAATCTAGAGTTGCATCTCATTTAGTAAGATTATATGGTCAGAGCAGAAGCAATTTGCTTGAACATTTCTTGGCTGAATGGTTCCAAAAGCATCTTTTGACACTAATTTGTTGAACAAATGATTGTGAACCACATAAAAACAAATTAAAAGTTTTAAGTTCTTGGGTTAGATTCTCTCTTGGGTTAGCTGGTAAAAAGCAAAGGTGGTCCATTAATTCAGCAGAGTTTGGTTATTTCTGTCTGCTGAACACCTGATTCTTTATGCTAAATGTGACTATACATATGCTTGGGCATAGTTCTACTCAGGAGACAATTTGTTCTAGTACTCAGCATCCTTCAGTACCCCACAGTGCAAACTGAAATGGGAACACTTGTCAGCTCCAGAATATGCAGAGATTAGTTCCTGCATTCTTGCCACTAAAATAACTGGGGAAACCACTGGAGGCTCTGTTCTGCCAGACATGGGGAATTTAACAGACACAAATACACATGGCTTTAACACATATAAGTTGTATGGTGCAATTTACAGCAACAGGTAAGTATTATGCATTCATGTATAAGCATTACACAGGGAAAAGTCACCAATCTTTAAAATTAAACCCTGCCACTGTCCAGCCTAGTCTGCACATGCTTTCTATAAACTTCGTCCTGCGTTTCCAACAATCTAACATACACCCTCCAGTCTCCCAGCTTCCTGCACAAGGTCTTCTCGTCAGATTACACAGATTTTTTCAGAAGAAATTCTCCCCTGTGAGGGTGGTGAGACACTGACCCAGAGAAGCTGGGGCTACCCCGTCTCTGGAAGTACTCAAGGCCAGGTTAGACAGAGCTTGGAGCAACCTGGGATAGCAGAAGGTGTCCCTGCCCATTACAGGGGGTGGAACTTCCAACCATTCCAACTTCCAATGAAGTGCCATTCTGGCACTTCATCCTTTTCACTACTCTCTTCATCCTTTTCACTAAATGCCTGCTATGTCCACCTGATCCACACAAACTGCTGCTTTTCCCAGCTCCCTACTCCTGTTTTGCTCTTCCCCATCTGCTCTCCTGCAATATTGCATTGCCTGGGACAGTGGACAGGAGTGTGCATGTTATTCATCTTTTGGCTCCATTCCCCTTTCCTATGCATTAAGGGCAGGAAAACTATGGAAATTTAACACAGAAATGGGAAAAGAGAAAAGAGTCAGTTGGTGAAAAAAGATCTGCCTGCCCAAACATGCCCTATGGTTTTAGTTCAACAGAGCAATATGGAGGGCTGGTATTCAAATCCTGTGCTTGTTTATCACACGATGGGGTTTCTTGAGTTTGCATTTTGAGGTTTTTTGGCTAGTTGGGAGTTTGTTTGTTTTCAAAGCACAGCACAAAACCTGGCACCCTACCCCACTGCATGTGCACAACACAGATTGATACCACAGTGGGTCATACACGTGACCAACTTGGAGACAAATTTCAAGTGAATTCAGTAAAATACTCCTGCAGCTTCTAATGAAATCCCAGATTAAGTTTTTTTATTAAAATATTTTTAGTCAAAAAGGGAAATATTTGCACACCAGATAGGTATCCCAGGAACAAAACAGTTCTGCAGCTGTTTCCATTTCATTTAATAAGAAAATCAGTCTCCAAACATCACTGAGAGGTGGCTGAAAATTGCAGTCAGGGAAGCATCTCTCCTCCATACCACAGCAATTAAAAGAACACGCAATTACTGCTGATCTCATGCCACAGAAGTCAAAGGAAACCATTCATTGACTGTAATGGGCTTTGGAGCACATTCAAAGTTTCTCCAGCATATGAAATCCAGACACTTTGGAAACCAAAAGCCTTCCAGTTTAACTACACTGATCCACAACCCAAAAAAGGAAAAAAGTGTTTTCATGCTCAACAACAATCAAGGCTTTGCTCCCTTTGAAAGAAAAGTGTCTGCTCTAAATCTAAAGGATTCAAAGCTTTTGTCCCAAAATAAAGAAAAATTCTGAAAAGTCTAAACCAGGATTGCCCCTCCTTTCACCAAAAGCTCTTTTTCTAATTGTCTTGGATCATCCATAAGCCTGGTATAATAAAAGCAAATACAGAGTAAGTCTGCTGAGCTCCCCCATTTATGGGTGCTTCTATGAGATATTTTTTAGTTTTTCGGCTTTTTAAGAGAAAGCCAAAATTTCTACCAAGAGAACAGAACAAGGATAAACCTTCAACCCCCAAACTCCTCCAATCATCTCATTTCTTCAGGTAAAAACCATTCTCTGCAAAATTTACCATTTTTAGGGGAAAAAGGCTTGCATCTTAGAGTCACCTCACACCATATCACAGAATTTACATGAAATCCTTTGGTGTGCATAATAAGCATTCTAACCTTCCTGATATTTTCCTTACACCAAATAATATCTTCTCTGTGCACATTTTAGTACTGAAGAGGTTTCTGAAGGAGCCTTTAGTCGAATTATTTTACAGGCACTATTGAGGGATAACTCCAGAGAGGAAGATACTTTAAACAACTTTAAACATTGCTGAAAATCCCCACGGAGCTCTGGAAATCCACAGGCTTTTGTGATCAAGAGGTATTTACCATGTTTGTTAACATTTTCTTGACTTCTGAGGAGTTTGCAGTTCTTCAGACAGACTTGATAATCCACATATTGCCTTGCTGGGCATAAGCCAAATTTGTCCATCATTTTTAGTCCCTCAGTTGCCATCCCCTTCACTCCAGCCATAGATCTAAGAAGCTTCCAACAGAGAAGTCCATTACATTGAATTCACTTCTGAAATAAATTATGGTTTTACCCCTCAAAATAAAAGTTAAGTCTTACCCATCCTCTTCAAGCAATGACCAATCAGCCTCACTTAGCCTGGAAATTTGATGTCTTGAGGCACTGATCTCCAAATTCCATTATTGTTCTGAAGTAAGACTCTCCAAGCACGTGATCTGTAAACTCAATCCTGATTTCAAAAATTGCTGTCCCTAAGCTCTCATATGTGTTGGTTACTGTGATTGGGAAGAAAGCTTTGGAAAAACAGAACTCATCTGAAAAAGGACTAGAGGTACACCCACAATACTGGATTCAGTCTCAGTGTCTATAATGATCTGTACCACAAACTACAGCCAGAGCATGCCTGAAATGTGTCCAGTGTCCACAATATCAAGATGCTTTTCTGCATCTCAAAGCAGCCTTGACACACCCAAGAGCCATCCTCAGTTTGAGACTGAGGGAAGTACAATAGAACTGGATTTCTTTATGAAGAGTGGCAGAAGTTTGATCAAATACACACATGCACTGGATATCTAAATGGAATAGATTTCACCTTTAGCAATAGCTGTATTTTTAATTAATTCAATCCTCTCTGCTGCCTCAGCCTCATAGAAGAAAAAAACCACATAAACACAACCACAAAAAAATAGATTTGCCCAAATGACAAGTACCCTTGGACCTGACCTTCTTTGATTATGCAGTAAAACATTGGTAGTTACAACCTCTTCCCAATATTCAGGATGCCTGAAGCAATTCAAGAAGCTGCTGGAAGGGAACAGGGAATGCATTAATCCATTGAACAGGAGAGTGCCACCTGCTTCACATTCTACCAAGACAGATGAATATAGCAACTGCCTGATCCAGAAAACATCTGCTGAACAAAATCAAAATTAATGATAACCAGAATGAGCTCTTTGATGGCCAATCCTCCCTCAGCTGCCAGGAGCCATCAAAGAGCCACTCCTGCCAGAAGCCAACTAGTTACTGAGGCAGCAAAGTTCCCAGGAGCAGGAGCTGATCTCAGAGCATCAATGCACCTTTGCACAGAGCTGAGGTGTGCTGAGGCATGGAAAGCCTTGTCTGCACCTTTTTCTCCCTCAAATTCTCCAGGTTTTGAGTTTATCACAGAATGTTTCGGGTTAGAAAGGACCTTAAGATTCATCCAGTTCCAAACCCCTACCAGGCCTTCCACTATTCCAGGTTGCTCCAAGCCCCCTCCAACCTGGCCTTGAACACTTCCAGGGATAGGGCAGCCCCAGCTTCTCTGGGCAACCTGAGCCAGGGTCCCATTGCCCTCAGGGAAGAACTGCTTCCTAATATCTAATCAAAATTATCTTCCTTTAGCTTAAAGCCATGTAGATGCTCAGCCAGCACCCAAACCTTGACAGGCACACCCAACACCATCATGAAATTCTGCACTTAAAGAGCACCTTTTCTTTAAAAAGCAATTAAAAATTTACAGTTTGCAACACTAAGAACTGTCAGACAACTGCTAGGCACAGACTGTTGGAAAAACCCACAGCAGCACCACCTTTCAAGTGTGTGAACTCATGCTTGTTTTACAAAGTTACTACAAGCATACTCAACACAAACACAAAGAAAACTGGTTTTCTTACCTTTTCTTCTTGTAACTTCAAGCCTTCTGGAGTCCTATAAGGAAAAAAAGAATTTTTTGTTGTTTTTCATTAAATACAAAAATTGTTCAAAAGCAGGATGAACAAAACCCCCTAAAAACATTAGTCACTTAACAGGGAAGCATATATGAAGCTCAGTACAATAATTGAGGAGTAATTACAAGCACTCATTGCAGTTTGTCCACAGATACTTAATGGATATAACACCTAAAATTACTCATCACTGTGTGATACATTGTGAAACACAACATTTGTCTTGAAAACTGGTTTTTTTTCCCCTCTATTGATGCAAAAAGGGCGCAGTTAGGAGAGTTATTGCTACATCAAAGATTTGGGGTTGAGGAAGGAGGTACCATTACAGATATTTTTAAAAGAGACTTCTTCAAATATCAGAATAATTTCAAAGCTACTGGATGACTCATGCTGAAAGCTGAGGGCTCATTTCAATCTTTGCAAACCTGCATAATTTTTTTGCATTTTTTTTTCCAAATCATGACAACCATCTCTAATATGGAAACTTGTTTTAAATCAACACTGTCTCAAAAGGTACTGCATTCCCAGGCAACACTATCTGCTTATACTAATGGTCAGACTTCAGAGGAATAAATATTGAATTCCACACAGTAACATTATTTATGGGTTAATTTCAAATATGTCCAAGTTTCCACTGTTACTTCTTGCAGCCAGTATTAGAAAGAGTAGAATTGTGAAGACCATCTGGAGTACCTCTGTTGTGGAGACAGGCAGAGTGAGGTGGGGTTGTCCAGCCTGGAGAGAAAGCTCTGGGCACCACACACTGCAGTGCTGTGGGTACCCATTTACTGCCTACAGAAATGCCCCTTTCTGCCTCCTGCCCCCTGCCAGAAAGTACCAGGGCAGGACAGAGCCACAGCTGAGGTCTCCTCCAGTCCAGGGGCCACCTCACATCACCCACGTCCTGGCCCAAACATGGTCACAATCTATACTGTCCTTTTTCATCACTTGTGCAGGCAGCAGAAGCTGCTGCTCCTTCCTTCAACACCATCACAAGCAGCCTTCCTCAAAGCTTCCACCATATTAGAGAAGGATCAGAATAGCAGAAATTATCTCCTTGGCACCCTTCAAGTCAGCTGAAGGGGATAAACAACAAAAAAATGGATATTTGCTTATAAAAATACTGTCATTATTCCCTGTAGGATACCGCCTCAGTGATCTTAAACAATACATAAAATGGCATTCAGGATTAGTACAGACTTCAAAACATTTATCCTCTTTATGCAGCAGAGCTCTGAGCTGTGCAGGAAGATATACTCAGGGACCTCTCCAAGCTTTTCAAAATACTAGTTTGAGAGGTGGGGCACAGGATAAAAAAAAAACCTCAGCTACAGCTGCTGTCATTAGGTCTTTATACATGCAATACATGCAAAAGGGAAGAATACTTCTAAAGCATCCCAGAGTTCTTCACACTAACAAGTTGTTTGAATTCTCTGCAGTTCAAAAGCTTAGAAACACTAAAACTAATTACAACTATTATATTGATCAAAAGGAAATAGACTATAAAGACTATTAAACAAATATCAAGTCTCATCTCACTTTTATAAAATGCCCTTTTGTTATTTCCATGTCTGCATAGACATCATGAAAGACAAAGGATGGTCTTCAAAGTTTCCCTTCTTTTACTCTGTTCCACTTGCAACTGTTAGCTCTGATGAATATAAACTATCCCAAAAAATAGATGCAAGGTTCAGAGGAAAAGCTTGTTAGAACTGCAGTGGGAGAACACAAGGTCAGCCTGCAAGCCACCACTTCTCATTTTTGGGAAAAAAGCAGTGCTTGGTGTGTCCCTCAAAACATTCCTTCCCTGGAGAAACTCCAATGACACTGAGAATGTTCAAGATTTCAGGAGGGTACACCAAAAAATGGAAAAATACCTGGCAGCCACAGCAGGGCTTAAAGTACAGCACAAAAAGGAAGCAGCTCCAGTTAGACTTCTCTTGAAGATGATACTGATCTCAAGTCAAAAAAAAAAAAAAAAAATCACACAGATGTTTCAGCAGTTTTAATAGAGTTACCAGCAAAGACCCAAACTATTTTGATAAAAATAACAAACTTCTTGAATGCAATGCCTGAGAAATACTTTTCTGCAGAAGCCATAAAGCAGATGGTTATAAATTACTTATTTCATGGTCACCCTTTAATGACCGCTAATTCCTTTAACTAAAAATCTAATTTTAACAGAGCATAAATCATCTGCTTTGAAGGGAAAAAAACTGTTTTGGATTTTCCATTCTTTGTAAAAAGCATCTTCATGTACCACTTTAAATAGCATTTCATTAGTGCAATACAACACTTTTATTTGTCAAGGTTCACTTTTAGCATCTATTTTCTACTTTTTAATGTTAGTCAATTGAGTACAGAATGAAACAGAACTACAGAATTCTTTTTTATCAGGCATGACACTGTATCTGAAGCGCCCAATCACTATGTAGAAATCAATGTATTATGTCTGGTGAAAGGCAGTCCTGAAGCAGACATGTAGCTAAAGAAAAACTGCATCTCTGAAAGACCAAGCACCCCAGTGTCACCAAGTATGATAAATATTTCTACCTGGATTAGGAGGGATGAAGATCAAAATCAAATAGAGTTCAGTACCTGCTGTGACACTCTCCTGTAGCTGCAGCATGTTGTACCAACACATGTGAACCTGATGTGATTTAACAACTGGTTTGCACAAAGCCCTTTTCTGCTCTTACAAAAGGAATGCCAAGGCATAAGAGCCAGTTTATATATCTCCTGATTAATGATCAGTCAAGGGTCCATGGATGAGCAGAGCACTAGTGATAAATCAGATTTCATTCAGAACAAACACTGAACATTGGGAACTTCATTGTGCAGAGCTAAAACACAACAGCACAGAGGGAATAAACAACATAAAATGGTGCTTGGTAGCCAGCGTGCCACCAACAGGTTGACCAGTGGTCATTAGCAGTGGATGAAAGCAGCAAAACCACTTTTTGGTTGTTTTGTATAGAATCACAGAATGGTTTGGGTTAGGAAGAACAATAAAACTCTTCTCATTCCCAACCCCTGCCACAGGCAGGGACACCTTCCACTAGTTCCATTCAACCTGGCCTTGAACACTTCTCCCGGGGTGAATTCAGTATTTAGAGATTTTGACATGGCTGGCTGTGCATTTCCCATCCCTGTTTGCTACTGGCCACTGAGCCCAGGGGGGCATGATGCTGAGCATGGATCACCAAAGCAGATAGAGAGATACCAACTGCCCTCAAGCACAATAATCCACTGGATAACCTTGCAATGGTTTCAGTCGCTTGCCCTTTAATACCGATTTAGATTTAGTCAAAAGGTACCCCTTTTTATAACCAAAATTTAATACAGGCTACTTTGCAAAACAAAAACCCAAAACTTTAAAACAAAACAAGCAAACAAAAACAAAACAAAAAAAAAAAACACAACCAGCAGCAAAAAAACCCCAAATTGCTGGCCTTACCAGACCCTTTGTGGGACACACGGCAACGCAAGCAGATAAATCAAACCCAGTCCCTGCAGCTGGGCTCATGCTGGGTCTCACAATAAATCAAATGTTACCTCTGCACACTCCAGGTCTCCAGGGACCTGCTCTCCAGATCAGCCTAACTCCTGTACATTTTCTAAATATCTAACTCATTTCGCAAATTAATAATGAAGTGGCTGTTCCTATTAATAGATTATCATGTCATGGATTTTTTCCTCCCTTCAAGAGGCTTCTCCTCATCTCCAGTGAGGGGTCACACAAACAATAAATTTAGATTAGATACTAGGAATAAATTCCTCCCTGTGAGGGTAGTGAGGTCCTGGCACAGGCTCCCCAGAGAAGCTGTGGCTGCCCCAAGCCTAGAAGTGTTCAAGGCCTGGCTGGGAGGGGACTAGAACAACCTGGGATAGTGGAAGGCATCCCTGCCCATAGTAGGGGGGTAGAATTAGATGAGTTTTGACACAAACCCAAATCATTCCATTAAATAACATGCAGTTCAGGGCTGGCATGACACTCTGCAAGGGGACTGGGGCATCAAGACAGTCTATGACTAATACACAGCTTAGTTTGACAATCAAGATTTTCTGTTTACAGACATAAATACATAGTATTTTTTTAAAAAAAACATGCTAATCAGGCAGAAAAAAAACCACTTTTTTTATCAGGCATGAGAAAAAAATAGACCATGTGCTACTGCTTGGAGAAAGCTTGCTATTGGTACAAACACTGGCAATTTAGATTTGTACTGTCTGGTATGAACACAGAGGAACTCTATCTCACACCACACAGTATCATCTGCTCATCTATACAGTAGCTAATTGAGATAATTGTTGCATCTCTGATTTTACTCACTATTTCTGGACTCCAGATGAGAAACCCAGGTATAATTCCATAAATTTCCACATTGTGATGGGGAAGCTCAGGGGACAGCTGGTTTTAGAAATCCCAAATTTGTGGGTGTACTCTTGCTAATTTAAAAAACTGAAAATTCCCCTGCTTGGTGGTTAGAAGTACTTCAAGTAGAACTGTCTTCCTTTGAAAACTAATGCAACAGCCTTTGTTCCAAAGAGAGAATATTTCACATTTAGAAAAAAAAAGAATTGCTAGATATTTAGTCTTTTAAGGTTGAGTAGCTTCTAAACAGAATATCAGAAAGTTTAACCTTCTGCCACATCATAACCAAGTTAAGATTGCCTTGATTCCCTTTATTTTTGCAACATGATTTACTCTAGTCTTATTCTCTTCCTCAGAATCATACCACCATTTCCCCATCTCAGTATGATCTTTCACAGTTGCTCAAATGTGACATGAGAAAAACTTACTGAAATTTGATTCCTGCAGTCAGTGTGCGCCACAGCTCACCACACAGCCAGACACCATGAGCCCACATACCTCTGCTCCCCAGGGACAGCAAATGCCCAAAATTCAAGGTCATTAACATCCAGTGCACCCCATGCAGCAGCAAGGGGCCTGTTTTCTTATCTGGAAGGTGACAGCCCCCAGGAAACTCAGAAGGGCAGGAACACCATGAGGTATCACACACTGCATCCTACCAGAAATTTAAAAAAACAAAGGAAAGAGGATTTTTGTTCTGTAAGGGACTGCAAGCAAGTGGGTTTCATCTGCACATTGTGCTTTAGATGCATCTTGACAATCCCTGACACTCACTATTGAGCCATAACCACTTATGAACCAAAATTCTTTTAATTTTCTGCTGTTATTCAAGTGTACAGTACCTATTTTCTAGTACTTCAAGCACAAGAACATTTCATAAGATAGAGCATTTAAGCCTTCTGAGTACACAGAAAAAAAACAGAGGGGGAGGCTGGGGACACAGAGGAAGGACCTCAATATGCCTAATATAAATATTATCAAAAAACATTCCATAGCACCTTGAGCTTCAGATGCTCTGGTAGCCAGCACTCAGAGCAAAAACTTCTCATCTCCTCAGGGATAATATGTCTGTTAAGATTTAGGATGCTTTACAAATAGCAAATACTGCTTATTATAGATACCACATAAATGCAGGTAACAAGGAATGAATTATTACTACATACCAAAGTGATACAAAAATAAACTTAAGTCCTGTCTCCCTGTACTTTCATTAATGCTTGAAACAGGAACAGGCTGTATAGATTTAAATTCAGATCTGATTTTCTTCCTTTCTCCCAACTGAAAAGCAGGAAGAAAACATCCATGGTAGACAATACATTACTACTACTAACAGTTAAAATAAATACCAGGATATTAGTTTTTCAATGGTATAAAAATTTATACACTATGCCTATTTTATTACAAGCTCGTCCTCTGAAATTGTGTCTCTACTTGAATTAGAAGCAAAAAGCTTTTATCAAAAGCTTTGCAATTTTTACCTTGCTTTAGAAAACAATCCTTTCCTAGTCTGTCAGATTAGGAAACATGACTTCACTGGGAGAAGGAACCCAAAATCATCCCTACGAGTCTCTTGCTGCCCAGAATAAACTACTGTGGTCTTTATATGCAGCAGTAAGTGATGCAACATTTAAGAATCTGAATATAACTAGAAATTTCAGCAATAATTGATACTCTTAGACAAGCACAGTTGAGGCTGTGAATGGACTCCAAAGAGATGCTTTATTCTTTATTTATGCTTTATTCTTCAGTGCAGGAGGGCACTGAAGGGGTGGTCTGGTCCAGCTGTTTGCCATATATTTATAGTTGGAGATTTTAAGCAGTTCAGGTTCCATAAAATAATAGAACCACAGAATGCTTTGAATTCAAAGGGATCCTAAAGATCATTAAATCCACCACCCTGCCATGGGCAGAAACACCTTCCACTAGACCAGGTTGCACAGAGCCCCATCCAACCTGGCCTTGAACACTTCCAGGGATGGAAATCTATGCTCTCCAAGTAATAATGAATGAACAAAAACAATGGATAGCAAACAGAGCCAATACCTGCCAAATGCCAGCAAGAAGGTGGTTATGGTACCTTGAAAAATAAGCATGTGGAGCATCAGCTGTGAGCTCAGTACAGAGGAGCTTCCCCAGGGACAGAGCTCTTCTCCCCACAGGAATGTGGGAAGCTGTGCACAGGCTCCTGAGACTTCTTAAGTAGGAAAATGGGTGGCAAAAAAAAAGTATAGCATGAAAGCAAAATTAAAGCAATTAAGTATTTCTAGAAAACCACAGAATTTCTAGAAAACCACATTGTTCTGTAGCCTTGAGCAGACCACAGGATGCCTGCCAGCCTTTGCTGCCACTGCTGAGGACTTTGGTGGCATCTAAGTACTTAACAATGCAGCACAAAACAACTCTCCCTGTACCACAACACAGGATTATTCTGCACTTTCACACTATCAGGCTAGGACAATATTATTTAACCTACCCACCAGCAGTGCCCCAGAAAACATAACACATTAATTTAAATTTCCAGAATACAGTTCTGTGATGATTTGTGTTATAGAAGCTCTGCTCCTGGAAGGACAAATGAAGACAAGCAGCACTGCTCTCCTTATTTTAGGTTCAGAAAAGGAGATGCAAAGTCTGCCCCAAGAACCATGGCAAAACCAGCTTGGCTTCAGCACACACACAGGAAATCAGTCTCTCACAGAGAAAGCAGGGAATGAGAGAAGCTGGCTGTCAAATTTCAGTATTTAATAGGATGCTTTGCAAAACACCCCAGTAGGCTGAAAAAAAAAGAATCAGCCTAAGCTACTAGTGTGGATTACCTAGTAGAGACTGAGCAGACTAGCACTGCTGGCTTTCCATCAGAACCTCTTGGCCAAGGTCTCCTCCAAACCCAAACTCCAGGGTTATTTCAGATCCAGACTGATTGTTTCTTTTCCATTCATACTGGAAAGTTTCTTCATTACCACTGGCAATGACTCAGAAAGCTACATTTTTTGAGAATTCCTTTCTAGAAGGAAGAGGTGACCCCAGATCACATCACCTGGTGGACCACCCAAAGCCTTTCTGAACCAGCACAGAGCTGCCCATGAATTGTAGTCACCCCTAGAACATCCAGCTTGAACATGCAATCAGACTTGCTGAAGGCAGAGGCAAAAACTTGTCCATAAACAACACCTCCAAGCATTGTTATATCTGTTATTTTGGCATATATGCCACTGAATAAGATCTAGTACCATGATGGTTCAACCCTGAGAAGCTTCACTCAAGTTCATGTTCAATTCCCAGAAGCTTCAAGACCTTTCCAGCAACCCCTGGAACCAGCCTGTAAGAAGTTGTACACAACACAGTAGTAGTCAGCAAAATTAATACAAACCAGGAATGTTGCAGCTTCCCGGTCAAACACTAATGTTGTCTTTTTTAAAAAAGTTTTTCTATTTTAGCTCTTTCATTGAAACCAGAATTCCATACTGCATATACAGAGTTATTAACTATTTTTATCAGGACTAAAAATATTCCAGAAAACAAACCTCTTCTCAGGAACACCCCATAAACTTGAGGGGCAAAAGGCTATGCATCAAGAAAAAACACACCACTGTTATATCAGAGGGTTGATTTATGATCAGAAAAACTTGTAGTCTTTATTTTCTTCAGTAAACTCAAAGCACAACTGCAATAATTCTACCACATACCATGAAGAAATTGATTTAGCAATCTGAACACAAATTAAGCAATGCTTTTGATTCAGTGAACTCGTTCCTATGTAAATAAGAACAAGTATTAGTGAAGGTCAGTGACCCACACCCACATATTTGCTTTGATGAGGTTCACAGGAATTTTCCATCAGAGCACACTTCAAAATTACTCGACCTATAAATTAACATTTTACTCATTTTTAAAGCAGTTTTAGTGACTTGCTAAGAGCATTTCTAGTTGTGATTAATACATAGATCCATTAATATGCACTGAATCAAACCATAAGATTTGGAACCTAACAAACTTCTCATGGATAAGGAGCTCCAAATTGAACAAAGCCTTATAATGCTATAAAAGGACTTCAGGCAATTTATATTATTAGAAAGGTATTACAGATAAACTATTTCCTGCAAGAGCAAGTATCTGCTGTTTACTTTCAAAAGATGATTATCTCAGTTTCACTAGCCTACCCAAAAGCTATGCTCAGAGCTTTCAGATTAATTTTGGTGATTGGTGCCACACTATAAACACGATTTCTTGTGGAAACAAGCTTTCTGTACAGCTATTTTTTCAGAAATCTAATTATAACTTACATTTATTGAATATATTTTAATTACATTCTTTGTACATTCATAATTTTAATAGTCACTTGCTAAATTCTGTGCAAACCTGAGCAAATACATTTTTAGCTGAGATCCTTTCTTGGTACGATAACATTATGGTCTTAAGAGAAAGATCAAATGAATTAGTGTCTTTCAAGTAACATAATAATTCTGTGATTTATGCTAAAGTAAATTGAGAAAAGACTAATTCCTCAGAGCAACATTCTTAAAATTAAAACTAATGTGCATTAATGAAGAATGAGATTTTTTTAACTGCATAAGAATGCAGAACATTTAATAATTTTTAATAAAAAAAGCAAAATTGATCAGAGATTCTGAAAGAACAAGTTTAACAAAGTACCAGTGTGTACTACCTGAGGCTACACAGCAGCAAAGTAACAGTGGAAGTGCAGAAGGGAGCTGTTTTTCTTCACTTTTACAGAAAAGATGTTGGATACCTCAAGGACAAAGTACACCTGAAACAGATCTCAGCTGTGGAACATACAACACCATTGAAATTACTTTTAAGCCCTGCTAAGCAGCAAAAAACACTTTTGTTAATTGGCTTAAATATAATGCAGATTACTGGGTATTTGTAGACAGAATGCAACTGGGAGAAATGGGATCCTCCAGCTACAACCAAATCCCAAGGCTTAAACAGATACAATTGCAACATGAATCCATCAAGGGCTTATCATTAGCCTGGCACTGACTGATGTGTCTGCCAGCACAGAAGTGTTCAAGGCAATAGCAGCTAAAAAATAGCCAAGTGTCCTTTTCCCTGTCCTCCTGCACCATCTCCCACTTTCACACGTTTGAGCAACCATTTAGTGAACATACAGGAACTAATTAAATAAATTGTTTCAGCATTCATTCATCATTTACAGCTCAACAAAGTCACAGTTCTAATATTTTGTGTCTTTATTCACAGGTCTCAGCCTCAGAGTTGTGAAAACCTGAGTCTACATCTGTGCCACAAGCAGTCCTGAGCTCTGGTTCAGAAATCCAGCATCCTGCTGGGACAGCCTGCTCCAGCAATGCTGGGACAGGGACTGCTCCATCCACAACCCTGTGACAGCAGCCAACACTCATCTTCAGCACAGGAAACAGGCTCAGCTGCTTCTCCACTCCCAGAGCCCAGGACTGAGCACTGAGGAGGCACTGCTGTCCTGTCCCAGTGCCATATCAAGATGGACACTGGTGTGGAAGGAGATCACTGTAGTCACTGCTCCCTGCTCCCTTTTCTATTCCTCTGTGCTTCTGAAAGGTGTCATATCAGTAAGTCTGGAGGGAAACATTCTGGGCAGTAATTTTGGTCACTCTCTCAGAGCCACCTATGGCTTAGTTTTCCTTCAAAAGAATTTTTTATAGGTTTCACTTAAATGTCCACTGACCCAACTATAGAGCCAGGACAGTTTGCTTGTTAAATTTAGTTTCACTAGTGTCAGCAGCCCCAGGACACAGCACACTGTAAAGTCTTTGGGGCAAAGACAGTATCCTCACAACAGCCAGATGCACAATTTCACTTCCAGATGATATCAGCATATCAATATATGTAAGTTTCTGTTTCACTATTTTCACTGACCTAGGGAGTTGTTTAATATAAACATACATGGATAAGCCCACACTTATTTTCAGTTTGCAGTATGAAGAGCCTGAACATAGCCCAAGAACAGAAACCCAAGAGCTGTAGCTGCAGCAGCAGCTGGTGTACAATACCTCTTGATGCAACCTCCCCACATCCGAATACAGGCTTCTGCTCTGGTCCACATCCATCCATTCCCTTGTGGTGACCAGCGGGAAAACCCCCAGCAATACAAGAAAACACCAAAAGCTCCTTGATGTCATCATTTCAAGTCTGTTAAAAAAAAAAAAAACAACAAAAAACAACATAATAGTTATAGAACACTCATCTTAAAACCCAGCTCAGGTTCAGTAACACAGAAGCTTCAGCTGACAGTGTCCATCCAGTGTCTACAGAGCTCTTACAGTCTCTAGTGTATTGGCAATTAAATCCCATATTGTAGTAGCTTTACCCCAAAACTTCCTTCCGTGGGACATGCTGTTCCCAGCCTGTTGCCACACAGCACCTGTACAACCAGAGTTCCAGGATTTCTGTAACTACTGTGGCCAAAACCAAACCACATCAAAACATGGTCTTATGGTATTGCAGAAGTCAAAGGGTGAATTTTATCCCTTCTCCAGAACCCCCAGCAGCATAGGGTCACTCACAGTAGGGACTCACACCTGTACCCTCAGCAGATTTTCAGGAAAATGCCACACGCCTTTGCTTCTCTGACCACTAGAGTCTCACAGCAATGTGACAGAAAATAATAACATTACTCCCCTCTGACTCAGAGGGGGACATTGCCTTGAGCAGATACAGCCACTGCCCCTTGGCTACTATCAGGTGTGTAGGGTGGCTGAGAGCTGATACCAGCATATAGGGACAGGCATTTGTCCTCCTGATGAGGATGGTCACCAAACACACCCAAACGTGAAAGACACAAAACAAATCCTGTGCTGAAGAAGGCTGACATGTTTTTCCAACCATGACAGAGGTGAGCCCTACCTAGGGCTGTGATCTCTGCACTCATATTCCTCCGTCCCAAGCAGAGATATTTTCAATCCCTCCCACACTCACTCCACTCAAGAGCAGCACCATTTCCCTGGCAAAAGCCTACCACAGCCCTACACCATCTGTGGGGAACTGGAGGTATTTCCATCACATCTGTATACACTTTGAGCAGTGGTTCTTCTCTTGTGTAGGTTTCTAATGAATTTGGAAAGAACACTAACACAGGTACTCAAAGTGGTGTCAGATGGAGCTCCTGTGTTTCACACATTACATCCCTGCTCTGTTGTCCTGAAGCTAAACCAGGAGTTATGTATGCTTCCTCTGGACTTACAAGATTGTGTCATTACTTTCTACAATTAAACTACCAAAGGAACATCCAGGCCTGGAACCATTTCTGAGATGACTGACAAAGGCTAAAATGGACCTGTTAATGAAGCATAATGACCCTTAATGAAATGATGGCATTTCTAAGGATGAGGCACAGGCTGCTGCCTGCCTGGCTTGAGCCATACACATCAACAAGGAGGGTTACCTGCTAATGGCAAAATTCAGCCAAGCTGAATTAACTCACCATGACGTATCTTGTCTTGACAAGACTCCTTTTACAGTGTTTTCATGCCATGCATTTGCCATAGGATATACGCACGCCTTGGTGCATCACTCCTAACTTTGGAGCCACTACCATTTACACCACCAGTGACAGTTTCAGGTATTTTGTTTGCCCAAAGACACCCCATCACTAGATTGAGCACAGCATACAGCACCCACAGAGCTCAGGCAATGACTTTTCTTGGCACTATTGTAAACACACTGACTGGAGAGCATTCAGGATGAAATCAAAATTTATTAGGCTCTCTCAATTCCAATTATGAGCCTCAGATGCAATGCTACTGGGGCTACAAATAAATGGTTAATAAACCAAAGTAAGTATTTCAAAAGGAGACAAGTACATTGCTACTTTATTATTGCTCTTGCACAGCAACATTGTTTCTCATGGGAGTTTTGGTTGCCTTTGTTTTGTTTTTGTTTTTTTTTTTTTTTTTTTAGAAAGGTATTTAGTGTGTTCATTTGATGCCATCACAGCAAATAACTTCACAGTTCTAGAGACCTCTGAATCATATCCTGCTTGAAATTACAATCCTGGAGCAAAACAGGGAAATCACTAGTTTGATGTATATTTAGTAAACAACTGACAGAAAGCATGAAGGTATTTGGATTAGGATCTGTAACACTGATGAAACTGAAAGGGCAGACTCTACCTGACAGAAACTCCAGCTGCTTTATAAATAGAATTTCTAGAACATCTTTAGTCAATTTAGAAATCGTTTATTTTTATTGCATGCTGACAGCACACTAATTGCTCTCAGTCACAGTAAGAGGAGGACACATTAATACACATTATATATCTTAACAGCCTCAACCAAACAACAAATATGTACCATAAATATCAACTGAGAACTTACTCTGGGGTCACACAGCATTTTCATGTCACTTGGCAACCTAAACCACAGCTCAGTACTGCACTGGCCTGAGCTAAAGGGAAGGCTCCTTACAGAACCCAGTCTCCAGCTACACCACACAATACAGCTACCAGATTGCAGGTTGAAAGTTCCCTGAAGTCAACAGAAAATCCCAAATTGATTTAATAGATCCAGACCACCACTATAAGCTCAGGCAAGATTTACTATCCATTTCCTTTCCTCACTTGAGGGACAGATTTGCTGGACTTGAGCATGTGTGGACATCGCTGTCCAGAGAAATCAAAGTCTGCATATGGAAATGTCCACATAAAACAAGCAGTTGTACTCAAAAGAAAGAATAAATATTGGCCCTTGTAGTAAAGAATACACAATGCAAAGCCAAAAAGTTTACCTGAAGGTTGTGGTTTCCTCCTCTGAGCAAGAACAGCCTTCCAGCTTCCCTTGCAGCTGGCACTGCTCTAGCAAGAGCCACTCCACAAGTACAGCAGCACCAGGCTATGCACTGTTATCTGAAGCAGCTCAAACACCATGGTGACAGCAAAACACCTATCCCAAGGCCAGATGGGTCTGGGCAGGCACCAATACACAGGGACAGCCTCGAATTTAAAGCAAATGAGTGCCATGTCTCCAGTGGAAGAACAGCAAGCAGATGCAAGCCAGAGACAAGCACAGGTTTTAGGGTACAGGTTTGGGAGCTACTCAAGCAAAAAAGGTCACCTTGAAAAACAAAAGGAATTAAGCATCTTGGCCATCTGAGTGGAGAACAGCACAAACAGTCTAAAGCATTTCTGTGGCATGCAAAAAACAGATCCTGCAGTAATCCCACAACTTTTCCTCCACAACACAAAAGCTTTAAGAATTCAATTATGTTAACTGTAAGGCAATTAAAAAATTTACCAAAAGCACTTATTGGTTTTGTTTCAGGGCTACTTAAATTGTATCTTATTTGAGAAATTACTGGTTTGCAATAGCTTTCAACAATTTCCAACAATCTTCACTCAGAAAGAGGCAGAACTTAATAACCTGAAGTTCTGACTGTTGTTATAGCAAAAAGAAAGCATTTGGACATAACTATTACCTCTATTCAAACCATTGCTATTAAAACCAGACAAGAATCTTGTCCTTAGTTCCTGCCATCAACCTTCCCAATTGATCCAGCCTGGTCTTAACAGAATTCCTATTGCTGGAAAAATAATTTTGACAGCCATAATTTCTTGTTAAGTGCTACAAAACTGAGATACAAAATTAAGTAGAAAAGCCCATTGTTTTGGAAAGATTTAATGAAACTGAATAATTATTTGGGTCAGCTGTCTGCAGTTAAATACTTAAAGTTTGAGTGCATTAAGAACTCATTGGAACCAGCTTTGATGTTTAAGTATAAACGGGACTTTTCATTTGAGCAAAAGCTACTTAAAAATATTTCATTTGATTAAATTTCACTTACTAAGTTTCATTTCATTGACATTCTCTAAGACACTTCAAAACTCCAGAATAAATCTGGGAAGCATCAATCCAACAAGCATGCAGGACTACCAATGAACTCCCAAACCTCGCAGAGATATTCAGTTTCCAAAGCTGCCCCCACCACACGTTTCAAAACGCCTTTGCTCCGAGGTAAGACTTAGAGAAGTCCCATGCCATCCCTTCTGTGACCCTCCGCTGGGCAGCGAGCACCGCCGGGCAGCCAAATATTCCCAGTGTTCCCAGGCACTGGGTGAGCTGGTCCAGGACACCACCAGTATCCCCAGCATTCCCGGGCACTGGGTGAGCAGGCCCAGGACACCACCAGTATCCCCAGCATTCCCGGGCACCGGGTGAGCAGGCCCAGGACACCACCAGTATTCCCAGGCACCGGGTGAGCTGGTCCAGGACACCACCAGTATTCCCGGGCACCGGGTGAGCTGGTCCAGGACACCACCAGTATTCCCGGGCACCGGGTGAGCTGGTCCAGGACACCACCAGTATTCCCGGGCACCGGGTGAGCTGGTCCCGGACACCACCAGTATTCCCGGGCACCGGGTGAGCTGGTCCAGGACACCACCAGCATTCCCAGCGTTCCCGGGCACGGGATGAACTGGTCCAGGACACCACCAGCATTCCCGGGCACGGGATGAACTGGTCCAGGACACCACCAGCATTCCCAGCGTTCCCGGGCACGGGATGAACTGGTCCAGGACACCACCAGCATTCCCAGCGTTCCCGGGCACGGGATGAACTGGTCCAGGACACCACCAGCATTCCCAGCGTTCCCGGGCACGGGATGAACTGGTCCAGGACACCACCAGCATTCCCAGCGTTCCCGGGCACGGGATGAACTGGTCCAGGACACCACCAGCATTCCCAGCGTTCCCGGGCACGGGATGAACTGGTCCAGGACACCACCAGCATTCCCAGCGTTCCCGGGCACGGGATGAACTGGTCCAGGACACCACCAGCATTCCCAGCGTTCCCGGGCACGGGATGAACTGGTCCAGGACACCACCAGCATTCCCAGCGTTCCCGGGCACGGGATGAACTGGTCCAGGACACCACCAGCATTCCCAGCGTTCCCGAGCACGGGATGAACTGGTCCAGGACACCACCAGCATTCCCAGCGTTCCCGGGCACGGGATGAACTGGTCCAGGACACCACCAGCATTCCCAGCGTTCCCGGGCACGGGATGAACTGGTCCAGGACACCACCAGCATTCCCAGCGTTCCCGGGCACGGGATGAACTGGTCCAGGATACCACCAGCATTCCCAGTGTTCCCGGGCACTGGATGAACTGGTCCAGGACACCACCAGCATTCCCAGCGTTCCCGGGCACGGGATGAACTGGTCCAGGACACCACCAGCATTCCCAGCGTTCCCGGGCACGGGATGAACTGGTCCAGGATACCACCAGCATTCCCAGCGTTCCCAGGCACTGGATGAACTGGTCCAGGATACCACCTCAGCCCCGGCCCCGACGGGCGCTGCGCGGCCCGGCGCATGGCGCCACCCAGCGGCCAAGTCGGGAACCGCCGGCCCCACGCGCGACCGCGGCGGGACCCGCGCCCACCGACGGCGGCCCCCGCAGGGCGAGCACTGCGGCACCGCGGCCCCCGCGCCCCAGGTACGTCAGCCACGCCCACCCCATCCCACCGCTCGGGCGGCATATCCACGGTGCAACACGCGAGGTAAGGAGGACGAGGTTCCCCACTGCCGGCCCGTCCCGTCCCGTCCCGTCCCATCCCACCCCGTCCCGTCCCGCCGCCTCCCGGCCTCGTGACCGGCACACGCCTGTAACCTCGCCCGGCCCGCGGGCGCGGAGCGAGCACTCGGCGAGACGCGGCGGCGGCACCGGGAGACTGCCCAGCCACCGGCGCGTCCGCGGAGCGGACAGCGGAGAGAAGGGACGCGGTGCCGCGAGCGGGCGGGGACGGGGACGCGGCACCGCGCGGGGCAGAGCGGGGAGCAGCGGAACCGCGCGGGGCGCTGCCGGCGGCACTCACCTGGAGAGCAGCCGGGGCAGCGAGCCCAGTCCGGCGGGGCCCGGTGCGGATGCGGTGCGGGTCGGCCCTATTTCTGCTCTCCGGGCCGGAGCCGCCTGACGTCAGCGCTGCATTTGAATATCACGCCCAATCCCGGCACCTGTGCGGGCGGCGGGACCGCCCCCGGGGGCACCGCGGGGCGGGGGAACGGGCACCGTGTCGGAGCATCCCGGCGCGGTGCCAGAACCGCGGGGCCGTCGGGGGGTCGGGAACACGGGGAGATCCTCGTGGAGCCGGTGGTACCTCGGGGTGCGGCTGCTGAGCCCCTCGTTCTGACCGCCCCCCCCGGCAGCCGAGTGCTCGGGAGAGCTGCTGTGGGGTAATGCGCTCCCGGCTGCCCGGAGCTGGGCGACACGGGACCGCCGGCCCCTCGCCATGTGGCCGTCAAACGGGGGAGACGTGGTGGGACACCGGATTGTCTGCGGTGGGACGCCGTGATCCGCCGCAGCAGGCATTGCACGGCGTTGGGCTGTTCTGGAGGTGTGCCTTCTATTCCCACATAACCATGCTTATAAAGCGAGGCAAATACTAATACTAATTCACTCTCCTCTTCCTCTTCATCTCGTTTCAAAAAAAAAAAAAAAAAAAATCAACATAATAATCTCTTATCTAGTTTTAATCAAGGGTGTTTGCATGGGCAGGAACACAGAACCAGAGTACGTGGGGTATTTCTTCTGAAGGCTGCAAGGAGGTTTAGGCAAAGGCGATGAAACACTCAGCATTAGCAACAGGAGAGGAGCAGTCTAAAAGACCTGAAAAAAAACATGTCAAATTTTGCTTCTTCCTGTAAAGAATCTTACAGCTGGACCCTGCAGAATTATGTTGGATTTGCTATTGGCTTCAGCATGAAAAGGACAGGACCCCCAAGTTCTGATAGTTTAAGGGACATGGGCTACGCCGGGAAACTGGGTCTGAGTCCAGGAGAAAAGGTGCTTAGTAAAAAATAATTCCACAAAATTCAGCATGAGGTTGCAGAAGAGGCTCTTTCATTACAAAATTTTGGGGATTTTATTTTTTATTTTCTTTTTTCTTTGCAGGAAATACCAAGTAATCAGACTGTTTGGTTTTCCAGAACCTTTGTTTCTGGCCTGTTAAATCCAATACCACTAAAATATTTTCAGTGGTTGCAAGTAAATGGAGCTTGTTCTCCCAAACCACGCATAAAGGCTCATAGGGATTTGTTATTTTGTGGTTTCCTTCTTTAGGAAGATCTGAAATTGCAGATTTAAGCTTTGGAATTTAAAAACAAATCACAAATGTAATTTTAAAAAAGGAGTATCCACCTTGAATTGTGCCCATGCAACATAACAGAGGTCTTTGCAGAGTGTCCTGGAAGAAATGAGTGTGTATTTCATAGGTGCCCTACAGGTTTAAGAGATCTGAGGGTTTAAAAAAATAACACTGAAATCTAAGCAGCAACAAATGTCATATCTTCAGTGAGATGTCTTTCTCTTTCCTGATAGAAAAAAAAGAATGGAAATAACATCACTGGAGACAACTCTTCCCCATTTCCTGAAGGAAAGGAAGAAAAGTCTCTCCACTTACCAGCATCATTTATTCTATGAAAATATGTCTGTGGTGTCAGTTTGAAGTATTTACTAATCTCCCTATATCTCTTCAAGTTGGACATAAATACAAGATGCATTAGTAGACATTTGAAGTATCTGCACACCCTTGTTTATATCCACACATGCTGGAGGATGTGGAGTTTCTTCCCCACCAACAGCTTGTCTGGGTGGTATTTGACACCTCACTTTTGTAGCAGGAGGAACATTTTGCTCCTTTTACATAATCTGGTGCAGTTTTTAATGCACAGGCTGGGGCTGCTGTGTTTCTTCAAGACCCTGGCAGTCAGGATAGGTGGGAGAATGTGGTGTGGGCAGTGCCATGAGCTTGCCACGACGTCCCCATGCCATGAGCTGTGTACCCCCAGTGAGGGGCTATGGAGTCCCTCCATGGAACTCTTGGGGCTCACCCCTCCTCCTGCACCAGAAGTGCTGCTGCTGCTTTCCCACCTGTTCATGAACCTCTAAATAAGCACCCTGAGCACCCCAATAGCTAAATAAGGAGTATATTTGCCCTGCATAGTGTGTTGGAAAACTTGGCCCATGTAAAGTCTGGTCTTCCATCAGCTCTCAGGTGCTGAGGGTGTCCATGTTCCCAAGCCAGATGTCCCTTTACCACCACTGACAGAAGTAGGTACCTACAAACGTTTTTAGTGCCTTTTCTTGCACATTTGCATCCTGTGCATTTCTTCAGTATTCTGGTTCAAAATCTTTTGATGTTTCCAACCTTTTGAAAATCTTGATCATAAAAAACAGATGGAGGCACCCTTCTAAACACCCTCAGCTCCAGCCAGATACCTCACTTCTTCAAACACTTGCAGTCTCTCCTGAGACCTTTAAAAGCCCTGTGGAAGTGTGTCTGCATCCCAAGAGGTGTTTTTTGAATGGATGCTGTGGAAGTTTTACCAGGAGGGAGTCGGCAGTCTCCCTGCTCTGGTTCACCCACCTTTGTGAAGCTGAGTAAAGCAAACAGCTTGCTTAGAGAACTGGAGAAATAAACTGAGCAGGTTGGCAATGAAAAAGTGGAAAATTCCTCATCATCAGGTCTGGATGAGTTTGAAGCAAAATAATTGTTGCTTTCTTTTGAACTGGGAATTGAAGAGACCCAAAAAAAAATTATTGTAGTTAAAAAGAAGAGAAAAATGGATGGTTTTAAAGACAGACTTGAGCACCTAGAAATTCTCAGGGAGAAAAAGGGGAGAAATAAGCTTTTTTTCATGGAAACACAGGATAACCTGTTCACTGTAATGAGATTTAAAATACCATCCCATTCCTTCTGTTTAAAAATATATATATTAGAACCAGAAAACTCTGAAAGTTTAGAGGAATTGAAGCTGCAAGAGACAATAGATTAATATGATGTGGGCAAATTTGAGGACTGTGAAGAAGGAGAGACTTGTGCCAGTCCCAGCCTTGTGTACTTCAGTGAGAGAAGTATTCATTGGAAACAAGAAGCTGAGGAGGTAATAGGACAACAAGATTCATGTTCATCACTTCGAGTAATTTGAACCAAGAGCCTAAATCAGACCTGATTAAGTTCAGAACTCAAAACAAGATTCAATCAAAACTAGAGATATTGAACAAATACAAATGTGACAAGAGTCATGATTCAATTATTAGAAGTCCATCTTTTAATTACTCATTAAGATGACAGTGTGTATCTTTGCCAATGTACATTTAGCAAAGCCTTTTCACTTTGACAGTGCATAAAATTACCCCTGCCAACTGTACTTCTCTGACTTTTTATGTCAACTTTAGAGTTACCAGTTTTTATTATTATCCTCTTGCTCAGAAATTAACAGGGAGAACAAATTTAATAGCAGATGCAAACCTTTAGATATTATGTCAGCCTTGTTTGTCTGTGCCAGTTAAATTACCATTTATTTCTGCTTAAATTTAATGTGGTCATCTTCACACAAACATGCACATATTCAGAGCCTGCTCTTGGTAAAGGCAAGCACACAATGAGGGGCTGCTCTGAAAAGCTGACAGGGATCTTGGACTTGAACTTTTCTAATCACATCACACTGTTTCAGATGCAGCAAATGGAGAGGACCAAGGTCAAGAGCTTCAAATGTGCACGAGGATTCTCTGGGTGCTGCTCTCCCACATCATTACAAGCTGCAATACCCAAGGATGAATGTCTGCAGCAGTGGGAATTCTATTGGGGTGGTCAAAATGGGTTGAGGCACAGATCTAGGCAAGGTGCTGGCCTTGGTGACCCATCCTCTGTCTTCGGTGTGTTTTAGTAAATGATTGCTCTGTCTGGTGGGTGCTGGGTTGCAGTGCTTCATCCCTGCCTTCCTAGCTGTAAGCCCAAAATACAACAATTGTATTTTTTTTTTTGTTGTAAAAGTAGTTTTATACTGAAGGAAATACAAAGGGTAGGAACAGCGGTTTGATTCATTTCACAGCTGTAGTCCATTTTGATTTGTTCATAATTTTCTATGCTACTGGTTCCAGTTTGATAGTGTCTGGGCATTAGATGACAATGGGAATGGGATAATAGATGACAAGCTCAAAACACTGAGCACAGTCATACTCACCCTTACGTGTACCCACAATCAATATGTCACTTTGAGGAAGGAACCATCAGCCACTGGGCAAAGTTAGGAATATAAAATGCCACAGGAACTCAAGGCACATTTCTTATTTCTTGGGAGTTGTCAGAGCAGCTGGCTTGTTGCTGTGTAGGGAGCATGTGCAGTGTTCAAATAAATAGCCCCAGAGACCTGAATTCAAATTGATGTGGCAATTTTGAGCAGCTTCCTCTTCCTCCGTTGCCCTGGGAGCCACAGGCACATAGCCAAATATAGGGCTAATGGAGGGACCAGTGGGAACAGGTCCCATGGCCATTGATCCAATTTGTGGCTTTGGGAATGGCACAAATTTTCTTCATCTTTTTCCTCATTCTGAATATTTTGTTGGTTTCTTCTCCCAGACATATTCAAAAGCAGCGGGCAGCATTCATCTGAAAACAAGAAGGGACTTTGATCCACGAGTGTGAATAATAACAAGGTGTTTAGATTTTTCCCAAGCTTGTTGGCTATTTGTAAATAGAGTCAAGTCATGCAAAAGTCTTGGTGCATATTCTAGAGCATTTGGTGATCTTTCCTTCAAGCTTGTTTTCAAGAGGAAGTTTAAAGCACGGAGCTCTAGCAGAGATAGAGAGAGACACAGTACTCCTAATCCATGTCATCAAAATTCCTTGTGTCAGAGAGAAAGAGGCAGATGGATGAAACAGGTGAAGATGAAAGAATAAGCAGAAGAAAAAAACAGCAAGAAATGTGAGCCTGCTTATTTTGAAACATTGGAAAAAGCTTTCTAAAGCATCTTTACATTTTATCTTATTTAATAGGTTTCACTTTGCACCTGTGCATACCTGTGATGTGTATCACGTTCTAGAAATGCCTATGAGCAAGGGTGAATTGTCTGCAGATTCCAAAAACTGCCTTTGCAGACAGATGGCCAGCAAGCAGCTGGGAGGGAGAGTACAAGCAAGGAGGATGTTGTTCTTCAAGAAAAATTAAGAAAGTAAGTAGCACTATCAGTGCTAAGAAAGACAAACCTTTGCAAAGCGTGAGCTGGGGCTCATGTTAAACAGCAGTTTAAACAGCAGTTTAGAACAGCAATTAAATTATTTACAACAAGTCTGTGATCATTTACAATTTTTGAAGGTGAAAGGTGTGATTTTGGTAATGCCTTAAAATTAAAAGGCCAGCCACTCCATCTTTAAAATTATGGTTTCTCTCCTGAAGACTTATCTCATTGTCATTCCATTAGCAGCCAGCCAGAACCCATCCTTACAAAAATAATTGGCTATTGATATATGGAAATACTGAAAAGTTATTCTTACTTTTGTTCATTGCTATGGAAAGATGTCCTCTCCAGCCTACACTTTCAATCATTATAAATGCTACTTTGAAAGACTGAAAACACTGTTCTGAGATAAATTAGCATCCACTTCACAAATAAATAAATTTTACCACTAAGAGAAGAAGTAAATGTCACTGGTACTGAGTGTTTTATACACAGTAGAGACCACTTAGGCTGAAATATTCCCCTTGCGTTAGTGTCGTTGGCCATACAGAGTTCTCTCTACATGACAGGCTCCTGTGCAGGCTTTATACCTGCTGTGCTCAAGTGAAGAATTGGCTCTGAAGCACAACAGCAGCCCCCATTTCCCATGAAGGGGAGTGAAAAAGATGGTTTACCTTGAAAAAGGATGGCTTACCTCAGAAAAGGATGGTTTAAAAAGACAGGCAGAGTCCACTGTTCTCTGTAGTGACCAAGGTGCCAACTTCCCCTTGGCCCAAGAAAGGGTTGCATCCTGTGCACTGCTGCAGTGCCTGGATCCTGGAGGAACTGGAATATTTGGAACAACAAAACCCACCTCCACCACCATCCACTGTGCCCTGTAAAATTTGTGCCCAGGCTGGGAAGTTTGCACTGAGGCTGTTAAAAGTGCGGGGAGCTGGTGGCAGATGCTGCTCTTGCCAGCTAAGCACCCCTCTAGAAGAGCTAATAAAACCAGAGGACATTAGGCTTCAGAATGCCATATTTTAAAGATAAAGAGTCTCTGGTTGGAATCGTACTAGGCTTTTTACTTTCTTGTGGATAGCTATTTGGCTGCTCTGAAGCAAAATCTTGAGCTGAAGTGAAACAGTGTGTTATAAATCTCTGTCTGGGACAAAATGCAAGGGAGCAGAGAGAAAGTGAGGAAATTATCAAGCATAATAGAGAATATTTGGGACCATTTCTTGAGCCAGTAGTCAAAATTCTTCATGCTTAAGGCTCAAGGACACACCGATGAGAAAGTAAGGTGTTAAATGGCTTAAAGAAATCTGACTTTGAGACCTTGTATAGATAATTGATTTTTGGTTGTTTTGCCTTATATATGGCAACTCATTTGTGGCAGTTTTTGATAAAATGTTTTAAGGGGTAAAAAAATAGTTTTAGATTCGTTTCAGCTGCTTACAGAATTATTTTTTCCTTATGTATTTTTCATGTTTGGCCAAAATTCTATGGTAACTCTTCTAATACAAATATATCACTCTTAGTAGTTACTACACTGAGTCACTGTTATCCATTTAGCAACAGCCTCTTCTGCAATAAAAAGAAATGTATTTTTTCTTCTCTCCTATTGCTCAGAATTACACTTGGATATTACATTGTCAATGTTTAGTATTATATCATTTCCCTGACAATTCATTGTAATCAAATCTTCCACAAAGTCAACAGCAGTGACATTTTTATAAGACATTGTCTCCCTCAACCTATTAGGTGATTTCATATCTTTGCGTTTTCTGTCCTGAAAATAATAGTGACCTGGAAGAAAGCATAAAATCTGGGGAAGTCACTCAAGCAGCCATGCCATTGCTCAGCAACCAAACCTATGGGTCAGAGCTCTCACTAGTTTAGACAGGTCACTCAATCATATGAGTGACTTCCATTTTCTCTGGAAAACAATGCAAAATAAATAAATGAGCTACCAAGCCTACTGGAACCAATAACAGTATTTCTATTGCACTTAATGGGACCAGATGTTGTCTTTGCAGATTTTTATGTGATGTTACACTGGGTACCTCTGTGCTGCAATGCAAATATGGCACTACAAGTCACAGGGAGGTACTTAAGCTGGTTTAAAGGAGGCACCAACAGCTGCAGCACTGCAGAAAAGACAGAAGGCTAGAAATCCCAACCCAGCCCCAATGATTTGTTTGCACCATGAACTGGTGCATAGTTGTGTGCCATCACAGCCACTGTGAGCCACTAAGACCTCTTCCTTCAGCATCCTTTCAGCTGAACATAGCTTTCACCACCTGCCTCTTATTCAGCTCCTCAGGATAAATTTCATTTTCATGTTCTTCTGTCTTTAGGAATGGCAGGGTCACACTGCTGGGGGTTACTCAAGAGTGGAAGGAACCCAAATGGGAGCAAAGTCAAAATTAGGTATTAATTGGTTGAAAGTACACAGTTTGCAGAGAGCCAACAGAAGTTTTGTATGAAAGGAAATGGCACAAGTACAGCTTCCTATTTTGGCTATTTACAAATACAAGTTGATAAAATATTACCGTGAATTAAACAAAAATTCTTTATAGTTATGTTTGCTACACTGGAATGTCATAAAAAAGAATAAAGGCATATCTAAATAAGTTCAGCCTTTAGAGGAAGACTCAGGAGGTACATCACTGCACTTGCAGCCAGAGAGGGAGGGTGGCAAGGTGAACTGAGTGTATCCCTTGGGCACACAGTTAATGGACATGGCCAAGGGTGCAAGGTGCATGATCTAGGGGATGAAAAATAATCCCAAGGACAGTTAAAGACAGGAATAAGTATTCGAAGCGGTTGTAGGATCTTTACTTCAAGATATTTAGAATTTGAATTGATGAGTCTCTGAACAACCAACCTGCTCTGGCAGACCGTGCCTTGAGCAGGAATTTGGGCTGAATGACCTCCATAGGTGCCATCCACATTATTCTGTCTATAGCTCTGTTATTTTCCAAATAATTTTTGATTTTGGCCTCTAGAAAAAGGAGCATCTGTTAGAGAGTATAACCACTTAAATCCATTACCACTTTCAGCCAATCAGGTTGGGATGTGCATATTTTTATGCTTTTGAAAGTAACAAGTCTCCATCTGACTTCTAACTAAAAGAGAAAAGCAGAGGCTCAGATTCTAAATCAGTAGTGAAAACTGATCTACAAAGTCTTTTTTTATGCCCAGAAGCAGAAGTTCTGATGAAAAACACATATAGGATATTATGATGAACAGTTGCTGCTGTGGTATTAAATAAGATTAATACATGTAAAAAGTTTCTTATTTCATTCTCACTCTCCGAACAGCGCCTGATGCAGTCTGAACTGAGGTATTTCACCTACACTGTGTCTATTGTCTTGTGGTTGTGAATGTTCTGGGTGATACTTCTCCATGTGGCTGCCCATGCTTCAGCAGAGATTTCCAACATAGAAATCCAGCATCTTCAGGAATTTTCTCACAGAGCTCCCTTCAACCTGAGGTTTCTTGACTTGGCTTTAAATAATATTAGTGAATTCTTGAATCACTTCCACAGCTTATTGGCACAAACTTGGTACATACATCCCTCTTCTGTGTATTTCAATGTTACTAGAATATCTCTCAAATCCTGAGGCAGCAGTCCAAGAGGTGACTTAGTTCTTCTTTCACTTACAACATAAATCCTACAGTCAGTGAACTCTCTACATCTGGCAGCTTATAAATAATGAACAAACCTAACTAAAAATAAGTGTGTACCAGACACAACACAGGCTGTGAAATAGCTGTTCTTTCTTAGTTTAATTTGAGCTTTGAGGGAGTGCAGTAACCTCAGTGTCACCAAGACATCAGCAGCACAACCCTCAATTAGCTTATTGTTTCCACAGCAAGAAGCAAAAGCAATGCTGTTTTTGAAGAGACTTCAATTTCTCTAATCCAACAGTATTACAAAGAAGAGCAATGGTCTGAAAGGGACCATATGCTGATGAGTGGCTTTCTCCCAAGAGTTGCTTAAACATGAAAGATGAAGTGTGGAAGTACTTTGCAAGCACTTATGGGTCATAGAGCTACATCTGTGTAAACCACAGGCATGAGCTTCATTGATTTGGATGGGTAATTTATTTCTGACTCTTCAAGGTAAACCCATGGGGACCAGCAGTCAATACCAGTAGAAGTGGATTAGCAAAAGAACACATCTTGTGGGTCAGTGGGCAGAAAAAACAGTTATTATTCCTACTAGCTCAGATTCAGGTGGAAAAAGAAAGGAAAAAGTTAGTGTCAGCTCCAGGCTCTATATATCGTATTTCTACTTTTTCTTTGACAAATTACAGAATCTGCCACTATTCTGTTTGGTGGGGGTTTTTTGTTCTTTGGTGGGTTTTTTAAAATAACATTGGTGCATTTTAAACAGGAAGAAATATGAGAATAGGGACAGATATAGTCTCTAGTCTCATCTCACCTTCTTCATGTATTGTGTAACTTCCTAATGGCTGAGAACCTGTTCAAGACTTCTCATTATCAGTGTTTTTAGGACATGACCCACAGCTAATATTCAAGACAATATATTCCTGCCTATGAATAACATGAAGAAATTAATCATTTTTTTTCTTTTCCCTCTCACATGGTCTTAATGATGATTTTGCAACCCAGTCTCCCTAGGGCAATAGCTACCATCTAATATTTTCATTTAAATATTCTCTCCCTGCCTCAAGCCCCAAACTGAAATCTGAAAACCAGGAAAATTGTTCACTCCAGGCTTACCAAGCAATCTACAAATAAGTTTCTGCAAATAACTAGAGCTTAAAACTAAAAAAGCCACAGTACAAAGAGGAAATATGGCTGAGCTTAGAGGTCTTTACAGGGATGCTGGAGTCAAGGCATGAATCTGATGAAACTTGATATAAAAGACTTTTAAAACCAGGATAAAACCTATTTTTACAGCATTGTCCCCATGTGAAGTAGATAAAACTTCCCACTTTCCTCCTGCTCTTAAATGTCCTCCCACTCTCCATGTTCCTAAATGTCTTTCCAGCTCACACAAGAGATAACTGGCCCCATAGAAGATGTAAGCTTTGTGGGGACCTTTTAGCTCCATATGGAGAGCTTTTTCCCCTGGGAAGGAAGGAAGGAAGAGCTCCTAATTAGCTCCTCAATTTTGCTCTCATTCACTTACAGATGTGCAGTATTTCCAAAATTATATCTGGCCTTGAAATATTTTGAAAATCCATGAACTTCTGTGCTCCAAGACCAATGTTGGATGTAGTTTTGAAAATCCTGCTGGAGAGTACATGCAGCCCTTCTCCAGCAACACTTGATTGTGGTGTGTGTATGTGGCACTCCTGTCTCCACCATGTAAGAACAAGTTATTATCCATAAAAAACTCCCAATGTTTGTGGTAAAATGTGAAAAAAAAGTGAAAGTGGACATCTAGGCCAAGATTTGGCCCTCAGTTCAACTGTCTAACTGGAAGCTTTCTGTGATTCAAATTCAAGAAGCAAATGAAGCCAACTATAATAGAGTTTGAAGGAAGTGGGCAAGAATTAGAAAAGCACACATGAATATATTACCCCTTGTCTCCTGTTCTTTCAAAGATTACAAATATTTAGAATGCCACAAATGTCACATCATTAAAAAGTTCAAATTCAGCAGGTATTAAAGCTTACTCTCCCACTGGAAATGTTAGAAGCATCTAGGTGGAAATGATACTGTGTGGCCTCGCAAACCAGTCACTGATCCTGGTAGACAACCAGGATGCAATCAAAATAGGAAGACTATAAAAAACTGATGTGCTGGTTTAAATTATTTATCCAAGCAACTTGATTAATATCTATAAATAAGAAATACAATAGCAGTGTCTGTAGTTGGCTCAAAAATTATCCACAATTAATAAATTGACTTATCCCATGTACTGTATCATTTTCCCTGACAATTTCACAAGCTACAAATCTGATAATACAATTAAATGACAAGTTCAATCACTTCTTTCTTTCATATGTATGTATAATACAATATTTTATAGCTATATCACAGAAAAGACTGTTTACTCACATTGTATCTTCCCTAGCATAATTCAGAGCTTTGATTGCCTAAGAAATTACTTGTCTGCATTTTGATTAAAAAAACAAAACCTTACAGTTCCCAAGGAAAATGAATTCAGTCTTCAAATGAAACTCATTGTCACATCCTTTTCTATGAAGCAAAAGCTTCTGGAATGGCTTTAACCTACAGCACAGCACTTTTGTGTCTGTACCTGATCCACCAATAACTCATCCTTCTTCCTAAGCTTCATCAGTGTTTGTGCTTTGTACTTAGTTCCCAATGAACTGTCTATAATGCAGTCTTTACAGCTCCCTGGAAAATGACACACAGTAACTCTGTCAAGTTTTTTATTAGCTTGGATAGGTCTTTTATTTTAGCAATGTCTTTTATTACCTCAGATACCTTTGAACTAGTTCTGAAGTGGGTGAGTGAAGACCTGGAGATCCAATTTTATATTGAGAGCCATTAATTTTTTTTAACCACAACTCCTTGATTATTGATAAGCTTTTGTTCTTTACAGTCATTGCATAACACATTGTTTGAAGTGAATCAGAGTGCACAAACTTTCACAGTTACTTATTGGGAGTTTGGATGGGTCATAGCAACTAGCCAGCAGAAGTCCTCTGACTTCCAGGATGCAAGAGGCATCTGCTCTTGATCAGAAGCTACTCTGATCCTTTCTATTCTATATTACTTCTCAAAAAAAAAAAATCCTTAAAATGTTATAGAGAAAAGAAGAACCTGTAAATCTCAACTTGTGGTTACTGCTTTGCCCATTAATCCTCAGGTACGCACAAATCCAGCCCATTTGGAATAGTTTAGCATTCCACTTCCATAACTTCGTGAATCAAGATGTACTCCATCAAAATAAATTAATAGGAATGAAGAACCACGATGAGGATCAAGCCATAGAAGTGGATAAACTATATTTTTATTTTAAAAATTATTTTTTATAAAAAATATAAGCAGAATTGAATTGAAAAGTCAGTGTCAAAAATGGTGTAAATCCTTGCCAAAATCACATGTAATTCACCTTAATCTCAATTCCCTGAGCCCAGTAACTCTTCATTTATATGCCTTCAGTTATACTTTTAGGACTTCAACATTTGTTAAATTTGAACTGTTCTCATAATCTAGATTCCTTGACCAGCATAAAATAAGAAAATGAATCTTAGAAGAAATTTTGGAAAATTACCAAAAAATTAATTTGCTCCCTTCTTCTAATGAAGACTTCTTTACATTATCAAAGTACTTAAGCAATCTAAAGCTTTAAAATTAAAACAGATTGTAAAATTTTTGATTGCCTTTTTTCTTTACAAAAAAGTGCTGAGAATGAAAAATTTCTCTTATGAACCACAACACAATTTCCTTACAAGTTCAGTTGTTCAAAGAGGATTTCTTTTTAAATTCAAAATTAAAAGGCAACATTATTTAAAGTTTGAGTCCTTTCAAACTTTTAGGTCTCTGAAATCAGCCTATGACTATTACTTGATAAAGTTGAATCCTTTTAAATGAATCAGACTTATTTATGAATCAAATAAAACTGTATCAATCAAAATTTTCCTTTGCATTAGAATTCTCTTGGCACTGGGCTATGGCATGTAACGTTTTCCTGTGCTTCTCCTTTGTTTGTTTGTATCATTGTGGCCTCCAGAGACTCACATCACAGGATAAACATTCTTGCTACTGTTAATACGACTATAAATTCCAACAAATCCCCAGATTTGTCAAGCAGTTAAATAAATTGAAATCCATGTTTCCCCAATACCTGCTTGGAAAAGGTTCAGCTGTAGACTTGGCAACAACAAGAAGAAATCTCATTTTGACTTGAATGCTAAAGACCCTTTTCTTTCTTGCTCCGGGTGTCCATATTGCAGCTATGACCTAAAACGTATGAAGTGAAAGAACAAAGGCATGGTTTTAAACTGAAAGAGAGGAGGTTTAGATTCAATCTTAGGAAGAAATTCCTCCCTGGGAGGGTGGTGAGGCCCTGGCACAGGTTGCCCAGAGAAGCTGTGGCTGTCCCATCCCTGGAAGTGTTCAAGGCCAGGTTGGATGGGGCTTGAAGAAACCTGGTCTATGGAAACTCCTGCTCATGGGAGGGGACTGGAGGTAGATGATTGCTAAGGTTCCTTCCAACCTAAACCATTCTATGCTTCTAGGACTGAGCAGCGGGGCCAGGAGCTGGACAGAGCATCTACAGAAGGCCCCCAAGGAGCAGTATGGTTGTGGTGAATGTCCAGATTATGCCAAACCTTGTCCTTTCTCAGGAGAAAAAGTCAGTAGTGCTTGGCAGGACTTAGATTTCTTTGCAGACCACGTCTGATCACAACACATCCTCATGGGTTTACATTTAATTCTCAAGATTGAGAAGTTTCCACTGTCCTTATGGACTCTTACGTCCTTATGGACTCTGTTGTCAACTTCTCCCAGACAGATTACACTTTCCTGCTAAAATATTCATACTGTAGGGGTCAGCTAAAGTTAAATATAAGGGAAACAATAGTTTACCCTAGAATTGGACTCATCTTTCAAACAGGTTGTTTGCTGGATAAGATTTTACATGGTGAGTAAAGGAAGCAGAGTATGGACTAAATGGGCTGGAGGGGGAATGAGGAACATCCCAGGAGCTGCACATGGCATGTGGAATAGGGTCAAGGTACTCGAGGGATATCTCTTCCTCTGCTACACCTTAAAGAAGAGAGGGAAGACTGCTTTGGAAATATTACTGGTTTTATACAGTTTTTAAGAAGTCTGGAAGCAAATTATAAAATATGGAGAAAAGGCCATAGATGGGAAAGTGTCCATAGTTTTTTTGGAAAAGCACAGTATATATGAGTTGCAATGTGAAGGGAAATAGCAGCATTCCTATGCAACCCTTGATGAATCCATGGCCATTCTCCCTGCTAGAGGGGTGAGCAACATCATCATCTTGTGTAATTCAACCTGGAGAGAGGTTGCTGTGTACCTGAGGACAATTCCTTAGGCTGCATCATACATTCACATCAAAACTCACATTTTCTTCCAAAGCAGCTGACTCCCCTCTTCCTACCAACATTTGCTTCCTGTTTGTCCAAGACTCACAACAGAAAGAAAACAAAGAGCTCACAGGAGATAGTAGTTTGAAAAATTAATCCAAGAACCTGCAATGTCACCAAAAAGAGCTGGAACTAAACATGTCTGGGAAGACAAATTCCATAACTGTTCAGTGCTGAAGGACATGATAGGTAACATTAACTTGGCTAATTGTTTACTTGCTTAGCTAATCTAATATAATCTGCATTGATTAGATTTTGATTTCATGCTGGATGAGTATACTGCTTCTCTGTGCCTTTCAGTTAATTTGTGAACCGTACCAAAAAGACATTTTTATAACAAGTTTAACGCTCCAAAGCTACAAGGGAACAGCAGCAAGAGTGAAGGAGGACAGCTCTGCTGGTATTAAAAGGGTCATTAAACTCAGCATTAGGTAAAGATCTTGTTTTGGGTTGTATTCAACATGCCTGATTAAAAATGAAGTGTAAGCAAAAGGCATTGAAGAGAAATATTTAAATGCAAAGTACAGTGCTGGTCCTTGTGTGTGTAACTCTATAGAGTTTATGGATGCTCACTCTCCCATTTGAGCTCCTTCCATAGGTCTTTAAAGATTTCAAAGCCTCAGTTCATGGGCTCAATACTCCAACGGTTTAATGGTAAAATGTTATAATGAGCATAACAAGACAGCCATGTACTTAATAAATCCTAAACATTCACAGAGAAGAACAGAGGTACTTTTAAGCCTAATGAAATCTATAAATATGTAAGTTTTTGATCACTTTTCTGAGTTTTACTGCCATGGGGCCAGAAAGTTTCCAAAAAGTTTATTTAAAGCATTTATTGCTTTCAACAGAAGAAGGAAGGGAGCACTGAATTTGGCCTAAAGAAATTAAGTCAACTTTGATGGAGGTAATCTGCAGAAATACAGATTTATTGCATTTAATGCTATGGAATTTTGACATATAAACAATACTTTCTCCAGCACAGGAGTTTAGGAGTCCTGTTCTAGCTAAAAATAGAAAAGCTTGGATGCTTCATGGGCCTTTAATATGTGGCGAAGTTCACGGCCATCACCTTGACGCCTCCAGTTGAAATTTAGACTGATTGTGACTAAAACTAATTTCTGTCTGACAGCTCATGTGAAGAGAGTTACTTCATTTCATAATAAATGTGTGGCCAACAGCCTAAAAATTATGATCACAGTTTAACAATCCATTGGCAGTTCAAGGAGCACCATGGATAAATGGAAGTCAATCCTGTCTGTTTGGGGCTGAGTGAAGTCAAGGTGAGGTAGGGAAAAATATCAGAACAAAGTCTATGAATGTTGTAATTCTTCTGTGGAAGAGCTCACAAATTCATTTGCTTGTAGGAGTAAAATTTACCTATTTTCACAGATAAAGCTGCTGACTGGCTAATGTATGATTTTTGTTCCATAGAGCTGACTTATATGGTGTGCAAAAAAAAGAAAAAAAAAGGAAAATGAGCATTTTAGGTCATGACCACTTGGGAAGGAGATTATTTTCTTCAGAAAATACCATGTTTTTTTCAGTCTTAGGAGGGCAATGCTAGCAAATGATAAAACCAAGGTTCAGTTGTGTGGCTCAGTTAAATCCCAAAACTAGGTGGGATGAGCCAAGCCACATTGCCTGAGATTGCTCTTCTGCAACTGCTGAATGACAAACACATTCCAACATAGCTTCTATTACCTAATTCAACAGACATTATTCTATTCAAATAAAACTGAAGAAGCTATGAAGCAAAGAAATAAGCCTATATTCATACAAATTTTAAATTATTTTTGCTCATATGTGAAAAATGTTCACTGCCTTTCCTGGAGTAATTGATGTATTTGTAAAAAACGAATTTAAAGGACTCAGAAAGCATGTTCATGAAATGCAGATTTCAGGTCCTCCTAAATAAATGTGCCAGGCAAAATATTTGCAAACATATCCATTCAGGAACCTGAAATGCAAAGCAGCTTCTCTGTCCAATCACAGCTAGAAATATTCCTACCATTTAGCAATAATAATCAGCTATTTAATGTAAATTATATTTAAGAACTAGTCACTTCCTATTAGTGACAGTCCTGAGAAGGGAAAGTGAGTGTGAATTAAGGTTACTGGCAAAGAATGCTTTCAGCTTCATAGTTCTAGCTAATTCTCATGGTGGCACTGCTTCATGCTGTTGTATTATACATACAGAATATGGGAGTAAATCCAAGGAAGTCACACTTGAAAACCCTTATTTTACTTCTGGGGTTATTTATCTATTGGGGTTATAGTTGTCTGAAACAACTATTCATGGACACACACAAAAAAAGAAATAATAATCTTGATAAATCAAAGTAAATTATTATTGTGGCATGAGATTTTATATGTGTCTATTTATCCATCTGTACATACACATGTATAACAAGGATCTATGGACTAATTTTTACAAAAAAACTGTTAAGATAGTTCATTGTTAAGGAGAAATATATAATTGATGATTGAATTATTTATTTTGACATGGTGCAGATTTAAATTATGGACTTTTCACATTTGTTTTTTTATGTCAGAGTATGGTCAATATTTTTCTCCTTGTGCTGGTCCCATTGTTTCTTGGTCAGCTCAGTTTTTTCCATTGTTGCACGGGACAAGTTCTGTCTGAGAAAAGCAGGATTGATTTCAGTCAGAAGTAATGTGTTTGTGCACCCAAGAACTGGCTTTTGTTCTGAAACAACCACTCTCACTGACTTATGCCCCATACTTTCAAAAATATAATAGCATTGCATCGTCTAAATCAGGAATGTGTCAATTATCCCAAAAGCTGAGATGCAGGAGAGAAGAACACCTTAGTCAGGTCAAGAAAAGTGATTATTTCTATAGCTACCAGCAACTCTTAATTGCCACATTAGTCTCTTATTCAGAGAGTAGTTAGATTTACAAAGAAGAGTGAATACATACTTTGTGAGAAAACCATTAACTACAGAGAAAAGTTCTCAATGTACAACTGAAATATGGAACAAAATACAGGCAGCTGCTTGGAATGTCCAGGAATAGTACATGGGGTGTTATTAGTCATTCATGTCTTCTGCAGGGAAAACAACAAAAATATCTCATTAAAATCCCTTAATTACTGTAATATTCCTTATTACCAACTCAAAATACATATGAGATCCCCAGTTCCCCATCTTGTGGTTCCTATTGAATTTTATAACAAATTTTCCAGACAATCAACACAATGTTATGTGAAAATAAGCCACCTCTGTTTGTGGACTCTCTACTGGTTCCCAGTTTGTCACTACTAGAAAGTTATTCCACTGAGGATGTGGGAAAACAGTGAATGTCTAAAATTATGACACTGAAAAGAATAATACCTTCATAATAAATAATGTAAAACATTAGTTCACTTGGCCTAGCCTAGATAAAGATTAATTTTGAATCTTTCATTACCTGAGGCTAAAAGCGTTCTAACTTTAGGTAACGTGCATTTAAAAAAATGTTTTATAGTATTAAAGATACTTCAAATTAAATATTGCAATCAAAGCACACAACTCCTGTAATTGTTAATATCTGGAAGGTTTCATGAAAGGACCAGTTAGTCATGGTAGTACTCTGTGATGTGATTTAAACCTGTGCTAGAAAGCCACAGATTTTAATGGTAGGGACAGCAGCTCTCTAAGGATAGTGGCTCTGGTGTTCAGCCTTGGAAGCTTAGAGAAGAAGCTAAGTTTGTTTTTAGTGGGCTCTGTGTGTAGAAATGCTCAGTGCACCACCGATGTTTTTCAAGAAAATAGTGTTCTAGGATCATAGAATCACAGAATTGTTAGTGTTGGAAGGGACCTTATAGATCATCTAGCCAACCCAGCTGATGCTGAACACTAAAAAGGTATTAAACTGTTCAGGGATTCACAATATTTGAAGACTGCATTTGATCCTTCTTTTAAAAAATATTACAAATCTATCAGTTGATGTGAGGTTATTGAAAAATGTAATTATACTCCTAACTTCACACCAAGGCTGCCTTTTCTTTTCAAATTTTGAGCTCATCGGAGCATAGATCATCTACTTTTCTGAATTTATATGGCTCCTAGCAGAATGCAGTCCAGTTTTTGATAATTATTATTTTTGATAATAACTATAAAAGCAGTGGGAGTTCAGTCTTTTAGGGGGAGCTTGCAGTGAATGTTTTCCATCTGTTTACTTGTTGGGAAGGGTCACTGCAGATTACATCAGTGTCTAATGCTTACATAACTGTAAGTTTCAAATTTACAGTATCTCTACATTAAATTTCACACACAAAGTGTCTTTCAAGATAGGTTAAAAGAAGACCAATTTTCCTCATTGTGAAACAAAAGCACTAAAGCACCCAGTGATTGTAATACAGAGAACAGATGGTATTGAGTGACGCATCTGTCTGCCAGATCTTGAAAGGAAATACAATGTTCTTTGGCTTGCTTTTGCTCACTTGAGGTATTCAATCTAAACAGTCATTTCAGAGTTTTACAGAAGACAATACAAGATACTGTGCGATAATGGACAAGAGCTTTCGATGACAAAGAGCAAATAGACAGGGAATTCTTTCAGGCTCACAATATAGATAAAAGGACATTTCTGTATTTCCAAATGATACTCACGGCTCAGGTGTTGCAGACAGTACAAAAATAATGTAGAATTGATTCTCTCCAATGTACTTTTACTTCTAGAGTTAGTTCACTTATATTGATTCACTGATGGTCCTTATTCTCTATCAGCTTCACACCCCATTTTTTAAGAGGTCAGTGCACAATATAAAGATAATACTGCACCTGGGAGGGAAAAAGTAAGGTTATTTGTGAGACTAGAGTTGAAATTGCCTCCTTGCTCCATTTAGTTCTTCAAGAACATAAAGCAGAAAGTTCTTTCATGCCTTGTTTCCATTATCTGTCATATTTGATGACTTTTCTCCCAAAGCAAATAAAGAAAACATACCTGTTACATTGAAGTTCTAATCAAGCATTCTGCATATTGGTTGTGGAAGAGGAGAAGACTGAAGGAAGGAGAAAAAGGAATAGCTATACCTGGTCTTTGTATGCAACAGACAACTATTGTTTCCAAAAGTTTTATTTATACACAATTTTCAATGGCTTCAGTGGAAATTCTCTTGAGGCATAAAGCTCGAATAAAGTTTATAAAGTCAAAGGTTGTTCCTGCAGGCAACACACACTGTTTAGATTAAGTTGTGCCCAATGAGCAGGGCATCACTGCTGTGAGTTAGAGCTGATACAAGCATACAGGCATCAGAGGGGTTCTTTACACTGATGGCATGGGAAGAAACAGCCACAGACTGACACTCATTATCCAAATGGAATGTAGAGCACATGACAAAAACTGGCATGTCAATTCTGATGTTACTACAAAATTTGAAAAGCAGTAGTGTTAATCCTAGAAGTTGCTCCCTAATGAGTTTCCTATCCATCTTCTTAGAACATTAAATCCTCCATGAGTGTAACTTTTTTCCACCTTGCCCCTGCTTTTCTTGGGCAGGTTTCAGTTACCAGGTATGTAAGCACTGGCCCATCAGGCAGTCAGCTTTGTTGTGATTTCATCTTTGCTCACAGGGACCTTCTCCAGCCAACGTAAAAAGACCAGGAAACTGCTCAGACTTTTCCACAGGCTTTATTCTGTGAAGGGAGGTCGTGCAGGAATCCAAATATAGGGGGTACTACATGTACTTTTATAGGGTTTTGGGGGGGGTCAAAAGTAAATCAATTGGGTATTTAAAACACTTAGCCAACTACATAAGGTTTCTTTGTGTAGGACAGCCAATTACAAAGAATCAAATCTAATCAATAATATTCTAAAAAAGTAAGAGAAGGTCTACATTTTTTTAACATGAGTAATTTCTAAGTATGTGGTTTATCTTATCTCAGAGAGAATACCAAGGGGGCCTCACAGGGGTATCTGCAGAGGAATTTGTCTCTTCTACACATTAACAAATCATTTGGAACATTATTTTTAAAAGTGTTTTTGGTTGCTTTCTTTATAAAGTAAATTGTAACGGAAAGTGACCAATCGCTCTTAAGTTAAACCTCAGAACTGGACACCCAGTAACAACTGAATCAACAGAATGAAATACAATAGTACTCTCTAGTCAATCATAGAGACCAGAATAGGGAGAGAGATCACTAAATAAAGCCAAGTCAAAAAAGAGAAGTTTGATGTATTTTTTAGCAGTATATTAATTTTTAAGGTTGTACATTGATAAAGGTCACGGTGACAGTGATTCATTATTGACTTTCAAAGGCCATCAAAGTCAGCAGAAGTCTCCATGGAGCCTCATTCGATCACTCTTGTCAGGTGCAAGTCAGTTCCTGTCATAGACTTGGTCAGTGTGAAAATCTGCTTTGACTGTGGTGAGTGTGAAGAGCAGCACCCAAGACCTATCAGTATCCTCCAGGCCAGGCTCTTGGGTACAGGAGAAGGTACTTTTCAGGAGTATGAAGAGAAGATCAGTATCAGAAAATAGTTCAGGTTGGTAGAAAGACTAAGATGCCTTAGGACCACATAAGTGGGTAAGAAATGAGACAAACATGTACTAAAAAGTAAAAATAAATATTACTTTTTTTTAACTAGAGGAAGGTAAACATGCCCCCAGACCTCAGGGGAGTTGCAGCCATCTGATTTTTACAGAGGCTTTTCACAGTACCATATTACCATCCTGCCTCTAAAGAACATTTCAGTCCTGTTCCTTTGGCCTTCAGTGGAAAATATTAAAACAAGACTTGAAATTTGTCTTGAGTTGGGCACAATGTATCTCTAACACCAACTGGGAATTTTGGCCAAATATCTGCATATAGATGATAAATGTGAAGAATTGCTCTGTTCCTTCAGCATTTCCTGACCCTTTTTCCTTTAAATGCCAAGAGGTCCTTCCTCTTTTTTATTCTTCATAAAACCACTTTCAGTCCAGCATAATTTTCCAGGCAAACTGCACACTTGTCAGATCACCTGATTAAGAGCCCCGTATTCATTACTATAAAAAACAACATGCTCACTGATTCATTGAAAAGCAGATAGGTCAGTAATAATAATCAGTTTTCTGCTAATAAATACAGCTCAGCATGCCTAATTCTGTGTCCTACTCAAATACCAAGAATGAAGAATTTAGCTTTTAAAAAGTACATTACTGAATGTACTATTAGTGCATCGTTCTTCATAAGGAACATTACTGCTGTCTTTATAGGACAGCCAGTTATGTCACTCAAAGAGTACACTGACTTCTTGAAAATCCCTTCATGCATAAAAGCAATTTGAATATTGTATATGGCTCAACCCTCTCAATCAACTTGACTACAAAGAAAGACCAAAGAAGTGCTTGAGTTCAAGAGCTGGCATCAGGAATAGAAGCACAAGTAAATGAATTCAGTGCACTTTTCATCATCACATGTCTCTGGGGCAAGCACCTTCAGAGACATATGGCAAACCTGGACAGGAGGAACAAGCTACCATGGTCACAGAGCAAGGCTGCAGAGGGATATCATGTGACATCAAGATATATTTTGAGACGTTCATGGAGAAAATGGTGGAGAAAGATTCATAAGGAGAGCTTGGATGTCACCATGGGATTCAGCAGCAGCAGAGTTACATCAGTAAGGTAATTTCCAACTGCATCAATTATATCAAGCAATTAATATGTTAGATTATATGTATTGCAAAACAAATATAATGTTAAAATTCCATCTGTATTTAGACTTTCATCAGCCTTTAGTTGAACCCTAAATTAAGTCTAGATCTGATTTTTTCACTTAAATAAGAACTTTTGGACAATATTTATTGTTTGTGCTGCTTGCAATCTGTCTCATTTTAGATTATTTTATCTTCCAGCCACAATCCTCCTGTCCTTATGCAAGGGAAGCTCCAAACCCCATAAAAATCACTCTGAGGAAAGAGCTGTATCGTCCTCTCCTGCCTTTCTACAATATTTATTAGAATTTCTGATGGAATCCTCCTGGTCTCTCTGACCTGCCTCGGCTAGCTCCGGGTCAGAGATGAGGGGTTTTCAGCATGGACAAAGGTAAAAGACCAAAGGAGGCGCTCCTTCCCGGGATGATCCAAGCTCATTACCCTGCAGGGTTCCAGGGACAGAGGGAGGGATTGTGGGCAACGCGGGGCTTTTTCAAACCTCGGTAAGGGGCGGAGCAACCCTGGTCACAGCCAATCAGGGCTGGCCGGGGGAAAAGGGGAGGGGCTAAGGGGAGGGATGAACCACGCTACAGACCGAGAGGGGGAAATGGGATAAACCATTTTCAGTGCAATATAAAACCATGAATGTGCATTACAACAAATTTCTACAATGGTATTTATAAAGAAATCCATCTATTGTGATTTTCTCAACAGGGGTCAAGAGAATTTCACATTCTGAAACCCAAAAACTTCACTATACTAGAGGTTAAACTGAAAGTACCTGGGGTTCTGGAGTGCTATCAACAGTTATTCTGTAGAACAAGTGTGTTCAGTGAAAATCCTCTGAAGAGGAAAAAGGTCAGGAAATGTGTCATTTTACAAGAATGATCTTAGTAGTACATAAAGGAGTTCTCCAGAATGTGAACTAACATCTACTGAGAAAAACAATAGGAGTACAATTATTGAAATACCACTGACTTCCTATAACTGCTCATTATTACTGTAATGCAGATTATTTCTTCAAAAGAAAAGCTCTCATTTTGATTTGAAAGGTTCATTGTTTTGCTCTCTCCTCAATATAATGAATCTTTGACTCATGGGCTAAAGAAATTAAAGGGAGTAGGAAGAAACCAGAGAACGTGGGCACACAGAAAAGAGTATACTAAAACAAGGGCTTGGTGTGATAGCTCTAAGAGATACAGTTTGAAAAAGCAATACAGAATTGCATATAGGCTTGGAAATGAAGTAAAAATGCAGAAAAGAAAAGGAAAAAACCTTAGGGTCTTACTGCTAAAACACATCATTGAAAGCAAACCCTTAGATGAGAGACTTAATATTCAAAAAAGTTATTTGTTTGTCCCAGCTCAATTCATTAGTTCTGAGCAAGTGCCATAGCTAAGAATATAAATTTCAAGAGTGTTCTTGGTTGATGATAGGTGCTGCCTAATGGCAGGAAGTTATTTCCCTGCTCAGAAGCTCCTGGTTTCTGTGTGATTTAAAATGCCACTAGAAATAAAGGAATTATCAAGGCTTGGCCTTGATATATGAGCCTATTTAAATCCTTGGGATAAGACAATGAGGACTACTCTTCCAAAACAATCTGAATAGGCTCATTAAGCAGTGCAATAATAGGTTGGAACTCATTCCTGCAGTTTAAGGATGAAGCTGTAGTGGGTATGCTGGGAAGAGCTGCTCAATTACAGACAGCTGAGCACAAAGTCTAAATAGGACATGGGATACAGTGAACATTTCAAGCTGCTGAAAGACTGCAAGTGGAACTGACTATCCACCAAACATTCCTCCCTGATTCAGGCCAGGATGAAAATTAAAATACTTGACATGTGTTGGAGGAATCTGGTTTCTCAAAGGCATGCTTTGGGGAGAGCTATTCCTTCTATGGTGATAGTCCAAACTTGCACATCCAAAGCTAGGGATCATGGTCCATGACCATTCTGTCTCTCTGAAACCAAAACCACCTGTGCCTTTGGGAGCTCATGAAATGGAGGGAATTTTTGTTTGCATGCTCATTTTGTTTCACAGAGAATCACTGAATTTTCTGAGTTGGAAGGAACTCACAAGGATCATCAAGTCCAAATCTGCAGTGAATTACCCCAGTGGGGATTGAATCCACAACCTTGGTGTTATTAGCACCATACTCCAACCAATGGAGCTGACCTCTTACCTACCTGGAAATATAAAGGAGGACGGTCTTATTCAATGGGGCTGGAAAGACAAACAGTACACCACAAAACTCCATTGTTACCTAGAAAAGCTGCTCCTTACTGGGTGTATGGATGCTGAAGATGAAGGTGATAACATTGCTCTTGGAAATACACTGGACACTAGCGCTGAGCTGCTCTGAACACTTAAAGACTGACATAAATTATTTAACTGCAGACAAAAAGAGAAATAAAGTTCTAAGGCTACCTGGCCTCTAACTGCTTTGATACATCATTTTGCCATTTATTTTGTACATTTCTTGAGATTTCTGGTAAAATCCCCAACATAACCATGGTAAACTCTACTCTGTCTTAAATCATCAGAATTCTGGTGGTTTTCTTACAACAGCATCTCCTTGGACTGGGTCCTGTGAGGCTGCCTAATTGATCCTTAGTCATTAAAAAGCCTCACTGTAAAAATACTGAAATCCAAGTCCCCATCTTACAAACATACACATGGATTTGTTAGCTCATCATATGCACTGTATTAATATGGTGCCCAGGTAAGAAGAGGTGAGAAAGTAGATAAGGTTTTAACGAGTTTACTTGAATGTAAACAAGCATATAGAACATTATAAGAGAAGAATCCAAAGGAAGGGATGGGAGAACCACAGCTGGCTGCCTGAATGCAATAGGTGTTGGGTCAAACTGCTGCTCCCTTCTGAGAGATCTGTCTGATCTCAGAGGTGTTCTCTGATTCCCTCTGCCTTCTCACTGGGTAGCTGAAACTTTTTAATAAAACCATGATAAATAAGCAATAGAAATATTGTTCTTCTGCTTTGTGTTCTAATTTGAGATCCAACTGGTAAAGTTCACAGACAATTGTCCAAGCCCTTGTGAAAAGCTCTCTCCAGCCCAACTAAAGACAGTGGAGAACTTGTGATGGTCTTCAGCCATCTCTTTCATTTTGTCCCCTAATACATGGTATCCACTGAATACTTTTTAAGGGATACCTCTTCTCATAGGTCTTGCCCTTCTTGAATAATTACTATGTAATAAATTATTTTATCAGTTTAGCTTACATATTGCATTTCTGAAAACAAAACAATAAATGGCTGTGAAAACAATATAATGTACTGGGCTAGTGGTTTATTACACACAAGCCAATACCATACACTGCAGCATATTTTTCAGCTCAGTGCACCAGGATTCTTATTGTCCAGGTGAATGTTCCTGGCTGTAAATTACAGCACTATAGCTCTTTTCCAGCACACTCTAAAACTTCTTTAGGTTGATGTGCCTTAAAACACTCCTAGTCCTTGGACAAATTTATGGGGAGGATAAAGCTTAGTAGTCTTATGCCAAGGTGTTCTTAAGTTTGCCAACCATCCTGGAAGCACTTCGGGATGCTACACAGGGAGCACAGACCCCACAGTTCAGCTGGACAGCATCCCTCAGCACCCCTTCAAACACAGCCCTGGGCTGCCTCCAGCATCAGGGCATAACAGTAACAGAGGAATCATAGAGTCCTGGAATGGTTTGGTTTAGAAAGGACCTTAAACCTCATCTTCTTCCACCCCCTGCCATGAGCAGGGACACCTTCCACTTGATCAGGTTGTTCCAAGCCCCTTCCAACCTGGCCTTCAACACTTCCAGGAATGGGGCAGTCACAGCTCCTCTGGGCAACCTGTGCCAGGGCCTCACCACCCTCACAGGAAAGAATTTCTTCCTAAGATTGAATATTAATCTACCCTCTCTCAGGTTGAATCCATTACCCTTTGTTTTGATCCAGCCAATGGACCAATGGACAATTTACTAACTTTGATTTAGTAAATCCAAAACTCTGCATATCTTTCTGGCAATGCTCATACTTACTGCAGCTTTGAATAAGACTAATACTGAATAAAAAAGCTTCAGTAAGACTCTTCAGCATGTTTCCTCCAATTTTTCCTGTTCATTTTCTTCAGTCATTGCTTACTGTCCCACAAACAAGCTTTTTTGGCAAGGGCCTCTTGGAAAGGCTCTGAATCTCAATGCAGTGCTTCTAATGTGAAGTTATATCAGACTGTAAGGCACTGTCTTCTACACCAGCCAATTTTTCAGAACCAACTCCTTCACAAGGAGGATCACTCACCCAGGGCTGGTGTCCAAGGGCTTGAGACTCAGCTGGATTTGATCCTGCTGGTGTGGGAGCCCACAGTGCAAACCAAAGCATGAGCACACAACTGATAAAATGATTTCTTAAGATAACTTTTTTTTGTGAGCTCAGAGTTTGCATCTGTGAAATTGGTAGAATAATAATATGCACATATTCAACAAAATGTGCATCCAATAATTAAATCAATTCACTTTTCTAACTGCTACATAAAGCAAGTAGTTGTTTTCTGAGGAATTTACGCAGTAGTAATGCAGCTGCTATTTTTGCTGAAGTAATCACCAGTGATCTGCAGCACATGTGAAGTGGCCATATATTACTGGAATTTCCTTAGAGACTACTGGAGTAATTTCATGCCCAGGAGAAAGCAACTTTCCTAAAACACCTCAATCTTATCAGCAGCACTTGGAGCCATCAACACTTGATTGTCGGTCTCTGAGCAGCACAGTGTGACAAGAAGTTTGAAACAATCCTTTCCTAAACACTGTGTCACTTTATCACGTTATGATAAAGATCAGATCCTTTTCCTCATCCATGTACTGTAAGAGTTGATCATTCCCAAATGAGGAATTCTATATTCTTTTTGGACAACCCTCACTCAAAATCACCAGTGACTAAAACCAATACCGAGCATGGAAAGCAAAAGTATTTCAAGGCTGGACATGACTTCTGAGTCCATATACTAATATCACTTTGGTCAATATTATAATTCATGCAGGAGGCATAGTTTTCCCTTTGCTACAGGCTGCTTCCCCATGTGTAGCTGCTGTTTTTCTTAGCATATGGACAATGCAGACTGTGAGATCCTCGGTGTTCAGTCCCAGCTCCCACAGCATGTTACAAATATACAGATGGATTCTAGAAAATGGGTCACACATTTACAGGAGGAAAGTTTTCTTAAGAGAAAATACTTTTAGTATTAATGTCAGGCAATAATTTTCATGCTCTTTTCTGATTCTCACCTTTCATTTCAGTTTTCTGTTGAAAACAGTTTAAGATAAAATACACTTGATCCTATTACACAGAAATACATGCTAGGCTTGCCAGTAATCTCAGCAGAGTGCAATTAGGAAGACAAGTATGATAATGAAACTGTTGCATCACATTTTTCTAGTTTGATACTGTCTGAGCTTACTTTATTTATCTATTTATAGGCTTTCATGCATATGTAAGAAGATGGGTTTATTCCTTGCCTAGACCAATATAGCAGGAAGAGCTCCTCTGCCTCTTCTTTGTTCCCATCAGACATGTTATAGATAACCTCCACAAATGCCACCCCAGCAGTGTGTTCTTAAAGCCAGAAGGATTTTTGAGGGGAACCCATTTCAGAGGTAAAGATCCTCCCCAGTATCTACCATTGCCTTTATCCATGAAGTCAGCCTGACTCTCCTTTGACAAAAACTGCTGTTTTGTCAGCAGAGTGAAATGAAGTTGTAGATCTCAGACAGCTGAGGACTCTACAGTCTGACATGAGGACCTGAGCTTTGGTAAAATGAATAGCAGAGAACTAACTCAAGCATTGGGATACTTGTGACATTTGGTCTCACTGAAAAAGCCCTGCTCAACTGATGTCTGTGACACTAATGGAAACGCAGCCCTGCATTGGAAAGATCCTTCCCCACAGGTCTTTACAAAACTTCAAGTAAAGTGCACACAGTTCTGCAAAGGAGGAAACAAATCCTCAAGGGCAGAAATGTCACTGAAGTGAACTTAAATCACATGAGTGATAACTCCACTGGGAGAACAGCAGACATCAGTCATCTGTGTGCTTGCTTAATATCCTCTGTTTCGGAATATTTCTGCTGCCAGTCATTTTGCTCATCTGCTGGGCAGACAGGATGAACGGAATTGCTCTTAGCAGACTAAAGCCATGGACCATTGCAAACAGTCTCTAACAAGAGCACTTGAGAAGCACCTGAGACTGATGATTCATCATTTTCCCCACTTTTTATAGATACCTGGTTAAAGGTGCCAGATTAACAGCCCTGGCAACTAAACTCCTCCATCCCTCTCAGAGGCATGGCATGCAGAGGCCAATATGCACAGCAGCCTTGACCTTGTCCCTCTCCTCTTACTTATGAGAGGAGGGCTCCATGATCAGCTTCCTTGGATGATGGACCCTTTTTCCCCATTGGTTATAGTTAATGGAAAAACGTTATCTGGGTGCAACAGAGGGTTAAACTTTTAGTACACACTTTTATAAAACAGGTAGAAAAGTATGCTATAAAGGGAGATAGTACCACAAATCCCTTTTATAAGAGTGGGAAACTGAGGCTGGAAGCAATAAAACAACTTACTCAAGATTAGAAAAAGAGCTGAAAAGCCAAAAATAAACCCTAAAGCTTCTGAGCTCAAATCTCTGTTGACAAGACTGTTTAGATTAGTGCTTCATCAAAGACTGGAAGGTTTACCCCTGTTGTCTGCACTGAAGCTTTTTTCCCCTTCAGTCTCCTGAGATGTTGTGCCTAAAACCATCTTGGCTTATTGCTCTTTGCACAAGTTCATCTTGGAGCTCTCCCAGTGTTACCTGCTTGAAATCTACATTAAATACTGTATTGTCCTTAAATAGGAAATTGTTCATAACTCAGCCTTCAGCATAGAGAACATATGTATCCTGCAGTGATTTCAGTGCCAAAGTGATCCACAGACATCAGCTTTTCTTTCCCAAATCCCTGGGATTTCTTCCACTCCACCTCTTACATGTGGGGAGAAACTTCAGTAAAATCCCAGAACATCAGCTTGATCTTCCTTTAAAATTTCCTCTAATATCTCTGCTATGGTGGCTGGAAAATCTAATCCTGATTCTAAGTTCATGAGTGTCAAACTCTGCTTTAAGCCTACTTAAAAAACATGACCAAAAACCTAACTAACCAAACCTGTATTTTTCTCTACCTTCACTTCCACCTAAAAGGATAAAAAATAAAACTGGGCCAAATTCATACTACTCAAACACTTCCTAAAACCAAAGAGTTGCTCAAGAAATTTCTAAGTGAAACAGCTCTGAAAATTAGATCAGTGTCTCTTAAGTGTTGAAAAGAACTGCAGTGACCAGTTTTGATAAAAGTCAGGAACACAAAACTGACACTTATTTTTGATATTTACTGAGCAAACAACACAACCATGGCTCAAAGCTTCCCTTCAAGCTCCAGGGTCCTGCATTTGGAAGCTCATATGCCTCAGGCTGCCAGGTCATAGCACCCTGATAAATACCTGTTAGAAATGAAGGGAAAAATCCAACACACTCCTATATCAATATTGATTTTTATGTCAATTGTTTTATATTCCCACTGATGCAGACTGCAAGTCATTGATGGAGAGGATCCTCAGAAAGCAAAATTAAAATGAACTGTCATCCAGCAGCAGTGAAAACAAGAAATAAGCAATAATGATTTAGAGGACTTCAGTGTCTCCAGCTACTCTATAGTGTGGTAGAAACATAGCTCTTCTTCATTTTCTTTCAGCAGCTCATAGATCTATCAGGGGCTACACTTAACTTGAAGATCAAACAAACAACAGATACTGGTAAACACTGAAGCTTCTTCAAAGTTCATTATTAAAAAAAAAGCCAGGAGTAGCTCTTTTTTTTCTAGCAGGATCTGGTGATTGAAGTATAATGATAGATCTCCAGATTAGGCAGCTCTCATAATCTTTTGAGCCCTATTTTTCTTATATATGATTATTAGTTGACAATTGCTCTCAGAGTACATCTTCACTCACACACACCAGCATAAACCACATCAAAGCTAGGTGTGAGCCAGGAGAGCATCAAACCCGATGCACCAAAAGTACATTCAGCAATGCCTTTGTGTAGCCAGAGTAGCTGGGTATTACTGGTAGAGTTGCTCCACAGTCCATCCAGAAAAAACTAATTTTACAACAGAGTAGTCTTAGATCTTTTTATTTTATAGATGCAGTTCTCATTGTGTTTGTGTTCTTTGTCCTCTCTTTGGGTCCTCTGCTCTTCTCATCCCGTATTCCTCTTCCATTTTTCATTTTTTCCTGCCTTTCAATTTTCTCTTAGCTTTAACTTTGGATTCCCTTTACACAGCAGAGAGTGAGGTTGCTTGTCTCTCTAAGCTGAGATGTGATCTCTCTGCTTCGATTATGTCTTGGTTTGAAAGACAGGTGTCTGCTAGGGAAGGCAGGAGCCTGCTTTGGAATTGAGAATGAAAACCCCTGTGGAACTGAGAATGCAAACCCCCTCCCTCTGAATTATTATAATTTTGAAATCAAGGGGCTCTCAGGCAAAGATATGAGGATAGGAATAATGAATCTTTACTAGTATGTATAACAAGGCAAAGATACAACAATAACTATGGCATCAACACCAAACAGACTCACAAACCCACTGACAGGCCTCCAGGCTGCAGGAACTTTCCCCTCTGGTGCAGTTCTGGGCACAGCCAGCAAGGAGCGCTGCTGGCTCCCGGCCAGGCAGGGCAGGCGCGAGGATTCCCCCGCAGCTGCAGGGAGCTCGGGGAGGGATGGAAGAGAAGTTTTGTTTCATAAATCTCCCATGGGACTCAAGGAAACAGCAAGCTGGGCCAGCAGGAATGAGCAAGGTGTATCAGAAACTCCGGAGCTGTGACTGGAACCACCAGATGTCTTGGGGGATGGGGGAAGGGGGGGTGCAGGGCTATGGTGTGGTGGAAACTCGGAGCAGTACAGGAGAAGCAGCGGGGACGGGACAGTGGCAGCCTGGCTACCAGCAGGGCAGGGAGACACGAGCTCAGGATCCCAGGCACCCGAGCAAATGGGGATAGGTCTCTCTTTTAGTGAGGTGGGTGTTAATAAAATCCCAGTTCAGTGGCTGCTCTTGGAAGCAAAGGCTAACCTCATGGCAGACAAAACAGCTCTTGGCACTCTGGCGGCAGCAACCATCCTCCACCAAAAAGCAGAGAGTGAGAGAGCTAGCAGCTCCCCCAGCCCCCGTCCTTTACCTGCCCCAAAAATCCCAAGGTATCTCTATCCTTCGGACAGAAACTCCTCAGATGAGAGAAAAAGCAACCAGGTGCCCCCCTTCCACCTGGGCTTAGGCAATTCTTTGTTTTCTTAAGTACCCGTAAGTGCCTAGTAATCAGTGTTTCTTAGCAACCTATGGGAAAAATTCTATAGGTAAGAATGAGCAAAACAAAAGAAACGTAATCCCCAACAGGTTATAAGGAGGCCAAAGCAATATTATTTATTTCAAAATCCTCCAAACAGATTTAATTGCATTTAACTTTCTGGTTCTTTTCTTTACACCTGAATTACTTACTTTGTCCCTCTCCATGTTCTCAAGCTAATAGGGGAATAAAAAGAAGGCACTTTCAGTGTTTGAGTTATAAGTGAGAGTTTCCTGACAATACACGTCCAGCAAGTCCATGTCTACCCAAACCACAGCTGGTGCTCATTTGTCAAAATCCTTTGACTAGTAGAGCTCAGTTGCTGCTTTCTAAGCACCAGTCCATACCATTAGAAATCTGACTATACTTTCATGGGGAACACATAGCAGAACATGAGTAAATGTCTGGGTAAATGAGGCAAGGAATTTGGAAGTGGTTAACCTGTCCAACTCTGATAGAATGATTGGTGTTAAAATTCAGAGCACTGGTATTTGAGAAAGCATACTGTGTACACAGAGGATAAAAGCATCTGAGGTCAAATATTTTGAGTAATAACTCCCTTGACTTTTCCAAATCTGGATTTAAAAGTCAAATCCAAATTTCAATGCAGCTGAAAGTCCTGCCTCCTGTGTTTGAAGAGGAGGAAAGATGGGCTGGCCATCATGTTTGAAACCTTCTCCTTTGCCCTCATTAATGTTTTATTAACAGCTCATGTCACATCAAAGCAAATTTTCCTTTGTGCCTGGCATTAAATGCTAATCAGTATTAATGTTTGATTTCTATTTCTGAGAAACGGACAGAAAGAGGGAGCAAGACTGAGACTGGAAACAGGATTTACATGAACTTCAATAGAGCTGTAAAAACAGCAAGGTTGTTGAAATAGTTGGAAAAGGAACTGGCTAACAAATGAGGTCTAGGCTGTGACAGCACCTGGTCACAGTCTGCTCACGGGGAACTGAGTGTTGCAGGAGGGGGAACTGTGAGTTGGCATGAATTTTTGCATGATCTGAAAAGACACTGAGCAGTGAGGCAGGATTTTGTGCCTTTAAATCAAGAGGACTACAGCCACAAGAAGGGGTCAGGAGACACCAGACTGCTGTAGCAGTAGAGAGGAGGCTGGTGGAGGAGACAAGAAAACAGCTTGGCCATCTGTTGTCTGAAGAGGTGCAGGTTGTGATCAAGAGACTTTTGTGAGGCTGGAGAGGAATGGGGCAGAAGGTGAAGCCCCAGTCAGAGTTCAGAATGAATTTTCAAAGGAGACAAAGACAGAAAACCAGAGGAGGAGAAAGTGAAGCTGCTGGGCACAGGGGACACATGAGGCATGCCAGGAGCCACTGGCACGTGTGGTGTTAAGCCAGAGGTATAGATGTACATAGGTGTACAAGGGCATGAAATAATTGGAGAAAGGCGAATGGCTTTAAGATCAGGGAGGGTAGTGTTAGATTAAATATTAGGAAGAAATTCTTCCCTGTGAGGATGGTGAGGCCCGGGCACAGGTTGCCCACAGAAGATATGGATCCTCCATCCCTAGAAGTGCTCAAGGCCAGGTTGGATGAGGCTTGGAGCAACCTGGTCTAGTAGAAGGTGTTCTTGCTGAGGGCACAGTTGGGTTGGAATGAGATGAGCTTTGAGGTCCCTTCCAAACTGTTCTATAAGTCTATGATGTATTAAAGAAGTGGAGCACTGGGGTCTGTTGCTGCTTTATAAAAATGAACCTCCAGCAAGGCTTGCTGGGTGTGTGAATTGACCAAGAGATGGGGCCGAGACAATAATGGGGATGGTTTGGAAAAGCAAAGGAAATTCACGGCATTTGTGACACTTGTGAAATTTGAAGGTGATAGCTGTAAGGAGGAGGGATAATGCACAGCACTAAAAAACATTCCATTCTGAAACCTAAATGAAAGACAAGTTACAGGAGTGCCATGTTTTTAATTGCTCAATATTCATAGAATTCTAGAATAGTTTGAGTTGCAAGGAACCTTAAAGCTCATCTAGTTCCAAGCCCCCTGCCATGGGCAGGGACATCTTCCACTAGACCAGGTTGCTCAAAGCCCCATTATAATAGAACCTGCATTTCAACACAGCAGGAGAACAAAGGAGCAAGAGCCTTGTGCCAGCCTCTGTAATGAAACACAACCTGGCTGAGAGGAGGAGACATGCAGAAAATTTATGCTCTGAAGTTATTCTTGATTTGCTCCTTTTTTTCCAATAGCAGTAGCCAAATGAAGAGGTGTTCCTACAAATGATATCAGAGGAAAGTCCCTACAGATAGCTATAATTGTGGGCAAAATCACAGGTTACACCATCCATTGTGGTTGAGCAGATTAGATCAAAGGAAAATGGAAAAAAAGAGTGGGAGGTAAGGAATGCTTCACAAGGCATTAGCAGTCAGATAGGCTGCTTGGTTTGCCTATGGCATTTTGCAGACTTGGTCTGGGAGGTTCATAAGGTCAGACTGATACCTTGATGCCCTTTTTGCTCGGAATATGCTCATGGATACAAGCAGTCCCCAGGAGCCAGCTTCCAGATGCCCATTAAAGACAGTGGGCACAGTAATATTAAAAACTCTCTAAGCTGATGGCTCTAGCCAACTGACAGCAGATTGGCAACACCTGACAGATTATTAGAGCTGAACTGCCTTGCTAAATGCAAATATGCCTATGCAGAAATGGAAAATTACCATAAAATCTTTAGGACTGCAGGAAACCTCAAAGCTAATTTGTGTCTTCAACTAAAACTTCAATGTCCCTAAAACTTCAGTGTCCCTGTTAGCAATGTAACACTGCTCTATTATCATTGTAATTAGAACAGCTTGGACAGGGGCATAGGAGAGAAAGCAGCTTTGATAACAAAATTACACAGGTTAGAAAGTTGGTGTCTAGTTGATCCAGGAGAATTTTGATTTAGATTCTCCCTTTATTAGGGAAATCTTTCCTGTCACAAGAGATGACTTAGACTACTCTCTAGTAGCTTATTTTTTGGGTACTTAACAGTCAGAGCCAGAGTGGGTATGATCACTTCTGCTGCATAACTACAACTGCAGCTGCACTATTCTCACTTTCAGATACTAAAGTTCAAGTGTAAAACACTCTATTCTCCATGTAGACATTAACAAAGGGTACATACGTATTAGCAGAAATTAAATCCTAGAATTGGTGGAAATAGGTTACAGTGTGTTAGCTGCTTTCTTCACAAGTCTTTTTAATGCAGCAAACCATTTCACTTTCAAGGTAAAATCTGTGAGTAATGTCAAAATACTGGGGCAAATCCAACCTTTCCTTCCTGATGAAAAAAATACTTCTGTCTCAGAGAAGCCTGCTTTTCTCATTTTTTCAGGAGAGGGATGAAGAAAATATTTGAAGAAAGAGACTCTCTGGAGAGAAATTCATGTACAGTGCTTTGTATGCTGCATGTCAGCAATTAGACACAAGTGTCAGTGTAGAAATAACTAACTGCTGGTGAAACCTGTCCTTCACTCAGCATGGTTCAGTGCACTACTCAGTCCTCAGCACTTCAGTAAATATGGAAATACCCACAGAATGCATGTCTTAAGTAAATGCTTCAGCAAATTTGCTCTTCAAAGACATGTATATTCAGGACTATTTCCTAAGGTTGTGAAAATTACTGCTTAGTTGGCTGGAACTGCTCTAGTTTGTACAAGTGGAGATCAAGCCCCAAATCTCCAGGTTCATTTGATGGAGTCCCTCAAGCTCATCATCCCTGGCAAAGAATGGCTTTATTAATGACCACACAGAAAAGGCATTTTAAAAAGATCCTTACTGCTCTTTAAAGCTGAGACTCTCTTAAGGTAAAGCTGTTGAAACAACTTTCTGGAGCATTACATTAGGCAACTATCAATTGCCAGTACTACTCTTCCCATTTTTCCACCAGGAAAAGCACTGGCCATCTAAGCACAGAAGAATTCTAGTTGCTTCCCTGCCAGGGGCAGTGCCAGCCCTGGGGCAATCCCAGTAAAGGCAATATTGGTAGGATTGTCTAAAACAGTGATTTTATGTCCCTCTGTGTCCTCTTTGTGCTGCCCTAGGGTGTGGGAGCTCTGAGCATCTCTGAACTGAAAGAAACTGCCACCCATAAGTATTCCCTCTGCTAGAAGGCTCAGAGCTGGTCATTAATAGTAGCAAAGGCTCTACGTTTGCATTTTCAATTCCTCACTTAGTTCAGTGTCTTGGCTTGCAAAGCAGAATGTAACCAAAAGTATGTATTCTATCACCATCTGTTGAAACCAGGTGGGGCAGTGACCTTTATTTTTTCCACAACCCATCCTTCCTCCAGGGAGCTGTCTTCTGTTAATGGGTCATTGAATCCCACTGCATGGCTGATAAAATTACATCATCCCATTGGGAGATGCTCCACCCAGGGGGAGGAGGCAAGCATTTCCTATCTAGATAAAATTTGAGATTTGGAACATCAGAGCAACCTTTTACCACTGTTTTCTAGTGGAAAACCAGACCCTTCTACATCATCACTGGACCTTTGGAGAAAAACTGCACCTTCTACAGGAGCACTGCTTCAACAGAACCACATCTGTCACTGCAGGAGGACTGCAGCCACCATTTAATGGGACTGCAACCAACACCCTGACTGACTGATGGGGTGTCAGGTTGTATTCTGACTCTGACAGTGTTTTGTTGTTTCATATTACTGTATTTTTATTTTATTTTTCCTAGTAAAGAACTATTATTCCTATTCCCATACCTTTGCCTGAGAGCCCCTTGATTTCAAAATGATAATAATTTGGAGGGAGGGGTTTTACATCTGACATTTGAAGGGAGGCTCCTGCCTTCCATAGAAGACATCTGTCTTTCAAATCAAGACACTCAGTAATTTCAGCTCATCACATAATCCCTTATGCTCATTATGTCTGCAGTGTGAGAAGAAAAAAAATAGGACAAAATTGCTGCTTTATAATAATCTGACAGCTGCTCACCTGACAAGCTACAGTGGTGGAGAGCCTTGTTGGAGCTTTATATTCAAACAAGGAAGTATTAAATATTATAAATGTTGCTTGCTTGTCATTCATGTGAAAGCAGAAGGGTCTAGGCTAACCCTCAGAGAGGAGAAAATGGAGAATGAATAGATCATCTCAGCTGCAGAAAATGTCCTGCCAGTGATCATGGATTTATGAATTCTTACGGATGCACTTCTCCACACAGAGCTGAATTGTCTAGTCATTTTAAAGATAAATATTGCAGATGGGTGAATAATTTACTTGTACAAATGTTCACTGAAAACAAATTAACTGGCTTGTGTGTACAGGTAATGTGAAATCGTAATAGTTATTTTACTGAATGTTTGAGAAGGCAGTTTCTAGAATTCATCCAGCCCATCTCAGCAAGCATCTAAGCTACTAAAATCTTCAAAAAAAGCTTTAGAATCTTGTCCAATGTTAACTTCTAGGTTCCAGAGGGGATGTTAATTAGATTACCACAGTGTGCATACAGAATACTGCAGCTAGGACAGCTGGCAGTGATCTTTCCAGAAGTAAACACATTGCTGTATTTCACAGAAATATCAGCACCAACACATATTTAAAGTCAGACTGGAATAGAGGGGAGTTTAAAATACAGGCATGAGAGGTGTTCTCAGCTTGGTCAGGAATTGCTCACACTGTGCCACCACCACCAAGAGAAGATGCTGTGCTGAATCCAAAGGCATTTATCACCCACCAGATTAAGTCTATAAAATGGGGATTATGGGCAGTCCATTTGCAGCACAACACAGATATAAAAGTATAGTAAGTTTCTGAGATAATGAGGCAGCAGGACATAAAAACTCCTGCACACAAAGCCAGCCTGTGCTCTCAGAACCAAGAATTCATTTAGAAGCATACCTTCCCTGCAAGCCTCTTCATAACTATCCATGCTGTTTCCTCTATCTCATTTAAGAGTATTCCCAGAAGCTGGAGTGAAAATTACAATTATCTCCTAGGCTGGCGAGATGTTTTCACTCTAAAATCCTTTTGCCTTCCTCACGGCAGTTCAGTCCTAGTCCCCGTTTAGGATAGAGGGACCAAGCACAGCTTCCCAAACACAACTTCAGCATAGCTTTGAGCCTGTTGATTTTCCTTATGGCCTTAGGGGACACCGACTTACATAAATCTACAAATAATAATTTGTTCCTCTCAATTCAGCTCAAAAAAGAAGCAAAACACACCAAGGAAGGAGAACCTTACCCAAAATGTTTCTTGATCAATTTGATGAAAAGAAAATGGATCATATCACTAAAAAAATCCTGCCTTCAAGAGGAAGTCTCATCCATCTGCTTCCAAATAATATCACCAGTTATTAGCTGGAAATGTCCCGTCTTATTTTTTCCAGCTTCCCTTTCTATTTCTTTCCTCTTGCTCTTTGAATTTGACTTTGCCATGTTCTGAGGAGGAAAGCCCTTAATCATACATAGCCTTTGCTAAAGGAATATTTCTGAGGCAGACCTGTGTAAATACACAGTATCTCAATTACCCTCCAATAGCTGTAGCATTCTTGGTTTGAAATGTTGCCCTCTGATGGCCTTCACCCTCCCATCTATCACAGTGACCATTCAAAGGCCCACAATACACTAATAACAGGAAAGACATTTTGGGAGCACAGACAAGCTGCCTGTGATATACACCAATTGCTGAACGGAAATATTTTATTTTTCACAGCAGCCAATATATGAGACACAGCTACAAGGATTTAAATATGATACTCAAGCTCATTAGTAAAGCAAGCACGGATAACAAGGATTTACTGAATGTTACTGTCTGACTTGGCCAGCTCTCCCAAAGGGATCATTCAGATGCTAAGAAAGTTTTTTGTCTGCATTTTTGAGGGAATTTAGTCTGCTTTCAGGAGTACCTGCATATTCCACAGAAAAACTTAGAGATATTTGAATTTTGCTTGGCCCAAACTCAGACAAGTAGCACTTTTGTGGGAAGGATCTGTAAAAAGTTGGCTTGTAAGTACTTTGCACCTCCTGCAGCCAGCCTGATGGTCCCTGGCCGTGTCCATAGGTGGGAGCAGCCCCAGGGCACAGACTGGGATCACAGCTTCAGGCAAAAACACTGCTTTTGCTGAGCACAGGGGTCACCCAAAAAGCAGTTGTTGCCAAAACACACATGGTCAGCCAACAGTTCTGGATACCTTCCTTACAGAAATCAAAAAAAGCGCCCTGTTTTGCCACACTCTGCTGACCATCACCACATCACTGACTTCAGTTGCTGCTGTGTTGCAGTGGTTCACACCTTGGGTTATTTTTACACGAATATACACCCTGAAGGTGGCATCACCTGGACTTTGACAACTAACCAGTGAGATACAAGCATATAAGCACAGATTTTCTCTATTTCTTTAAGTCCAAAATTACTGAGATATGCAAGGTCCTTTTGAATCACATTTTTATCCTGACCCTTCTTACCCTACATTAATGTAATGTTCAAATTACAAGGCACATAAAAGTCACTTCTGATACTTCATTAATGGGTCTACAGCCTACAGAAGGCCCAAATTTTACTCCCCTCAAGTTCTGAACAGGTGATAAGTAAATTTATGTGCTTGAACTGCAATGTGCTCCTCATTGCCTTTTATCTGTCTTTGCTGCTCTGTTCAGGAAAGGTTGATCTTAGAGAAGTGTTTACTTCAGCTTAATTCATTAATGTTTATGAAGTGCTGTCAAAATACAAAGTGTTGTATGTTTAGTGAGGGTGACTTTAACATTACTGTGGTGTCAACTAATACATAAATAATCATGGGACAAAGTAGTGTTGAATAACTGTCATTGTGGCTCTCTATTGCCTCTACTTAGAGCTCATTTTTGTCCTTTGATTATACCACAGAGCTTTGTTTGCCTGTGTACAAGTGAAGCATGATCCACCCGGGTTCTTTGTATCTTCTTCAGTCTGTCTAAAATTAACAGGTTTTCAAGGGTTTAAAGGTCAATTCAAGTCCTTTTGAACACAAGAGTTTAATTCATGGCTTGGACAGCAAGGTTTGCTGGAGCTCTATGTGATTTTCTTAAACCAGTGAATACACCTAAAGAGCAAAAATGCTTTTGGGCACACATGCTCTTCTTTAGGTCAGAAACTTTGCATTGTGCAGAGCCTCAGAGCACAGCTTCAGCTGTAACACTAGTGCATTTGTACTGGGTAAACCTTGAACAGAAGCAATTTTATTTCTGAAAAGCAGCCCTTTTTTTCTCAGAATGATATTTAAAAGGGAGCAGATTTCTTTATGCCTCTGTTAGGTCAGCAAGGGCACATCTTCATGGTGCCATGGAAGGTGGTACAGAGGTGTCAGAAATAGCATTGAACCAAGGTGGTAAGGGCAGCTCAACACCACACAAACACCAGCCTGGTCCTGAATGATGCATCCATGTCAGTGCACTGGTAAAGCCAGCCTAGCTTTTTATTTGATTCTTCTGCTTACAATTATAAAATGATCTTGTCCTTTTAGGATAGCCATATCTTAATTTTGATAGTAAGTATGGATGGGGCAGTGTCAGCAAGCTTTGCTTTGGACCAGTGGCACATCCTGGTGTGGGATGGAGCACATGTCCATGCAGACACTGCTGTGGTCCTACCTATAGGATAAAAAAGTGTCATCCTCTCATAGCATACATCCTCATTTGGGGGTTTCTCTCATCACTACAAACACTGGAAGATGCACCAATCATTTGTTCATTGGTTACAGGGATCATAACTAATTTGCACTCCTTTTAAGCTCCATTTCAAAGTAAATGTCTCTTCTATTGGAGTCACTTGGGAAAAAATCAGTTTTCTGCCTAAACAAGACTTCACAACAATCAGGTTAATAGGAGCATTAGAACATTTCCTAATTATAACTACAAACATATGCAGGCTTCCTAGTGATGAGCACTCATCCCATCCCATCCCATCCCATCCCATCCCATCCCATCCCATCCCATCCCATCCCATCCCATCCCATCCCATCCCATCCCATCCCATCCCATCCCATCCCATTCCATCCCATCCCATCCCATCCCATGCCATCCCATCATGTTAAATCACCTCGGGGCTGCCTGGTAAGTAAGCACAAGGCTAGCAGGATGGCAGCAGCCCTCAGCCTGCCCTATACTAGGTGCATCATTAGCAGTGGCTAACACAGGGTTCTGGTCCTCAGGCAGATGAAGTACAGACCTAACACGGATGGGCAGTGATGAGGTGCCCCTGGTCAGATTCAGATATGGGATGTCACTCCCACACAAAGTTCTTTCCTTGTTGCATTTAATATCCTGACACCAGTCCCAGGGCAGCCCCTTGTCATGCTTTTCTAGCCTCAGGCTATGGCAATGAGCTTACAGTGAGTGCAAGGGAGAGAGACCAGCCTAGAAAAGAAGAGCACCTGCTAGCATCAAGGCCAGCAAGGAAATAGCACAGAGCCCTGAGTCTCAAATCTATAAACTAAAAAAAAAGAAATAAAATTTATAATAAAGGCGCTTGAATTGATCTGAGTCATTCAGCACCAACCAAACACTCAAGTAAGTGAAAAAATAAACCCTGTAACACGATCATAAAACTGCACTCACAATAAAAGCACAGGCAAACGTACCCCAGCACTCTTCCAATACCCACATAGGAAGGTCTTCAGTGAGAAGAAATATAATTATTTCACTCCCCAGGTTTATTTCAGAATTTGCTTAACCTGCTAGACTGGCACTGCCACAGTTGCAGATATCACTGCCCTGCCCAGTGTGTGGCTGCATCTATCTGAAAAATTCCACTGTCAGTTTTCCTGTGCTTAGCAAGAAGTTTTGAACCCAAAATGCATATGCCCTTTAAGGTATGTAAGGTATTGCAGTGGGTCTAATGCTTGCCAAATGCCCCTGCACCCACTAGAATTATTTACGTATTTTCTGCTGTGAGATAAGACATAGGAGGAGAGCAAAGCGGGCCCAAACTTTAAAGAGTATAAAGAATATTCTTTTAATACTAACATAATTAAAAGAAAAATAATAAGAAATCAGAATAAACCTTCAGAACACTTCTCCTCCCCATGCCCTCTTTTCTTTCCCACTGACAATGCAAAGAGGCAAAACCTGGGACTTTCGTCCAGTTTAAAAACTGACCTCTAAAAATAGTGTTTCTCTAGTTCACTTAAGGAGAGGAGTCTCTCCTGCCATGCCATGGAGACTTCTCCACAAGAAAGCAGTTCTCTCGTGGCTTCAATGTCACAGCGATCAGCTGCCTGGTAAAGGCAGTGTTAGAGTTCCTCCCATTCCTTTCAGCCTTCAATCTTATGTTGGCAAGATGTTAGCAGCCATGGCCCAGCCTGGCAGTGGAGCAGGAGTTAATGTTGGTAAGATGTCAGCAGCCATGGCCCAGCCTGGCAGTGGAGCAGGAGTTAATGTTGGTAAGATGTCAGCAGCCATGGCCCAGCCTGGCAGTGGAGCAGGATTTAATGTTGGTAAGATGTCAGCAGCCATGGCCCAGCCTGGCAGTGGAGCAGGATTTAATCTTGTTAAGATGTTAGCAGCCATGGCCGGGGCTCTGCAGCCTCCCCTTCCTTGCCCGGCCACCACGCACTGGGAGAGGGGGGAACTTCCCTCTGCAAAGGCTGTAAACAAGAGAGTTTTACCCAGGCTTGCCCATCCTCAAAATGTGTTTCCACTGAGGCATATTTAACTCTTTAGGTGGTTTAACCGGGTGCCAACCTTCAAAACTTGGTTTTGTCAGGCACAGAGGAAGCTCTTAACAGCTCCTCTCAGAAAAATCACTTCCATGGTTTGCTCCTTCCCTCCTCACCAAAAATCAATTATACAAAACCAGCTCAGGTGTATATATTCTCATATCTTTCTGTAGGATTTGCCCACTTTTCTCTCATTAATACAAACTGAGATAAGTGATTAAAATTAATGTACCAGTTTCAGACTACCCCATATCCATTAATCACATAATAGTCAAAAGTACCTTGAAAAATACCTATACTGCAGATCTTGAGTTGGGATTTTTAAAGTGCTATTAATAGTATATACTTATCAAAAAGTACCTAGCTAGCACATGTACTTGCACCTTCTTAAAGTTTAATAACTTCAATAACCTAGTTTCAATTCAGCTTTCAGAGCATTGAGAGAACCTCTCTTGTTGGAGCCCTTGCCTGAGGCTGTGCACTGGGGAGGAGTTGGCCAAGCATCAACATCAAAGATGTGCAACCAACTTAGTAGTGTGCTCCATATTTGAACAAAGTCCCCAAAGAAGTTCCCTTGGATTTTTTTCCTCAAAGAAAAAAATTGCAATTTCTCTGCTAAGAGCATGCCTTGCTGTAGACACTGGACTGTATAAGATTGTCCTGGTGTTAATCATCAAATTTTAGTTTAGTTTGGAAGTGTCCTTAAAGCTCATCTCCTTCCACCCCTTGCCATGGGCAGGGACACCTTCCACTAGACAAGGTTACTCCAAGTCATACTGAACTTGGCCTTGAACACTTCCAGGGATGGGGAGTCCAAAGCCTCTCTGAGCAACCTGTTCCAGGGCCTCACTGCCCTCACAGTCAAGGATTCTTCCTAAGATCTAATCTAACCATGCTCTCTGGCAATGGGAAGACCCCTTGTCCCATCACTCCAGGCCCTTGCCTAAAGTCCTTCTCCTGCTCTTTCTTCTTCAGGTGCTGGAAGGGGCTCTAAGGCCTTACCAGAGCTTTCCCTTCTCCAGGCTAAGCAACCCCTACTCATAGTGCATGTGCCTCAGGACTGGGGATCCAGTCACCACCTCTGGATTGTAATAAATGCGATTCGTGCTGACTAAATTGTAACCATATTGGCAAAATTGCACTCGTATTAATAGAAAACAATTGTTATTAAGCAAAGCAAGGAAATAGTCTGGAAAAAGCAGATGGACTCCCTCAGATGTTAGGTGGGAGTAGTAGAAGGTTGTAGGTTTGATAAGCCACATCTAGAAATAAAAATTTTGACCTTGGTCTTGGCCAAAGTGGGATGACTCCAAGCATGGAATTTGAAATTGCATAGCACCAAGCTTAGTGCGCCTGTGCTACCTGCAAGGTTATATAGTGGACATAGATAAAGACAAGAGCTTTCATTGGGTTTAAGACCCCCAAAAGGAAGAGAGACCACTATTAGTAGAGCATGTGAAACACAATATAGTGATGCAGATTTTAGGACTAGAAACTAGGAGGAGTTTTCCAGAAAATTCTGTATTAATATGTATTAGCATATAGTATACCAGTGAGATTTTTCACTTGATTGTTTGATACATGAGGAAGGGCAGGGCCCTCCCCGTATCCCCAGTTGGTTATGCTGATGTTTTATATGAACCTTAATTATACTGAATTACTCACGGCCAAATTTTGTATACTTTTAAATATGTGTATTTAATATATTTGATTGTATTCATTTATATACAATTGCTGCTATTAAAAAATTGCTGCTAAATTTATTCTTGTTGTTTGATAAATTGGACAGATAGAACAACATTTAAAACAGGATGAAGGATACTGCTTAATTATGTTGATCTTGCACTAAGCCAACTGGGCCACCAAACTACTCTGCTGACTACCAGCTCTTTAGGAGGCAGCTCTTTAGGCACAGGGGCTGCTTGGGTTCAGCTGATGGAGGTCCTGGATGATGTATTCACCTGAGAGGAGGATGGGGCAGATGTCCCACGGTGATGGCACTACCTGTGCTTTTGTGCTCTGAACACAGCTTGAAGGAAATGGGAATTTAAGAAACACCTTAGCATTGACTTAACCATGCTTCCACTTCATTGTCATTACAGAGACCAGTAACAATAATGCTGAAACAGCTGACTCCTGGTGTTTGGAGAAGCCAGAACAGACTTTAGTGCAAGTATTTATGGGAATTTCTTCCCCAAACCTGACTCCTGAATGTCCAATAAATATTACATTTGGGGTCTAATCACTAGCTGCCTGCCTCTGTCCTGCAGACAAAAGGAGGCTCAGCCCAGGTTTTTAAATTGCAAATCCTACAGCCTGGGAAGGATGAAATCTCTCTTGCCTTTTTTGTTCGTTGGGGTTTGAGGATTTAGAGTTTTGGGGGGAGTTTTGGTGGGCTTTTTTAAAACTGAGCTGCAACTACGCAAGACAAAATTTGCAAAATCTGTTCACAGAGTCTGTGAATGTATTCTTGAAAGAAATAATAGATCAGAAAACATGGGGCAGCTTCTTGAACTGCTTCCAAGTAGGACAGGAAAAGTCATGATCAAAAGCAAGATAACTGAAATACTCTGTACACCTCAGTTATTTCCTTCAACTCCTCCCTAAATCAAACCATTTGTTTCCCACATTTACTCACTGAGATACTTGAACTGATAGTAGGACCTTTAATTCCCAAGATAGTCTCTCTTGCTTACTCCTCAACTAAAAATCAGCCTGACTTGCCACAGAAATTGTTTGGTTGTATCAGGAAAACGATGATGTCAGGAGCAGATGGGAAATAAACAGGAAGAGCAGACAAATTCTTTAAGAAACAAGGATTCTGTTTTCATGCAAATTCTGTTTAATAAGAAAAGTTGAGATCTGAACAGAAAACAGTGTATGCGAAGAGTTGCTCGAAACATAATTGGTTCTAAACATAATACTTCTTAATCTTTCCCAATAACTATAAACATTTCTTTAAATATTCTTTCCTCTTCTCTCTTGCAGTATTTCCCACTGACTTTAACAAAGTGCTGCATAATCACCTGTTTTGGAAGTTTTGCAAGCATTTGAACAACAAACAGAAGTTACTTGGAGAATAAAAAAGTTCCTCATTACTGGCAGGTGTTTCTAAGAGCTTTTACAAAGTTTTATTTTGTAGTTTTTCAAGCTGACTCACATTCATATATAATACAGATATCTCTGATGCTGTTTTTAGTTGTTTTATACCTATGAATGTGCACATGCAAGGGGGATTGTATAAACACAAAATCACATTTTGCTTCTCAGATAAGAAAAACTGAATATTTGAAAGGAAATTGCATTGGTATTACCTTTAAATGACAGTTCTCCTCATTTTTATGTTTTCTCAGACATACCAAAATAATAGCCTGAGAGATTAATTGTGAGGGGACTAGAAATCATTATACACCTTTTGGTCTTTGGAAACTAAGAACTAAATTACTGTAATTGGCACATTATTAACAGGAAAATTATGCTAAACAATGTCATGTTGCTGTCAGGAATCACATTTGGTAAGCTGTGAAGATGGGGCCCTTGGTGCAACATTTTCATTTTCTCATTTAGAAAGAACAATGATAATAGATGAGTGAAGCATGTACAAATTATACACCAAAGAACATTTGCATGGCTAAAAAAGGCTGTCTTGATACTGGAGTGATTAAGCCTGTAATTCATGCAGTACAGGTGTAAGGGGGAAGGGGAAGTGGGGAACACATTAACTTTATTTAGAGGCATATATAAAGTGAACTTCAGTCAAAAAGATTTGAATTTCAAGCAGATCTAGATTGTAATAGCATCTGATTATATTGCATTTATTATGCAGTGTTAGTATCAGGGTTTTTTCCTTGCATTAGATGAGGTCTGAAGACGTAACAGTGACAACCTCTGTTGTTACCCATGTCTTTATTTTGGCTGCCACCTCCCCAAACCCTTTGCTTATTGACTCACTGTTTCTCCTGCAAAGCAGTGAACCCTGTGCAGCATGCCATGGACATGAGCCAAGCAGCCTATCTACAGAAACCTGACCACTTAGTCCAGATACCATGGTTTTTTTGGATGTTTTTCTTTATCAGCAATTTCTACGTCTTAAGAGTTGCCATTCTTCAAAGAATGACTTTACATATTGCCAGTTCTTATAAGCAAGGGAAGATAATAGCAAAGCAGGGGGAAATTGGGTCATTCTAATGCCCTTATGAAAACCAACAGGGACAGTGCACTCAGTGACATGGGCTGCCTCTGTGAAACCAGGACATGGTATCCTCCTCTCCCTTTATACATAACTGTCTTCTCTTCCAGGAAACTCTGAAGCACGGAGAGTTCAAATAAGTTATTCAGTAACTCCAAAACTTGGCTGGCCTAAGGAGAAATTTGTTGGCTTAAATGAGATGTCATTAGGATTTGAGCAGTCCCTTGAGCAATGGCAGTTTCAGAAGTTCTCATTCTGTATCACAGTCTGTAGGCAAGACCCTTACACAATTGCCCTTTTTAACCCTTGTTAGTTATTTACAAAGATGAGCCATGAGAAATTTATGTAAGAATGTGCGGCTTGTAAGATTGCAGCAGGGAAAGCTACAAACCAGGAGAAAGCATTGGAATAGAAAGACTGTTTCCATGGCTGTCACAGGGTTATGGTCCCAGATGTTTGTCTAACCTAATTTTGAATGCACTGCGTGGGGAGGGTGATGTCTTTTTTTAGCACTATTCCCACCATTTCTATCTTCAACATTAGAAAAGCTGTTCCTTAATGTCCAATCTGGCTCTCCTTCAGTATGAAGCTGTTTCCTCTTGACACAAGGGTAAAAAAATCATACCAGTCATTTCTGCAGCAGCCTTTTACATCCTTGGAGACACTTATAATTTCTATCTTGGCTGTCTGCCCCTTGTTTTAAGCAATGCCAGTTGAGACCTACTCATGAGTTCAGTGGAACTGGCCACAGGTGTCCATGGGAGCAAGAATAACTATTAAATGCTGCTTCTCAGAAAAATTCGGTTGTGGCTCAACATAAAATATTTGGTGGAATTGTACAACAGAAGTAGCATCACCACAGTGTAAGTATCTGCTGTAAGCTGGAGGAAGGACTCCTAGAAGGTATTTCAATAATCTGTGGTGGTTTTGGTGCTGGGGGCATGCAAAGGCCACTGTCCTCTGGGAATGATCAGTATGGTGGCTGCAGAGTGCCCCCAGTGTACAGATACAATTCCCAGAGTGAATTATTTACAGTGACCAAGGTAGCCAACAGATTGTGGAATATCCTCTGGCAGACCACTGTTTCCCAAAAAACAAGTCACTGTTCAATTGGCTTTTGTAGCTCTGAGTGACCAAGGCTGCTTGGCCCCTTAGCTGCTCAGCTCAGGCTGGGTTGCTGCTCTGACTCCAGCACAGCATTTGGAGTGCTGAATCGTGGATCACATTTCCCTTGAATCAGGAACCATGGATCACATCTCCCGTGACTACACAAACCACGTGCATTACGTTTGAATGTAACAATTCACACATAATGATACAGAGCTCATTTCCCCTGCATAATTGGTTTGGAATCTGATACCAACATCTTAATTAGGCCTGATCCCTGGAGTATTTGACCTAACATCATTTGCCAGCTCCAAAACATTCACACTGCAAATAAGCATCCTCCCAGTAGTTGTCATTTCTGTAGGAGTAATTTCAATGTCATTCTCCTCTTATAATACAGCCAAGTGCAGGGATCCTTGGATGCTGCTGTAGCCCCACACCCCTGACTGCCCTACATGTGGCAGCACTCTCCTTGCATTCCTGCATCAGTGCTAAAGCTGGGGTTACACTCACTTAAGATAACCTATTTAGTTAAACTAGGCTGACTGTAGCAGCATACAACTCACCCTAGACTTGATACCTAATTATATTCCCAACAGATTTCCAGGGAAAGCATTCTCAGTAATGATTTCCCTGAGCTCCCTGCAGCCACTGCTAACCAAGTTAAGCAGCCTCTCAACCCAATGGGATCTACCTGCAAGGGCTTCAGACACACCTTTATTTCTAGGAAAGACAGCAAAAGAAGCAGCTGGGGAGCAGTCTAGATCATAGGCTGAGTGTGGACCTCATAAAGCATCCCCACATTTATAGACATGAAACACTTCACCAGGGAGCAGCAGCTCAGGTTTGCGAGCAGGGCTGTATCGCTGAGCTCAGACAGAGCCTGGTCCCTGAAGCATAGCACAATTTTCCTCCAAGGAAAGATGCCCATACATTATGCAAGGAATTTACTGTTGGTTTTGAAATACTGCTTGATAGGAAGAATGAAACATGTGTCAGATGTTAGCCACAACATTTAAAAGTGCTATGGGAAGAAATGCAGATAGTGCGGCAAGAGCAGTGATGTAAGAGAAGAGGAAATTAGCATCTATATTTCCTTCTTTAAGCAAAGCTTTTAAATGCACTTAGTTTCATTTTAAAGACCTTAATCCAATCTACAGGTGTTTAATGTAGTGCCTTTATTTTTGAAGCCAAGGCACATAAAAAACAAAACCAAGCTCAGCACCCAAAAAATGCCCAATATTGCTTTGACAAAATTAGCATTCACACAGGAAGCAGACACAAGCCACCCTTGCTGCAGTTCAGGTCATGGTTCTCTAAGGCTCTGGGGAGGCAGAAGGAGAAACTCACCTTCACCTTGTTGCTGGAATTCATTTATTTCCCCATCTCTATCAGCAGCAGTCAAGAATCAGGTTCCAGCCCTTGTGTTGTTTGTTCACTCCCTGGCTGAGGGAGAAGGACTCATTCATTCTGCTATTTTCTCTCACCCTGGAACATCTCCTCTGCCCCTTAATTCCTCCCTATCACTGTGCTAGTAATAACTAGCCTCACTAACCTTCCCTGGAACAGCAGCAGTAATTTAGTGGTGCCTGAGTTATGGTCAGGCTCTCACACTGTTTGAGGCAGTGGGAGTCCTGCCGTGAGGTTTCACTGGGTATTTACTTGCCATTTCACTCCCATGGAAATTCCTCTATTTCCATAATACACTGAATTATCTGAGAATGTAGGGGCTGTGATCCATTTTTTATTTGATGTCCTCTCTCTTGACCTTATAATGTAAAGCACAAGAAGAGTTCAACAACCACCTTTAGCATGGAGAGCATTTCTGTGCTCAGAAGAGAGCACAAACAAAATGGAGCCAAATAGCCACAAGGATCTTTTTATATGATGAGAAATATCCCCAGTGCTGCAGTCCAAGGGATGGTCACATCACCCATTTACTGTGTCAAAAATTGAAAAGGAAATATGTGTGCTCATTACATTATTCAAAAGGCTGTTTGAAAGTCTTTCACTGGCCTTAGTCTTGGGTTTTCCTGTAATAATTAATATTTTGACTATTACATGTGTCCCCATTAAAACTGGAGGTACACACAGAACACAAATTCCTGTGCTTGCATATACAAGTACAATTGTAGTCACTATGACACTATTTTAAAAACCACAAACCTTTCTACATTAGGAAATCTGTGATAGACCACATTTTAATTAACTTTATATTTAAACCCTGATGATACAAAGATCCTGAAAGTGGTGTAGGAAGGCTAGGAGCCTCCAGCATAGGACACTTGAAAGTAGCACAATGATTGTCTTCTCTGAAGATGTGACCTTGCCCCCAGCATGATATTGGATTGATCCCAATAGGACATGAGGGCTCTGCCCAGTCCATTCCACCCCAGTTTGCTCCAGTCCCATCCTGAGTTCTACCAGCCAGAAAGCAGAGTAATCCCCACCACTTTTCAGACCTGGTGCTGGTTTATGGGTACTGCTACAATCTGTCACACCAAAAGGAAAATCCCCTGTTGATTTAAGGAAGAGGAGGACTAGGACCTGTGGTTTTTAATTTTATATTTAATTTTTTTAGACCTCTCTTGTTATAGTTACATTATTTGTGCATATATTAGCCCTGAGACTGGGCTGTGTAATTAGTGTCTGTCAATAATAGGACCTGATGTGTCTGTTCAAATCCACATTGCCTTGGCATTAATGTTTCATATATACACAAACATCCTCTGCCTTCCAAGAGGAAAAGTAGCTGGTTTACTCAGAAAATCCTCAAATATGGCCAGCCACACACTGATTCCCAGCTTGGATTTACACTTGTAAAACAAAAGGAAAAACAATTAAACTAGATGAAAATGCTTATACAGTATTTCAGTCCTCTCACTTAAACTGTGCAGAAACTTGCCACAAGCTCAGACCTACCTAGCCATGGTGTCTTGGGTTTGATTTGTGACACTGATCATCCAATTTTATGGAAATGTGAAATTTAAAAAAAACTCTGAAACTATAAAGAATTTAACCACGTCCTTAATTTTACACAGTGTCAGTGCATGAGATTTAAAAAGCAATAAACAAACATGTTACTGCAATAGAATCGAAGACAAATCATAAACCCACTGAAGTTACAGAGCTAAAATATGGTGTGGAGAATGGACAATGGCAACATTTATTCAATAAAACTCATTTATATGTAAAAGATTGAAGAAAAATATACACCAGTATGCAGGCACAACAAATTATATAAGAGACAAAGAAAGTTTTATGGGCAAGATATTTTATATTATGCATGCAAACATCATAGTTGTATGGGCAAAGGTGTTAGCCACATCTGCAATCATGCTGTAAAGTGCCACAGAGGTGATGGGAAATGTGGCACTAGCCATACAAAGGATGACATCTTAATAGTTTTCTGTAATAAGCCGACTGCAAGAGCTACTCCTATTTACTATTTGTATTTTTCCCCTGAGATATAAACCCAGTCCTCTATCTGCTTATGAAATCTAAATATCTAAAGGGCTTTTCTTCAAGAATGATGGTGTATTAATTCTGATGGCTGGGTCAAATTTCAGCCTGGGTAATTGCTTTTTGCAAAGACGTAGTTAAACTTATAGTTTTAATTTAAAGATGCTTCTCCAAGGTCTGCTGCCTGTGCTGTATTCAGCATACATTCAAACACTCTCCACTGTCAGAATCAGTGTTTTAACATGTTACTTGAGCCCTGCTAAAGTTTATCTCAGCTACTAAAATTACAAGGACCCTATTTAATAGGAAAGGTCACATTTGCTTCCTCTGCTACAAATATGGCCTGAATATTTGCTGCATTTAGAGATTATGGATATTTTATAGACACAGACAAACAGGTAGAAAGATGCTGCAGGTTTTTCTATTCAAATACTTCCCCAGAGTTAAAATGGGGACATGGTTCAAGGTAATAGCACTGCCACAAATTCGGGGGAGCACCCAGGCAGATTTGCCATTGTGGTAACTAACAGTCTTGTGGCAATCAATCAATTAACTGAATGTGAGAAACTAGCGAGAACAAGCTTGCAGATAAGAGTAAACAATCTGGGCTGGAATTGTGGAGGAGAAAGTGAAATTCCATTTTCAAGGCTGTCAGAGGGATTTAAACGATCACTCAGAAGAAAGGTTTTATTTTTTCCCTTTGTTTTTTCTTTATTTTCTCCCGGCTGAGGGTTTCCATAGATCTTTTCATTGATCTGAAGTGGCCAGGGGCAGAAAAAGCCAATTTTGTCTGCATTAGCTTGTCTTCCTTCCACTATAGCTTAACACAAAGAGAAATGCCACCCACACCCCAGAATGACTCCATGCCAAAGGCTTGTCTCAGAAAGCCAGATTCAAGCCAGGCACTTCAAATCTGAAAGTCAAATGCTCCCAAAACCAGTGGAGGGAGAGATCCTGAACTAGTACCAGCCCACACACTCCTGCAGGCAAAGGCTCCAGGCAATGGCCATATGCAAATTGCAGAACAACTCACCCATGCATAAGTGGTGTTGAGGTTTGGATGGATTTTTCCCACCACCTTTATTTTTTAATTTGCAAAAGCATTTGCAGCCCAGACTTCTATTCTATTACTTGGTAGCTAAAAGTAAAAATCCCCATTACATAAGGTACTCTGGAAGGCCAGGACACAGGGCCCCACAGGCGGGCCAGCAGCTATGTGCATGCAAGAGGATCTTGCATAAAAGTGTTTAGTTCTCTGCTTGTAAAGTCTCCGGCAGGAGTCACTGAGGGAGCTGCACTTGTCCAATTACATTTAGAAAATGCCTCAAAACCAGAACATTTTTTTTTCTAACAGAGAAACTCTCTTTTATCCCTCCAGTTCCCCATCCCTGAAATGAGCTAAAGAGCCCCTTTTCCAAGACTGTCGAACTGAATTTGCCTTATGAGAGGAGTTCAAATGCTCTGTGGCTGCAGAGCACTTGCCTGCTGCCTTCCAACTCTGACTGAATCCCAGTGGCAGAGAATGTTTTTCTGGGAGAGGACCCCAAACCCACAGTGATGACAGATGGTCCTCAGTCCCTGCTGAAAATGGGTTCAGGACTCCTTCCTTCTGTCTACTTCCTTCCTAAAGTCAGCAGGAGCTGGAACAAGAAGAGCCATTTATAAATCCTTCCCTGTTTGCACCCTATGCAGAGGTTATGAGGTTTGCCCTTCTCCAGAGCTACATACAACTATCACAAAGTACATCAGTACAGCCATACAGTGTCATTTTTGTAATTAAAGCCCCTGACACTGACTTTCCTGTTTAACCTGCTGTATTGGCACTGCTCTCTGTTCTTCCTTTAATGTAGCTGCTGATCTTTCAAAGATCTTGGTTGCATCTCAAAAGCCAGCTGAAGGTCGACTCTTCAAATAGAGTCAAGGAAGAATCAACATGAGTAAAGTTAACTAAACTTTAACTCAAAGAAAAGTTTTCTCTTCAGTTTGGAGTAAATACTGAGACCTGCTTTAATACAAAACCACTATGCCATATTGCCAAGGGCTTATGTCTGACTTAACACATACACAGTCAATCGCCTGGCCAAAAGAGTTGAAACCTGGGAAAATGAGAAAAATGGACATCATAAATGTCATATTAAAGGGGAAGATCATAAGTGTGAAGTAGAAGGTTGAGTTGTTCTTGTATCTTTATATAATTACAGCAACTGCATTCATTCTGCAGACCGCAACACAATGGGACCATCTGTGTTCAAACAGGAATAACTATAAAAATACCAGACAACCAGATCAAGAGACGCTTCAGTGGGAAAGTAAATTCAGATGGAGTGAAATCTACAGCACACTTTGCTTGCTGAGTATCCACACATATTAAAATTTCAGGCTCAAGCATACATAAATGCCATTGCACAAATGATTCTGGAAATTTCTGACTGTATTATGATAAAAACATACTATTTTGCTGGCATGCTTGCAGTGGTGTAATGTCTCACCAGAGTTAATTGCTCAGGGGAGACCATGGGGATGCTTGTATATGAAAGGGTTTTAGGCAACTTCTGAGATATCTGTCCTCTGAGGGCAGCATTATGCTGGCAAAGAGGCCAGATCTGTCCTTGAGTCATATTTAATGGCATACATCTCTAAGTACTTGCTGAGCCTTGAAACAGAAGATACCAGAAGCAGGACTGCCCAAAAATCATCTCGGCAAACTGAAGAGGCATCTGATAGTTACATGATAAGAAAATCCTTGATCTTTGGTCTTGTTGATATAAATTACACATCTTTGGGCTGCATATATTTATGTAGCTTTAGACAAGTAATAGGAGCTATGGGTTGGTTTTTGTAGATCTATTTGCTTTCAGATATAGAATAATGAATAAACACTTGGGCACTCATTCTGGAAACTGAGACTGCCTTATGAGATTATCTGCAGCTCAATAGTCGGGGAGAAGGGAAATAAAAGGATTCACATTACGAATTTTTTAACGACTTACTGCTCACTTACCTGAAAAATAGTTGGAGTCATAATTAGCCAGCATTTTCAGTGCTTTAAGTTGAAGAGATTTCTACTGCTGCACACCTTAGAATTTGCATTTTAATGGGTTAAAGATGTGTATCAGTAATAGCACCACTGGATGCTCTCTTATCACTAGTATTAATACAATATATAGCTTAGGAGACTAACCTATCCACAGTACAGCAGGCTTGATCAATAAAGAGCACAGAGTGACCAAAGCAAGTCAAATCTAAATGTCACTGTAGTGACATGCCTCTAAATAACAAACTCCAGCCTGCAGTCTGGACCATATCAATATCAAACCATATCAATGCCATGAACATGGTTCAGCCAGATGTAGTAAATACAGGGATCATTTTCACCTGTGCAACTGTATGAGGAAAAGTTCAATACAAAATGCAGCTGCCTATGGTGGAGAACACATTACTCATGAAAAAAACCTCAAATCCAGAGCGTCATGGACATTTAAATTTCTTTTTTCAAGAAAAAAAAAAGACTTGACTCCATCTAAGGCAGAATATTATTCTGGTTTCTGCTTGTTTTTAATTCTAGACCTGTAGTAGGACTAGTAACTGCTAGAGAGTTTTTTTTTCCCTTCAGCTTTTAGGAGCAAACCCAACCTCTCACGACCAGAAAGCAATGTTACTGCTCCCTCAGCATAATTTCCACAATCATGGCAGCAAGGTGGGGAAAAGAAAGTAAATCTGACAAAATAAGCCACTGGTGAACAATAGAACATCATTTCCACAGCTCCCTTGGCGTGGCTTACCTGGGGACACTGAGTACCTCTAGGTTTTGGCCCAATGCACAGCACAGAAGAACTTCAGCAGCACTGTTTACCATGGATTAACTACAAGTATTTCTGTATAACAGATCTGCTGGAGCAGATTCTTTCAGGTGGACACTGACAAAAAGGAGAGGGTGATAAAAGCTGGCCACAGACAAAAGGTGGAAAATGCAGTGATAGATGATGGAGGCCTTCTGACATGAGGGACTTCATCTCCAGATAAGATATTTCTCTGACATAAATAATTTGAGAAAATGACATATTTTTCTTCTTGAAGATCAAAGAAATACTTAATTTGGGAAGATTGGATTAAGCAGGGATTAAGTTCACTGTTGAAACTGTCGCTCCATGGCTGGATGGAACTGAGGGGCTGAGCCACCTCCTTCTTGCCATGTTTTCCAACATGCTTCTCAGAAATAATTTCTAGTTTTAGCTTTGCTTAACTGTGCATCAAAATGGTGGGACTTGGAAGGGAGACCAACACTGCTTCCTCTCCTAAAACCTGGAAAAGTCATGGTGTCAGCAGCTGACATAAACTTGAATAGTGGTAAAACTGCAGATAAGGAGTAAACATATAGGAAGACAGAACACAGAACTCAGAGCTATATACAGAAAACTTAACATTCCTAGTGAGTAAAGTCTCTGGAGAAAATCCAAGAAACATCTCATTTTTAGCGAGGGTCTAAGGTAAATGTGTGTAATTCAAGGGCACATAATTCAACCACAGAAGGATTGGATAAAACTGCTAAAGCCTTTCAAACCCTTTGGTCTTCCAGCAAGTTTAAATGGTGTTTGAAATATCCCACACTTTGAGGGCTCTTTGTAATGGCAGCAAGTTACCTTAAAGACAACTGAAATCAGTCCCAAAGAGAAGTACAGAAACAGAGCCTAGCTTGGGGTTTTAATTAAGACTGGCTGGAAAACAAAGATCCATTTCATAAATGGAAATGGATTTTAATTTGCATTATAATTGAAACGAGGCACTTTGAGAAGCAGGAGAAGGAGGAATAGAGACAGAAAAGGGGGCAATAGCCACACTGTAGTCTGGTGTTTACCACCCTCACTGCAATACTGGAGGTCTGGGTTCAAGTGCTGCAATCCCTAAAGTACCAAACCCCAACAGTCCAATAAATAGTTTCTCTTCCAATAATCACAGAAGGAGTCATATCAAATAAGAAATTTGTTTATCAGAAGATTACTTTAACCACTTTAATCAAAAGACCTACCACTTCTCCTCATCAACAACTGGAGCTCCTCACCAAAATGGAGTTTTGAAGAATATTCCCAAAAGGGAGCTCAGAAGCCTCTTAGTGACAATTCCAAGACCACATGTTACTTGATGCCTGTCATTAAGAGATTTTCCTGCAACTAAAACTTCCTCAATTTAAACCTCATGAGGTTCTGCAGTAATCTTTGATCTCTTATAGTTAGGACAGTCCTTCACATCTGAATTGAATCCTATTGGCAGCACTGTTTAGCTGTAACTGCAGAGGGAACAGCATCATTCTTGAAAATGAAAAGCAGGTGTGGGGATGTGCTAGTCAGGTGTCCTCCATCAATTTGAACTTCTTCAACCACAAGTCTTGTTAATTGCTCTTTTCTCAATGTTGAGTTAGTACAGGAAAATCATCAAACCAAAGTCTAAATATGCTGAGGATGTTTTTTTGGGGGGGTCAACAGGTTATAGATTTCTCTTGGGAAACAGCACACTCTAGAAGATGCTTATTTTGGTTTTTTCTTTTAATCCAGAATTCTCCAAGTGCTAGTAAAAGTATAGTGCATGTCTCTTGTCTTTTCTTTTATATAGTTTGATTTTCATGTGTTTATATAGACTTATATCTCAAAGTTAGAAAGACCCTTGCAGTCACCGTGCCCTGCCATACAACAGACAATGCAGCTACTTGATACAGGAAAATCCATGTTCAATATTACTATCTTTATTCACTCTCTGCCAGGCAAATCTGAATATTAAAAATTACTTTGTGTCCGTTTTATTTTCTTTAGCTTGGAACTTTGCCTGTTTAGGGGCTGAAAACTCTTTGTTATGTTTTCATAACACAAAACTGTTGAATAAATTCTTAAGAGGTTCTTTAACATTCCATCTTGGAAAGAAAATGGTGGATGGAGGGAATTGTTAAATATAGCAACTTTATTTCTGCAATGTTTATATTCCTATTTAATGTTTTACAGGGAGTTAACTGCTACCAAGATGGAATAAAAGAAAAATACCAGCAAAAATTTAGATTATGTGCAATAAAGTCAAATATCCTAACTTTTCCAGCTAGTATCTGCCCTTCTCAGTAAAAGTCATCAGCCATAAGTTTGCCAGAGCCATCCAGCTTCCCATGTGCAGGTGAGTCAGAGGTGCCATGAGTAGGGGAGGACCCCATTTACCAGCTCAGTTTATGCATATGTCTCCTCAGTTAATGATGCTATCCTGTTATTTTAATAAACTTCTTGGAACTATCAGTCAGAAGTCCCAGTTATAAGCCTTGAGTATCCCATGGCCTCATTTCACCATAATCTGCAGCAATGAAAGGTGTTTCTCTCCCATGCATACCTGAAGTAAATGTAAAGGGAGACTATAAGGTGTTTCATGATTTACCAAGAGCAGGGAGATTGCACTGAAATTTAGGAAGGACATTTTCAAAGGTACAAATCTCAGTTAGGAGCATAGCTGTGGCTTTGAATACATCCCTCAATGCTTGAAGTTGTGCTTCAAAAGGAAATTCAGTTCCTGCCCAGCTGATTTGGCTCTTGTCACCAGCCTGATTTACCATCACAGAGGAACCCCCTCCATCTGCTTCTCTTGACTGAAGAGATTATATTTTAAAACACCATTTTATGAACTTGGAAGGCTTCACTATATTTTGGTAGAAAATCCAGCAAAAAGTGCCTGTCCTGCTCCTTCCCTTTCAGCTTTCCTGAACTGCCTTTCACCTCTGTTTTCATATTTTCTTTCTGAAATTTCTCAGGAATGATGCCATCTCATCTTTTATAGTTCTGGTTCTCCTGGCCAGGCCAGGACAGCAGTCCAGGTCAGGAGAGCAGTCCAGGTCACACACCCAACCACAGCCACCATAGCTGGGATGCCAGGTCAGGTCCACCTGGAGCATCTCAAATTCAAAAATTTTGTGGCAGGTTATAAAACAGGTAAAATTAGGAAACTTTAAGATGGTCACAAATACCAGATCCTACACTTGCATTAAACCTCCATCTTCCAATCTTCTGCCATGGTGTACAACTCTCTGTGCAAGGCTGATCATGGATTTTAAAGGCAGTTCCTTGAATGTGATTCCATTTTTTTTGTTCAAAAAACTAATCAACTCACTCTGAGTTGATTAACTTACTCTGTTTGAGATGCACATTCAAAAACTAAGAGAAGTTTATTGTTGTCTGGGAACACTATAGACTACTTGGCTTTAATTGCACCATGCTGAAGCACAGCTTTGACTTGTACATACCTTAATCAGAAAGTTAAATGTTTTCATCATCCAGCCATCCTGAATAGTTAAGACTGGCAGTACTACTTATTAAACACACAGATGTTTTAAAGTTTGATTAGGAAACTGTAACAAACAGTCTAAGTTTCATTAACATGTAGAAAATAAGGCAGCAGAGTTGAAAATGCACAAAAAGTTACTTAAGGACTAAGAGCAATGCTGAAAAATCAGAGCCTTGTGGAGAAAACATTAAATACTAAACAACTGGAAGGCACCCATGGAAGTGGGTTTTATTCCCAAAGCCAAACAGAACACAGCTGCCTCCTCCCCTCATCACAGCCACTTGGGTGTAGAGCATCAGCCAGCCCAGGCAGAGAAAGTAATCTTTATATATTCCACAAAATCAAAGTTTTTACACCTGCCAAACAAGACATACTTTAAAAAAATAACAGCTATTGGATAGCTCCACTGGGGCTTTTTCTATATTTGAAAGTTTTAAAAAAATGTAAAATTAAAAGAGAACTAGAAAAACTAACAAAATAATTGTTTTTCTATTCAGAGGATCATTCAAATACTCCTTTCCTTTGCGTATGGCGAAATTAAAGACAGAAGGTGAAAGCTTTTTTGTTTAGTGACCTCAACTTTCTGCACAAACAGCTGGACATTTTGTATCAGCAGCATTTGAGACACTCACAGTTATTGGATTTGTTCTCTTAATACCACTCCTGACAAATGGAAACATCCATCCTATTTTAGCAAAAAGGGAACAGACTGACTGGACATGTGGTGTGTGGCTGAGCTAAAAATGTAGTGTGCAAATCCTAATCCAAGACTTCCTCTATTAAAGCATCTTTTCATAGACTCTTGTCACTACGTATGGGCCTGTAGGATTTAATCCACACTGACCTGTCCCATGGGTTTCAGTGTTCCCTGGATGCTCCAAAATATATTCAAAATTTGAAAAATGATTGATTTTGAGATTCATGTGTGAAAATATTTAACCTAACTACACATCCAAACCCCTGTTTAGACTAGACAGAGAGCAGGAATTTTATGCTTAATAGAGCAGTAATTCTCTGTTTGTCTTTGAGGCCTCAACTAAAATAATCCTTTATTTATACATGTTTCTGAAACACACATCCTTCACTATCCTTGGTCCACTTAGAGGACAACTTGGAGAAAGAAAGAAAAGAAAGAAAAGAAAGAAAAGAAAGAAAGGAAAGAAAGGAAGAAAGAAAGGAAGAGAAAAAGAAAAAAGAAAAAGAAAAAGAAAAAGAAAAAGAAAAAGAAAAAGAAAAAGAAAAAGAAGAAGAAAAAGAAAAAGAAAAAGAAAAAGAAAAAAGAAAAAAGAAGGAAAAAGAAAAAGAAAAAGAAAAAGAAAAAGAAAAAGAAAAAGAAAAAGAAAAAGAAAAAGAAAAAGAAAAAGAAAAAGAAAAAGAAAAAGAAAAAAAAAGAAAAAGAAAAAGAAAAAGGAAGGAAGGAAGGAAGGAAGGAAGGAAGGAAGGAAGGAAGGAAGGAAGGAAGGAAGGAAGGAAGGAAGGAAGGAAGGAGAAAGAAAGGAAGGAAGGAGAAAGAAAGAAAGAAAGAAAGAAAGAAAGAAAGAAAGAAAGAAAGAAAGAAAGAAAGAAAGAAAGAAAGAAAGAAAGAAAGAAAGAAAGAAAGATCCATTAATGGGTGTCTGTATGTCTGATGGTGCTTTATAGACTGAATCACAAGATGGTTTGGTTTGAAAGGGACCTCAAAGATCATCTCATTCTAGCCTCCTGCTATGGGCAGGGGCTTCCAGATTGCTACAAGCCACTATCCCAAGTTGCTGAGGGCCTGTCCAAACTTGCCTTGAACAATTTTAGGGATGGGGCAGCCACAGCTTCTCTGGACAACCAGTGTTCCCCCTCAGATTTCTTTCCAATACCCAACCTGAACCTGTCCTTTATCAGTGTGAAGTCATTACCTCTTGTCCTAGATGAGCATTTCTTTAACGTGCTGTGCCTGAAGCAACTGTTTAAACAGCATCAAGCAGCTGAAGGACAAGTTCTGCACCTCCCAGCCAGCCCCAGGAGTACCTGCAATGGTAACCCAAAAGGGGCATTAATACAGCAGCTCTGGGGAGTACAGAACAAACTTCAATTTGGGTTAATGGCCATTGGTCCTCCAGGGAAATAAGCCCATTACGCTACATCTTTAGTCTGCTCGGGATTTCACTTCAAAGTATTTATGTCCTACCATGTCCTACTGGCATAAAACAACTCTCTCCTCCACCAGTTTTATGAGGGTCTTTAAGTACACATAATTTTCAATGTAATTGTGTAGGAAGATGTGCATATTAAATATTGCATTTACTGATGTGTCTTAAGATATGTGATTAATGGCTTCATTTTACCTGTCCTAAAAGGAGAAGAATTTTAATATAAAAAGTTGTGCAATGTTCGCATTCCAGAGGGATTTTTGTGGGCTCAAATCCAAAACAAACTAATGAACAAATGAACTAGAGAAAATTCTAAAAACACACTCTATGCTACTTTGGTTGAACCAGAAGAAATCCAGCAACCTGGGAATTAAATTGATGCAATTTGGTACTTCTTCAGGACATAAATTTTGTTGGAAGTTAACTGCTTCAGTGCTCAAGGGACTTTTCAACTCCAGCCTTCAGTGGAAATTGCATTCCAGCTTTTAAATCATATTAAAACCATAAATGGAACAATATAAATATAAAATTTCTTACACTTAATTTAGAACAAGACCTGAGCAGGGTGTAAATGACATTGCTTGGGCCGAGCAGAGAAGACTCCTGGGGTCTGCTCTGAAATTCCTGGCTGACTTCAGGAGTGACTTTGGAGCAAGTTGCACAGGTCATCCTCCTCAAACACCTGTTAACTTAAGTAACGTACCCAAGTGTTGCTTAATCAAGTGCCTACACATCAACTGCTTCAGTTTATGCACCAAAGCTTAAACCCCCTTTGCCCAGTGTTAAGTCAGGTTGAAAATCTGCTGATCAGCCATAACAGTGCTCTCCTCCATGGCTGTAGTTAGTTTGCAATATTAATTCACTACACAAAATATTTAAAACTGAGAGTCTCCATTCTTACTCTATAACCTTTTCTGGCAAATCACTTGTTATCTCAGTTCTCACCGAACTCCAAGACCCTCTCAGTGCACGCATGGCAGGAGGTCAGGGTCAGAAGTGCCACGTCTCTGCAGAATTAGGGGCTTGCAATAGGAGATCTCTAACATGCAAGAGGGAGCACTCTGCAGAGACTCAATTGCCCACAATCCACCTCTGAAGTCTCAACAACACATCTCAGCCAAACAAACAGCAAGTCTTTGCCCACAGCTTGCATGTACCACGTGAAGCCCTCTGTGGGACAAGAACATGCAAGATACAGCCATGAAGGAGAACTGCCCACACTGCTCCTGCCACTCAGCATGGCAAGGCAGAAATGAGTTCCCACAGCACCCTGCTCCACCCATAGCCCCTAGATAAAGCAAGCATCTTCACAGATTTAACCCCCAGATAAGGGGGCAACTTCCCAGTTGTATCCCCAGCCCCTGGTTTCCCAAGTCTCTGAGTCCACACTGTTGAGTTCTGTTCAGTGTTACCTGGTATTTGGCAGTTCTTAGGGCTTATTTGACCCATGCAGCCTCTCACTATATAAAAATCCCCAGGGCTCACCTTAGGTCCTTTGCCTCCAGAAACTGCTCCCTCTGCTCCACTTCCCAAACTTCCCAGCATGGCATATTGTAGTTCTCCAACAAACCACTCCAACTTAAGACAAAGTCACAACTAACCTTCTTTTACCTCATTCAATAACTTCTACAAATTATTTCAGTTCTAATATGAGTCCCTGAGATCCCTTGTACCCTCCCAGATTTGCAGCTCCCCTTTTTACAAGGAGGCTCATATCTTCTCACTGCCATCTCCCTGATGTTCTCATGGCAGCAGCTCACTCAGTCCCCTCCACTCCAAGCTTCTCGTTCAACTGAGCACCATCAAGCCAGAGCAACAGCAGCCTAAAGGACCTCTTAAAAAGAAATCTGGAAGGTATAAACCCACTTCAGGACATAAAAAAAGGAATGCTTATTAGAGTTTTTCTGGTTGTTTTGAGTAACTCTTATGATGGGAAAACATAAAGGATTTTATGCTTTTGGGGGTCTAATAAGATTTCCCAGATCTCATACAGCAATTTCAAAGTTCAAAATATCTAGTTGGTTTTGAGCCCCTGCTCTATTTATTTATTTAACAAAAAATAAAATAAAGGAAGATAACAAAACAAGAAACATTAATTGTATGTGAAACTGTGTTTTGCAGCTTCTGGAACTTATCTTGTACCTGTCATTGATCTTACCTGAAGCAAGAGTGTATTTTTAAAGAAACCCCCAAACTGTATGTTTGCATACGGTTTTATTTGCAGATGTAGCGGAGGATTATTGTGAAAACTTTGAAGAGTACTGGATATTTCAATGAAGGAGGCTGAAAGAGTTTTTCAGAATCATTGTTGTGTTAACACACAGGAATAAAAAAATTAAAATTTTGACCATAATGTCTGTATTACTATGTCATGGAAATATGAGCTGTAGCATGCATCAGTGCCTGAATCATTGAAGTATCTGAAATGCATCTCATGACTTTGATACATTCCATAAAAAATACTGTGGAGTTTTATCTAAAGATTTTTATCTGTTTAACCTTGCCTATCTTCTCTCCCAACAGAGAAAATTATTTATTTACAGATGAAATCTCTGAAGTCTGATTGATTCAAACTATAAAAAGTAAACTTAAAATATAAAACAAAGCATTCCTAAACTTATTCAAACTTCTGGCCTTTGGGAAGTACCAACGGCAAGTCTGTGACCCACTTGGCAATCCTTCAACCTCCCTTTGCCTAATGAACTTCACCACTGCAACAGGGAAAAAGAAAGCAAAAAGCTATATGTTTTACTAGCCTTAAAAACTCATCAATTTTTTCCCTTTAATTACTTTCTCTTAGCACTCCAATGGGTGAAGGATACCAGCATGCTGCAGCATCTGGGATATTCATGCTCTGTTTTCTGAAGAGAAAGAGTAAATGGAAGTAAGTGTTGACATTGCATAAGAAATGAGGTGTTTCTCTAATGGGTTATTACACAGGAACAAATGAAAGGTAAACTTTGCTGTGTGAAAGTCTTCTGTCAGCAATAAGGTACAGAGAAGGAAAATGCTCAGGTTTAATATTAAAAAAATACTGTCTTGATGCTATTTGTAAAACCCATGCTATTTGTAATAGCCCATATTGCTATAAAGGCAACTGTGCATTTCAGCCTTCCCCATTTTCCTTCTTCCAATTCCCACTTTTTTTTTTTTTTTTTGGAGGGGATATCCCCTTTAATCTTTTCCTGAAGAACTTTTGTCTCACCAAAAAGCCATAGAGCAACTCAATGATGGAAAACCCCCTGTGTGGCAAATGAGTGGTTTAGGTCACTTGCAGAAGCACTCCCAGGGGTACTAGTAAAAGTAGGGTTTGTATAAATTTGTCACCTATTCCCTGCCCAGGGCCCTTCCCTAATACTGCTCTGAGGACTTCCTGTCATTGACAAATGGGAAGTCATTTTGTCTCCTGCTCTAGAAAAATCCCAGTAAGAAAACAAGGTAGAAGGAGGGATTTGTTCCCTCTCTCTGAGCTGCATTTGAGGATTGAAGGCTCTGACCAAACTTCCCCATTGTAAAGGGGCACAGAGTAAGATGAACATCTGGGTAAAAGAAGAGGAGAACTGACAATAAGTCTTGACCACGCTCACTTCAATACATAAAAATGTTTCTGTGTATATTTTGGATGTGTCAATTGCCTTCCTCTTTTTCCTTCCTACTTCCATTTGGAACAGAGAGGAAAAATGATCAAAATGTCCTCATTCTTCTTGTGCTGTTTCACGTCTGGAAGCATACATAATCCTGGGGGAAAAGCACTTCACCTTGTCACATCTGCAGTGAGACAACTTGAGACAACACCTGGTGACCCTGGGAGCTCCTGAGTGACACTCAAACCCCTACCAAAATCCTTGGAACAGGGCCCCTTCCCCTTCAGTCAGAGGAGGGGAACCACATCCTCTTCAACCCAATTTACTTCCAGACAATATCTATAGTCATTACCAAACTTAAAGAAAAGTGGCACTGATTTTGCGATTGCAAACACACTTAACATTTTATCCTTGCTCTTTTTTTATCCTGTCCCTTCCAATAGTCATTAAATTTATTAAGTGGCTTCTGTAAGTGACTCCTCTCACTTCTAAAAAAAAACCAGATTGTCAGCACAGAAAATATATCTAGGTTCAGTCCCTCTTTTCTTATCTTTTCTGACAAACCATTCTCCTTCACAGTTTTATCTATATAATTGATGACCCACACATGACGTAATTTCCAGCCCTCTCTAGCAACCTTCTAAACAGTGCACCAATCATTCCAGGATCCCACTCAATGCTGCTGCTCCAGCTGGCCATTATAAAATGATGGTTTTTTTAATTTAGTCTATACAGAACTACAGTGGAATAACCAAGAACAGAGGCTTAACTAAGATTTCAGACAAAGTATGCCAAATGCAAAAAACAAACAAAAAAAACAAACAAAAAAAAAAGAGAGAAAAAGGAAAAATAAAACCCCCTAAAGTTAATGGAATTATCTGCATTTATTGTTTGTGCACACAAAGGCACAGCTCAGCCCTTTGTGCAGGTGAAGGGAATTCAGGACTAGAAGACACACTAATAGATGGAGAAAAAGGATGCTGCTCTGGCTTTCCCTTCCCTTCCTCTTAATGTCTGGAAGACATTGTATTTATTGGTTTTCTGTTAGGAAATCAGGAGCTGTGTCTAAGGAAGAAATCCCTTCCATCGCTTCTCCTGATGGTGGTGTGTGGCAGAAAAATGAACAGCATCAATCCTTCCAGGAGCAGAAGAGTACAGCTGCAGATACAAAGTAGCTTCTGCATAACAGAAATCATCATTATAGGGTTGGCAAGCATGAAAAAGTGCCTTTATGAGGCCTGAGACAAATTACAAGATCTCTATTAATTGTGGGGAGAATAGAGACAAAGCCTCTCTCTACAACTACAGGAAAAATAAAAGGGCACAAATACATGTAGAGAGAGGAAAAACACAATGACACAGTCCTATATGGTAGAAATGCCAGAGCCAGTCCCTAATTCAGCTTGCTTTATGAACTCATTTTAACTCAGAGTTTCAGCCTGAGTTTCTGATGTTCAGGCTAGCAAAACTCACTTTCACCCCAAAAAATCCCTGAGGAGTAACACTTGACTGCATAGAGCTTTCCCTTCCTATTCCATTTAGCTTATTTTATTAGGAATATTTTTCTGCTGTGGTAGGCAGGATCCTGGAAAAAGGAGATAAATTCTTTTAATTATTGTGTCTCCTGTAGCTCAGCAGCAAGCTGTGGTGGGGCAGCATGACAACCTGCAGACATGAAGGCATCTGCCTGGAACAGCACAGAGGAGCCTCTGTCACTGCCTAAAGCTCCCAGAGACAAAGACTCAGAGCAGCCTGCGGAAGAAAACCTGCTTTTGTAGGGGAGGTCCTTGCTCTGCTCCTGAATGATGTGAAATTTTATATTTAGTATAGAAATTTTATATTTATTTTCCCAGACTCTGCTGTGTCCTCCAACTTTATCTTATAGGACCTGGAAAACCTATTGTTCCCTTCAGGCTACCCACAACATCCTGAAAAAAAAAAAAAAAAAGGAAAAATCCCCACAAGATGAAAATCAACATACACCCTCTTTTCTGTAGATATTTTGTTGGAATTGAACCCTGAAGAAAAAAACATATGACCACAGCTCAGCATAGCAGAGCCACCTGACTTATTTCTGACTTAAAATGGAAAATCTATTCTTCTTTGATTTTAAAAGTCCTTTTATTTTTAAAAGTGATGTATCAAATATGCATGAATGGGCACGTCTTTTCCATTGAGTGATTCCAACAAGAGGGTTTGGCTCAGATCCCGCCACCCTGCTTGTTAGACCTCAAAAGCAAGCTTTGAAACACAGGCAGAAGTTCCACAGAAGGAGCTGGAGAAAGAGACTAGGAGAGTGTCATGAAGTATAATGGTCAGAAAAGGTAACAATCAGAGAGACAAATTAATTTTCATGAACTTCCTTCCCCTCCTGCAGAAAAGTCCTGATTGAGGAGCATTTTCCCTGATCACAACAGAAAACCTCTGGTGAATGAGCTTGTTAACTGGGTACCACACTGTGACCAGATTTGCCACATACTAGTTTTTAATAGGCAGTTGCTGACTATTTGCAAATAATCAGTTATCTCAAAGCATGAGAAGAGAGTTGGCTGTCCATATTTTTCTACTTTTAAATGAGAAGGAAAATATATTGCCCTTTTTTCCTTTGCCACAGCATTCAGAATCACCAGCTGTGTGCCTGTTCCCTCCTCACCTCTTGCTCTGCAAACATCACTCCAGTGTGGATCTTCTTAGTGCCCCTGACCTACCTTAGTTGACCATCACAAGCAGGGAGGGAGGGAATCACTCAGAATTCCATTCAAGCCTCTTCCCTCTTACCAAGCCACAGTATTTCATCACACTTGGTCCAGCACAGATTTGAAGAAAACCCCTCATGTTATCTCCAGGTATCAGCTGGACATTTTAGGACATGAAGATTTTTTGTTGTTTAATTTGATGACATACATAGAACAAGTGCATGAACACTTGCCTAACAATTTAAATGCAGGAATTTTGTTTCTTTGCAATTTTTCAATCTGTTTAACTATTTTATAAATTTATTTCCAAATTGCCCTTTCAAGCCTTGCAGCAAAATGTGCATAATTGCGATGGATTTTTTCCTTCCCTTGCCTTTGTCAACAAATGCCTAATCAATTCTAGTAAAGTAAAAAATCCAAACCACCAGAAACAGGCTAACAAGTCCTTCCAGCTATTTATCTAATTTGTATTGACATGAAAACTCATTAATTCAATCTAAAAGAATAAGTAAGAGTCAGGATGTCTTGTTGGACATCAAAAGAAGACTTTTAGAGTGCTGGTCACATAAAAAAGCTGTTTGAGGATCTGGTGGCAAATTTCAGCTTTGTCGTGGTAAATATGATCATGATAAATGTGTTTGAAGAAGATAAAGCACGAGAGACTAAAATGATATGGTAAGAGTAGCTTTCCTGATGTTTATATGTTTATGTAACTGGATGCTTGGGACACTGATATTTATCTGAGGAGCTTAAATTACTGTGCACTCTAACTCATCTTTGAGCTCAGTTTAATAGCAACCTCAGCTGTGCATTTTATGTGTGTAGACCAACAGAGATCCTTCCTTCCCATCAAAACACAGGAAACAGGTAAGTGCATGAGTATTAAATCCACCCTGGCTTGAATTTCACCACCTAGAGCCACAAATGAAGCCCATCAGAGATGCTCAGCAGTGCTAAAGATCACACCCCTTTTCAAGCAGTGCTACTTTTGGCTGTGATGCTGAGCACTGTTTGACTTTTCCATGCCCAAATTTACCCATGTGTAAAACCTGCATGATAAAATGAAGGTGTTTGGAAATTAATTAATACTGGTAGAGCCCTGAGAATCTTGAGAGGAAAGGGCTTCAGGAATTTGTAATAGGATCATTAAGTGAAATGCCAGCAGAGATATTAAAAGCAGGGTCAAATTTTTCAAGCTATGAGGGAAAGTCAAAGAGGAAGGGCAGAGAGATGAAGACCCTAGAAGAGCATGAAAGTGGAGAAGAGACAATGAAACAACCTGCCAGACACCAGGAGCAGAGACAGAACAAGAGTCTGAATTACTAACTCTAATTAGCAACTTAATAAAGAGACAAGTCCTTAAAAACGAAATGCTTACACTACATTATGAGGGAACTTGAGAGACTTTGGTCACCTAAACAGAAAACAAATTGTAAGAGAGCAGTGGAGAGGCAGATTTTCCCCAAGCTGGAGAGGGGGTCAGCAGGCACAGGGGCAGATGGCAGAGCCAGTGGGACCCTCCCAGCAGAACAGGCTTCATGTTTCAGTCACTTTCTCTTGGGAACTTCTACCTCCTGAACAAATCAAATTCATGTCCATGGCCTTCCACTGATTATAGGTTCATGTATATCCCAGCAGCCTAGTAGCCAGTAGCTCATTATTCTTTTCATCTCTTCCTCTGAAATTTCTGGAAACAGGTCTGGAGAGATTTTCATGGGACTCTGCTTAGAGCAGCCTCTGGCAGTTTCTTTTACATGTTTCATTGATTTGTGATGTTAGAGAGGGTGTGCTGATTCCATCTGTTTCCTTGGTACAAACAAAAATGAGAACTAAGAATTCATATTAAATCTTTATCATACCTGTTTCAGTGTTCAAAAGGCAAAACTAATGGTGAAGGAGAGGAGAGGAGAGGAGAGGAGAGGAGAGGAGAGGAGAGGAGAGGAGAGGAGAGGAGAGGAGAGGAGAGGAGAGGAGAGGAGAGGAGAGGAGAGGAGAGGAGAGGAGAGGAGAGGAGAGGAGAGGAGAGGAGAGGAGAGGAGAGGAGAGGAGAGGAGAGGAGAGGAGAGGAGAGGAGAGGAGAGGAGAGGAGAGGAGAGGAGAGGAGAGGAGAGGAGAGGATTGCAAAGACAATCCTAAACTGAACTTCACTGTTAGTCTGTGGAAGAAAAGAGATGGGAAGACAGAAACAAGAACAGTCTACACTGTGACACTTCTAAATGAAAAGAACAAAACAAAGATGACATCTCGTCTGGCTTGAAAGGGTCTCCTTAAAAGCTGTGTTTGTTTTCATAAAGACTGAGAGTACATGTATGCATGAACACACACCCACTTACATGGTAAATGAAGCAACTCTATTGGAAACCTTTGAGCAGGGATTTTCACAGTAATAGCTCTGAATCCAGCACTCAGACATCAAAGGGAGATAATGGAGCCCAGCAGCACCTCCAGAGATAAATGATTTCCACAGAGCCAGAAGGAAGAGATACTCCTCAGCAGCCACAGGACTCTCCTCATACACATCATGTCCATAGGATTTTCCTGGCCACACAAAACTAATTTCACAAGTTTGATAATTGCCCTTACAAGAGATATTGCTGCAAAACTGCAACTGCTAAATAGGATAAGTAGCATATTTTTAAAGCAAGAAATCAATAGATCTTTGTTTTCCTCCAGTAACTTTCTTGATGCCTAGTAATTTTTAATGGCCTTTTGGTCAATATCCTTACAGAGAAAACATATTACCTAAAACAACATTAGGGGCATTTGTCACTAAGTTATTTTCCAGTAGGGACTGACTGTCCTTACCCAGTTCCCCGAAAATCACAACAGCCAGGAAACATCACATACTGGTAATATTCCCTCCTAAAGCAACACACTTCAAGAAGGATATGGAAGGATTCACAGCTCAATGAATCAAAAAATGGATTGGGTTGGAAGGGACATTAAAGCTCATCTCATTTCAACCCCCTCTCATGGACAGGGACACCTTCTAATACACTAGGTTGCCCCAAGCCGTATCCAACCTGGCCTTGAGAAGAAACTACAAGAAACATCCAAAGACTACAGGAAGGACTCAGAATGTACCCAGTGGCAGAAAAATAAAGCACATCTTTATTTCTGAGTAAAACTTCTAGATCTGAGCTCACTGGGTGGGCCTAAGGCCAGCACAGAATAGTAGCAAACACACAGAGGATTGTTTGGTATTAGGGAACATTTGACATTATGGAAAAGGTATAATGACAATTTAGTGTCGGAACATGGACAAATTCCACCTCAAAATAAAACCTACAGCTCCCTATCACTGATTAATATTTGCAGCCCAAGACGGGTGTTTCACTTTTTGCAACTTAAGGATTTTAAGCTTCAAGGATGCAGAGAAGAATTTTCTTCTCTCTGCACAACTTGACACTGTGCTGATTCTCTTCTGCTCAGCACAAGCAAGCAAAGCTCTCCAGGGAGTTCTGCATCCATCAGACAGGTATTTTGGCATCATTCTGACAGAACAGACAATATGTATCATACTTGGCTTTTTGTCCTTGGGAAGCTGGCAAGAGTTAAAGTTACTTGCTCATTTTTCAAGAACTGAAATAATTGGGTCATTAAAGTATTGTACTGGGTTGTTCATGGAAATATACCAAGGTTTCATTTAGATGATCTAATGGCTGCCTCAGAAAACAATTAGAAGTAATTTCTGTCTTCCTTCTAATGCAAAAATTGATCTGTTCCCATGCAGCAGCCAACAAAGCAGAGAATGGCAGAAAATTACTTATGATGGAAAAACAGGACACTAATTCTAAATAAAACCTTGTCTTTCATGAGTCAAAGATCATATAGCCACATCTGAGCATGTACTGAGAGCTTTCTTGGGGAATTCAGCTGGCTGTACCCACTTCTTTGCTGAACTGCATTAAGATGTTGACATCATCATATTTCTAATGATAACACAAATCTTCCCCCATGTGGATATCAAATATCCATATGGTCAATTACCTATGTCCAATGCTGACTCAGCATTATTAAAACTTGCAATACAAATATGTATTTTAAATTCCTGCGTGCATTCAAATTAAAAGTGGTTAATATATTTTTATTTTGTATTGTGGTGAACTTAACAGGTTTTTTTAAGAAACCCTGGAGGAAAGGTGACTTTTGGAGATACACACACAAAAAAAGACAATTCGCTAAAATTGGAGAAAGAATGAACCCCATGAAGCAGCAAGTTTATGGTTATAGGCATGTATAAAAATGAAAATTATTTTTCATAAAAGTACATGTTGTAGATTAATTGGCATACAAATGTTTTTGTTTAGGACTCATGACTTCTATTAGTATTAATTACTTTGGTTGGCAGCTTAAAATGTATAGTGGCCTTAAAGCAAGGGCAATACCTATTAAGTTTAATTACTTTCTCCTTCAGCCTAAGCAATAAAAAAGTATGGTTGGGATCTGGTTATTAACTGAGCATGGCATCCAAATGAAGACACAGTGCAGAATAATTGTGTTTGCTGGGCCACAAGCTGGTGGTTCTCATTGGTCTCTCCTGTTCCAGGGATGAGATGGGAAAACAGCAAAGATTTTCTTCCCTTGACTTACTTTGGACAAAATCTCACCCTCAGTCACATTTAAGCCCTCATCACTTGCAGCAGAAAGCCCTTGAGTCAAAGGACAAACAAGCAGCTCCCTTCCCTGCTCAGAGAGCAGCTGCCACAAGCCATGGCTCCAAGTATTCTAAGGACATACCATCTATATTTTTGTCTGATTTTTAAAGAAAAGAGGTATCTGCCCAGAAAACAGCATGCTACGTGTTTTTCAGAAGAAAAATTACGTTTTTGCTTGTTTTGAATAATTTCTACAAGGATTTTTTGTGGAACTACTGAAATTCTCTCTGTTTATGTGCCTTAGCTGTTGGAAATGTGATATTTCTATGGGTGCATGCCTGTGTGTCTATATCCATAGTTTTGAGACCAAAGTTTACAATTAACTTCTAAATTCCTCAGGAGCTTAGTCACCTTACTAATGCAAGATCACAATTTGACATGTAAAAGAACTTGTTTTAAAAGTTAACAAAATAATAAGTGACAGTGATTTCTACATGACCAAGATAGTCTGCACAGTCCTGCCACTCCTTCTCTTACTTAAACTCTCTGCACAGATTTCAAAGTCATTCCTATCATAACTGTTTCCAAAACTGCTCTCTCTGCCATGCCAAGCATTTTATAGATGCACTGCTACCTTTCTCACTTTTCATCCCAGAATAAATATAATCTGTTCATATTTTATTATTGGATCCAGTAAAGTTTCTGTGTTCAATCCAGCCTGTATTCCTGTCTAGCAGTGATCCTAAGTCATCCTTGACACAGTTACTGAGAGAGATATAGTAAAACATTTTTTCTCAAGTATTCAGAAAAGAATATAAAAGGATTTTCAAATATTGCAGGTTTTCCACTAGGGATATTAGTTTTTCAAAAATCAAGCACATAACACAGCATATAAAAATACATCTGATACTATTTGTCTAATCTTCCCACGCAGATTTAACAATTTGCATGACATTTGTAAACCAACATGTGTTAATAAACACCAAAATGTCTAACTGCCCATTTGTATTCAGTTCCTCAGAACAGCAATTAAAGTAATATTAGTACGAGTCTAAAATAGGAAAGAAGTTCCAACTTGACTTTTATGAGTGGTTTTTGATCCTTTGAAGCATCAGGCACATGCTAAATTCACAAAATTAGGTAAGATCTGACCTCAATTTTATAGTCAGTGAATACATAAGTGTGAGTCCTACTTACAAGGACCCATATTAATTATTTACATCAATAAAAAAAATCACACAGAACAAAACCATACCATTCACCCTGGACAGAAAGACTATCATCACTAGCCTAAATCTCAGATTAATGGGAAAATCACCAGTGCTGCAGCATTAGATACCCAGAGGAGGCAAGCACAACTTTGGTCAGGGAGCAGAGGGAGAAGTAAAAAAGCCTCAGCTCTCAGCAGCCTCCTGAAAAACAATGAAGTTATTTAGGATGGACAAGGTTTTCCAGCATAATAGAAGTAAAGTTCATCCTTGTGTGGCTTCCAGGGGTGAAGCAAATGAGGTTAAGAAAGCAAATCATCCAGTGACAAGAAGGCAGAAATATTTCTTGTGCTTTTTGATGTAGGACAAAAATACTGCACTGAGAGAATTTCTCCCTGTACTCAGGAAACCTTTCCCCTATTTCTGTCTCTTTCTTTTATGTGTTAATCAAATAAGAACTGATGCAGAAAGCCAAAAATTTATGGTGATGAGGCCCTGGTGCAGGCTACCCAGAGGAGCTGTGGATATCTCATCCCTGGAAATGTTCCAGGCCAGATTGAAGGGAGCTTGGAGCAACCTGGTCATGGGTGTCCCTGCCCAGGGCACGGAGTTGGAACTGGATAATTTTTAAGGTTCCTCCCAACCTAAACCATTCTATCATTTTGTGATTTGCTTCCTTGACCTGCCCTCCTTGATTATTTCCTGTTTTGTCTTAGTTCAGCAGAATTAAGTTTGTTTTGTCGAGGAAGATGCCACACCAGTAGTCATCCTGTTGGGAATTATGTCATCCCACGCCAGGCTGAGAAGGCAGCTCAATATCTCTTCCTCACAGCAACACTGAGATGAGAAAGATCTCCATGAGCCACCAGTAAAATGAACAGAGTAAAAAAATAATAAAAAAATAGCCTACCAAAAAACCAAACAAAACAAACAAATAAACACCCCAAAAAACCCCAAGGAAAAATGCACACACACAAAATGATCCAAAAAACCAAATACCACCTCAAAAAAACCTTCAAAAAATTGATAGAGACACTAAAAAATATTGCAGAGGAAGGAAAAGCTGTCAGTGGAGGATTCTCTCTGTTATATGCCAATATTTAGGAAAAGGGACTAGCAAAGAAGGAAAAGTATTTTCAAGAGTTTCTTCAGTCAGGAAGGCAAAGGTTGCAGCAGAAACCATTTAGGTACTGGCAAAATAGCACTTAAAAAGAGGATGTAGAAAACAACTGTGGGGCTGTTAAACCAGTTCAAGTAAACCCAGAGAGGCAAGAAAGCAACAAACAACTGGAAAACAGCTTTAATTGCTGAACTGCCAAATTACAGTGATCTGACAGATTGTACCCATTTGTGCAGCATAGATTTACTGTCAGCATCAGAAAAAACTTGGTTAGAGGATATTTTTATCGCAGGTGAAATCAGTGACACACAAGCAGCTAAGAAGAAAAGAAAAAGGTTTCAGAGGAGAATTGTGCACCCATCATCATTAACTTTATCGACTTTCAAAAAGCCATTGATAGTCTCAACAAAATAGCCTCCAGAAGATAAAGGCTAAATGTGGATTATCTCAGGAGATAGTGAGAATACCAAACCTTTATGGAGATCCTGACTGGTCTAAGAGACAGCAACTGAAGTCAAGCAAAGCTCTTCCAGCACCTGCATCTCTGTTCATTAGAAAATTACTGGAAGAAAAAAATTGGCAACCCACAATCCAGCAGCCATCAAGGCAGACTTCTCATTTTCTGCATGCAGGAAGCAAGTGAACGGTAAATGCTGGGTGATATAAGACAGGTAAAAAGAGGTGGGGGAAAATTCCTTGAAAACAGTACACAATGTGTACAACTGTAAGAATGGCAAACAAATGCAACATAACTGTTCTTCAAAAGTTAATGGAGAGTGCTGAAAGGTTTAGCTCCTCTTCTAATCTAACAGCAGCAGAAATAAGAGGTGGAATGGGAGAACTGTTGGGGTTTTTTAGTATTTAAGGTGCAAGACTCGAGGGCAGTCTCCTTGACCAACCTCTAAGGGTTCCCTGATATCAGGGCTAAGGTGGCAAAATGAGGAACGGGTCCACACCACAACTCTGGAACTAAATACTTTAATAACAATAAAAGAAAATGCAGGACAAGGCCCAAAACATGTGCATACACTCAAAGAGTTAAAGGTTGAAGACAAGGGTGAGGGAAAGCCCAGGGTATTTACAAGGGACGGTGAGAGGTGGGTCCAGGGTGAGAATCCAATGGGTAAAGGGAAAGGTGGTGCCAGGGAGGAGTAATGTAGGGAAGGGGCCAGTAAGGTGGGATGGGGGGAACAATGCAGTGAACATAAACCAGTGGGGGTACAAGGATACAAGAACTTTCCAGAACTGGGAGGAGAAAAGGGATAACATAACTGGGAATAGGGGCAACCAATAGGAAATAAGGGTTATAAAGCATTACCATGAACAGTTTTTAAAACCTTTGACAACCTTCTTAGGAACTGTTATAAACTTAAACAAATGCCCTCCAAGGTCTGGGGCCAAGGGGCAACTCCTCATCAAAAACACTGGTCTGGCTTGGGATGTCAGCCAAGTCAACTCCCACAGAGAACAGGTGGAAATATAAAACATTTAGGTAGACAGTGGAATAACAGACTAGGTATCATTAACAATGGACTATTGTACCTTTCTTTTCCATACCAAGTCCTTAAATAGTGCATATTTTTGCGGGGTAAAAATTATTACTAATGTTGGAAATCCAGAGGGAAGCACAGATCAGAGACTACCAGGACAAATACTCACTTTTTTTTCCCCCCACTTAAGACAGAAAAAATGCATTTTGAATCAGATTTAGGCCTGATAGACACTGAAATAGTCCCAAAATCATACAGGAAGCCATTACAGAAAGCACTGGTAAGCAGTGGAAGACACAGACAAGCTTCTGCTTATTATTTTCCTCTCTAGTTCATATGTCTGTGTTGTATTTACCTTCCTTGGAAAATGCAGATGCTTTTATAAGGTTTTCTTTTTCTTGACTGTCGCATCTCTAATTCACATGCAGCATATAATTTGCTTTTCTTCAAGTTTCCTCACACCGTCATCATCCCAGGCCTCTTTCCAGTGTGAATAACAAACAATGTTGATTACCTCGTGCTATTTGTAAATCTGTACCTGAGAATAATTCAAATTACCATGATAATTTATTATTCCCGGTTAAAATTAAGGTACATTGAGACTGAGAAAGAAATTAAATGCAGCAGCCCCCTCAGGGTATGAAAAACCCACCTGGAAGGCAGATTTATATGTACAAGTGAAGAGCTCATATAGTAACAACAATTTTCACACTGCTCTGAAGATGCTTTTGGGGAATACTGGCCTATGACATTATAAAATATCCTATCATTCTGTAAACATTATTTATACACTTACATAAAGTGCATAGCAAAAATCATTAATATGCCATAAAGAGTTCTTTTGAAGAAATCAATCCTTTCAAAGTATAATTTTAAAAGTATGTATTTCTGAGAAACATACCAAAGCCCTACATTTCCAAGTACAAAGGACATTATAAAACCTCACATCAATTTTCCAGTTCACAGACCTAAAAAGCACGATGTGAGTTCCTGTTCAGGAAAGGTGAACCTTCCCAGTTTACCTTGGCTCGTCACCATCAAGAGCATCATTAATTTAAGCAACATGGAGGTTAATTTAGTTGTATTGAGCTTTGTTCATGCAATGCATCCTATGGAGCTTCACAGCCTTTCCTCCTAATTTCAGGCCACGGAGGAAGCATCAGTGGAGGGAATTTGCTGCTGTTGGGTGTGTGGGGATGATCGACAAGGGGTGAGGGCAGTGAGGCAGTGCAAGAGAAACAGGCAGTGACAGTGATGTGGCTGCATGTCAGCCAGGGCTGAACTTCATTTGTGAGAGAAGTTCATGACAACCTGCTGGTTAAGCTGGACCTTCTCAGACTTCAGTTTCCATTTTCATCATCATAAACTCTCTTAAATAATTAAGTAAAATAAACCCCTTCCTTTTCCCTCTCACTCTGTTTTTATGTACGCAGCAGCGATTAGAAAATGTGTCAGATTTTAACCTCATCCCTTTATCAAATATTACAGGTCTTATCACTGAGAAGAAAGAATGTGCCAGTATAAAAAACAATATGCTGGGCTATAACAGCTGGACCATATGTCTTAACATTCATCTCTCTGAGATAACAAAGCTGCCTTAAATTCCATGCCATCCATCTTTTCTTTCACAGGGGTGAAGGAGTTGATCACATTAATTCCAGAAGGTCTTTAATGCCAGGTTGGATGGAGCTTGAAGCAACATGTTCTAGTGGAAGCTTTCCCTTTCCATGGCAGGGGGGTTGAAACAAATCAATCTTCAAGGTCCCTTCCAACCCAAACCATGAACATGGGGCAACCCACGATGTAGAGCCTGCACAAAATGGCTTTAATACTAATGCCCACACTGGATACCAAATCGAGGACCTGGGTTTGCTAGGAAAATAACAGCATAGTGCTGCCCATAACCCCCTCTGCAGAAACTTTTAAAAATGCTTTTTTTCAAAGGCTTGTTACAGAGAATATAGCTTGTGCAACAATGCGAGATCTGCTGGGAGATTGCCACAGTCTGTCCCTTCTGCATCACACCACAACTCTACCAGCTGGTGCAGGATGCCTTCCCCAACCAAGTACCAGGCTTTTTAAACCCCAGCCATTTCTGCTTCTTCCTTTGTTGTAGGAATTGCAAGTGAAATAATATACAATTCTTTTGAGATATTTACTTATCCCTCAGGCATGAAAGTGCTTCAAAGCAACTCCAGCATCTATATCACTAAATTTCTGCTTGTTTTTGAAAATGAAAGCCAAACAGTGTGATACAATGCATAATTATTATAGTTAGTCTTTCCATTATAATCATGGATTGCTCGTTTACCTCTTGACAAAAATTTTGCAGGTAGAAGTAACTCCAAATATTGATTAAGAGCATACAGCTTTGGGCATGCCTGCTTCCATTTATCATAATAATGATACTGTGGCTATTTGGGATAGAAGGAAAAAGCAAAAATATAATTAAAGCATCAAAAACTAAAAGTAGCCAAGAAAGTGAGTGCTTTGGGATGCAATAGGAGACTTCACACGTTTGTTTGCAGTCCAGGGCATAGGCTAAGCACTATTCTGGTGTGGGTTTAGGAATGGTGGATGATTTTACTGCCACGGCCAAGCCACTCCTGCTGTTCACTCTCCACCCTACCCGCCCCATGGCATTGTGCTCCCATGAAATGAGTGTGTAGTAGCTCCCACGAGACCACAGTTCTCAAATTGGCATATGAAAATTAACAGCGCTCTTTATTGTGTGGGTGGGGATGGGAGGCAGAGCTGTGTTGCCTGTCAGTGTATCAGTATAATTCATTCCAGCACTTGAATGTTTTCAAAACCGGGACTAGGCCAGAGCTTTACAAGCATTTATGTGCCAGATTTCCACTGACTTCCCACCTTTAAAGCAATGACTCTTGAGAATTATGGAGACTATATCCAAGTGACACATCAGGGCACAGGTTCAAGAGCCTGACTTGCTTTTGATAACTTTAGTCCATAGGTCTGTAATAAAAAAAAATAAAATGTTACAAGACATGATTATTTGCAGAGCACTATTTTAGAGGAGTTTCTAGACTCTATCCAGCTTTCCATGGTCATGTCGCCAAGAGAAAAGGATTCTCATTGCACCTTTAGCTGTACATAATACCCTGCATCACCCTCTCACCCAAACCATGACACCCAGGGGTCAGAGCTGCTCCCTGCTTCTTAAAGCATGAACTACAATCAGTAAAATATCCATGCTGTTTTGATTAATAAGACAAGCATTTAGCCATGACATAGCAAGTGCATTTTTTCAAGTTTTAGAACATCTCAAGAGTGTAAGTATCACACAAATAAAGAACTTCACAGAAGACCAATAAAATCTAATATATTTTAAAAAAATAAAACAAAATTGTAACATATTTAATAAAGTATAGCACTGAACTCTTTGGGTAGGAAGAAACATTAAAGATCATCTAGTCCCAGCCCCACGTCTTGGGCAGGGACACCTTCCACTGGACCAGTTTGCTCAGGGCCCTGTTCAACTTGGCCTTGAACACTTCCAGGGAAGGGGAAGGCACAGCTTCTCTGGGCAACCTGTGCCAGGGCCTCACCACCCCCACAGTCAAGAATTTCTTCTTAACATCTAATAAAAATCTCTCCTCTTTTAATTTTTAAACTATTTCCCACTGTCCTATGCCTAACCTCCTGTGTAAAAAGTCACTCTCTTTTTTATAACCCTTATTTTTAAATACTGAAATACCACAGTGAATACATATTCATCTTTAACCACTTTCCCTAACCCTAACAGTATCCCTTACTCAAAATCTCTGCAAGATCAAGGTAAATGGTTTTCTTGTTTCTACTTTCTTGAAGCAAACCTGAGTAATATTTAGAACACTAAATTAGAACACTGTTAGAAAAATGCCTACATTTCTGAGATGGTTTGACCAATTGCAGTGACATGTCTGTCCAGCTGCATCAAAAGATGTTGTCTTGACATTAATGGAGGTAAGAGATTAACATTAGTGAATCTGACAAGTCATGGAACAAAAATGTACATCCAGAAGAGATGAATTTTGAGCAGATGTACCTGGGAAGATAAGTGAAGCAGTTGTAGTTGGGAGATCAACTACACCCTGCAGAAATCCCAGCAGTCCCACAGCATCAATGCCCGAGTTTTCCGATAATTTACTACGGACCATTTTAAATCTTCTCACTTTCACAGATGACAGACCATGCAAATTGTCCATCCAGGGAAATACTTTGCTTGCTGCTATCTTTACCAACAGAAGGAAAAGAGGCTGTAGCTGGATCAGTATGGGTCATCGTGTTCGTTGATGTATTAAAACTCTACCCAATTTTTTAACTGTAGACATATAGCTGTGCATACAAAACAACAGCCACCTAGAAATTGTCTGTGCTAGTGGCCACTCAAACAGCTCTTGGCTTGCATATGTAAGGGATGAAGTCTCTGAAAACACAGTAACCACATGCAATGGATATCAGAATAAGAGACACTCTCCATGTGTTCAACGTATCAACATGCTCTTCATCAACACCTCACAGAGTTCTTTTAGAGAACCCTTAAGACTCACAACTTGTTCTTTTCAAAGTCACACAAGCTGAGAAGATAAAACAAGCCCTTTAAAACATCTGCTTGGTAGAAATTAGCCTGGCCTTCTTCTCTAGACAAAATTCCAATTCTGTGTAAGGTAGACCAAGAACAGCTGGGGTAACAAGCAGATGAAAGAAAAAGTTTCACTCTATTTCAGCACTTCACCAAGCTCTGCAGGCATCATCTGGGCTGCACTCAGAGTAAATGACATTTGTAACAAGGATACCCAAAGTAACCACTTATTTAGGAGATAGTGCTGTGTCAAAAGTCCTGGAGAAGCTGGATTCATGCACAGATTGCCTCAGGTAGGCATTGCACTATATTATACAGCAGAATTGTGAGAGATATTTGCACCAAATAGCATGTCTTCACGCAAGAAGAGAGTTTTGAAGATAGATAGGGTATATCATTAACAGTGTCTGATTCTTTTGAGCGCAAAATGAGAAGTTAATTGCCTTAATGCCTTTGAAGACTGATAGTTTTGTGCTGACTGTTGTAAATAATGATTGCCAGGCAAAAAAACAGGACTTTTAAACAAATCCCAATGAAGAAGTTTGGATCCCAACCTTATGCTCCAGAGTAATTTGGGTAGTTTTGCAAAACTTTATTTCAAAATACATTTTACAGGAAGCAACCTGGTTTGGGCGAAAAACACAAAAGTTGGTAGCACAAAGCATATTCATTTTTCTGCTATATATTTATTAACAGTTTGGAGGCTGAGTGGGAGAACTAACTGAGGACGCATAGTAACAGTCTTTAAACAAATAAGAATTCAAACAAAACAGATTTTTAAGAGATCATGGCCTTCAGAAAATGCTGAACACTTTCCTCTGCAAGGGAAAGCAAGGCTCTCAGAGGTGTCACAAACTGGACAACTGAAGCAATCATTCACCTGTGAAATTTTAGGCTACTATCTCCAATCATACCTTCAAGGATTGGATTCTGGTAATTCACAGTCATGGGAATGAAATGCTTCAGTATGAGACATAAATGAGGGAGATGAATTATAGACTTCCCTGGTAATGGAAAAATGATCAGCATGTTGATCATATACAGAAAAACTAAACTTGGTCAGCCTCACTGTAATGTAGAACATGTAGCAGGACACCATAAATTACAGTTCTGCTAAACTCTGCTGTTATATCCCTATAGAGTGGGACTGGTGAACAGAATACTACCCTCATATTCAGAAGACCTGACTTTGGCTCCTGCCACTGGGTAACTGTGGACAAGTTTCTTGTGCGCTTTGTTTTGTCTGTCAGGAAGAGTAGGCAAAGGAGAAATGTGAAGTGGTGCACTTCAACAGGTCTCTGTAAGCTGAGACCAGCACTCACAAAGCCTGGAACACACTTTCTGAATTGCTGACAAACAAAGGCAAAGGATGGGTCTTCGTATGGAGTTCCAAGAACAACTTAATTTCTCAAAGAGGGTCTAGGGACAAAGACAAGATGGGGTTGAGGGCACAGGATTAAATACAAGGAAGAAGGGGTGGATCTGAGCATCAAGGGCCAACGGGAATAGGTGAAAGTGGTGCAGAGGAGGGGCAGCCAACCAGGAGAACCAGTGAGGTAGCAGGGGTGGAGCAATGTGGCAAAACAGAGCCAATGGGGATCAGGAGAGGGAAGAACATTCTAGGGAAGGTATGTATATGGTAAACGGGCTGAACCAGGGTGAACAGGGGTGACATCAGCTGTAAAAACCAACAGAACTTAAGTGATTAACATGTGCCTGCAAAGGCCCGTGGGAAGGAGGCACTTCTCACTATGACCTCAGAAGGGTGTTTCTCCACTCTTGTTCTTGCCCCTCAAGAGCTGAGGTGTCATAGCTCTCTGAGCTTCTACAGAAGTGATGATAGGATTGTATCCCGTTCTTGCACAGGCCAGAATCAGAATCTGCTGTGATGTGTACTTGCTATTTTGTAAAATGCAATGTGCTTCTTTTCAGTAGAGTTACTAGGCTAAAACAGCTCCTTCCCACATGTGCAGAGTCTGTTTTTAACAAGTAAAGACTGCAGTTCCTGTGCACTTAAAACCACAGCCTTTTAGCCATCCTTGGCCAGTTCCCTTCCATTGGCCAGGACTTGTTTTGTACTCCTTGCTGCCTCCTAAAACGTGAAGGTTTGATCAAAGCAGTACATATTCATCAAGGTCTCTCATGTGAAGAACACACTCTTTGAGCAGTGCTGCCTAAGCAGGGACTTACAATTGTGCTGTTGTGCACATCTGAACATCAATAATATATATGGAAAAGAAACTTTTCCATGTGGGCTCTGAGATCTCCTCAGTGCAATTCCAACAGCAGTGGGAGTCACAGCAGATCTCCTATATTTTATTGTATTTTAACCAGAAAGTGTGAAAATAGCAGCTGAAGTGCAGGGTGGGAAAAGATGGGCTATGCTATCAGCCATGCATGGGCAGAGGAGGCAGATTTGAGAATAAAAAAGCCTGGGCAGCAATCAGAAGGAGATTGCATGTGGCAGGGGTCAACCTGTCCATTAATGGACAGCTAGTAAGACATATAGACATTAAGACATATGAATGTCCATTCATACTGAAATATTCAGTAGAAAGAAGTTTATTTCATAAAGTAAAATATAACATACAGTGGTCTAAGACTCAATCAAAAAGAACAAAACTTAGGAAGAACAGACAGAAAGGAAATCTAAATAAAGCTGCTTAAACTGTTACTTAACTGAAAGAAATTAGGAAGCTCTTTGAAATCCTTGGAGGACTCAGAAGTTCAGAAGACTTCTAATAAAAGGACTTGGATTTAGAACCTTTGCAGGAAAATAGAAAATTAACAGCCTCTTCTTCTCTTAAGAAATTAGCATCTACAAAAATCCAGTTGAAATAAATAAATCAAAATATATATCTTCACAGCCAGGTATTTGCACAGTATATACACAGTACAGTAAAACCAGGTCACATTTGAATTTGCACTGCAGGACAATTGATTTTTTATTTTGTTTAAGATTTACTTTTTCATTGATTTCTCGGATATGCCCAGATACCATTTTGGTCACTTCATCAATAATATTATAACAAAGTGGAAGGAATACCGGAAGGAAATGTAGTTGATCAACGCCTTCTCCTCTGATGTCTTCTCTACTGCCAAAAGCTTTCCTGGGACAAATCCAGGAATTCAAATTACAGGAATTATTCCTATTTATACTTGGTCTGATCATGATCCTTTATATTCAAAAACAAAGCAAGCCACAAAAATCATACCAGTGCTAATTCCTAAACTACCCCTCTCAACCACTGCTAATCAGTTCATTGATTCACTCTCAGGCTACATGACAAATTCAGCCTGACAGTCCACAATGGGAGAAAGCCTTTTAGTTAACCAGCTTTGACAGTGGGATGGGAAGCCGCATAGCCGTGTTGGCCAACCATTCAGCTGTTGTCACTTCAAAGCTTTCCCTCTGGGAAATTTCAATTACCCCTTTCCTCAATGCTTTTCTTTGCAGAGTAGTCTCTAAGATTTTAGAAATAGTTATAAATAGGGGAAAGCATAAACTACAGTCTTCTGGAAAATACAGGACAGAGGCAAAGTCCTGTCCCAAATCCTTTTTAACAAGTTGTTTTTGAGAGGTCCTATGTGACATTACAGGACTGGAAGGTGCCCAAGAGCAGCCCCATTTCACAAGCCTGATTTTCTTTATCAGAAACACTTTGATTGCTCAGATTGAGGCAGGCACCAGTGAGGGCCAAAGCTGAGAAGTTTGCTAAAGATTTCAAATTCACAGAAAGTTTTCCTCATGTTCAGTTAATGTGTATGCAAATGAAACACCAAAAACTTCAATTCATTTATGAAGCTCCCCAAAGATATCTGACAGTCTGGAGCTGGCTCTTGTCTAGGGAATGTGGACACTGGTTGTGTCTCTAAAACACTCATGGGTGCTTGCCATAAAAAGTGTGCAACATGTTCACTCAGTGCCACAGTCACATCAGCAAGAGCCCAACAGACACCACCACACCACACACCACCACAACACACACCAGAGTACACCTGCAGAGGCACTGTCCCCTCACCACAGCTGCAAAGGGCTCCACTCATCCTTCCATCAGTCTCTTGTTTTTACTCCCTGGGCTGTAAAATTCTGGCCCTGGCAATGGCAAGTCAAGAGCTGCCAAATTCTTGTAGGTGACCTCCACATGTCCACCCTTTGCAATCCAAGCTGCTCTCTTTGCCTTGTATAGGACATCAAGGCAGGTTAAGTTACATCTTCCAGGATACAGAATTCACAGAATTCACAGAATCACTAGGTTGGAAGAGACCTTCGAGATCATTGAGTCTAGCTTATGCTGGAGCACCTCAACTAGACTATGGCATCGAGTGCCACATACAGTCTTTTTTTAAACACATCCAGGGATGGTGACTCCACCACCTCCCTGGACAGACAATGCCAGTAGTTTATCATTCTTTCCATAGAAGACTTTTTCCTAACTTGCAGCCTATATTACCCTTGGTGCTGCTTAAGACTGTGTCCTCTCATTCTGTCACTTGCTGCCTGGAGAAGGAGACCAACCCCACCTGACTACAGCCACCTTTCAGGAAGTTGTAGAGAGTGATAAGGTCACCCCTGAGTCTCCTTTTCTCCAGGCTAAACAACCCCAGCTCCCTCAGTCATTCCTCACAGGACTTGTGTTCCAAACCACTCACCAGCCTTGCTGCCTCCTCTGGAAGAGCTCAAGCATCTCCACATCCTTCCTAAACTGAGGGGCCCAGAACTGGACGCAGCACTCAAGGTGTGGCCTCACCAGTGCTGAGTACAGGGGAAGAATGACCTCCCTGCTCCTGCTGGCCACACCATTCCTGATCCAGGCCAGGATACCACTGGCCTTCTTGGCCACCAGGGCACACTGCTGGCTCATGTTCAGTGAGCTGTTCACCAGTGCCCCCAGATCCCTTTTCTATCTTTCCTTTTCTACTGTCCAGCCACACCGTCCCCAGCCTATAATGTTGCAGAGGGTTATTGTGGCCAAAGTGCAGGACTTAGAACTTAGACTTAATAAACTTCATCCTGTTGGACTGTGCCCATCCATCCAACCCTTTCAGGTCTCTCTGCAGAGCCCTCCCACCTTCCAACAGATTGACACATGCTCCCAACTTAGTGTCATCTGAAAATTTACTAATGAAAGATTCAATACCCTCATCCATGGCATCAATAAAAATACTGAACAGAGTTGGCCCCAGCACAGATCCCTGAGGGACATGACTGGTAACCAGTTACCAGCTGGATACAGCACCGTTCACCACCACTCTCTGAGCCTGGCCATCCTGCCAGCTCTTAACCCAACAAAGAGTGCTCCTGTCCAAGCCATGGGTTGCTAGCTTTTCCAGGAGTATGATGTGGGAGACAGTGTCAAAGACCTTGCTGAAGTCCAGGTACATATCCACAGCCTTTCCTGCATCTGAGTCACTTGGTCATAAAAGATCAGGTTGGTCAAACATGGCCTACCCCTCCTAAACCAACACTGGCTGGGTCTGATACCCTGGCTATCCTGTAAGTGCTGAATTGTAAAACTCAGTATAAGCTGTTCCATTACCTTACTAGGTACTGAGGTTAGGCTGATTGGTCTATAATTACTAGGATCCTCCTTCCCACCCTTTTTGTGAATGGGTGTCACATTGGCCAGCTTCCAGTCAACTGGAACCTCACCAGTGAGCCATAACTGTTGGTAAATGATGGACAGCAGCTTTTCTTCTCCACCAAATGTGCCAGATTACCTCTCTGCTCTGATATTTTACTTTGGACCTTTTCCTACATGATTTTTTTAAGGTGGCTGGAAAGCAATCTTGATCTCATGGTTGAGCTGCTGCCTCCCTCAAAGCTCAGAAGCCAGATAATTCATTTCCCCTACAGATATGTGACCTACTCCATGGATACTGGATGATCAGTTATAGAAAATTGCATTTGACAAGTGTCAGGAGTGGCTCTTGTCATATCCCCAGCTCCAGCGCTTGAAAGAGCAGCTGTGACTCCCTTGGAATTGCCAGACAGGTACATTTATAAAGATGTGTTGCAGACTTCTTTGTCCCAGACTACTTATCCAACTCCTAAAGCTTGGTTGCATTAAGAAAATTAGGGATTTAATGGTTTGTTCTACAGGAATTTCTAGGATTAGATTCGGGGTTAGTGAAGGGTCTCTGGAGCTATATGTTCTTGCTGGCTGGACAGGCTGAGCTTGCTTGGTGACTAGTTAACCCTGCTGTCACATGTGCTCCCTGAACTTCTAAATAAAGGTATATTCACCATATGGAGGAAGGGAAAAATAATAAAAACCCCCATGAATGCACAATCTGGTCACACACAGCCAGATCACACATCCCCAGATTGCATGGGTTTCAAAGACATGAGTATCAAGGTGTTCAGAGGACATGTCAAGGTAGAGACAGGGATGAAGGAAAGGCAGGCTCCTGAAAACCTGATAGTGATAGGAATGGGAAACTGAAGGCTGGACCAGCTTCAACTTTCCTATCACTGGAAGGGAGGGACACATGAGAAAAGGGCAGTTCTAAGAAAGGGAGAGCAAGGAACATCCAGACTCTGTCTATAGCTCTAATTAGCTGATTTATATGTAAGAATATACTAAGGGTTCATACATACATAATTAATGTTAAATTAAGCAGATATTTGCCTATCCATATGCAGAATGCAGGAATAAAAGCTCATAACACACATAATTTCTACGGAGGAAGAATGACTAAATGCACATAGAATTTGTGTGGTTCATAATTAATTAAATTCCCACTAAGACTAGCTGGAGGCTTTTCTTCTGCTTAACAACACATTTATAAGCATTTTTTCTACTTATGGCATTGCCCTGTATAAGACTGGATGGTAAATTTCCAAGGAGTAAAAGAGAAATACATGACACCCAGTATATACATTTGGAAAAATTGGTTCCTCTGAGGCATTTGAGCTCATTTTCTAGTCATGTGGATTGGCTAAAACAGATTAACCAAAAAAGAAACATATTTTTCACCTCAGAATTAATAAATACCAAATTAGCACTCAGAAAACACATAAGGATTCACTGGCTGAAGCACAGTTAAGTCTACCTAAGGGTAAAGCTCAAAAATTTCCAGAAAAAAATCTCTGGATTATAAGGTACAGAAAATATATTAATATGTATGCTAGGCACACAAAATATATTCATAAAAATCTACAAATTTTAAAAATTAAGTGGGTTTTTTTTCCTCATTTTGTTCAGACATTTTCTTGCAATCCACAAAAATAAAAAAAAACTGAAAGCCTTCACCTCTTTTGTTGCCTCACACCAACAATTATGATTATCCAGCAGCTTCCACAGGCTTTAGACTTTACAGACACTTTAGACACTTTACAGACACTCCAGACATTTTGCAGACTTAAAAACCAAAGTTTGAATCATGACCAGAGCTATGCAAAAACACTTCCTTCTCCCCACCCACCTGCCACTGTACACCAGAGCTGGCAAATTATGAGGACAAAACATCCTGATTTTATAAAGCCTTACACCCACTAAATCTGAAATACAGACTCAAGTTGCTGCATGGTGCCATTACCAAACAGCAAAGGGATGTTAGAGAAGAGCTTGTAGGAACCACAGTGTACCATCAGCACAAGGCAAAATTCACAGAAATTACTAGAAACTATTTATGTTAGTACCAACCTGTAAAAAATGAGAATGCAAACAATCACACTCATCTTAAACTCAGTCCGGATAAATCCCTTTACCCTTAAGAGATTAAAAAGTCACTGCCCAAAGGTCAGTTTTTCAATGAGTTGCTGTAATGTAATTGATACTGTCAGCCTCAGACACACGAAAATCACAGGTCAGATCCCCAAAACATATAAAGGATTTAGTATCACAAGATTAGGCTTTAATATAATTGAAGGCTTAATTTTAGCCCTCCAGCTGTTAATCTTTTGAAAATAACATTTCCAAGCTCTTTTCCCTGGCACTGTGAAGGTTAAAATTTTACTTTTCTTTAAAAATAGAGAAATATTTCTGTCATTCCAGCTGTAATTACAGAGAAATTACAGCCATCCTAGAAAAGTATGGTTAATTACCAGTGCAATTATTGTCAACCAGCATCAAACTAGACTAACCTAACAAAAGCCTCATAGCACTGTTGTCAAATTAAAAGAAAAATTTCAGAAACAAAAATCAAAACAAAAATAAACTGCAAACCCTGTCAGGAGACTAATGATAAAACCCCTGGAGCTGACAATGATGGCACATAGCACAAACAACCAAATGCATTCAAATGAAAGTTTGTGCAGACTGTCACTGGGTATGTAACATGCAGACAACATGCTTTTTACAAGCACATTGATTTCTTGTTGATACTAATGCACCAAGAACAGCAACAGATAGGCAGCAGCATTAATTTTTCATCATTCTCCCCATAGAATAAATGTAGCAGCACCATAAAGCCCCATAAAGCCAGATTTTCCCTCATTCCTTTTTGTAGCACTATAAACAAAACAGTTGAAATTATGAGATTTTACTACATGTACTTAGGAGAAAAAATTTTTACAAAAAGTTAAATATAGTAATTGAAATTAACATAAGTGCTTCCCTCCTTGAAATGACAGAGCATTCATGCTATTGAGTTTAAAATGGCATGGTACTATGGTGAGTGGCTACCACTAAAAGTAATATATATTTATATTTATATTTATATTTATATTTATATTTATATTTATATTTATATTTATATTTATATTTTTTATATCTGCAGCTCACATAGTGGTACCCAACACATCTCATCTATGTGAGAATTAGTCTGCCTGGGGTCAGGGTCTGCTGACACATTCTGGAGTTACTGTAATTTGGGATGCTCAGAGTCCTTGGACATACTTGGTTTCTCAACAGGATGTCCAAATTGTTGACCCTCTCTGGATGCCTATGAGAACATCCCTCTGCTGAGCCCAGCAGGCTGCTGGATCTCTGCCTTCCAAAGCCTGCTCATTTGTGATCCATTTCTGCACTAATTCAGCTATACTAAAATTACATCTTTAAAAATAATAATGTTATCTACTGCTGGGACGATGATCAAGAAGCAACATTAAAGCCTCTGTACAGTGACAAAAAAGTCACATAGTGGAGTTAGAGAAGTGGCAATTTTTAGTGACTAATGGAAACTTACAGGGTCTTAATGATTCAACTTGTCAGACACACAGAGACACAAGGGAAGCATGGACCACCCAGAAAGACAGTGACTGCTGATCCCAGGTTTGGAATAGGGACAAGAGAATTTAGGAATCTCTGTAAGATCTGGACTGCTAAGTGCAACTCCTCCACACACTTCTGCAGGGTTTCTCCTTCCCTAAAATAGCCCAGAAATTAATGACCTGGTAAATGCCTAATCATTATCTAATTTCATTTCTTTCAAGGAGACTTAATTTTATCCTTTCCCCAGCTTCTTCCTAAGCTGTGCTTCTGCATGGTGCTATCTAGAGAAGTGACTCCAAATTTCAGCCTAGGTGCCAAAGCACTAACATGGACTTGAGCATTATCTTCCTTTGAAGCAACAAATCAATAACTAATAGGAGCTAATAATGAACTACAATCTCTCATCAGCATATTAAGTAAGTTTGTTAGTAGTACAGACCTGCTGTGTGATGAGTCCACCAGTATCTCCTGCATGATCCCAGCCCAGTTACTGGGGACCCAGATGTCTTAACTGGGGTTGGGCCATTGACTTTCTGCCTCATTTTAGCAGGGAGAAGGGCATGAAAGTTCTGCTGATTCTCCAAGAATTCAATTTAAAGACTATTCCTGTCCCAATGCTGTGATGTGACACCTAACCAAGAAGTTTTCAGGGATGTGCATGATTGGACTCCAAAGGAAATCCTTCTGAGAGAAAAGATTTGGCTGCATAAGCTTGAAGGCATAAACACAAACATGGTGATGTAAAGAAACAGAAAGTAAATTAAGATGGAGAAGAACAAGTAAGAGAAGGATGAATAGACATCTGATTTAGACAGGAGGGAAACTGAAGCTTTTTCACAACACCCAAGGATGGTTCTGAATACATTTCCCATATCAAGTATTTCAGGCTGTCATCCCCAAGCCTCTTTCAGAAGCCACAACACACATTAAAGCTTTTCCCCTCTAAAAATGCTAGGCACCTCTTCAGGGAATAATGTTTTGAATGTCAAGAGAGAGTACTATAAAAAAACTCCAGTTGAAACTGCCACCATTTCCCTTTTAGTATCACTCATTAAAAACATCTGCATCAAGAATTAAGGGAGACCATTATTTTCATGCTGTATGCAATTTTCAAATTTCAGGTGACTATTCCATGTGATGTAATAAATCTTCTGTGTCTGTGAGCAGTTGATATGGTTTATTTTAATGGCCACAGTTAAAGGTTTCATGGGATCAGGCCACAACCAAATCTCTTTATAATAATTCTTTAGGCTACTGCATAATTTATAGCCTTATGCATTTTTCATGATCTAATTTACCTTCCTCTTAAAATATTTTGTAAAACCAGTGTTCCATTTATAATGATATATATCCCATTATAAAATATACTCTCTACTTTGTTACCAGAATATCATTTTATGTGTGTAAACCAAGGGGCATTAGCATATGCCAGAATTACTGTCCTGACTCAGTGATATACAGAGCATAATGGAATTATGAGCAATTTGGTTCACACCGTGAAAAATATAAACACAGTGAGATTTTAATAGCAGGCCTGCAAATAATGTTTTATAAGAAAAGCGTATTTTTGTAAATGAAATTTCCCAAAAAGAGTGAAAACTAGAGGTGAAGTGATAGAGGGTAAAGGAAGGAGGCATGATATCAGCTACAGGAATTGTGATCCTATGCTCATCATACATAGCTACACAGAAGGGAGAGAGAAAAAGGCAAACTCACTGGCTTCACCATCAGTATTGCTCCAAGACATAAGGGAACGAAATGGCCAAAAGGCTGTGGGGAAAAGTTGAGCCACAGTGTCATTACGTTTGGAAAAGACCATCAAGTCTAACCTTTAGAGTTGAAGGAAGGATTCATCAAAAGTAATCATACTAACAAACCTGATGTTTTGGACTCTAACTAAAATGCCAAAGTGCTTCTCTCTAAAGCTGTCAGCAAGTGAACTCTCTGGGCTCCTACAATTCAAGTTCTTTCTACCAATTTCAATGGTATTTAGCCGTACCCAAATTAAACAGAATTTTCTTGGCTGTGACACTACATAAGTTTTGCTGCTAAAACCATAGTTTTTGGCATAATGATAAGTTCAGGAGACACTCCAGCACTTATTTTCTACCCCATACCTGGCCTTCCGTAAAGAAAACCTCTCATTCACTTAAGCATGTCATACATTTTCCTTGTAGGAAAAGTTGTGAAGTATAATTTTCTGATGTTACTGCAATACACAGAATAGTACACCACTTGTCAGGCCACAAGTCATTTAACCACTAGAGGGTTGAACAGTATTTCCATCTGCAAGACTCTGGATATTTGCAGGCACATATGGTGGCTGCCTTGCTGGAGGTATTTGTGATACTGTAGATTTCATTTTTATCAGGCTATATTCCAAATCTTGTTTGCTTCCTGAAAATACCTGCACAAATCAGGCACTGCAGAGTTAGACTATATTTATTCCCAGAAATCCAAACTCTGAGCTGTATTACCTAAAATAATAATGGAAACCAAGTATCAGGAACGGCAACTTACAAAGTTATTTCCCTTTCTTTATTTCTTCATTTGCTTATGCTTTACTACATCAACATTACCTAGCGCCTGGCAAAAACACCACCATATATTTGAAGATTTTTCACATGCCTGGCATATCAGTGACTGACTATAATAATGTTGTCATTTAATATTTAACATAGTATCAAAGAACCTGTGCACTTAGTCCCATTTTGTGCATCACAAAAGTGAAATAAAGGAAATTTTACTGTGTTTCCAATAACTTTTCTATGATTGAATGTTTGGGCCAGAGTCAAGAATAGAATCAAAATTGCTTCATTTGCCATGTTGGGTTCTGAAAGAGGCCCATGTTTTATCTCAGAGCAGTTCTCTTGGCAACTCCTAATGTCTTGCAGGAGTACTTGCCACCTTTACCTATTTCAAAGCCAGAAAGTGGAAGGTTTTAGTTTTAAGGGAGCTGGATTGGAATATATTTATTTCCTACCCACAGGTATGTGCATGTGCTCTGACAGCAGGAAGATTCAGCTCTGTTATTCCCTTCCTGTTGTAGTGAACATTCATGGTTCTATATTGCACAGTTACTTATATGTTTGCACTGAAAATGGTTTGTCTCTCTCTCTCTCTTTCCACCCCCCCACCCCCCCCAGAATAAAAGTGTGCTGGACACAATCCAGAGGGTGAGAGCCTTTTCTGAGTTTTTGCTTTTGTCCATGTGGGGTCCCTACTCTTGTCTGGCCCAGGTTGGCCTTATTAGAGCCAGGAGAGACTAGGGATTTTTCTCACCTTCCCTCTTAAGCTTTCTGAAAAGCCAAGCTCACTCCAATTTACAGTAGCTTGCACCAATTCAATAACCCATTCAGACCCAAGACAGTGACTATTATCTGCATACCAGCTGCTTTGATACAACCAAAAGGCTGTACAACAGCAATCCAAGGATATATGTTCCACTTAGATTTTGCTCCCATAGCCCATGGACTAGAGGCTACAATTCTGCATTTCCCAAAGTCATCTAATACAGAGAAACACAAATCCACCTGCAGCTGCTCCACCAAGTAATTACCAAGTCCTGTAAAAGACACAGCATTTACCAGGTGCTTTTCTGCTTGTTGTGGGGAAAAAAAAAAAAAAAAAAACAAACAAAAAAAAACCAAAAAGAATACTTTACACCTATATTTAGAATGCATCTTGATTTTTGAAGGGTTGCTGAGCACAAGACTGTGTATTGCATTTGACAGTGATAGCATCAAACTGTCATTGCTACTAGAGACTGAACACAACCTGTTTAACCTTTTAAGCCCATTTTATCAAAGCTGTAGCTCAAAGATGAATAGTATCTCTTTCTAAGCCAGCACAAACCCACGCCTCAATCTAGTAGAAACCACACAATAATTATCACCATTTCACAGAATCTTCATTAAGCTTATAAATACATTGGTTTTTATTATTTCCAAATTCCATTCAAGATTTTTGTTAAATCCTTTTGACAAAACTTGCTGGGTTCATGTCTCCCTATCAGTTTAAGATTTGTATTGGTTCTTAACCAGGAAGTTGCCTTAACAAACAAACCTGCTGCCTGTGTGCTCAGGCTTGGAAGCACCTGTCAAATTTTGTACACAGCCAAGAGCTTTGATCTCCTGGGCAGCAGCAAAAATATTTAAGACACTGAAAATTACTAAAGGCTTAAGTCCACCATCCTATCAAACATTTAAAAAGATTAAATCTGTTTATTATATACTTCCAAAATGTTTTTCAATCTGGTTAATGAAATAATTCTCAGTAGACAACACATGCAATGTAAAGGGATAACTGATCTAGGGTCACACTTCTTGACTCAGGTTCTCAGCCTAGGCAAACTACTGATGTTCCCTTTACATACAAGGTCTAGAGGGAGGGGAAAAAAGCCTTATATCCATTACTGGGTTTGCTGATTCTGTACCCAGGTAGATGTTTTTACTTATTTCCTTGGTTTTTCAACAATGCTATTAAGGAGAATAAAAATCTGAAGACCCAGCCAAGAAGAAGAGAGAGAGATATTTGAATGCCACAGGTGTGACATTCCCCTTTGGGCCAATGTCCATGAACTATATGAGTCTACTCATGCCCTATTTTAAAGGCTTAAAGGACACATAAGCTGTGCAAGGGTCCTCCAAACAAGGCACTGCACAGGCTTTTTCCAAAATAGGATGTGTGAGAAAGTCATAGTGCAAGAAGCTGAACGGCTGGCTTCATCCTTCTGACCTCCTAGGCGACACTTCCATTTGGTGTATGGATAAGAGATACCTAAACCTTCAGAAAACTTTCATCTGTCTGAACTACCCTCAAAATCAGGGGGAGATAATGAGTTTTACAACTGTCACATATGTACTGGTTGTAGCCTGAGCTCTCCTGTGAAGCAAAAATCTTCAAGGGATGGCCATAGAATCATTGATTCTGTGATGACTCTGTGAATCCATAATTCTATAAATGACCACACAGGCCATCTTTTTCCAACCTCCTGCTATGAGCAGGGACACCTTCTACTATCCAGGTTGTTCCAAGCCCCATCCAAGCTGGTCTTGGACACTTCCAGGGTTGGGGCAGCCACAGCTTCTCTAAGCAACCTGTGCCAGCGCCTCACCACCCTTACAGGGAAGGATTTCTTCCTAATATCTAATCTAATCTGCCCTCTGTGTATTTGAAGCCATTCCCCCTTGTCCTGGCACTCTAGGCCCTTGTCTGAAATCTGTCTTCTACTTTCCTGTAGGCCCTTGAGGCACTTAAATACTGCAATATAATGAAAGACCAAAAGGAAGTGGAGATGAAAACAACCCAGGTGTTCACCTCTTCTGGGATTAGGAGAGTTTCAAGACCTGCCCCCACAGAACTGCATCATCTTGTCAGTGCTTTTGAAAACAGGAAAATCCCAGTCTTGATCTTGTACAGATATGGCTGACTGCTCCAGAGCTGCTGCCCCCTGTCACCAGCCGAGATAAAATTTTTTCATTCCTGGCCACTTTTTGGACTGCTCCTCAGCTTTTCAGAAAGATGGCTGAAACTGCTTGGAAATGTTATATTTACCTATAACAAACTGCTTATCCATACCTGAGTCCTAAACTACTATATATTGAATCTTAGTAACAGAAAAATCCTGGTGTACATCTTTTTCAAAACAGCTTGACGCCAACAGGAGAGCGCTCACCACACCTACCTGCCACATTTGTGCTGTGGAAAGGAAGCAACAGGCACAGAATAGGTAACTCCATGAGCAACTGCTTATTTTCATGAGCATTTATTTGATTTGTACGTGTTAACTTTGCCTGATGGGCTTTAGAAAAGGGGTAGCATAATTCTAAATCAACAGCGAGATCACATAATGTTTTATGGGTTTTTTAAAAAAATCCCTTTTGTTACATTTTTTTTTTTGCATGCACATCATAGAGTTTCCATACATATTTCCAGTCTCTGTTCACTGTTATTTATGTTTATGGTAGTTTGAAGGAAATATTTCCAATGGAAATTAGAAATACAGAGCAGAACATTTAGTCTCTTTAGAAACCAAATGAAATAGAGGAGGAAAAATAGCAATGTCTGAGAATTATTTTCTTACCTACCAGCTCAGAAAACTGCAGGACATTGAACAAGTATGGAGTGAAAGTGGGTGACAAAGTGCATCAAGAGAAGCCAATCTGATTTTAAAAAGGCAGGGGTGGGTTAGAAAAGCAATTGTGTTTAGAGACAACTCAGAAGTACACAGGGCTAGACCTAGACACTCTCACTTCCAATACTTGGCTTGTATATTAGTGGCCACAGTGGATGGACATATCTAATACCAATTTTTCTTTAAATGTTGATATTCCAGCTGGTATTTCTCCCAGAGGTTTTGGGTTTCCTTGACTTCTAATATTCATTTCTACTTGTCCCCACAAGCATAGAATTATAGAATCACTGAATATGCTGAGTTAGAAGAGACACATCAGGATCATCCAGTCCAACTCCTGACCCCATGCAGAACTCCGCAATAAACCCATCCTGTGCCTGAGAGCATTGCCCAAACACTTCTTGAGGTCTCTCAGGCTTGGTGCTGTGATCACTTCCCTGGGGAACCTGCTCGAGTAGCCAACCAACCTCTGGATGAAAAACCATTTCCTGATACCCAGCCTGAACCTCCTTTAACTTGGCTCCATCCATTTCCTGGACTCCTCTCACTTGTCACAAGAGTGAAGAGATCGGTACTGACCCACTGCTTCCACTCATTAGCATACTGGAAACCACTTTCTGATTTAAGTAGGACACAAACTCAGCACAAACTGAAGAGGAAATCCCTGTAAGATACAATTTCTACCTCTCTTTCCATAAAGGTGAAAGAGAAGTGGAGAGGGAAGGAGGGTGGAAAGAGAAGTGGAAAGAGAAGGAGCAGATAGCAGGGAAGTTATGGATGATGGTGGTGGCTGAATACAGTCTCTAAATCTCAAAGGTTCATCTCAGGGAACAAAAACCACCAGTTATGAGGAAAATAAAAAAGATTGTGTGTAAAATCACACTGGGTGGTATGATCACTCCCATTATTTCCTTATCAAGATGCTCTGTCAAGCATCTGTATCTCTTCTCTGCTTTATTGCTGCAAGTTTTATTGCAAACTTTTCATAGTAGTACATATCTGCCAAAAAGGAAAAAAAACCCAAAACCCAACGCTTCCATCTATCTCCTCTTGTTGTTAACTGAGAATGGGTTTGATAGTGAGAAAACCCAATGCAGACCCAGCAGTGCTGCATGGATGTAGCCCATGCTGTCAGCCATTTGTTCTGTCTGGGTAAGAAACAGCTTCACTCTCATTTCGTGTCTGCTTGCTTACCAGGAGCTGGATGTGTTAAAGGCAAAAATCCCTTTATTACCTGCTCATCTCTCACTCCCCGTGTGCATTTGCTTCTCACATAGAAGATTACCTCTTTCAAGCTACTTTCTCACTTTTGTTCTCTGCTTAGCTAGTGCTTGTCAACACATTTATCCATTTGCTGCTTTCAGTCAAATAAATAAATAAATAAATAAATCAAGTTAAAAAGGGAGCAGGAGGAGGAGGAGAAGCTTCACAATAGCCACTATATCTGTACAGCTGGAGAGGGGAACACTGTCAACCACCAAGTGATCTGATTCTTCAAATAAAGGGTAGCTAAATGAAATAGGAGCATTTCCATGGATCAGCTTTCATACTGGGGTAAAACCCAAATGCAGATTTGGCCCATCTCCCACATGTGCTGGCTCCAGCTGGAAACATCTGCACAACCAATTATAAAGGGAGTGGCTGTTCTGCAGGGCAGAGATTTCCATAGGTTCAAGATCTACACGGTGGTTTGGGAAGCCACCAAAGTCTTGCATGGGTCAGAGAGAACAGCTCCCAACCTCATCAAAACTGGTCTTGCGTTTATTACAAGTTAAACCTCTTGTATCTGTGCAACATGAGACATCTATGCAACATGAGAAAGGCTATGGGAAAAATTGGGAATTAGGTTCACATCCCAAATAGCTTGGCAGGCAGTTTTGAAGCACTGGCCTTTACCTTGGATTTTTCCAACAGATAAAAATAGGGTTTTTTCAGTTTTCAAAATCCTTTGGGAATATTCAGAGATAGCAATCACTGAAATTCATTTCTGAGTCATGCTAAGAATCTTCAGCAGGACCAAACACTCATGTTTCCCATTCATTAATTAATGCTAACAATAATTTAGCAATACCTTGATATGACACACTTCTCTCTACACCCACAGCTCTTCTCACACAATCTCCCTATCTCTGCTTCCCTTCCCACGCTTGTCTTGATGTTTGTGATTCTTCTTCCCATCTCTGTGTGGTACTGACAGTTGCTAAGGATATGCTTGAATTTGTGACAACATTGTTAAATCAAAGCAAATCACTTCTTACATTCAGAGATCCACTTCACTGAAATAAATAGGGAAGTATTTTCCTGTACAAATTCGGGTAGCCATAGCACTCTCAATGCCATTATTTGCATTAGAAGGAACACAAAGGAGCAGCCTCTCCCAGAAATGATGAGCTTCTACTCCCTGTGATACAGGGCATTGCAGAGATTAGATGAAGAGCTGTTTTAAAGTTGTCTAAAAAAAAATCTAACCCCAAATAATTTTTTCAAGCTTGCATTAAGGTTTTTTACAAGTTCATATTTTCACTTTGACTCAGTTGTTCTTATTTGATTCCAGCTGATTTGTTAATCTTTAATTAAGACCTGTTGGGCAAAAGGAAGAGACAGAGCAAGAACACATGTTTAAATAGATAAGAGAAACTAATACATGGGTTGGAATATTGATCACAGAGGTTTTAATTCACTTGATATTGATAGAAATAACACTTTCAGAATTAGCAAGAAAGTGTTCTTTTGTATAAGGCTCTTCTGGGCTCCTTTCATGATGAAAATTGCACAGAGGGAGAGGTGAAAGCAAAAGGTGCTTCAGCCACAGTAATAAAAAAGCAGTGATTTAACAGGAGACAGACTGAGCCCTACCACATAATTTCAGTATTGTCTTGCCAGGCTACCCACCCAGTACTGAGCAGACACCAGCATCATCTTCTTTAATGCAATATTTATCAAGAAGCTATATTTTCAAAGGAGATGTTTATTGATGTCTTGCTGCCTGGCTGAACTGCAGCATGCAGATGTTATATATATTTCAAGGAGAATGTCATCATTATGAAATAGGGCAGAATGTTAACGCTCTCTTTTTAATTAATCTCCAGTTGTTTGTGGTTTGCACTGTTCATCACTGTGAATTGTCACCTCAGAAGCTCCTTTCTCAGGGCTGGGTACATTCACTTCCTACACTCTTCCTCAGAGTAACCCTGAGCATGCAGGTCAAAGTTCATGCTGAGAAACAAGCCAGCAAAATGCCTATACACCAATTGCCTCCTCCAAATACAGTGTTTTGAGACATAAATGATGAATTGGGCTTGCAGCGACACTCAGCACTGGGGTGAAACTCACCCCTTATGATGAATTGCCTCCTGGAGAATTTTCTGTGATGGTTATCATCAGCCATGGCTCCTTTCCTTGTACTTGTTGCATTCCAGCATGAATCCTGGCACAGTTAAAGGATGACATCAAGCAGACTTCAATATTCTCTGGGCCTTGATCTCTTTGTTCTTTATTTACAGAAAAAGTGTGGTTATTAGAGTAACTGGGATGAAAGGTTTTTTAACCCTGATTATTCCTGGACAAACCAGGAAGAACATGGAGCAAACTGTATTATGAGTCTCTTTCAGTTTTTAAAATATACTCAGCTGTTTATCCTTCACAGCACAGAGCTTTAGGGAAGGTGAGGAAGGCCCGAACAAATCGATAATAACAGGCAGGTGTGCAAGGGGTACACCCTGCAGACATAGACATGCTACCAGCTTTGTAGCTGGTAAGCATGTAGCAAATCAAGCTCAGAATTTTCAGACAAGTCCTTTCTAGCCTACATTCCTTGCTTGAATTAATTAACAAATTTTTGAGGTGCCAGTGTATGCTTCCTTTATTATTCCTTTTGATTATTTCAAAATGCTAACAATTCCCTTACATTTCTGTGGTTTTAACTTGATCAGTTCCCAAGGGTTTTCTTCCACTTATTGTCTACCTGCTAAAAGAAAGCTCTTCTCTTCAGTATTTATGAAACTACATTACAGGCAAGGAGAAGTGAAAGGAACCAGTGAGAAGTTGAATCAGAATTGGTTGAAGGAGGTAGGAGCTGTCAGTAGCGAAGTAAAACAATAATTGAATCTTAAAAGCTCATTGCTACAGTAATAACTGATAAATGTTCTTTTAGTTGTCTCAGTAGTCTAAATTTTAGCTAATCAAGTTTGATTTCAATAGCCATAAAAATAAAAACTTACAATAGACTTCAGGATAAGCAACATATTAAACAGTAACATTTATGCATTTGCAAAGATCTGCAGAAGCTGATACAAACTGGCACTTGGTCAGTAATTTTCAGCCAAAGGTCATAGACTACAAAATGATTATTTTGGGAACCTCTGAACCTATTAGTGAAATGTAATTGGGTTCCTTCCACTTGTGCACCTCTTGTTCTACCCTCAAGCTGAGGACACCAAAAATCAATGAGCCATTTAACAACATTCATTGAAGAAAGGATTTTAGGGAGGATGAGGAAAACTGCACCTTAAGAGCACCATGGGGACACCTGGGCAACACCACAGGGGACATGGGCTGCAACCCACCACCCTCTCCTAAAGCACTGGTTCTTTCAGAAAGTAGGGCCCTGCTCCTGCACATGGGTTGGCATCTGGCACTGCCTGGATAAAGTGGTGGAATCTAATTGAACTGCTTGGGTATACATGAAAAACGCAGTGGGATGGATATCTATGTTCCAAGATAGGGATGCATTCCTCGGTGTTGCTTAGCAACTCTTTACATTCACTCCATGGACTGCTAATGGTCACGGAACTGCCTGGCTCAGTCATGTAGGGCTGCTGCAGAAGAGTAAATACCATTTTCATCTGTGACTGCTTTTTCACAGATCCATAAAAATTCATGAAAGCACATATTTTTATGCATTTGACTTCTCACTGTGGGGGAAGTTTACAAATCCTTGATTCCAACACAAGAAAAAGGAAGACATTAAACTTCGTCTCTGAAATGGTAGTGCAAGTGTGAGGCTTTGCTCTAAGGATAACACTGGAATTTCATGACAAGTCCTTCAATCTCAACCTGGAATTCAAAAATCCAGCTCAATTATTATTGGCATTCTGTTCATTCCCAATGAGAAATATGGAGCTGAATTCCCACCCTCTCTGGCATACACAGAGCACTAATGGTGTTACACAGGTCTAATCCTGACCAAAATCTTCCCCTGCAACCTCAACATAAGAATTTGGCTGTCATCTCTATCCATTCAGTTGGAATCTATCAATAGCTGTTGCAGAAAGCGGGAAGAAAATTCTATTTATGGGATGTGCACTTTCTAATTCTATTGCAGCACCTTTTCCAGATACACCAGTATCTGCCATTCTCATAGACCATCTCAGAAGTCTCCTCCTCACAGGTAATTTTTCCCAAATGAGACCAACCTGGACTGTGCATTACCTTCAGCCTCTGCCAGACATCATCCACGAGAAGTGAATCTCCCTCATGTTCCACTCAAAGCTGAATGTCTACCACTGAAGCAAAAACTTGTATTAAAGGTTAAAACAACACGCATCAGGACAGCCTGTACCCCTTGAGAGGGAAATGTCTGCTTGAATTCAGGTTAATAGCCAGGCCTTGTTCCATTTTATTGCAAAGGCTTGAAACCAAACACAGCATAAAGTATTTCAGTAGAGCCCTTCTTACTCAAATCACCAGGATCCTCCTGGTATTTTAGAATTTTATGCACAAAAAAAAAAAAGAAAAAAAAAGAAAAAGAAAGAAAAAGTAACAGAAATTAATTCAAGGGGTTATTTAGGTATTATTGGGGAGGGGGATAGATTAAATAGATTTTGTTGTAATGACTTAATTTGGATAGAAAAAAGTTGAATAAACTGCAACCTATGCAAGTTTTTGAGAGAGGTGACTGGTTGCTGGGTGTCATTTAAGCATAGTCCCTCTTTCAATAACATTCTGTGAGAACAAATTCAGACTAGAAAAGAAGAAAGAAAGTTAAAATAAATTTTAAAAATATATCCTGAAACTTTGTTTCTGCTCTCTTCACTTGTTAAATTCAGCATCTAAACACGAACAAACCTCCAAACCAGAGTGTCCCTGTCTTCCATCAGAGGATTCAGTAACAGTTATAAAGCACACTTTGGATACCAAACACACATAGAAACCAAGAAGCAATTGCTGATCCAATGAAAACATTAATGACAATAGCAATTAATTAGAATCTCAACTTAAAATTATGGAACAAATTATTATGAGTTTACCAATTCCAAGTCGACCACTTAAAGTGCGTCTCTCAGAGCAACAGCTTGGAATTCCAGGCAAAACAAAAATATGGAATACTAATACATCAAAATGAAATATTTTCACTTCATTGACAAAAAAATGTTTTAATTACATGGAAACATTTGGGGATTTTCTTCAAATATATTTACGATTTCTAATTTTTCAATGAACTTTGACATATCAATCTTCTACAGAAGAGAAATGCTAAACTTCAGATAGTTCTTATAAATAACACACTGTACATACACATTCTATTGTTAAGACTGACAGCTGTTTTTTGCTGCAAGGTTCATTGTTCTGCTTCTTTATTTTTTTTTCTTATTTCTTTTCAGTGCAGAATTATATTTGCAGCATCCTACATGCCACAGTACTGAAAACAGCAGTAACATTGGACCAACAAACAGTCCTTCACAACAAAGCCCTGGACCCAAAAGGTCATTTTTCCAGTCACAAGCTGAAAACCCTCATACCAGTAGGACGTATTTAGTTTGTAGCCTCTGTCCCTTGCAGGAGATATGAATAGAAATGTTCAATGAGCCAGGTCATGCAATAGTGTACGTGACCCTTGCTTTGGCTCCTCACTATTGTGACAGACAGGAAACATTTTCCTCCTGCTCCAGGCTATAACAGTTCAGAGACCTGTGAGGTAGGACAGTGGTACATATCCACATTCATAACACACCCAAGGAAGTTCTGTTCCATTGCCTCTCAGTTCCCCTAAGTCCATGGATACCAGGAAGCACATTTCTCATACCAGATCACAACATACAGGCAGAGAGTGACTTAGCATCCTTTAATAGCCCTCTGTTAGTCCTAGAAATTAAGTATGGTCTTAATAGTTTATGCTTGCCAGGAATGCCTTTAACCTCTCTGTCCCTCTTATACCCCTTTTCCTAGCCCTTCAGAATCCCCAGGTATCCACCAGATACCCCACAGCATCTCACTTTGTATAGTCAGCACAGCCACAGAAAATCAATGCTAAGAGATGTCACAAATGCAAAACATCAGTAACATTCTAAGGGGAAGAAAACGAAATTAATACTGGTTTTGTCTTCATGTACAGGCAAACATGCAACTCCAGGTAGACACAGTCTGAGGCAGGTAAAGAGAGGCTTTGACAAACACAGGAATCCTGGGTGATGGGGAAATCTCCATCCCTGCCTGACACATGCACTCTATAGACCCTGGGAAGAGTCAGATGTGATGAGCACTGTGGGGTGTCAGGTCTCAGCTCGCAGCGGGTGATGGGGAAAAATCCCCTGCAAGGTCATTTAACCATCCACTCATTAAATAGGAGGAAAAAAATGAATATAAGTGTATCCTGGAAAATGAACAGCTCTTTCTCTTCATTCATTTTGCCACAGATACAGAAAAATGGCAAGCATCAGAGAAGCTTATGCACACTGTTTTAGCACAGTGGTCACTCTTTCAGAGTGGGACGTGCTCTCACTGGACTTGGTTTTTAACATGGTTAAATAATGAAGGCTTTACCTTGTATTCCTATCTTATAAAAAGTAAAGTAAGAAATCTAAATTCACTGTGCAGATGAAGGAGTGACAGACCTACAAAGCATATGAAGGCAAAAGAGTTGTCTTTCAAAAGCTGAAAATGAAATTGATTTCTATTGACTGGTTTCGTTCATTACACACTTGGGAACATTCTCGGCTGATCCCAATGCAGAGCTGTAGAAAAATCACATCCTTAACCTTAGATCCCCAGAGGTACAATTATTAACCTTTGGAACAGCTTTTCAAGAGCAGTTTAGAGGACAGAAAATGGCAGGTTTTGGCTTGTAATGCAGAGATGAACAGAAAATTATATTCTTGTATGTATGGGATGGACAGAGCAAACCCCCCCCCCCCACCCCAAGTGAGTAGGTCAGCTTCTCCACAGAGTTCAGTGAGGGCTTAAAAGAAATTTCTGTGATGCCCCATTGGATTGCCACAGGCCCAGTGATTCAAACCTTTTTAGACGTCATAAGGCATTTCTATTAGTCTGATAAAGCAATTTCTGCATTTATCCACATGCTCAAGAGATGGGAAATTTTTAGAGCTAAATGATTGTTCTCTATTAGATTTTCATCTTCTGATTTCTTTCCCATGGAGATTAAACCATAAAGCTTTCTTTCCTTTTGGAAATAAAATTTACCCAGGATGGGAGCAAGACTGCAGCACTTCTGCTTATACAGTCATGATAGGAAGAGAAGGACAGGGGATGTAAACCCCTCATCCTTAATCCTGCAAAAGCAGCCCATGTTATCCCACATTAGAGAGGTCCACGCTAAGAATCAGTTCAACAAAGAGAAAAATTGATTTTTTTAGATCTTTTTATGTGAAGTGATCCAAGGAGATGCTCCACTATCTGCACAAGTGCAGGGGGCAGTGTGATGGATCTCTCCTTGCCTGGCAGCATGTGCTCATTGATGGGGGAAAATTTCATTTAGTGGAAAAGGTTCATTCCTTAATACTTTTGGCTTTTACCAATTTCATAGTTCTGGAGGTTGAAAACTGCCTAAGCCTCATTTGTGCCAGGAATGCTGGGGTTGGAGGGGAAAGAATGGATTAACTTTCCTTTTGAACTGAGGAAGTTATTAATTATAATTAAGCTAATCCTTCTTTAAGATTTTCCTCGATGCACGGGCTAGGGACTGATGGAAAGGAACTTGCTGGGAGCCGATGAAACCTGGGCTGCTGGGGGGACAGAGGTGTGGAGCATGGGCCAACCCAGCAGCTCCAGGAGGCCAGAAAAATGCTGTATCCCCAGCTGTAACACACAGCTGCAGCATCACAGCCAGAGCTCCCCAGGAAACTTGTCCTATCACCATCAACATGTTACATTCTGTGAATTATGACCAGTCTGAGGACATGAATACAGCTGCTTTGAAGTAACATGTGCTAGGTCCAGAACTGCACTCAGGATTGCACTTGTGAAATCAGTTCAGTTTCTCCTGTTTCCCTGCTCACGTGCCCAACTTCTGCCTTAACCTCTCTCCACATGGGACATTATTTCTAAAACATGGTTTTATGAACTATTCCCTATCCTCCCACGAGCTTAGCCATGCTGAAACACACAGGGTTAAACTGAGCAGATAAACAGTAGCCAAGCAAAACCAGCACCATCCTTATCACCCTCAAACCACCACAGGTCTTCTCTATTTATCAGAGAGAGAAGGGGATTGAAGTCTTGTTTTAGATGCTAAGCCATCAGAAAAAAAAATCAAATGTATTTTAAACATGTTTTTAGCTAATATATTACTTCTTTATACATAAACCACCCCAATGATGAATACACCAACATACACAGCAAATTTGCACAGTGCAATTTTCTCATTATGCACAACAAAAAAGAATTCATACAATGACTGGAGACTAATATTAAAGTAAATTATTTATTTAATTACAAATAGCACGGCTGTAAGTAAAAGGAAACCCCACTCACTAAATAACCTGGGGACATAATTACTTCAAACACATCCCATGGGGCTTATTCCATCATCTTTTCATGACCTCAGAGCAGATAATGTAAAGAAAATGAATCGTGTTTTCCCACAGAAATGCAGCCATCCAATTCCCTTCCACTTCCTTTCACCTAATGCTACTGAAAAGCACTAAAATCACTCAAGATAATGAACAATAATAATATACAAAAAGCCATCTCATCCTGCCTTATTTCTTCCTGGATCTGATGGACAAAGTTATTTGAATCCTTAAGGATTAATCTGGATGGGGAGGAACACAAGAATGCAGTAGGAGTGGCTTGGCCAAAACAGCTATCCCTGTGAAGCAGCCAAGGGTTAGTAATGAGTGTGGGAAATGGGATAGCAGTGACTGTGTATAAGGTAGGAGCAGACACTTGTACCTGTGCACAGAGGGGAAAACCAGACAGCAGGGATCAGCTCAATGACTGAACACACAAAGGACACCTGCACGTTGAGCATCAGAAAGAATATTTACTTTGAAAGCAGCTGTGAAAATCGGTGCAGAGAACTTTTTCTTTATGGAGAAATCTCCATTCTTCCCTGAGACCTGAGATTACCAAATCTGTTTGGATGATGGCATCCTTTTGGACTGTCGTTTCTGTGTGTGCTAATGTCAAAACAGAGAGGGTTCTGCACTTGTACATCAGCAGTGGTTTTGGCTTACCCACTAGAAATCCTTTTTGTCCAAAGGCTGCCCTAAAGGTCAAAAATCAGTGCCACATTTTCAGGGCCCTGGAGTTAAGATTAAAATCTGTGTTATTGCCCAACTCCTCACTTTGGAATAGCCACTGCTTTGCTGGGGTGCAGCAGAAAGCCTGACATAGGTTCCTGATGGGATCCCATGTTCCAAAGAACATGGAAATCATGTTCTTTGGAGTTAAAATAATCCCACCATGATTGACTTGAGAGAAATGCAAGACTCGCACAACATTTACAGAGGTCATACAAAGTACACTGAGTAACACACAGTTTCTCAACACCTCAATGTATCTGCAACAGTGGAAACAAGTTACCTAAAAATTCCATGGATTTCATCTGCCAGTGAAACTCACAAGGAAACTCCTGCTTTGAGAATTTGGATGTGCTCTGCAGCACTGGTTGGTGTTGACAGCTACATAAATCTCCACGTTTGATCCTGAAATGCTCCTTCTTTTTTTAGCTGCCCTCAGTGGGGGAGAACCTGTGAAGCATTCACCACCTAGCAAGTGACACAGCACCCATGCCTCTTCTTCAGAAGGAGAAAAGATAAAGGGAATTTAGCAGATTTTAAACCTCAAATTCTAACAATCAGCCACTCATACTTGCATTAGCAGGGGCATGTTTCACCTCATTGTGCCTTGCTTCATTGTCCACCTTGTTGTGGACAAGGGTCTTTCAACCAAACTTAAGCCTAGAGCTGCAAGAGCTCAGCAGTTGTGCACTTTGATCTCATGCAGCAATCTGGCTCCAATTGATCATCTCAGTTGTTTCTTGTTTATCAGATTAATTAAAGACTGGAATTTTATTTTAAACTGATGTTTTAATTTTCAAGCTGTATTAGGTTTCCCTTATCTTCAGAATATAAAATATTATGTTTAATTGTATTTGAATCAAAGACAAATAAGGAATATCCAGGAATCTGTTCTTACCCCTACATTTAAAAGACTGGGAAAACATTAAGAATGTGGGTGAAGCAAAAGTTCAAGTACAGGAGGAAGATTAGTAGGAAAATAAATTCATATTCCTTAATCTAGTCACTAGCCAAGGAGATTTTTAATACAAGGACACACAAAGTGGAATTAGATGGTAAATATGGTGTTGAAAAAAAATCCTACACCTGTACTCTAAATAGGAAGTGAACTAGAAGGGAACTGAACACTAGTGCACATTTTAAAAGACACCAAGGGATATTTCAAGTGTGGGTGTGTTGTTTTGGCATGGCCTGGTTTTCGGTAGTGGGAGGCCACAGAGGTGGCTTCTGTGAGAAGCTGCTCGAAGCTTCCACCATGTCAGGTAGAGCCGATCCGTGATGGTTCTGAAGATGGGCATGCTGCTGCCCAAAACTGGGCCAGTGAGAGAGGCTGGTAACGCCTCTGTGCTGACATATTTAAGAAGAAAATCAAAACAAAATGGAGCACAGTTTTTTTCCCAGACAGAGAAGAGGAGGAGGTGAGAACAGGGCTGCACCCCATGGAAGAGTGACCCATGCTGCAGCAGCTGTGGGAGGTCTGCTGCTTGTGACATTGGAACCACACTGGAGAAGTTCACATAGAACTGTCTCCCATGGGAGGTACCCCATGGCATAGCAGGGGCAGGACTACTCTCCCTAAGCAGCGGAGGAAAATCTCAGTGATTAACTGAAAAAAACCCCATGCCCTGTCTCCCTGTGCTTTTGGTGGGAAGGAGGGAGGGGCTGGCAGGAAAAAAGGTGTTTTTAAGGGCTTACTTTAATTCTCATCATCCTCCTCTGATTTTGTTAGTAATAACAAATTTCACTTGAGCCTGTTTTGCCCTTGAAGTGGTTTCTCCTGGTCCTTATCTCAACTCATGACCCCTTTGTTAAATTTTTTTCTCTCCTCTGCCCAGCTGTAGCAGGGAAGAGTGAGTGACTTTCATGGGTGCCTGGCATTGAGCCAGCATCAAACCACAACAGTGGGAAACCTACACCTTTAGTCTTGGTGGTCAGAACAAATTAGCTGTTAACAGGCATGGCTGTCATCTTCTTGTCATACAACACCCCAGGTTCAGCAGCCAGTGTGGGAGAGGGAGAGCAAGGTGAAAGTGTTACAGCTGGAAGCCCAGATGTTAAGGGACCTCTGTGTGAGATGCTTAGTGTAAAACCAAAGAGAAAAGTCAATCTACACTGCACCCAAACCAGGCACGTCAGGATGATTTTGCAAATATTGACAGTGAAAGTACAGAAAGTACCTCCAACATCCCAAGAGCAGCAAGAAAAAAGACAGATGTGTACTTACAACTTATGTACTGCTTTTAATTGATCAAGGTCCCCTTTCAGCCCTACTGTAATCTCCCACTCTATTTTCAGATAAGGCATCAGTTCTGTGGCTCAGGTCTTCTGTTCTAAAATGGACTCAATAACAATTTTCTTCTCCCAGCACTGCCTGTTTCACCTGGATGTCAGTGCAAATTTGTGCCACATCATCCACCTATATATTAGGAAGTCTATTTTCTGAGCAACAGACACGTGAAAGAAGGTACTAGTTAAAGAGACACAATGCCAAATATTATGACTGGAATTACACAAACAGCACCTGACTGTCAGCAGTGTCCCTACTGAGGCCAGCTGGAGCTCCTGTCTATTTGTGCCTGGAAAATCTCCACTGGAGCACATGGCCTGAAAAATCATAGAATCAGAATGGTTTGAGTTGGGAGGGACCTTAAAGACCACCTAGTTCCAACCCCCTGCCACGGGCAGGGACATCTCCCACTAGGCCTGGTTGTGGTATATATGTTTAAGTAAACGGATTCCAAGATCCTGAAGATGTAGGTGAGGAAAACAGCATGGAAATCTAACCTTTAATCTTCTCTATCTTAGAGTACAATGTTTTCCAAAGGGGCTTCAACTCCTTTCCTTCACATGCATTTAAAAAACTGCTCACTTGGGCATATTAAACTGAATTTGGGAGTGGTAGAGGCTATTTTCAGGATGGAATTTAGAGTTTACATTAGAAGCCTTCAGTTTAGAAAAGAAGTCAGGTAAGCAGAAAAGAAGCCAAGGAATATGGTTTTTTCATTGCATTAGCTTGCAGCACTTTCCATTTCAATATAAAAAACCACAAAATATCACAACTCATTGATGCAGAAGTGTATAGGTAAATGTCAGTGCAAACACAATACAAATGTCTCCTAACATTCGATGTGGAAAAAAATACTGATTTTTCTGCCTTTTAACTTCATACAGGTCTGTGATTTCATAATGATGTTTCACTCAGGGAATTAAGAGAGAAGATAGGTGCATTTAGAAAGGGTTAAGAGGCTCACCATAGATAATGTAAAAAGATGCTGCCAAAATCATAATAGATGTAGATCATTTAAAATTTGATAGGATCACTTACCACCAAAGACAATACACATGAAAGACAGTTCAGTGTTTGCCCAGTAAACAGAATAGTGATAAATTGGCCATGTCAGCACAACCCAGGTGCAAACGTGGTTTACGGGATGTTATGGCAGATCTCTGTCTAGAGAAGCAATTGTTTTCTTTAGAGATTTGGCTTTGTAATTGGCAGTTTTAGAAATGCGCAGAACAGGCAAAAACAAACATCCACAGAAAGGGGAGTGATGCAGCTGTGAGTGAGGAGTTCAGGACAAGCTCTAATTTAGTTTAGATACTAGGAAGACTTAGAGGTTTGTGAGGCCCTGGCACAGGCTGCCCAGAGAAGCTGTGGTTGCCCCATCCCTGGAAATATTCAAGGCCAGGTTGGATGGTGCTTGGAGCAACCCAGGATAGTGGAAGGTGTCCCTGCCCATGGCAGGGCGTGGGAATGAAATAAGCTTTAAAATTCCCTGAAGCCCAAACCATTGTGTGGTTCTGTGAGAAGGTCACAGAAGTGTCCTAGTGGGTAATGCACCTGAGAGTCCTCCAGGTGCTCTCAGGCAAATCATGCTTATGGCATAAAGATATTTTTGCTTTTTAAGCAATGGCTTCTTTTCAAAATTACAGATCCTATCAAATCACACAGAAAATGAAAATAATGCAATTATCATCAGAACATTTAGGATAAATCACCGAATAATAAACCACAGCAAAGCACTGTGTTCCCAGTAAGCTGAAGGGTCACCCCACTCTTTATCTCTGCCCCTATGTACAACATACAACAAAAATACTGATGAATTATTGTCATTACTTATATTTTGGGCACTTCACTTTGTTTACTGCTCAATGACTGTTCAGTTAAAAGGAATATCAGCCCAGTCCCCAGACACATCCCAGTAATCCAGGTCTGTGATGCCAAACCTGAAGAGTCCTTTGATAAAACTAGCCTTCACTGCAGAGACCGGGAAACTGTCTTGGTATTAGCTTTTTTCCCCCACTTTTACACCTTTTCACTTGTGGTAGAGTCTCCTCACCTCACAGATGGGTGTGTCATAATAGAATTTGTCTCCATCCACATTACTCCAGCAATTAATTTTACACCTAAGAAACTTGGCTAAGAACATCTTGTTCCCAGTCCTGCTGAGACTCATCTCTGGGTTTGTGTCCTTCACTGAGACATGTGCAGGTGTGTGTCACAGCCATCACAAATGTGACTGAAGGCAGGAGGCCAGAGCTCAAGTGGCAGCAGTGAACATGCCTGCCTGGTCCTGGCAGCCCACACAGGGGCAAAGCTTGTTTTACTCAAAACCATTCCAACCATTATGAGCTCATCAAGGAAGATCCTCTGAGTTAACTAAAAGATAACATAAGAATAGATAAATTAACAGCATTACAACCCTAAAGGGACAGTTTCTTTCAGAAATGTCAGTCTATTTTATTAAGCTTAACTCACTTTCAAGGAAAATATTTTTAAGGGAGCAATGAGTGATATGAAATATAAGTTTCCATCAAAAAGCAAATATAATTGTTCAGTATAAGGAGAAAAGAGAGAAGCAATACTAGCAGTTTTAATGGCACTGACATTGAATCAAACCTGAGCTTGACAAACCATAAAAAATACAGTGCTGCAATAATAAATATGTAAATTGCAGTATCCATTGGGAATCAGCCTTTCTTGTACTGTGTATGTCTTGGATGTTTTGTCGCTTCTATATGATTATTGCTCTACATAAACAGTCCCAAGTCAGAATTTACTTCTGATTTGTCTCTCTGCCCCTTGTACAGCTGAGACTTTCCTTCCAGGTGGCAGGTCTGGGAGAGAGGAAGCCATTCTCACCACTTTCCAGGTGTTCAAATAGCTGAAATCCTCATTTATTAGTCTACTCTGAAGTGAGTATTCTAACGAGAGGAAAATATGAATTCACCACAGAAAATCTGGTACTCTCACAGCAGCTTTTCTCAGGATGAAATTCTGGCCACATGGAAGTAATGACAAAGCTGCCCTTAAGTTCAGCACAGCCAAATTCCCAGCCTTTATAGCTAAACTTGAAGCTTTAAAGCACAGAATGACCTGGGCTTATGAAAACTGAATTATTGTTATTTAAGTTCAATGCTTATAACTTTAGTAATTTCTTCAATGTATGCTCATTCAAAACCTGAAATTTCTAAATAAATAAATGTGAACTTTCTAAATAATGGCCTACTTACCATTTATGTTCATTTATATATAATTATCCTATTCAAAAATAGAACTTATTTTTGCAGTAATGCTTTCTCCTCTTTTTTTTTGTGAAAATAACTATCCAGTGAAAAGAGAAAAAATTTATTCTGAAAATAATTTCTATTTTTCAACAGAAAATTTGAATCAAATTGATGTGTCAAATTGATGTGTCAAATTGATGCGTAGTCAGAAATCTCAAGTCATGACATATGGCAAAGCACCTCCAACACTGCTGGGAGCACCCATTCTCACATGACAAATCTGCATAAGAGGCTTTGAACGAGAACAAACATGTATAAATTGGTGAAATCACAGCTCCTGACCTCAAAGAAGGTGCACAGCTCCATAACGTCAATAACCCCTACCTATATCCTCTGCTCCCAGGGAAACTTCTGGAAACATCTATTGCTTCAAATGTGATTCACGGAGCGAACCGACTTCTCCAATTGGTTTTTCAGGCTGTCAACAACTAAACCAGTCTTCAATTGGTCCCATCAATTCACAGAGGAAGTTCTCATGGAGGAAATCCTCCTAGTATGCCCTCCCCCAGGTACCTTCAAGGCATAACCAGCACACAAAAAAAATCACTCAGCTATCTCAATTTAAGCAAAACCAGCTTCAAAACACATAATCTGGTAAATTGAGTTTGAGTTCAAACACCTGAGTATACAAAATCACCAAAAAAAATGCATGAAATTAAGTTCTGACAAACTTCTTAGTCCAGCAGTATGAATGGCGTTGCTGTAATGATAGAAAACTTATCTCGATTGCCATCTACTGTCTCGTTCAATTGATCAGGTCCTGCAAATCTCTGATAACACTCATATCATTAGAAGCCAGTTTTGTACTCCTGTAGCTATGACTGATTGCTGTACTATCACAGCTTGGATCGTCTGATAGTACAAATGTTGGGGAGCCTGGCCATTGATTTGTCGTCAAAAATGTTCCAGTACTTTGAGACCTGTCAGTGAAACTCCTTGGACACAAAATAGTGTTGTACTTTCATGGTATGTCATTTGTTAATTAAGTTAATTTGCAAATAATTTCTGGGGGAAAGAGCTGTTGCAAACATGTACCAGGCAGGTGGCAAAAGTACTGAAGGACCAGGTCAACATGATCCACCTGAGCTAACAGATCCTTGAATAAACCTACATATTTCTAATTTTAAGGTTAAATTTATTCTTAAGTGATCGGGGTATGAAAGTCACTGTAAAATTTGGACTAATGATGCAGGTGCTTCTCAAGAAGAGACAGCAGTAAGGTCAGATCTCCGTGTCTTCCATAAAGTAGATGTACAGTGCCAAACAGCTTGATGGAACCAGAGAATGGTTTGGATTGGAAGGGACCTTGAAGATCATCCAGTCCCAATCCCTCTGCCATGGGCAGGGACACCTTCCACTAGACCAGGTTGTTCCAAATCCCATCCAACCTGTCCTTGAATGCTTCCAAGGATGGGGCAGCCACAGCTTCTCTGGGCAACCAGTACCAGGGCCTTACCACCCTACTAGTAAAGAATTTCTTCCAAGTATCTAATCTAATCTTCCTTTCATGCCTTTCTGCATCTGATCCTTCATGGGACCCCACTGTTTATCAATAGTCATTTCACCAAAAAATGCAATCTAATATACATCCCAAATCCCATAAATCAATTATTTTCTTAGTCAGGTTCTGTTAGCTTTTCTTAAAAAACAGTTCTCTGAAGACTACTGACACTGAAGACCACTGAGTGTTTGTCTAATTACACTGCTCATTCATCTCTAGTGCTAAAGGATTATGAAATTAGGTCTTATTAGTTGGTACATTTTAATTTGGCTTTTCATAGGGTGATTGGCACACTGGAATTGCTGCATTCCCTGGGAAACATTCAATCCAGCTGTTGCTCTGCATGGTAATAAAGCACAAGGTCAGCTGCTGGAACTGAGTCTCCCAGCAGAAGCTGTTAGTCAGAACTGCAAAGCAAAGTGTGCATTTTGGGTGTAACCTTTTCTTTAACATTGCAGTTATCAAACAAAATAGGATTATTTTTGTCTTCTAATGATAAATTTTGAATAATTGCTGTGAGTTATATCCTTCTTCAGAAAATATATTTTTTTAATTTACCCATTTACATATTACTCCAGTGATCCAGATTTTTAAAATTCACTTTCACAGACTAAGAGCCTGAAAATTCCCAAACTCACCACAGTAACAAACCTGTATATTGAAGGTCTTTTTCTAAGACCTTAAACCAATTTGAAGATAATATTTTTCATTCTGCAGCAGCCAAACTAAAATACCCTATAAACAAGTTTCTAGAGCATGAAAACATATTTCAACATCATTACTGCACTGGAGAATTTGAGATTTTAAAAGAAGAGCTGTCATGTGTAGATGACCTTTGTCAGGGTGTCAAAAATGTCTTTTTTGGAAAAATATACTTTCGTGTTACAACGTGGGTTTCTTTATGTGAAAAATGCACTTTATATACAATGCGATGTAAGAGCAGAGCCAATAGAGTACGTCAAAGTGAAGGACTCCTGGTGACCTGAGAAAGGATGCTCTAACATGCTCCCTGCTCTAAGACACTGCAGGATTATTCTGCATCCCTGGGTGTGGATGTCCCTCTCACAATGTGGATCAAATGAGCTATTTTTAAACTGTGCATGCCAAAGCAAATGTCCTCTGCCTAAACTACAACTGAGGACCTGAAGAGTGGTGATGAAGCTTGGCTTTATTAATGGCTGAGAACACCTCCCTCTACCCTGCCTTGAGCAGAACCATCTTCTGTTGTCCCACTTCAGCAAGAGAAAATTTGGGTCGTGTAGAGCAGCTCCTGCTACTCCACTTAAATTGCAAAAACAAAGCATAATTGTGTTTTGCTGTAGAAACTCTGCTTTTAGCTTTACCAGCTTGTCATTGCTCTTCAGCACAGGTGTGTTTAGAGAAAACACCACATGGACTGGGTCTGAGAAAACTTAGCAGCATGCATTAGTTCCTGAATTTGTTGGTTAGAACCCATGAAAATTGATATTTCTAAGTAAATATGCCACACAAAAATATTTCTCAGTGGCATGTAATTCATAGAAAACATGAGGTTTGGCACCACCTTTATACAGTTTCTCTTATAAAAATGAAGACTGTAAATCTTCACAAGGAGCGTGCTCAGTTTCCAATTATTTTACAGTGCCGTTCTGACCTTTCTTTTTAACACAATATTGTTTGCTTTTTACATTACTGCTGCTAAAGGGCTTGGCAGCGGTTTATGTTATAATAACCAAATGATCCCTATCAGCTTTGTCTGAGGTATTGTTCTCTGTTTGGGTCAATTATAGTCAGTCATTGCTGATTAGAGAGTGGCAATGCCTCTGATGTTCCTGACCTTTATTTTCACCTTAGGGCAACACCTCTGAAGATGGGAGCAGGAGGTGGCTCATCCTACACAGCAGACATTGCTTGCCTGTAAAATGGTGCAGTGCTTTGTAAAGATTTCCTGAAATTTTTACCTGCCGAGACCTGGGCAGACTCCCTTGTACCTGACAAGAACAGTGTCTGATTTTTAATATTGACATATTGTTACACCAATGAAAAAGTTAATGCATCTTTCTGAAAAACACATATAAAGTCAAAAATCCCCGGGAAAGCTCTCTTTCCCTTCTAGCCTCTCAGAAGCTAACACCGGTCCGGGCCAGGCCGGGCGGGCTCTGACACAGGGTTCGGGAATCTGCCGGGCTCCGTTCTCAACCAGAGCCCCGAGAGAAAGAGGGAGGGGAGGCCCAGTGCTAAAATCCTAGTCTGCCCCTCGGCGCAGACAGGGAGCCCAGCTCGGCAGAACCCTGCTCTGCTGAACCCTGCTCTGCTGAACCCTGCTCTGCTGAACCCGGCTCGGCAGAACCCTGCTCTGCTGAACCGTGCTCGGCTGAACCCGGCTCTGCTGAACCCGGCTCGGCTGAACCCGGCTCTGCTGAACCGTGCTCGGCTGAACCCGGCTCTGCTGAACCCTGCTCGGCAGAACCCTGCTCGGCTGAACCCTGCTCTGCTGAACCCTGCTCTGCTGAACCCTGCTCTGCTGAACCCTGCTCGGCAGAACCCTGCTCTGCTGAACCGTGCTCAGCTGAACCGTGCTCTGCTGAACCCTGCTCTGCTGAACCCGGCTCGGCAGAACCCTGCTCTGCTGAACCCTGCTCGGCTGAACCCTGCTCGGCTGAACCCTGCTCTGCTGAACCCTGCTCGGCTGAACCCTGCTCGGCTGAACCCTGCTCGGCTGAACCCTGCTCTCCTGAACCCTGCTCTGCTGAACCCGGCTCTGCTGAACCCTGCTCGGCTGAACCCTGCTCTGCTGAACCGTGCTCAGCTGAACCCTGCTCTGCTGAACCCTGCTCTGCTGAACCCTGCTCGGCTGAACCCTGCTCTGCTGAACCCTGCTCTGCTGAACCCTGCTCTGCTGAACCCGGCTCTGCTGAACCCTGCTCGGCAGAACCCTGCTCGGCTGAACCGTGCTCTGCTGAACCCGGCTCTGCTGAACCCGGCTCTGCTGAACCCTGCTCTGCTGAACCCTGCTCTGCTGAACCCTGCTCGGCTGAACCCTGCTCGGCTGAACCCGGCTCTGCTGAACCCGGCTCTGCTGAACCCTGCTCGGCTGAACCCTGCTCGGCTGAACCCGGCTCTGCTGAACCCTGCTCTGCTGAACCCGGCTCTGCTGAACCCTGCTCTGCTGAACCCTGCTCTGCTGAACCCGGCTCTGCTGAACCCTGCTCTGCTGAACCTTGCTCGGCTGAACCCTGCTCGGCTGAACCCTGCTCGGCTGAACCCTGCTCTGCTGAACCCGGCTCTGCTGAACCCGGCTCTGCTGAACCCTGCTCTGCTGAACCCTGCTCGGCAGAACCCTGCTCTGCTGAACCCGGCTCTGCTGAACCCTGCTCGGCTGAACCCTGCTCGGCTGAACCCGGCTCGGCTGAACCCTGCTCTGCTGAACCCTGCTCGGCTGAACCCTGCTCTGCTGAACCCGGCTCTGCTGAACCCTGCTCTGCTGAACCCTGCTCGGCTGAACCCTGCTCTGCTGAACCGTGCTCGGCTGAACCCTGCTCGGCTGAACCCTGCTCTGCTGAACCCTGCTCTGCTGAACCCTGCTCTGCTGAACCCGGCTCTGCTGAACCCTGCTCTGCTGCTGGCCCAGAGCGGCTCTGGGCGGAGAGACAGCTGGGCCCGGTTCTGGCAGGGTCCCCCACATCCTTGCCTGCTAGCCAGGGTGTAGGGAAGACCACCAGCCCTCGGCTGGAGCTGAGTGCAGCAAATGCCAGAAAACAGCCATGGAGCCAGGAAAACTCATCACCGCTTTCTGGCTGGGCCTTGACGATCCCAGCCCAGCCCCAGCGGCAGCCTTGAAAGAGTCTGTATGGTAAAATTACTGCCTGCCTCAGCCTGGAGAAATCACAGAACCATCTGCTGCCTGGGCAAGGTTTTAACTCTCTCACTGCCCAAAATAAGACTTGCAAGCACTTCATCCTCTTTTCTGAGTGAAAGAAAAGGATCAAGATGATGATAGGCAAAAAAATCAGCATGAAAACACCAAGGTCAAACAGAAGGAAAAGTCAGGTCCCAGCCATTGCCCTGGGTAGTCTGTTCTGTTGCTTGAAAATCCTTTACCTGAAAAAATTGTTCCTAATATCCAGTCTAAACCTTCCCTGGCACAACCTGAGACTGTTCCCTGTCCTGTCACTTGTGATTCCGATTCTCTTCCTTACCCTCTGATCTCCTCCTCTTCAGCCTGGCAACATTTAATCGTTTATTAAAGTTTAATAATATTTGTGTCTATTTTTACTTTGAGTTGAATTTAGTTTCACTTATTCCCCTCCTCTGGGGAGCAGCTTTGCCATAAACAGGTGACTTCTGGACTCCTGCTTTGCAAAAGTGTTCTTAGGATCCCAGAGGACATTTTGGGTGGTAAAACAAAAGTGATACTTCAAACAGCAAAGCCTTCCAAATATAGGAAGTTTCACCATTCTTTATTTCAAAGTCTCAAACCATTTAAACCAAAAGGAGCATTTAATTCAAAGACCCTATGGGGCATTTTTTTAGATACTGCTGAAGTGGTCTGCTCCCTTTATCTATTAAAAAAAAAATATATAAAAGCAGTTTAAAACCCCTATTCTGTTAGAAAAATCCACAAAAATAGCCTTAGCTGCGAGTTCCTTCTTTTACTGTAAAAAAGACATTTCCCTGCAGGTACCCCTCACTCCTTTTTCTTACATGACCTTTGCAAAAGTTTAAAACAAATTACAAGGAATTGACAGCTAAAGGATACCTGTTTGCCTCTCTTAAGTTAAGAATATTGACTAAAGCTAAAGAGTATGCTATTTTCCCTTAATTTCTGAAAAGTTAGGAAAAGAAAATTAGCTATGGTGCTTCTGACAAATCTTTGCACCAAATTTAGTCCTAGAACACATGTGGAAGGCATGTTACACAGTGCACAGAATCCTAAAGGGAAGATGTCAATTTCTGCTTAACTTAGGCAATTTCTTAAACTTTGAAGTCCAAGTCAAGAAGATGGATTAAATACCCATTCTGGGTGACCAAAGCCACACACCTCCAGTCAGAAAAATTATAACTTTTTTCATGTAAGTTACAGCACCTATCAATGAGCAAGAGGCAAGAAACCCAAGGGAGAGATGAACACCAACAGAGGGAGGGATGCTTTGCCTTCAGACTACATTTTCTTCAAAGAGGTACAGCCACATCCATTTGCTGACCTAAGTTCAAAATCCTGGCCTTTTTCTTAAAAAAAAAAAAAAAAAAGGTAAGACTCCTGGCCCAGGACTGCTGCAAAAGGAGCAGACCAATGGAAACATTTCTGGCAAAACTGTCTGCACTTCCAGCATGCATTTGTAAGGGAAGTTATATACCAAGAAACAGAAAAGCTTTGCTGATTATTTCCAGTTAGTCAAGCATGTTCCCTGTAAGAAGTCCTTTTCCATAAAGCCCTCTAAGTTTAACCTGGTATGCCCTCTGATATTCCAGCTGTCAAACCAGAGCTCCATCAACTTTTTCTTCTTTACTCTTGACCTGAGTTTCTCTAAAAACGCTGCTTTAAATTAGGTCCCAGGAGAAATATGACAGTAAATTCCTAGTTTCATGATGGTGATAGAAGTTGCCATTGTTTTCCCATTATTATAGTGATGTTTAAGGCATTGGAGGAGAGGGATCATTTGTCAGTTCTCTTGTCTGCTTTCTGCTCACAAGAGGAAACATAGGTGGAAATTTATTGACACCCTTGACAAATAGCATGGTGCTTTCTTTTGCAAGAGTTAATTCATCCTATTAGATAAGACATCATCACACATTTTGAATCTGACTCCAAACCCAGTGCACCAATTTTGTGCCATGGAGATCTCACTTCCCTGTGTCACAGAGTAGAGAAGTAATGCTCAGGTTTTCTTTCCTAGATGATATCCTTCTATGAAATAATTCTGTGGACATGCCATTAGCATGTGTCATGGAGGAGGAAAATGATGGAGAAAGAGTTCCCTAATTTCAGTCATTTAGTCTTACTGATTTTTTGAAGTTAGGGATGAAAGATGTAACTTCAGACTTTCTATTGCTCAGCATATATATGTTCCAAGGCAGAAATGAGAGCAGAAAACCCACAAATATGAGTAATGGAAGTGGAATCTACAGATTTAAGTCTCCCAAATACGCCAACAACTACTCAGAGAGGCCGAGAATTAATTCCAAATTTTTCTTTGTCCCTTTGATCCAGACAAATCATTATTAAATACAAATCTCCCCCTCCCTCCTTCCCCATCTATTATTCTCAGCTGTGGGATTTTTTATACAAATAATTATATGTCCTTATATAGCTTCTTTTTTACCATTATTTTCCACTCTACCTGTAGTCTATGATAGTCACTTCCTGAGTTTTGTGTTAACATATAGAGATATTGTATTGTGTCTTATGGAGTCTGGCACAAAGAGGAGGAAAACCTTGAATTCAGCAGCAGGAATCCAGACCTGGTGCAGGACAGTGGGGACCAACCTTTGGTGAAATTATTCTTCCCATTACTTCAATGCCCAAGGCTTGCATTCTCTGTAAACCCATGACCTGGTGCAATTTCACCGAGTCTGCCGACTCCTCACTCATACTGGGACACTTAACTCCTGGCTCTATAACTATTCCCATGAAGCATAACATAGAAGCACAGCATTTTGCATCAATGTAATTCCCTCTGAACACCCAGAACCTCAGCAAAGAGACAATTTGCAGAATTTATACAAATAATAACTGTGCCCAAAGCACTCCTTGGTTGACAATAAGGAAGACTACAGCAAGAGCTTGTCATGTCTGAACAAAAAGAATGTGTCTTTTTAGCCTAAAAATATTCAGAACACAGACTCCAGCAAGAGCAAGCCACTTCAGTTTTACCAAAAATAAACTTCTGTTAGTCAAAACACTGAAATTAGTATATCCAGACTTCACAGTGATTTTTGTGTGGCATCCTTCATACATATTTTATACTAAACATTCATTTGTAAGATGAGAAATGGACCTTTTTAGCAGCAAAGACAGACATGCTTATTCCAGCTATTTTGGCAAAGCTCTCCAGCACACACAGAAACACCTACAGCCAGGATTTCCATGTATCACAGGGTTTTGTACCATCAGAGAAATGTCTTAAAAGACTGTGGATGCTAAGGTAAGACTCAGAACCATGCAGCCAGCAGGCAACATAATATTTTGTCAATAATAAAGCACATAATTCTGGTTTTGATACAAAACTCTTCCCAGTGGTTTTCTCCATTAGCATTTTGGGCATTGGGGACTGTCTTTTGCAAAGATATCTTAGTAGATATAGCCAAATAAAACATACTTCTTACTTCTGAGGAGAGAAAGTGGCTTTGATCCCTTAAGCTGACCAATCATACTAGTGTAATAAATTTAGCAGTATAAATAAGGCTTCACATTAAAGCCGGGCAAGTTGCACTATTTCTATGTAGTGTTGACCACTGGCTGAAAACAATATGAACAACATGGGAGTCGGGAATGCTCCATGCAAGTCAAAGTAATAGCTTTGCCTTGTCATTATGCTGGAGCATTTATAGTCAAAGACAATGGCACTAATAGATTCATTAATTCATTCAGAAACAACCTCAGACCTTTCAAGCATGCAATTAAAATCTCTGTCACTTTATATGGAGCACAGAGCTAGTGTTTTACTGTCTAGTCACCAAGGTATAGCATAACTTCTTTGACTGATTATGCCACTAAAATCTACAAAACCATCAGGAATCATGAATAGTTTTGTGGCTGTTGAATAGATATCTGAATTAAATTACTTTGCAAACAGTGACAAAGTCATCCAAATAATAAGTGGAGGTACTTATTACTTGATCCAGAGTAACAGGAAAAAAAAGTCAGGAACAGGAGACTAGAAAGATTGTCCTTCCAAACAGTCACTTTACCCCCCCAAAAAACCCAGTAACTGCATCATTTGGGACAAACATCATCTTAAATGACTTTTCTGTTTTGACCTGAAGGGGCTTCCCAGAACCATGCTGCTCCCAGCTCCCATTAATTTACAGCTCATCTATACTCATTTGCAATCACCAAAGTATCACCTTTTGGGTTAAGCCCTTCCCTTGTTTTTGTTTTCTGTCTGTCTAGAGAAACCTTCAAAGTTTTCATTTTACTGGGACAAATAAGCTATGGATTTGGCTCATTGAGTTTCATCCTTTATGGTACTTTCTCACACATAATTATCAAACTCTCTACACTTTGCTTTACATATTTTGCAGCTTGAATCTCTTTTTTGACTTTAAGGGATCGGTGCTGTATTCAGACAATAATGCTTCTGCATAAATGGAGAAAATAATTCAGCTGTTTAATCTCAGAGTATATTGGGTTTTTATACAGTCATACTGTTTTAGTCGTTCATAATCACCCTGTGATCAAACACCATGCCAGAATCTTTCTTCTCATTAGATGTTCCTGGCAATTAATCTCACTCTTCTTTCCCTTTTGAGTTTTCTACATCTCCACAGAGAAAGTTAGCACATATATATATATATATACACACACAATTTGTGTACAATGGTTTTTCATACAGTGCAGAGTTGCCACTGGCAGGTTTTCTACTTCTGGCACAGCCCCTCTCATGAGCTACTTATTCCAATTGCTTATCCATTCAGTTCTGCCTTTCTGAAGAAAATATCAACTGGGGATTTCACCTTTCTTGTTATTTTTTTTTTAATTTCAATTGAGTTATTTATGTCTCTCTGTTATAGACCATTTTCACAAAAAAATCTACAAATGCAGTTAGGGAAAAGCACTTGTTTCTGCGGGTTCAAGGACTATTGGATAAGAAATCTGTGAGCTATTACATTAAGGAATAATTAGGCTACACTATGCACAGGTGACATCAAGATGTTCCTCTGACATTACCTACAAAGGTGTCTCCCCATCATGACATCATCATAACAATCATTATTGCCATTTCAAAGATGTTTTTAAGAAAGGTCTGTGAAGACATTTTTCTTTTACCATGCCAAAAACAGCAACCAGTAATTGCTACAGAGTGAAAAAATAAATATTTAAATATATAAATAACACTAAAGTACTTAACCAAATTCTGCTGAATACAGGGTGACAAAGGAATTTTGGTCACCGACGAGAGCATAGTAATGTCCAGGCCCACAGCACCTGGAACAGTATTCAGAAACCCCTGTCAGAAACTACCTGAACAGTAGCCAGAAAAACAAAAGATAAATAGCCAAATGCACACCCATAGGCACACAAAGACATCTTGCCTTGAGCTTGGCACTTCAGAACCTACATGATACTTATTGAATTAAATACAAGGAACACAGCACTCCTGACAGCTTTTCTTAAACACTGTGATTGAATTTACAGGGTTCAATATAGGCAAATTCTTTCAAACACCAGGCATTTGCTCAAGTGATAGAAAGGGAACAGAGGAATAAACCACACCTTGATCTGCCCTTGGGATAGTGAAGGAAGCCAGCAATTTAGCCTGAAAAATACAGCTTTTTGTCAGTAGAAAAACACACAAAACCAAAGGGTCCATGGTAGCAAGTGGGGATATTTTTTTCAAGGTAGGAAGGGAAGACTCAAGGGGAAGATAATAATTTTGGCAGAAAAAAAAGTGAGGGAAGATTTTGTGCTTACACTTGTATGCTGGTTATGATTAGCATGTGAATTATTGAGTTGCAATGCAAGTGGTACATACACATAAGGACACCATTCTTCCCATATTTCCAGTTCAGGTTGTGGATGCAGAGAGTTTCTTGCTCTCCCATCTCCTGCACAGATGTGTGGGAAGCTGAAGACACAAGCCTTGACTTGGGGCAGGATGAACATCTTGGCTGATCATGACAGGTTGAGTAGAGTCTTGCTTTTGTCAAGACTGTTCACAGAAAAGTATTTGTGTCAAGGAAAGAAAACAAATGGAATTTCAGGAAAAGACATGCCTCTGCAAATTGAACAGATGTATGTTAAATAAAGACAGTTCGGATTCTGGTTTTAAATAACCTGCTTCTTTCTTAGCAGAAAACCAAACAACAATAATACATGATACAAAGGAGGAAGAAAAGCCCATTTCAGGCAGCATACAATACAACTTATTTGACAAGTTCAATAAACTATAATATTTCTGTGAAGTCTTAACATACAAAACACAATGACCCCTAGCTGCTCCCACAACCAGCGTAACCAGGCACTTAGCATGTTTAACAAGGGAGGATGGCAATTTTGACTCCTTCATATAAAGAAGCCCATCAAAATGTCTTGGGGTGACTGGGGTATCACATCCTCTCACATGGGAACATTGACATTAAAGAACCTGTCTTCCATCCACCAGGTATCCAGAAATATGACATTAGTTCAAGGCAAAGCAGATATAACATCTTTCCACAGGCAGTACTCAGGCAGTACTGTGGCTTTTTTCTTCCATGACGCGAGACAGAAGACAAGCACAGCTCATCTAGCAATAGATGTGCGGAAAAATGGAAAAGGTCAACAACATGTTAACAGCCATACCTGCTCCCTGACATAAGAAGCAAAGCTTCCCTGTCCCTGCAGCATTTCTGAGTGCAATTAAACATATGGATCAGAGACATTTTGGTAACAGCTGAAATGCCTGTTAGGATCACTGCATCATTTATGAGTGCAACTGAGAATATTAGCTTATTAGCAGAGGGCCTTTCTCATCAGACAAGGCAGTGTCAAAGCTAATCATCCTCTACATCTGTAGCAGAAAAAAAAGTATCTCGGTCAACAGATCTAAGATTTCCATGAGTTGTGGGCTTCTATTCTTTCAGTTCCAGGAAACAAAGAGGGAGAGAGAGGTAAGACCCAAATGATCCTCCCCCACCAGTGACGTCCCCAAAGTCTCACAGGATATTGGCAAGGTGGATTACCTTTTATCAAATAGTTGTTATTTACACCAAATAAGGCCAATTTAAAAGCCAAATATTCTTTCAGTTTCTCTTTCTATTTCACTGACCTGAGTAGCCCCAAACCTGAATGCCTGAGGTTATTTTGGCATGAAAGAAGGAAGATGGAGCCTGCTGTGTAGTAAAATCTCAGTCTGTATGACTAACTGATACCTTAACACTGCAAGATATATATCTGGTTTCTGTGAAAACATGCTGATATATTCATGGCTGGATTTACTTATAAATGAAAGTTAGCAGGGGTAGAGACATTACTTTATGGTCTGTTTTGCCCTGACCATAAAGGCTTCCTAATAGATGTCTGAAGCTGGTGGATATTACTGCAATATAAATAATTAATAATAATACATCATTTTAATGTAAACAGAGGCATTCTACATTGAAGTACCTTTTCAAATGTGTTTAAGATACAGCTCTATTATAGTTCACACTTCAGTAGCCTACCCTTGAGGTAACAAAGACATAGATATGAGCTGTGACATTTAAATTAGCAAGAAACATCAAACAAATAAAAAAAGTCATCTTTGGTTGTTTCTGGAAGCTGATGACCCAGCAGCACTAGGCTTTATCATCTGGGTAAACTTACGTAATTTAGTGCAGAAAAACTGTAATAATTAACATGTTGATGCCTGTTCTCCAGGCTGCTTTCCTGAAACCATTTCCCGTTCTGCTGAAATGACTTTATAGAGAAAAATTGACCCAAACTTGGGTAAGTTCCTCTTTATAGGAGCTGCTGTATGCAGCAAAAGCATGTCCTTTTGCACAAATCTAGACAATACTGACAATTTTGTCACTCATGCCTGAAAGCTCAGATTTTTAGCTTGGAAAGACAGGGCGAAATAGGGCTGAAGGGAAACTCGTTATGCAGGGGTTTGATGGAGAGAGGTTGTGACCGCCAAACAATTAAGAGACATTTCACTTTAAAGTTTCATTGGATTTTCTCTGGCGTTTGCTCTTGTGTCAAGTGCCATTATAGAAATACTGGCTCAATTCCCAGGCATTTATGCAGTCCTTACATTGCATCGCAAAGCATCCCCTCTCCCTCTGGAACCCGCAGGCAGCCGGGGCCATTCCCACACCTCCCAGCCACCACACTGCTGAGCCCTGGTGGCCACTCACTGGTCAGTGTTTGGTCACTCTGGGACCTTGATGGCCTTGTCTAGTGAAAGGGAGATGCAAATGGATAAAAAAAATGAGCAAGACCCCAGCCCTTCATTGGGCAATGGCATTATTTTTCACTATGGAGAAGATCAAGCGTCTTATTTACCTGTCTGCAGCAACAGTCCCCACTACCTGGGCAAACCTCTCTCGTGTCCAATAGTTTTGGCTCTTCTGGTTTGCTGATTGTTTGAGTTTTTTTCTTTTTCATTACTTATCCAGACTGATTTATCATTATTTCAACTGAAGCTTAACCTTTCTGGTCTTAGCCACACGAAAAATTTTCAGTTGGAAAGTCACCTCCATGTGAAATATTCTACTCTATTCTATGACTGTGTTTGTCCAGGTTTTGTTCACGGCAAGATTTTTTTGTGCATAAACCCTGTCCTCTTGCCTCTCTGCTAATCCACTCCTCTCTGTGCAGAGCGGGCTGCACATGCAGGATAAATGCTAGCGTTAGAATAAAATTTTCTGCTTGTATTTGAATTTACCCTCTAAATATTTGCTTATTGTAATGATATGGGAAGCTGGCTCACTACCCACAAGCTTTCTTGCTGCTATAAATGAAAATTGAATAGGTTTGATATGACTTCTTGTTAATAATTTTTCTTACTGTTATCTTCTAGATGCTTACAAACACTCTGCTCAACTGCTCCACTGCAGGCAGCAAGAATCAACACACTGGGTTAAATAATATTTAACAATAGTAGAAGTGATTGAAAGACATAGATATATTACACTAAACAATATATTAAAATTATGTCATACATCATGTACACTCACATGTGTAGTACCTGTGCAAGCTTAAGTCTAATAGAGGCACTTCATGCTGTCTTGTCAGGTATTTGTGGTATTAAATTTAATTAAATATACAGGTCATGTCAGGCTAGGCCAGCTGGAAATGTCTTGTCTCTGGAACTCTGTGGTCCAGACTTGCTCTGTCAGCTCAACATACTTAACCTACTAAAAGCCTTGTAGTTGATGTAGGAAATTCAATGTAGCGAGCAAAGAGCATACCCTTCTCAATTTCCTCTTCAATTCAAAACACAGATATAGACCAAAATGCTCAGCTGAGGTGTTCATTAGTGCCAAAGCAATGTTGTGGATTTTGATATTAAGGCCAAGTAAAAGTCACAGAAACATGTCTAAGAAGTTGGCAGAGATGACAACCCAGCCTTGGCCCCAGAAGTCACCGCAATGGCTTGGAAGCAAATCTCATCTCTGCTCCCAAGGGCCAGGATGGATGCTCAGGATGGATGGATAAGGAAGAAACCAGACAGGCTTGTCCTGTTCTCTCCACTACAACATGAATTAGTTTATCATGGATCCAAGAACATTGCTCTGGAGACCAGTCTCAGCCAATTAAACGTGAATAAGGCAATTAAACGTGAACCAGGACATGTTAGGAGACATTCTCTTATTGGGTCAGCACCCTATCTTTTGCTCAGTGTGCTGTTGGTACTTCACTCCCAAGCTGCTTGGGAAGCCTTGAAGGGCTCGTGCATGGTGACATTCATGACCAGTCCTGAAGTCCCAGCTAAGGCTACATTTCTCATTGCCATAAAAAGAATAAACACAAGGAAGATGCAACTTTCTTTTTTTTTTTTTTTTTTTTTTTTTCCCCACTGCATTAAGCAGGAACATTTTTCTTGCTGGTATTAGTTTGCAAGATTTCATTCAACTGCACTCCCTATGCATCATTTTAAAACTTCTGGTTAGAGATTCATACAACTTATCACTGCCAGCTGTGCATGCTTATAGCAACTCTGACTTTTCCACTGATTTTAAGAAATTTGAGTCAGGACAAAATTTGGCAGGTCCAATAATAAGCAATATTATTTGTCTTTGAAAATACCCAATTCTAATCAACCAGTGTCAATTTGTCCTTGGCAAAAGCTGAGTTTTTAATAAGTAAATTTCATCAGCTTCACTGAGAAAATGAAGCTGTTTTTCAGCATTCAGTACTTCCTTTCTGACCACTTGCATTTTAGCTTTACAGTCTCTATGGAGAGAAAACATTTCTATTAATTAATAGAAAAAAATAAATGTGGGCTTTGCTCATGGTTAACTGTTTAGAAAAGGTCATCTTCTGACCTAGAAGCGTTTCTGCTCTCCTCTGCTATGTTCCACTAAAACCTGGCCCAGAGGTGATGGTGTCCACTTCTTGCATGACAGGGTTTTGTTCCTCTTGTCTGTGAGATCTGGAGCTGACACCAGAAATTTGTATCAGAAGATAATCAGATAAAAGAAGTCATGTGAGACTCACTAAAAAAAGGTGAGGCGAGGGAAAGATATGTCAGCAGGACACAGTGCTTCATAAGAGCCTGGACTTATCTTTATAGTGAATGTTATCTGTAAGATTGATAAATGTGCGACAGGCTGGAAAGGGGAGAGAGGACAAAGTCATTGTACCAAAAAACTAGGCCTAACAGCAATAAAAAACCCCTATAAAATAGTTAAAAACCTAATAGCTCACTAGAGCTTTTTGCCAGAGCGAGCCCTCTATGTCCAATAGCTCTCTAAAGGCATTAGAAAATGAAAGGATTTTTAATGCAGCCCTCCATTTCTTTTCTTTTCTTTCTGCTTTTACAAGGGGCGATGTGGCAATCTAATTATACTGTGTTGTGAACTGGTATTATGTCCTGCAAGAGAAAGAAAGAAGCTTTTTTATTGTTCCATTATGCAATTGCTGCTACTTTTTACACCCATTTCAGCTTTGGTGCAATAACTCAGTATTGTAGCCTACATTAATTTTTTTTTCTTTTAACTGTTCCTTCTTTCACACTAATAAAATATGTTGTGCTAACAAAAGTGTGTTACCCAGCTCGTGTACAAGCAAAGCCATTCCTTCATTTCTTGATTCCTCAAATAGCATGAAAGCCCCAGAGGAACCTATAGCAAGGTGGTGGGGACATTTTAGAGACATTTTCTCCCTGTCTTAATGCTCAGAAAAATGGAAGGTTATGTGGCTGATCACAGTAGTATCCTCCTGAACCAAGCACACCAACAGCCCTAGAAACTGCCCAGCAAACAGTGACAGATGAAGGAAGCCACCACTCAAATCCTATATTTTTTTTATGTAAAAAACTCTCACCCTTTGTCCTTTTAAGTTATGTATGGTCATGTTCTCACAATAGCTTCTGCTGCCACTATGATTTAAATTTAAGGTTTATTTTAAAAGATTGTTTGTTTCCAGCACCAACACAGTCAGCCTAATATGATGAGTAAGTGCAGAGTTTTTGAGACCCCACCCCACCAAGGATATTTTCCTCCTTCCCCAGAGTCTACCACCTGAACCTCTTGCTAATCATTTCAAGGCTATTCAGAATACAGTCCCTGCATACATTTGAGCTTAACATAAAAAACTGCATAATTGTTATTCATTTGGCTTTGCAGTTATTACACACCAAAGTGACCTCTGCTTCTCCATTAATTATAAATAGTTTTGTCTATTGGATAAATTGAAGTGAATTAGCTCAGTTTTAAGATATTATCAATAATTTAAATAGCCATTTCAAACAAATTAAATAGAAGGAAAAAAACACACATAAAAAAACACAACAAAGGAAAAGCACCAACCATATACAGAAAAGGCCAACTTCCAACTGTAAAGCACCAACAATTTATTGATGTAGTGGTGAGGGCAGAATTCAATAATAAAGCTAAATGAGGAACAAATTTTATTTTTCCATGCACACAAACCCAAGCATTTGCTGTGGAGCAGAAAGAGTTTGGAGGTCTGGTCCCTGCCCAGCATGGTAGGCCATTAGCCACAGCTGTCAGAGACATCTGTCTGACCCAATTACCATCAAAGCCAAGCAGCAACAGTGGCACTGTCAGCCCGATTGTAACATCTCTTCCCTCCATGCTCACCTGCCTCCCAGCAATCAGGCTTCTGCTAGGCCAAGCTTAAAGCAGAGCTCAGAGATGGCTTTGCTCTTAAGCAAGGTCATGTTTGGGTGAACTGCACGTGCAAGGTTGATGGCATCCATCAAGCCCTGAAGAAACAGCATTATTTCTGCTAGGAAACATCAACCAGAGATTCCTTCTGGTATCTGGTAAGATAAGCTCTAGTCATAAAAAATACATACAGCATAAGGTCAGGTTTCATTTTGTTCTGAAATTAATTTTAAGTCTCTGGAGAGGCCATCCAATGTGAAGGCTTCATAGAGACAATAGCAGGAAGCTACAGCAAAGGGAAGGACCTAAGCTCTGATTTGTCTATGTAACTATAAAATAGAGGCAAAAAGAAGGCTCTTTTCCTTAAAAGTAATGTGCAGAGGTGAGCAATGACAAGAGAAGATTTTCTGTAACAGGTAATACTGCTCACTTTATGAGCCCTACTGAAAGCTCCACCAATTTGTGTCCAGCACTGGGCATTACATTGAACAGTGGGTGTGGACTTCACCAGCTTTCAGTCTTTACTCCTCTGTATGGCACGGGGAGGTTTTCTCTTCCCCAGCCCCTCCAACACACTTTGGTTTTATGTCAATCTTTAGTTCTGATTGGTTTTAATTGTTAATATAATGAAATATGTATGTTTAATGAAATCATAAACCAGCAACACATGGACCTACCCACCCGCCTTGGACAAGGGTATAAACCAAACATGTCCACGGTCAGTCCCACCTCAGAATCACCACCAACTCACCACAGCCAATGTCTCTGACTCAGGCTGAAATATATCAAAAGCACTCACACCACTGCTAAGCATCCTCTCTTTCATCTCTGATAATCTCTGACCCTGGTCAATGCTGGCAAAAGTGTGCTCTGTTCCAAAATCCCCCATTGTGTCATTCTGCAACAACTCTTCAGGATTTCCTGAAAGCCTGGAATATTTACTCGCAGCCATAGCACTTTTCTTATCTCACTGAGCAAACAGTTGGACACAGAATGATGAGGAAATCTATGAAAGAAAGAAAGAGCAGAAACATGCAGTATCACTGATTGCCTTCAATTTTTAAGCAGAAGGAAGTGATTTCTCATCAGAAAATAAAATATTTCAGAATCCTGCACAAGTATTACATTTCTTTTCATATACTTAATAAATCTTTCACTCACAAAAATACCTTTTTCTCCTAACCTTTGTCATTCCCTCAAAATAGGAAATCAGTTCCAAATGCAATAAAACAGAGCTGTAACAGGTATCTCTTTTCTATTTGTGGAAAAATTTTGCCTAATACAATATTGCACATAAAGCTAACTTTGACTTCTGATATATGAGGGAGGCTTTTTCTTGTTGAATCAAAGAAGATAGTGGATGGAACCTTAAAAATTATAAACCCTTTCATTTAAAAAGTCAAGTAAAAGCAGGAACTACAAAAATAAACATAAGAGTAAGATATTAAAGAACCAAGAAATACCTAAAATATTAGAGATATAGCAAAAAAAAAAAAAAACAAATACTGAGGAAACTTGAAGACTTTTACTCAATCATAATGAGGCTTGGAAAACAAGGAAGACACCCCACATGTCCCCAAGGAGCTTTCATAAGCCCCAGCCTCCGCAACTCAAACAACCAAGTGTATCAGAAGATATAGACCTTCCAAATGTATTTTTTCTCTACATTTAATATTGATCGAAGTGCATTACAAATTTCAAACATCACTCGAGTCCTCTAGCTGTAGGGGAAGAAACAGTAGTTCGACAAAAGTAATGCAAAACAATGTCCATAAAAGTGTAAACCAATAATAAAATAAAAAAGATAAATCAGTTGATTAAACAAAGGGTCTTTTGAAGCTCGGGTTTGGTTTGCCTCAGCACAGAAAGAGCTGGGCTGTTGGGAAAATCCACAAAAGATAAAGGTTCTTGACCCCACATGGTGATCCTTGCACTTCTGTTGACAGTTTATTTTGGTCCCAGAGTTTAGCAGCAGCTTTCCAAACCATTGCCCGCATCAAAGGCTGCCAGCTAATGGGCTGAGCCTGGGGCTGGGGTAATGTGCTCCTAAGAACGTTATTAAGGAAAAAAATGGAGACTAACCAAGCAGGGAGGTGGAAGAATGGACACTAGAGATGGTAGTGATGCCTGACCTGCACTCAGAGTGCATCAAGTTGCCTTGGCTGACTGGTGTCCCACACATGACCACCAGCACTTGCTGTTTGTGTGGAACGGGCTCAGGATGAGATGACCAAATCTCCAGTTCCAGCATCCATCAGGTTGCAGGAGCTCTTGCTCACAGGCCCAGTGACATATCCAAAGCAGAGGTCCCAAAAAGGAAAAGGGTTGGTGGTACCACAGCTCCAGCACCACAAACTGCTCCTTTCTACCACCACAGCTTTGCTGCTGCTGCTGCTGATGATGATGTTCAACACCTCTTGTATTTTTTTTTAAATGTTGCTGTCTTCAGCTGTTTTCTGTTGATTCACAGCTTGACAAGGAAAATGGAATGCATCTCATGTTGCAAACAGTTCTCCATCACAATCATATGAGGTAAATTGTGCTACTTCAAGGTACCCAGATGACTAATCTCTGTTGCACTTCTATCTTTCTTTGCCAGGGTTTGGAAACATTTAGCAATGCTAAAAGCAAATAAAAATATAAAAGTTGCCAGTTCTATCACTCTGAATGCATTTTAGAACTAAGATCCAGCTGCAGGAGGATCCCTTCATTTGTTTCTAACTTTTTAATATTATTGTGGTTTTTTGTTTTTTTATTACAGCTTCGGAATTAGAGATTGACCAGATCCAGAGTTTCCTGGTAGTTACATTGGCATATAAGGGGTTAAACAGCATCAAGGCATGGGGGAAAGAAAAAAAAAACTTGTATTGCCAGATTAAACACTTTGTGTGGGAATTTTGTGAATGGTTTTTCCTAGGTAAGACCTTGTGGAAGTTATTTGTAGATTACACTCCAAGTGAGTACATCAAGTACGATATATTAAGGTAACTCTACCCAATTTTCCTAAATATTCTGAAGGACTTTGAGAACATGAGAGACAGGAAGGGGGAATGTGGTGGAGGTGAGGTTTTTCTGTTAGTTTTGGGGGATTTGATATTATTTGGGGCTTTTTTTCCCCACAAATCTACTCACCTGGCTGCCTCATACATCTTACTATTGCTATAAAAACACAGCATTCCACTTCTATCTCACCTGGACAGTAAGACCCTGTCTGACAGAGCCATGCTGGTGGAATTGTGCTCCACCCAGCACTGGTTTATGGCATGGTTTATGCTCACATATATACCACTGCACACTGAGGGGAACCTTTTGGACAGAGACAATATAACTCATTTTGAGAAACATCTTCCTCCTGCTTTACAGTTAGTATAAACTGAAATTCCTCAAGGGAACCAGGCATGATATTTTTCATTTTCTCAGAATCCATAAGATTTGTTATTAGATTTATTCCTTCATTATTATTGATTATATGAGGGCTGAGGATGGGGCTGAGCTAGAATCTAAACACTCTTTTTTTCTTTTTGCTTTTAAGTACAGGTTTCATGTCAGTGCTATTGATTTTCAAAACAAAAGGGGTACTGAAACCTGAATTTTTCAAAATAACTTTTGAGCCAAGAATGCACAGCTCATTCACCTGGGTAACACTTGAATTACAATTCTCTTTTATTCAACTCCACTGAATTTCTGTTTAGAATTCCAGTTTATCTCCCTGCTCCTGCTTGGTTAAAGACCATCTAGTGCCATATCCAACAATCACATCTCATATTAGCAGCAACAAAAACAAAACAAAAAATAAAACACAAAACAAAATACCCAGCCTTATTTCTGTAATACCTGGGAATTCTGAAAAATTCTTAAATTTAATCCTCAAAGAATACTTGAATTTAACCCTTACAGTAGCACACAGGTTCAAAACTGAAACAAAATGCTGCATGAATGGGACAAAAATGAATATAAAGCTCTCTCATATGACACACTTATATACACCTTCATTTATTTATTCATTTAAAATAAAGCTATCTTACACTATACACTTATATACACTTCAATTTATATATTCATTTTACTTTTACTCTTCACTGTGAGGGTGGGGAGGCCATGGCACAGATTGCCCAGAGAAGCTATGATTGCCCCAGCCCTGTGAGTGCTCAGTGCCAGGTTGGATGAGGCTTGGAGTGCTGGGACAGTGCAAGGTGCCCCTGCCCATGCCAGGGGGGGTGGAACTGGATGCTCTGTGAGGTCCCTTCCAACCCAAACTATTTTATGATAATGTTGCAGGCTGTTGCTTTGGGAGAGCTTACAGAATGACACAAACACAGAAGATACAGAATTAAGGACATTTTCTTCTTTTCCTCATTAGGGAGGGTAATAAGATGCAGCATGTTTAAAATCAGGTTTGTTCTCCACTATATACAATCTTTTACTATTCCATCTGCTTAACTTTAGAGATAAATCATCATTATCAACAGTCAATAGTTGGCACTAAAAAAGATCAGGGACATTATTCTTGCTCAGGACAAGCCCTTGGGAGCTGTAATGCAATCCCTGGCACATAGCTGCACATCGGTGCAGGTTGACACCTCTCCCAGCACCTGTGTGCAGGGTGCTGCTCATTCCTTGGAGGAGCAGGAGCTGTGACAAAACTAGGCTCTGCCTTCAGCACTCAGTGATGGAACAACTCTCATCACTCCTGACTGATCTCTTCATCACCTGCTAAGAACAGTGAAGTCACAGGCTTTGCATGTCACCTGTCACTCAAACAGCTCAGTCTTCCTCCTGCTCATAGCATTTTAGCTCTTTCATCCCTGGGCAGTAACAGAAAGCTCCCACATGCATCACTGCCCCTGCTGGGTTACACCTCGGGGCTGAGCATTCTCTAATCCCTGACAACCATGACTGGCTGTTAATCACAATGAGTGCACTGATCTCACTGTAGTTTACATCAGATGAGAACGTGGCTGTAATATTTATTAAATTATAGTATTTGGGAAACCTCTGTAGAGTGCATAGAGCACACAGAACCTCTGAAATCAGCCAGATGCTGCAGCAGCTATGGCCTTCAATGAATATTAATGACAAATTAACAGAAACTTTAAACAAGGAGCCAATTTTCATTTCCAGACTCTTTTAATGAATTTTGTTGTACATATTTTCAACGTAGAAGTAATCTGACAGGCAGTATTTTTCAAATCATTCATTCACTCCATTTCTAGCTATTTTTAACTTCCCAACAGCCAAGAACCCATTGATTCTACCTTTAACTACTGTTCACAGTCACATTTGCTCCTGTACTCAAACAGAAAAAAAAAAAAATCAGTTACACGTTGCAAAGTGATTTTTCACTTACTTATAAAATCGTTACATGACTGTCTTTTTCTGCATTCCATTTCAAATAGTCCTACAACTGCGGGAGGGGAAAAAACAAACAAATAAACAATAACTGCTGGTTTTGGAAAGTAAGGAATCAAATTCAGTCTAAATTCCTCTTCCTGCTCCTTGTGACTCCCATCAATCACTTTAAAATAATTGTACCGGGTTTCTAACCCAGAAATGTGTTGCTCAATAAAGCACAGACAAGTGAGTGCTAGTGGAGAGAGGGGACATTTTTAATATTTGGTGTGTACACCTCGCTATCCCCATTTCCTTGGAACAAATGCTGTTCTAATTTCTTCAAAGAATCAATAATGCTCATTGCCAGAGCCCAGCACTGTTTGAGATGCAGATTACACAGGGAGACCGAAAACTTAGTGCATCGTAAACGTAGGCAGAAGGTGGCAGGTTATCTGTAATTAAGGTTTTGCTGATGATAAAAAAAGAGATGGAAATAAGCAGACTCTGTAGTCAGTAAATGCTGGTTCTGCTGCACAATCACCCCTTTTGGCAGAGAAAACTGCAGTACTAGGCTCTTGTTATGCACAATTAACCTAAGGAAGGGTGGTTTACATTTCCAGCAGCCCAAAATGCTGGAATTCCTGTCTGCCCTTCCTCAACTCTTACCACCTCCGGAGCCTTTCCAAACTTCTGTTCCTAGCATTCAGATCTGATTCTCATTCTTTGAAAATCACATCATACATTCTTTGTTCTTGCTAACTGCTTTTATCCAGGAAACAAAACTTTGAAAATCACATCATACATTCTTTGTTCTTGCTAACTGCTTTTATCTGGGAAGCAAAACTTAAGACAGACCTTTACCATTACACAGCTGATGCATTTTTTTATTCTTTCTTGCATCAGACCTGGCAGTGCACAAGCTGGTGGGGAGTGAGGTGTTTAATGGAAACACAGAAAATCTTCCTGCAAGGGTTTATCTCATGGACAGGTAGGAAGCTGTGCTGTTCTTCATTCCTTCATGTATCCCTCCACCTGCACCAGCAAAGTTTTATATTGTGGCTGACTCCGTAAAAAAGATAGAAATCAAAACCCCAAGCAAAATACCTATTTTCCTTTTCTTTCCCCTCCTTTCACAACTTCATTGATTTTCAGATCTCTGTCCTTGTCCCAGGGTTGGGATTGCTCACTACTAATTATCCAATAAAAACAGAGTTGAAATATTAAATCTATCCCTAGTTAAACTAATGTCTTTAATAATAATAAAAAAGATTTTGCACTAGGGATAAATACTGTATCTCATTTTCCCACTCCTACAAGTCTCCTGTCACTTCACACTTAATACTGCTACTAAGATACTGTTCCCAGTCAGCCACTAAAATAGTTCGGTTATTCTTAATAATTCACCAATAAAATGTGGCTTCACAGTGCAATAAACAAGGTTTTGTTGCTTATGGGGTTTATTGCCAGCATCTATTTGTCCAACTTGTCAAGAGATTTTCCCTATTTTTCTGGTACTATTGCGAAATAAACCTCTGGTACGGAATATGGTGAGAAAGCAGTATCTGATCTCATGCCAGGTGTTGCTGGCTTCTCCCTGGGTATTTGGCAGTGACTGATGGCACAGACAAGAATCCATCCCTTCAGGTTAAGAGTGAGTGGATGCTGCAACGACCTCCTCCCAGAAGGAAAAACTACTGCTTTGTGGTTGAAATTCAGAATACTTTATTTTCTGAGAGAGACGAGCACCCCCCAGCCATAGGAACCACCTGTGCTCTTAGGAGGTGGAAGATCCCAGCACCAGTAAGAGAGGCTGCTGTTCCCACCACAGTGTCACAAACATGCAATTTAGTTTCTAAATTCGCAATCTCGTGCTAATTTATGACCCTCTCAGCCCACTCTATGGAAGAAAGAACTGGAGATGACACTTTCCTTACAAATACAACCACTGGCAATTACAGATAGCCTTCTAATGGGTGTTTAAATTAGAAAAGTCCCCTGAAATTTTCCTGTACACCTCCCTGGAAAAAGGCAACACACTTCCCTATGACATACCCATGATTTTACTAAAGAGACCAGTCACAAAGCTCCAGAAAAAGAGAAACAAGAAGGATGATCAAAGTCTTTTCAACAGCAAAGAATGTACTCAAATAGTCAAGCGTAAGCAGGTAGGTACAACTGCTCAGTTGCTCACTCCATTTGAGCAGTATTATAACCACTGATGCTCTTCCCTTTTAGTTTGGTCTTACTCCTTGTGAGCCAGTGAGATTTGCTGGGGCCCATCAGAAAAGGCAAGAAACAGCAACAGAAGAGCTGCCAGAGACCCAGCACAGCATGGGCAAGTTTGGCATGAAACACTACATGGCAAGAATTTAAAACACAGGACAACTCAACCCATTAAGGAATTGGGACAGGATTTTTAAACTGGATAATGTTATGGCTTTGGATTCTGAATCCTAGCTTGTAAGCAGCAAGTGTGACTGTGCAACACTGTCCTCTATTGGAAACAGCTCACCAGACCACCTGGAGGACTGCTAGGCATCCTCTGCCTCTGCTCATAGGAAAAAGCTCATCATTTGGCTGAACAGCTGCTGTGATTCTGGTGATGTTGTCTGTGAGGGCTTCCTCAGCATTATGCATCACCCACAAATTGTTCCAAAATATCATTGTGCTTTGACTTTGCTTTGTGTTTATTGGGTACTGGTAGCAGTAAAAAGGCTTTGCACAAGAGAGCTATTGAATTAATACAAGCAGATTTATGGTGCAAGCTTTACAATCTTTCTTGTGCACCAAACTCAAAATCTCTAACACATTTATTAGGAGAAGGGATCCTGACAGAAATGCTGCAAGGTGCCCCATAAATATCCTGGTGCCTCTGCAGAAGGGGAACCCAGTGACCTTCTGGAAGGGGTGCCATTCATAACTCCACCTACTTGCAAAGACAGGACCCAGCATAAAGCATCATTTTTAGAGCTATCATCTCTGTAGACTCTGGGGATAAAAAAGCTGATTCACAGGTGCTGCACAAAAAGGATGAGAGCTCTTGGTGTGCCAGAAGGAAAATAACAGTGCAGGGGCTGGCAGATACCTGCTTCTTGCACCATCCAACCTAAGATCTGGAAAATAAAGCAGGGGTTGCTGCAGCATGGAAAAGGGGTGCTCCAAGGCAGAGCAAAGGGGGTCCAGTAGCACAAATGCTGCCTATTGGCTGCCATCTCCCCCAGAGCTGCACTTCCTTCTCTCCCTCCTCCTCAGGGAAAGACATTTCCTAGCTTCACCAGATGGCTTGCCATCCTTTCCTCCATCTATTGCTTTTAAAAACTCATATTTTTCTATTTTCAATCCCTATTGTCTTCTTCTAGGGCTTTGTCCTTCTATCATAATAGAAGGAGATGGGGAATATTGTCAGACTGGCTGGTTTACCTTTCTAATGGATGTGGTTTGGGCAGGCTGGAGGGGTCAGGCATTTATCTGCTGAAACAGCCACCACACTGTAGGAATGGAACTAGCCAAGATAAATAGCTTATGCAGGAGGCATCAGCCTGAGACCATGGGAAGCAGGATACTGAGAGGGAGATATCTGGTCAGGTTATGGCAAGAAGAGCCAGAGTATCCATGGGAGTTGGTATGTTAATGGAGTTATTCTGTAATAGGTCATGTTTCTGGTTCTTGTTCTCAGTTGGTTCAGGACCTGTCACATGTAAAGTCATGTTTCTAGTCCACATTCGTGATTGGAACCCTGCCCTCAGATGCTCTTATGTATTGTTAGGTTCACCACACCCCCTCATCCTCGATCTTGCCCCTCAAATCATGCAGTTTCTACATTTGTTATTTTATCCATTAAAGTTTTTTATTCTTCGGGCAACTTCATCGTTCCCATCCCTCTATTTGGGGTCACAGTGAAGCAGACTGTGACACCGCACCTTTCCCAAAGGGCAACTAGCCCAGCCAAAGTGGGCTGTGAGATAGAGACAAAATAACATAACTTCTTTCAGGGTCTGATTTTAAATAAAGGGATGTCTTCCTGCTGATGTGCGACCTGGGTTCAAGTGATTTCTATTTAAGAGGGCAGATGCTGTGTGTCACCACTGCTCCGTCATCTCTTCCCTCCTGATGCCAATGCTGGTGACACAGTCCTCAGCAAGAATGCCTACAGTAGGGAGAGTTCACACTGCTATTGTGAGGGGCCTTGCAGTCATTAGTCTACTAAATTGCTTTCCACGGTGTACAAGAGACATAACAAATGGCTAATTTAATAAAATTGTGTTGGCTCATTCAGCCAGAGAAGCAAAGATAATAGCAGCTGATTCTGGAAAAAATTGGAAGGCACTTATTGGAAGGGTTTTGTGATCTCAAAGTTCTGATAATGGGAGCAGCAGTTCCCAGATTTCAGCTGGTCCCTGCTTCCTCCTCCCCATCTGCTGTGCTGATATACTGTTTTGGAGGGAGGGGAAAACCAGAGTGGAAGCACTGGAGCTAAAGAACAGTTGCAATGGGGATATTGAACTCTACACAGGTTCCTACTATCAGAAATTGCCCTGCACTAACAGCATTAAGGGCTTCCACAAGAATCATACAATCCTTAAGGCTGGAAAATACTTCTAACATCACAGAGTCCAACCATTAGCCTAGCACTTCTGGGTCCACCACTAAGTCATGTCCCTGAGGACCACATCTATGTGATTTTTTTAACACTTCCAGGGATGGCGATTTCACAACTTCCATGAAGCCTGTCAATCCCAACAATCAACAATTCAGGCACCCTAAATCCAACCCTTCATTTTCTTCTCTCCCTGCTACAGAGGTGCCTGTCCTAAAGTTAAACAGGACAAACTCCCTGCTCCAGTCTAGCACCAGCTCTTCATTCCACCAGTGAAAGCTTTGCTGTCAGCTTTAGAGAAGACAAGAATGAGCTCTGACTCTGCATGGAGGATACAACCAGATATGTGACTCCCACAGCAGAGGCTGGAATTCCTGTGGCTGTGGGAATGACACAGGTTAGAGAAGAGACAGACCTGGCAGCAAAAAGCATGAGAAGCCCCTCACAAGTCTGCCCTGCTTCATACCAGGACACAGACATACAAACATATTGAACAAAAAAAACACCTTACACAAAGCATTGCCAGAGGTAGAGCAGATTGAATTTTTCCAGCGGATGTTACAGATTCATAATCATCACTGTCAGTACTGCAATAGCAATCAAGGTTAGATTGCCAGCTTCCACATTACCTTAAAGGTGAAATGAAATGTTAAAATAAGGAATTGAAAGGGCCCCTTCCACTTCCTTTTACCTAAGAATAAATCTGAGTAACTCAGAGAAGCTCACTGCCAAATGAGTAAACAATTTGATCACAGAATTTTGTGGATGCAAGATCTTTAATAGATTTTTAAACAGTCCTTACCCAGTGACCTTTAAACAATATGTACTTATCATGTGTAAATTCATTATTTCCAAAAATGTTTTGATTTTGTAATTAGCTTGAATGCACTGCTTGCATTCAATCCAGATTCAGTATGAAACTGAGTAGTACTGGAGGAAATTTGAGTATAACAAACACCAGTTTTATCACTCTATCATTTTGGCCGTATGAAAAGAAAGGGTTTTCCCCTGGTGCCTGCAGCTGCTAAAGCCTTCACCTGTGAGTGCCTCTGCAATGACAGAGCACGGCCCAACCTGGCTTAACAATGCTTCTCCCCCATCAGAACACACTCCCAGCTGTGCTGATGGTATTACTGCTGGGCAAAATACCTGCACGACTGTCCTGCTGCCAGCAGACAAAATATGTACCAGGAAAAACAAAAGTTTACAATGCCTGCTTTCCTGTGGCACTGCTAAGTATGGATTTTATGGTCATAGTTAGGTGTCCCTCTTCCAGCCCACAGTTTCTTCTGACAAATTTTCCTGGGAATTTTAAGCCCATCCATTTCAGTGTTAGGACCTACTTGAAACAGGTTTGAAAGTCACAGGGGAAGCAGAAGCAGACGAGCTGATAGGAATCTGAATGTGGTTTTCTTAGTTCTGTCTTTCCTGGGGAATTTTTATAAGTCAAATGACCATGAGGGTTTCCAGGAGAGCCCATTTCAGGTGCTCAGGCACAATTCCTGTGCCCATTCCTAGGAAGAGTATTCAAGATCAAGGATATGGGATGTCACAAAAACCCATTGCTCCTCCCTGCAGATATTGCTTCCTGCTCCTCTCAGCCAGATCCCTGCATCGTGGTGGGTCTCCCTTCTCCTCTCTGAATCTGTCTCCATTTTTTGCCACCTTCTCTACCATATTAGGAATCTTGGTAAGTCCCTGGGGTGTTGTTGGGCAGAAGCTCCCTTTCCTGAAGAGCATTTTCTTTTTAAAGAACTGCAACACCCAAAAGAAGAACAAAGAAGGCAGACAGGTAACATCCATTACTGCCAACTCCAGGAAAAGTGATGGTGGAGCAGTTGGAAGCACCCACTGACTCCAGCAGCATCCCTTTTATCACCTGATGATTTTGCAAGAAGGGTCTCTCATGCATCTGATAAGGCACACATAGAAACACAGCCTCCAAATAATGAAGGAAAAAACCCAACCTAAAAAATCTGCTATGTTTGAATCCTTGCGACTTCTTAGTAAAAGAGTCTCAAGTTTACCAGCTCCCTGCCAAGCCCTTGGCAGCTGAACACCTGCACACTCCATCTGTCCCTACCTTCACAGATCACCTCCTATTTCAATCACTCACCACCAACCTGTCCCTCACTGCTTCCTTCAAACTACTTGTCTCTCCAAACCAAATGGGACCAAAGCTCTCCAGTCTGCACAGTCTGGTTTCAGTCTGCTGCAGAGCATAACCTTGGAAAAAACAAGCACTTCCCAGCAAACAGCTTCTCCGTGTTCTTCATGTATTTTCTTATCCATAAAAGCTTGTGCTGTGGTTTGCCTGGCATTTAGGAGACCTGGATAAAAACTAAAAGCTCCAGTACCAGCAGAACTTAGAGAGAGGAAGAGACATCGTCAGTTGTGTCCCTGTAATTCAATGCCTATTAAAAAATACAAGGGCTTGGGAGGTCTAGACATGGAAAGGAAGAATTAGGCATAGATGGAAAATATAACCTCTGATGAGTGACAAGTGAGGTTATATAGATGAATACTAATGAGGCAGCTTTGAATAATTCATACCTCGGGTTCAAGGTAAAATGGTTTAACCTGATACTTTGGTAGTTGTGCTGTCTTGCTGGCCTCAGGAATATTATCTCAAAGAACAAGGTCTGAACATACTCAGGTTTTAGATGTTAATTTGTCCAGATGTATTTTAAAAAGAAGAAGAAAAAGTATCACAGCTCACTCACAACTGTCTAAAAATTGCAGCGCAAGCACTGTAGGTTGGATGACTTTCCTCCTACCTCAACCTCCAACCTTGCTCTGCGCCCACCAGTGCTTGCACCAGCACAACTGTTCCTCATTATGCTCCAGAAAAAGCTATAGCTTCTCACAAAGGTGAACAAGTTGGAGGAATTTTGATCATAATTCTCTATATCAAAAAGGAAAACATATTTCTTAAGGAAAGATTATTTATTTTGAAACTGCACTCAGTTTCAAAATTTAGGATTGCATTTTATACTGTTTCATCTTCTGCCTTGCTGAGTCCTTTACTCATGTTAGATTTTGAAATAGACTTACACCTTTCAGCAAACTCCAAATTAATCAGTCCTCTGAGAGAAAGCCCTCTGTTCCTTCAGGAGGAGCTAGGAGGACAACTATCAAAATATTTTTTAACTACAGTGTAACATGTTGGTTCAAATTCCACTTTCATACATAGCCTTTCAAGTGATACAAAAAATGACAAAAAGTGATATAAGCTGTAAAGCAGCAGCCACTGAGGGCATCAGAAAAAACTCTCTTTCACCAGGCAGGAGATAAATCCAACATTACAAACTGGCATCATAAATATTATACACATTTGCAATGATTTATATACTTATTTTATCTGAGCCAGGCATTTCGTGCTTGCTAAGGAGGGAAAAGGATACTCAAAGGATGCCCGTCCATCCCAGCTACTGCTGCCCAGATCTGAAAATTTCTGCTCACCTGTTACGATAATGCCAGAGAGCTCTCCAGGGGGGTTTTATCTTGTAGATTACCAAATGCTTATACAAATGTCAATAAATTGGAGGTTTGTCCTAAAGGCATATTTGCCTCATTCAGTCTGGCATTTCAGCACTTCTGCTGCACTTGTACACCAGAATTGTAATGCAGGTGCTGTATCAAGAAGGTGTAAAACCCAGACACCTTTGTCTATGGTTTCCTTCCTTTTATTCTTCCTTCCTGCCTTGCGAACTTCACATCACCTTTTATGCTTCATCATTGTGCTGCATAATCTCTGCCTCTGCAGAATTGCTGGGCTCACCACATTGCCTAATATCAAATATGAAATATTGCACTGTGCACCCATGCAAAAGGCCAGTTTTCATTAATCAAATATTCAGAGGAGTCAGTGCTCTGTTATAACAAAAGCTCCAAAACCAGAGTGTGAGGAAAAACAGATAAGAAGTTCCCCCACATGACATGCTGAAAAAGTTCCCACCAGGAAAATCTCAGCACCTTGTTTCAGAGCAGCGGTCAACTGGCTCCTGGTGCTGGTGGATGCTCTGTGCCTCTATCACAAATGAAGGGCCACAGCAGTGAATACCTGTCTCTCTCTAGTAAATACAACTTCCCTTGCTTCCTTTAAATGGTTAAAAATGGCCTTTCAATTAGAGACACCTTTGCTCTCCACAGTTTGGAGAATGTTGCATCTTTCACTTGCAACTTCTTCTGTTTACCAAGTATTCCTCTTTTTTGGCATTGTGCTACATAATTTTCAGTGGATTAAAGACACAAGGTTTATCAGCATTATAGATTTTAGTCAACCACAGATAAAGACAATCACAATTTATCAAAGGGCTTCATGATTGTTCCTAAATGCTTTTGTTGTATTTGAAAGGAGGCATGTACCTGTTTGAGTTATTTAGATAGTTCTGAGAAGTTTCTGTTGTCCAGTATTCAAATAACTCTGATTTGATAAGCCATGATGTTTGTTTCAAGAAACAGCTGGGTGATCCTGGCTCCCGAGGGTCATGGTCTCCAGCAAGATGGACCCATATTCAGTGAGGTCCATTGAACTCTTCTAGAATTAAAAGGAGAGAAGGAAAAGATGGGAAAGAGCATTAAAACCTAAATGTTAACTTTATCAGTACAGAACTTCTTAAAAGTACTGCTTCAATATGGGGTAGGACAAAGAGAAAATAAAAATCAAGAAGAGATTGCAGGCTTGTTGCTACTTTTTGGAATCAGGTGGGATTAGTCACTGTCCTCCATGTGTTCTCCATATGTTTGCTCAAGTTTTACTGAACCATCTAATAGTTACATTTTCATAGTTCACCTCAGACTTCCTGGGAATCCATGTTTCTCTATCCCCTAAAGGTTACAATCTCTGCAGCTCAGTAGGGCTGACTTTATTCACAGATTTTTACTCCATTTACACAGTCCATAGATTCTTTCCGATCCACAGAACTGATTTATTTAATCCTTGTAGATGCCATTTGTTACACATTATTCTCAGCATTTATTCACAGCACAAGCAGATGGTCAATGAAACCAATTAACCTTTCTCAAGCTCCCTTTCAGGCTTTCCACGTTTTTTTTGAGTCTATGGACAAATGAACAAAAAACTATCAGGAGACTTCATGCCAGAGTGTGATGAATAGGAAGGCAGACTGGCACATATGCTGTGCTTAAATAAACCTTATCCTCCCCTAGGCTGGAGTGCTGGAGGGAGGACTATAGCTGACAGAACAGGTAGAAGAAATGAGCTTCCAAAAGGTGAAGTGACCCAAGTCTGTCTGTCTTCCTGCTAAATGGTGTGGAGGACAGGGAGAGTCGAGAGCTTAACCTCATTGCTCTTTCCTCCGTTTGTTTTTTGTTTTGTTTATTTTAGTAAGATATTTTTATATATGAGGAAAATGCATTTTGAAGTGAAATGACAAGTTTTGTTAAAAACTGCTCTCAATCATCTTAGCCTTCACTAAGTGTCTTGAGAAAACAAATAAATAAATAAATAAAATCTGTTTTATTAGCAATAAGTGTAATATTTGAGTAATTAGAAGTTGCATCCTGCCCTTCACTGAAAAACCAGAAGACAGACCACATAAATCTAGAACAGTATTCATTGCTAACTTTTATGACAAAACTTGTATAAGTAAGTATTAAGGTGGATCTTTCTCAATCTGTTTATCTGTGTAATGAAACCACAACCTCATTTGTGCTGTACAAAATATCCCTTGATTTTTTCATGGCTGATTAGTTTATTACCAGAGCACGTGATCTGTTGGATGGATGCATCTCTGTTGTCCTTTTCTGAAATACTGAAGAAAATAGGCTGAAAGCCTTTGGCAGGGTATGATAGGGCTGTGTCAGGGCTCAGAAGGGGATTTGGGGCAGTTTGTCTCCTCAGGATTTTCTAATTGTCTGTAGCAGATATGACTTTATGGAGAGAGGGACAGATTTTTTTGTTCATAAAAGCTCTGTCTGTTTATGTAATGACTGCAGTGCTGTTTCTTACATACCTAATCATGGAACCATAGAATGATCTGGGTTGGAAGAGATCTTAAAAATTGTTTCATTCAAACCTCCCTGCCATGGGTCCACTAGACCAGTTTTCTCCAGGCTGCACCAACTTGTCCTTGAACACTTCTGGGATGGGGCACATCTTCTTTGCCCAGCTTCTCTGGGCAAACTGACAGGGCTCACCACCCTCACAGGGAAGAATTTCTTCTTAACATCTAGTAAAAACAGATGAAGAAATCCTACCTAGGGCAGCGGTGGCTGATGATACCTATAAAATAAGCTATAAACTCCTGGAGCCCTTGTGACCAGAGGGGCACAGGAGGTTTGAAATCTCCATCCTCATCTTCCTGGAGTGTGGGAATGCTGTGAGAGTACATCAGGAGAGGTGCTGGTTTCACCTCCACCTGCCCATCACTTTCACTGCAGCCCTTCAGTTGCTGCAGCCCCAGGGCAAAATGGGTTGAGCTCAGGACCTGCCCTGTGCCCTTATGCCAGGTGTGGCTCTGTTATGTCACAGTAATTGGCTGAAAAGAACAGGAGAGATGGTGATGATCTCATGGGGGTCTAAGTAGGGTGTTTCTATGGTATCATTATATTATACCGTATGAGACATTATTTTGAGATATTATTTGCAAATTCATGAGAATTTACAGGAAAGGCTTGTGAGCAGCTGAAATGCTGGTTTGAGTTTTGCTTGTTATTGTTAAGGTTTTGCATATAAAAGCCTCTGGTATGGCTGTTTTTACCCTTTTTTAATTATTATTTTATTTTTGACAGTCATTGAGTTGGCCTGGCAGTGTGATACCCTGCTTGAAGTATTTCACATGAAATTCTCATGTTTTATGAGGGTAGAGGGGAGAAGACTTGCCTATGTGCCTGCTTTGTAAAACAGGAATCACACTCCCTCTCCTTCAAATAAAGGACATTTATGACTGATAATATAATTTAATTCCCCAAACCTTAAAATTAGAGGATTAAGTGTAATTTTGAAGTTGACATTTTCTGATTAAAATTTAGAATTTAATAGTGCTCTGTATGTGTCCAGCTATAGGGAAGTAGTATCCAACTTCCAGCTGGTTGCTCCATCTGTTAAAACCTCACTGTATGACTACAGGGCTGTTTGGGAGCTAACAGGGAAGTTGGTGATATGGAGTGTTTTGGAGAAGGAGGCACCAATCCCCTCCCTGTTGGGAGATTTTTCACCCCCCCTTTTGAGGAGATGTTACTCTTTGCCTGGAACATCTCATGGGCATCAACCCCGTTGGGGTCAGCAACACCATGGCAGGCTGTGCTTGCAAATTAGATCAAGAAAAGCTCTCAATGAGCTGGTGCTTTGACTGAAAGTCTTTAAGGCAAAGTTATTTTGAATTTTCTTTTCTTTAATGCCTAGTCTATCTGTGGTCCAGAGAAAGCTAAATGGCAGAAATGTTTATTTGCTGTCCATTTGCAGGTTCTCTCCGTTGCTTTTATATTTATTTGTATGGTAAATGCTGCAGTTCAAACAGCTGCAAAGCAGCAATCTTGTTTGAAATGTGTGTCAGGGGTATTCTTCAAGGCTTCTTTAATAAAATGAAATAACTGGTGCATATCTTTCTTTTAACACCCCTTTAAATTGTAAGTCAGAGCATAATAGAAGCTGATTAGGATGTTGTCTGATGCAGAAGAACTTCCTGTGATGATTTATATCTGTATTTATGACTCTTCTGAAAAAAAAGTTTTAACTGAGTCTTTAAGTTGGGCTTTAGAATCTCTGTATTTTGAATCTGACAAAGTTTGTGGTGTTTCCACAGGTGAAAATATTTGTTGCAACTAGATATTATCTGGCTTCATCTCCATGAATGGGAACCAACTCCCAGTTTTACAACTGGAAGCTGTCTTGCATCACCTATGTGACACAAGCAAAGGCTTTGTCAGTCAGGACTTTTGGGGAGTTTGTTAAGATAAAATCTGCCTCTTCGTGGGCAGCTTCATTACTGAGTTTATCCTCTTTTCCTTTTAAAGGATCTTTGCAGAATATATATTGTAAAAGTACTGGGAAGCTCCAGAGCATAAAGACTATCTGCCTTCACCTCCCTTTGTCTCCCACAGGAAAACCCCTCCCAACCCCAAAAAAGATCAAAAAAACTCTGCAAAATGTCCTTGTGTCCTGCTAAGGTCCTCAGCAGCCAGATAACCTGGCTCAGATAACCTGAGCAATGAGTGCAGAGCTAGAAGATCATGTGCCAACACTAGAAAAGCTCTGCAGGTAGAAAATAACAATCTATAAGTAACCCCAAATTTAGCCTCAGACAGTTAATCTCTTAATTCCCTTCATGAATAGTTTCTTGTAGGAGTTAATTACGTTTCTAAAGCAACAACTGATTATCCTGATGTGGTTGAAACCACTGCAATTAAATGTAAGAGCCTAGAGAATAGTGAGAGCAGTACAAATATGCAAAATACAGAGACTTATTTTTTCCAGCTCTTTCCTGAAATGTTTCAACACCTACTTGTGCTTAGCTTATTTTCTTTTAGTTAGGAAAGTTAGTAATTACAAGTTTACTTGAGCAACACAACCACTGTTTGTACGGTGTTGTGAAAAATTTCAGCGTTGATATATTTCTGCTTGCATTTTTTTGTTTTACATTAAATCTGAATGCACAAATCAAATATTTTAGTGTCTCTAAAACAAAATACCCTTTCCTCTACAGTTTTGCCCAGTTGGATTTGTGGATTTTTAGCCCCTGACTGTTAGAAAAAAATGTATTTCAAGACTAACTCCTTAAATTGAGAGCTAGGTGTCTTGGTTCTCTGTGCTTTAAAAGAGGCTTCAGTAGCTTTAAGGAAAACTCTCCTGTACATTCCTCTTGAGTCACAGCTGAAGAAGACAAAAAAGCTTTTTTAAAGTTTGAAACCAGCTCATCTTTTGGCACAAGGGATCTATTTATAAGCAAACATTGTTTTTAGCATTAAAGTTGAGCTAGTATAAATTGTCCCAGTTCCACTGAGCTCCATTAGCCTATTTCAGCTGGGAAGAGAGCTTGAACGTCCAGCAAAATCCTGCATAAGGTTCCATTAATGTACTTGAGTGTGAGGTAAAATCCAGCAGTGTGACCACAAGCTCGATTTTTATCTGTTGAAAGATTTGCTAATAGTTCTGCCTAACTGCAGAATTTTCCTTGTAGAGTCTGGAAAAGTAGTCTAAGTTCCTGCTTCATGTGGCTTTTTTTCCGTTTACTGTCAAAAATGGCCCAAACATCAATTAGTTTCATTTGCTATATAGACAATAAATTAATTTTTTATTATTTTTCTGTCATTGTGCTTGCTGCACATTTAATTAGCAACAAGTAATCTCTCTGTATTATTGCTGCCTGTACCTTTTGTCTTTATTTATTTACTACTTTATTTATTCCATATTATTAATAGCAATATTTTTTATCATATTGGATCCAACCCCCAAATCCTTTGCTGGGTCTCACCTCTACCTCTGTGCCCATGGGAAAAGGCTGTAAATCCAGGATGGAGATGCTGCAGTGGAGTCAACAGTCACTGCACCCACGGAGCTTGGACTCCAATGAATGCCTCTGTTAGTGAACAGCTACTCCCACAAGCACTACCTCACAACGAAACTATATACCTGCCAGCATGATTTATGGTTTCCTATTGCTAAGTCAGATAACCTTTCAGTGTCCACTTTTCTGCAGTACTGCATAAAATATAATTAAAATTTGGAATTCAGTTAGACCTGTCAGTTTGGGAATCTCTGAGATGCTTCACCTGCTTAAGCCAATTTTGCACCATCAATACAGTATATTGTCTGTATAGAACAACTGGAAAGTGTTCCAAACCAGGAAAGATACAGCAAAATCAGCACATGAAATTATTGTAACTTTTTCCCAAAATTCCCAAGTGTCTCATGGCAGAAATAAGTCCAGGCTGCTTTGTGCATAGACCTTCTTGACATGTGCAGCATCAACCTTAGAGCATCCTTAGAGCATCCTGCTGGTGTTATTTTAACAATACCACAAAACCATGTTTTGATTTTTGTTTAATTAGCAAAATAAGGACATGCACACCAGACCTTTAGACCTGCAGGCATGAGACCTGCTCAGGAATAGATCCCCCAGAGGAAATCCTCTGCAGCAAGAAGATAGTTCTAAATTTTGCCTCTAAAGACTACTGAGGCCAAGACAAATTTCACACTAACATGAGTGGAAAGAAGGTCCAGACCCAGTAGCTGTGCTTCAGGTTAGCATTCTTCTGTACTAGTGAGTGCCACAAAAATCTCTTAGTAATAGAGGTATTAAAAGTCCTGTCTATTCTAACTACACAATGATGCATAGACAGCTGGAATCAGCCCCACTGGGATGTGACACAGACATAAGAATAAAATTAAGTGAAGTGGAATCTTTCTTCAGAGAACAGCTCCTCTTTTCTCTTGAGCTTCCTTGAGATTTACAATTGGCATAAATGGCTGCAGCGTTAGTGTTAAAATTTATTCACTTAGGGGGAATCTTATAAAACTAAGAGGAGAAAATAATTCAAATATATTAGAATAATCTCAGAGAAAAACAACAAGCAAAAGTCCTATGGGGAAAAAAGAGACATTTTATACCAGCAGGATTCATATTAGCTTTCAAGCCTATTGTTTTAGATGAACTTCCATTGCTAATGCAGATAGAAAAGTAAAGCTCAGCAGAGATGGATGTTCTGCCAGAGCCACAGATGAGTTACAACAGGTCTTAAAATACACCCTCTTTCCTTGGAATAGACTGTTCTGCACCTCAAACCTCTCTGAGACACAACACTGAGGTGGGGACCTGGAGAGTCATGACTTCTCTCCCCTGAATTTCATTCTCAAAACCATAAATATCACTCAAAAGAATAATATTTTTAATATAAATTAGGTAGAATGAGTCATAAAAATAAAAGTTCATCAGAAGAATTAGTAAATATCAAGCACAGTAATATCTTGCTCAAAAACCACCCACAGTAATGTAGGAGAAAGTATAGAGATTGAGTGTCCTTGACAGGAAAAAGGTGATCTCTAATGGTGAGAAATGGACCAGATATTTAAAATAAAAGAAATGATGAGTTTTGGATGTTTCCCAGTCTTTTTATGGGATTTTTTTAAAAAAAAACTAATATTAAAAATGTCTCAATATGGCGCCTGGATCATGTCTTCAGAATGTATGTGTAGATAGCAAGAGAGAAACAACAAAAAATATTCTGTGGATAGTGGTCCAGAATGGGCCAACCTTGGCATGATGTGATTGTACAAGTACTGGTATGGCCACAAGGCACTGAAGGATGGGTTTCCTCTTAGAGAAGGGCAGAAGAGCATTTAAAATACAACATCCATACATGAGCCAGGTGAGATAGGCTGGTATATTGTCAAATGCTTGAATCAGTTCAGCAGGTTTAGTTTCTAAAAAGTGTTTTGCCTTGGTATTTTCATGGAAAATTCCAGACCAGTCCTTGAAAGAACTAACATGAAAAGATGAATGTAATAAGAGCACTTTACAAGTTCAAGTGACAAGCTTAGATCTCCTGTACAACTATATCAAGAAACATTAGCTAGATATATGTCCAAATACACAGTGAACATGCTCCAAAAATAGACATGAATGATTAAAAATCAGTTTATTAGAGGTGACAGTAGCTAATGTAGTGTCTCTCACTCATGCACTGCTCAAAACAGAATTCCACTGTAAAAATAGGAGAAAATAACTGCATATTGCCTGTTTTCATGACTTTGCCCTTGAGAGGACTCCACTTGCAGGACACCTCTCCAGCTTTACAGAACCCACTGGGGACAAACAGCCCATAGGAAATATGTGAGCTACCAGCCTGCTTCCATCTTTTTTCCAACAGAACTGCCAACCCAGAGCTCAAGGGCAACTCTTCTGACAAACAGCCTCTATGGGCTGGAGTGCACACTACTCACATCTGAGAACCCAGAGCTGAAGCACCACAGTGAACCTCCCCCTTGTTTCTGGGGGCTTGTGATTAAGTAAGCCCCCATGTCACAGGCTCCAGAGTAACCTTGTATGAACACACAACCTTCAGCAAACCCAGAGATCAGTCACATCCTGCTCTTGCACAGAAACCTATACTGCAATGTGTCGAAAAGTTGAGATTTACTTATTCCTTGTGCCAGAATTATTGATCCCGGGAGCACCTGTAACCTTTGGAAACTACATTTATCAATAGCACTCAGCGAAGAGAGTGATTAGGATCTCAAAGGACTGGAAGCCTGAGAAATCCAGCATGAACATAGACTCTAATTCTAAGTGTCTATAGGAATGCATTACCTTTAAAACTAATGATACCATTTTTTCCTCATTTTCTCAATGACTCAAGGGAAGCTTTGTCTCTGGAAGCAGAGCTTGGCTCTGACTTCTGCTGTTTCAAGAGTCCATTGAACCACCTACCCAAAGAACAGTTGTCTGTTTTTAAGAAACTATAAGAATAGTAAATGGATTTTAAAACCAGGTAGTTAAATTACACAATTCCACAATATAGGCTGTGAAAACCTCTAGCTATATATGACACACCACAAAGCCTGCTAAAAACACTGTCAGTGCATATCCATGTTCCAGTTGCAGTAAGAAGAAAAAACCCACAGAACCAAAAGCAATGCAATTCTTCTTAGGAGTGAGTTGAAAGAAAATAACCTGACAGAAAACACTGCACCTTAGATTTCTTTAAAACAGATTCCCAGGGACTTGTTATTTATTTATGTTAAGAACAGAACAACTTAGGAGAAATACTGTGTTTGACTCAATAAGGTGTAATTTCCAAACCAAGATCATGTCTGATTATTCTGTTTCAGGTAAATCGTGTGAATTATGAGAGGGGTCTAAACTATTGCACTATCTGGAGAAAATAGTAGCATGTTAATTGAGCTAATGATTGATGGGACCTCTCAAAGCAGCACATCTGCCTCGATTGGCACTTCAGTTAACTCATTAACAGCCATCCCATCAACTGCTCTCTCCCTGATTCTGGTGTTGCAGAATAATCCTTGCCAGAACCCCTTAGTCACTGGCTTCTTAATGTAAAGATAAACTGCCAGCCTTAATACTTGCACCAGATAATACAGCAAAACCTCCAAAGAACCCCATTTTTACACATTTCCTGTCTGATTTAATCTTATTTGTGCACTATCTTAGATCTCTCTGCCCTCATTGAATTGGGTTTGTTGATAATTAAGGATGTGATGCAAGAAGCTCAAAGCACATGCCCAAGTTTTTAAAACATCTTTTTGATCTGGCATGTTTAATCATCACAAAACTTGTATTTGTCCTAACCAGAATCAGCAGCATTACCTGCCACAAACTCACTGTCAACCACCTACTTACCTACTTCTACAACCTCCTTGGCATACTCAGATCACCCTGATCTATGGATATGGGTTAACATCTCCCAGCCTCATCCTCCACTGATGATACAAAGCTGGGACAACTGCATCCATACCAAATTGGACAGACCAAATTTTCCTATTCCCCTGTATGCCAGTGAAAGTCAAAGGTCTTCTTTCCATTTATGCTTTTTAATTATTCTTTTTCTCCATTCTTTATCCCTTGGAAACATGGCCATTCAACCAGAAAATTGCATAGAAATGATCCACGGGGTTTGATTTAACAAAGCGATGTTCATGGGGTTAAAACATGGGTCTCCATGTCAGATACTGCAGCAAAAGGAAAAAAATCCTGCTTCAAGAGCACTGAAATTGCCACCCAGCCCTTCACAGGAAGTTATTCCAAAACTTCTCTTAAGATATTAATTTTTCCCTCTTTGTAATTACACAGCTCCTCATTTTACCTACAGTTTATCAAAGTTAAATAAAGATGTGTTTTGCATCTGGTGCATATATACAGAACTATTTCCCTGTCACTGTCACGTCATCTGAGTTATTTCGAAACAAAGCTTATATCACTAAGCCATTCCCGTTGGCTCTATGTAACCAAACCCAGCCTTTCCTCCCTGCCAAATACTAATACTTTCCTCCCTGTCAGAATACTTGTCCATTTTGAATCCTCACAGTTACAGATGTGAGCTGCAATCTTCCCACCTGTGTTTGACATCAGATTCATTACTTATTTTTAGACTACACATTTTTCATTATTTAAATCACACCCCCTTTAATTCTTCTAATCTCCCATGGAATAGCACTTGGGGTGGTAGCATTGGCTGTGAGCTCACAGCAGCAGTATCTATTGGGTTTCTTAATTTCCTGGTCATAATTTTTCTTTACTCTTTTGCTTTAGATGAACTCTGTATCTCACCTTTTTCCCTAACATGATGTTCCTTTGGTGAGATGCTATAAACAGCCTGCCTTTCGTAACTCATGAAATATCACTTCTGAACAGTTGTTCAAATTCTTTAAAGACACTTAAATTCAAATGCAAGTTTAATCCTCCAGGAACACTTCCTAGGTGCTGGCAAACCTCAGAGAGGAGAGGCTGCAAAACCCATTTAAATTTTCATCAAGTCCAGACATTACAAGAGGCTGAAAGAGCCCAGGAGAAGGAGGTTGGTAGCTGCAGAGACTCTGCCACTCTGTAACACGAAAACACAGAACCCAAATCAAATTCTTGTCAAAGAAATACTTTTTTCTGGAGCAGAGCACAGGGCCCTGGGGAGGGGCATAGGGATGGCACTGCTGCAAGCTGAGCAGGTCCAAATCTCAGGCTATGCATTTTGAGGATAGCACTGGACTCCTAGTCTATAAACATGGGGTGCTCACAGGGAGATTAAAACCAGCTAGTTCAAATTTTCAGATTTCCATAAAATTTCTATCCAAAGTTCCAGGCTACACTGTGCCTCCTGAAAAGGCTTTTCAGGGGTGGCAGTAACAGGATTGAATCAAGTCATCTTTTGGCTACAGTATTGACTTTGGAATATCTTTTAATGAAACTTCAATCTGTGTAAAACAAAGATTTAAATATTCTGCCTAAGATCCCATTGTGCAACAAAAACCACATTTATCTTGCATAATGAAGTGGTTTTCTTAAAAATCCCTCTAATTCTATCACCCACTGAGGTTTCATATATTCTTTCCACATATGTCAAAAAAATGTGAAAGGACAGGGATACTTTTTATCCAGTGTATTATTAAATATAATAGTCAGCCATCTCTAGAACCCATCATTGATTGAGATAAATGAAGCTATTAAAAAAAAAAAAAACTAATGAAGTCTCTTTGGTGCTTCTGAAACTCAGCAGTAAAGATAAATGAGAAACAATTACTTGATATCCATTATTTTAAATTACAGATATCAGCCCTGCTGCTGTTCTCAAGGTTTATTTAATTTTCATAGATTATCATCTACTTTTACATTCCACATGTGGAATTGAAACCAATGTGTTTTTCTATGGTGTCAAGTTCCAGATGCAGGGGAGTTCACCACTGCCACATATGGGCCACATGGGAGGTCCATGATCTTCCCAGCCATGGGACTCCCCAGCAGAATGTCAGGCAGGAGAGTCTCACCTCTTCTCTTCCTGCTTATCTGCCAGTGCAAGGACCTTTCAATTCTCATTGCAGATTTAGCTGTGTCACAACCTTTCACCAGAGAATTTGTTTCTCTTTAGCACAGTGTTGGTTTAAGTAAACGATATTGCTAATGTTTTTGGGTTATTGTGGTGGGGAAGTCAAAATTAAAGACAAAAAGCTTACAAGTTATCACCTTAAAATGATGCTACTAGCTTATAATTCAAATTATTTTTCTTTTGCTTTCTCTGCAATTTTCCCTCAAATGACTAAAAATACCAAAAAAGTACAAGCTGGTCTCCTGAAACTGGGCTCTACACATCAAACCAAAACCCTGTTTCCAGCTGGGCAAGCTTTGCCCACAAAGGAGCACTTTGAACAAATGCTCACTTTGAGCATGTCCCTGTGATGGGCTGCCTGCTCCCTACCCCCAAGACAGGCACTGCCACCCCACACCCCCTCCCACTGCCCAGAGTTTCCACTCACATACAGGAGTAAAAATCAAGTGTATCATTCACAACAGAGATCCTAATTCAATGCAGGCATAATCCAGAGAGTCAATCCAGGTCCTCTTTTCTTTGGAATCACTAAGAACTGTGTTAAGGAGCAAGCAACCTGCATGTGGGATGAGGGGCTCAGCCTTGACCCTGCAGAGGTCTGGTTTGGGGACAATAGAATGAAATCCTTACCTGATGACTTCCCTGCTTCTCCCCTGGAAGGACAACTCACAGCCTTTCCTGATGAAGCCCTCAGACTAAAAGCACCCTTGTTTTCCATCTTCTGTATTGTAGACACAGAGCAACACTTGCAAATATCTCAGCAACTGGGAGGAAGTTAATGGCACAGGATACCATTGGATGCTGTTGGATTTGTCTCTGACACTTTTAGTATTTACTTTATTACATTGGGATGGGGGTAGCAGAGCTGCTACTGAGTAATTTAAATTTAATCATTTATTTTGACACTTTTAACTAGAATGCCAAAAATACCTGCAACTGAGAAGCAGTATTTTATTCTGCACTGCCATAAATCTACATTACAAAAATGCTCCTCTTTAGTCTACTTTGATTTATCTTTGAGCAAGAGCTGTTCAGAATTGCATAACAAAACATAACATTGCTTACACTAAATAAGGCATTTTGTCTATCAGCTGGAAAAGTATCTAAACCTCATTGTTATAATGTCTAAAACCATTGAATTTTTAACTTCACAGCATTTTGTATGAACTTGAGAAATAAGAATTTAATCAGGGTAAAGCTACATTTCTACCATGAGGAATCTTTTGGATCTAAAAAGCTTTTTACATGGTAGAAAATCAAATGTTCTCCTATTAAATGCAATACGTTCGTTATTGTTGTCCAGTATTTTGCTAGGGATGTCTGAAATTTTCAGTGATAGGTGCAGTAGTCTTCTTTCTTTTTCTTTTTTTTATTCTTGCACACTCAGCTATGTATCTGCTTCCTCTTGCATAACTTTCCCAATGCTCGTCTCATTTTGGAAGTTAAACCTTGGACAGATGCTGCTTTTTTTTTCTGAATTCCAAGTGACTTGCAGAAGGCTGGTGCTCTGCACTGCTAACAGCTGTTTCATCTTCTGTCTTTTAATTGCACAGGCTACTTACAGATCTCAAGTGGGATAAAGTGAAGTAGCACCTTCTGGAATACCTGCTACCACAGCTACACGAGCAGCCCACCATGATCACAGAAATTTCTACTGCTTTCAGTGACTCCATTGCATGAGGACCTGGACACCCAGGGGCACACTGTCCCTTCAGCATAAACTTCTAGTGTTGCAAGCAGAGGCAGGACAGAAAAATCTCATACTGAGCACATCCAGCCCACATATCCTCAAGGATTTAAAACAAGTAAGGGTTATGAGAGCAGCATCTAACTGGGGAAGGTCAGTGAGGGAATAGAATGATAAAGACAGTTCACCTTGGATATTTACTCAAGGTCCATGTCTTGAAGGGACCTAGACATGGAATGAACCACTAATGTATGTTACAAAGAACTAAACCCTTCAGCACAGATCTTTAGCCTCCCTTTTTAGAGAACGACACAGGTCACTCTTCCACTTCTGCACCAAATAACAGAACTTGCCTAGAGGGTGTGTGCTGAGACATGATGCATCATACCCAGTTTCTCCCTACATCCATCCCTTGGGAAGACTACACACAGTCTTACAGCAACACAGCTCTTCAAAGCTGGTCCTTTTAGACCAGACTGTTCTCTAGCAGCTTCATTCCCAAGGACCAGAAGTCATCTTGACAAGTGTTTACATTAATCAGGTGGTTGCCAGAGAGCTTCACGAACAAAACTTGAGCAACATTACATGCAATCTGAAAGGCCACTTTCATAAACCTTGTGATAGTACAGTGGCTTTCCACACTACAAGATTTTACATAAGGAAGAAGCAGAGTTTGTATTAATCTGGTGGTTCTGTTGTCACAGAAGAAAGCTAAATTGTCTGTGTTCCAGCGATAATCTTGATAATAAGTGTTGTTGAGTTGGTTAATGCATTGAGACAAAGCAGCAAATGAGAGTTAGTAACCTCCTGCCTGATCAGAAGCTGTTAAAGATGTATCTACTGGAGATGCTCAAGAGGGGAAAGCACTGAACTGGTACAACATGTAAGCAGTGGAGCTCTCACCCTGCCACAGGAAATTCTTGATCGGTGCTCAGCTGGCCGGGTGAAGGGAACTTTCTAGATCCTTACTCCGTGGGGTGGGGACAGCAGCTTGAACTGCGATTGGACGATGCGCCGGCCTATGAGAACAAAGGGCTCCAAAATGATTGGTCCAGACTGCACCTCCGTATGAACCAACCAGCGACCGAGAAAGGAACCAATCGCGGCGAGGACTGAACAAGGCACCAATCCGTGAGGGGCCAAGGCTATAAAGACTCCCCGGGTGCTCGGCACCTGGTCCTTCCATGGCGCTTGGTGTCCTGAGGAGCACCCTGTGCAGCACACAGTTATTTGTCTGGCTGCCTTGCGGAGTAGGGCCGGGGCTTATCCTAGGTTCTCGCCTCTGGTGTTTTTAAATAAAACTAAGTTGACTTCTCATTTTTCTCATTTGTCTACTACAATTTTATGGGGGTTCATCCGTAAACAAATGAGGAAAATGAGAAGTCCAATTTGTTTTGTTTAAAACCAAAATTGCTGTCCCCACGCCATGAAGTAATAATCTAGAAAGTTCCCTTCACACGGCCAACTGAGCACCTATCAACTCCCCTCAATATCCACAAAGACACCCACACTGCAGTGCCACCAACCTGTCAATCAGATCTTACTCATAATTATTCATAACAACCAATTAACAATTCATAACTCCATAACAATTAATTAACAAGTCATAACCTTATAACAATTAATAACTTTATCACATTAATTAACAACCCACAACTCTACCCCTGAACATTAACTCATTTATAACAGAAGGAACAGTAGGCCCAGGAAAAGAGGAAATCTCCAAATCTACAGTCTCCAAATTTATTGTGATACAAAGCTTTCTACTGCCAACAGTAACAAAGGACACCAAATGTTTAAGTCTTATGGAAATTTCAATAAACTATATAACTGCATTTGGGAAAAAACCCATAAAGATGTTTTGAAGAGCAGGTAGGTGACTTGATACTCTTGAGTAACTGTCTTTTGATAAGCATGTACTCACATGAATTTTAAAAATAATAATAACATAGCAAAAGTCAAGAGACACCTGAGTTTCTGAAAACCATACAATCCCAAGAAGCAGCCACTAATGGGATGCCTTCAGGAAACACAGGTCTTCACCATTTTGATCTAACAACTTGGAGTTTAAACACACATTGGAGACTGTAGGGAATGAAGTTATACATTCATTCTGAAAATTATTCATGTGGGAACTAGAAGGAGAGATTATATTTGGGCAAAAAATTAACCACAGTAACAGACAAGAAGATATTAATTGGGAAGAATCAGAGATTAATTACACAGCCATTTATCCAGTTTCCTGCCCTCTGTCCACTCCCAGCACATACTGCTTCCTCAGATATCATTAGTTTTCTCAGCAGGGCTGGAGGAAGTGAGAGAGGACAATGAAAACAGATTTATATCTGAGCCAGCAAATAAACCAGACTCTGGCATGCACTGGAACTGCATGAACTTGCCCCAGCTCAACTGTTCACAGACACTGGCTCTGTTACAAGAGTGATGCTGATGGAGGCACTGCAGGAAATCACCTCTCAGATCCTTGTGCCAAGCATTACTTTGGTGAATTACAAAAGGACACAGTGGCTAACAGGATCAGGACCTGGAGTGCAATAGAAGAACAGAAAGGACAAATGAGTGATGTCTAATATAAAGTGCAGTTTTGTTTGCTCTTCACCACCTGAAGGCAGTAGCTGCTTCACAATATTGCCTGTATTTATAAGGTCACAGGGTTCTCTCCTAACACAGTTACAGGACTGCAATAGCTATTAATTTCAATAGATGTTTCAAACATGCAGCACCAGCAAAATAAGGTCTTAAAATTCCACCTGTCCTGAAAGATATTTGTTGTTCTAGAGGGTGAAATCTACTGCATCAAACAATTGTTGTTAAAAGCCAAGACAGGAAAAAGAGATTTTGCTTTACCTAGCAAAGTAGGCAGAATTTCATGCTTCCCTATAGCACTTTATGTGGGTTTAGAGGAACTACTGCACCTCTGTTTTCTGTTGAAATGAACTCACCTGATGTAAAAGTCACATTTTTCTCAACTACATTTTCCATCCCTCCCTATGGACAGCTATTCAGAACAGCTTCATTCCCCGTGTCATTGTCCAGGGATAGATTCTGCCTGTCACATCCTAGTGATGCCAAACTATCCAGTTATAAAGACAGAGGATAAAGTGGTCTATGACTCTTGCAGGATGTCCTGTTTAACTGGGAACCATGTCATCAGGAGGACTTAACAAAATAGTTTTTGCCCTAGTAACAAGTAGTACTTCTGACCACTTGGAATCTTTAGGCCCATGGCCATATCCTCTCCCTTCATTTGCAGAACAAAAGACAAATGTATTATGTTTCTAACTTGTGTACTGGGTAAGTAATTAAGTACTTAATTGGACCATAAAATATGATCCAAAGGAAAGCTAGGTCACAGTGCACTAACTCTTAATTGTTATTTGGACCTATTAATATATTTTACAAGTTTTAATTTCTGTCTCAGAGAAAATGTCTTTGTTTCTGTAAACCTTTCAATCTGTTACTTTCCATCCACACCAACACTACTTTGCTTTATTTAGGTAGTTTGCATAAAACCCCAAAATATCAAGCTTTTGCTTGAGATTCATTGACTGATGAAACAATTGCTCCTCAATTCATATCATTTCCCTCGGGTAGTCACATGCTTTCTGTGCGCTCTTGCAACAGCTGCCAAGACGTGGTCACAAAAATTTAAAAATTTCTTTGTGTTTTAAGCAGTTTAAGTTTTAAGCAGTTCAACCAAACCAAGTGTCTGATCTTTTATCGTAATGAACCATTTCTGTCCTTTAAGTGCTTGTATGTGTTCCTGGCAGCAGAAGGGAGAAGGAAAGGGGAGCCTGAAAGTGTTGGGGTTTTGTCACAGGTCTCAGTGATACCCCATGGGTGACAGGGTGCTTTCCGGTCACCCAATCTCAAAAGGATCCAGCAGAACAACTTGGACAACAGAACACAGCATGAATAGCCCTGGCATGCAGGGAGAGCTGTGAATGCCATCTTTTTTTTCCTGCTATGAAGCACCACAAAAGCACCATAAACCCTCAGAAGATACAGGGGGAGGTGCTGGATGGAGCAAAGATGCTGACAAAAGGAGCTGGAAAAAAAAAACAGTAAAAAGTTTTTTATCCTGCTGAGGAAGGTCTGTGGACCACCTTACTCCAACATCTTATATGCTCAGGAATCTTTAGAGCCAGGCATGGGCACATATGATCTCATGATACAGCACTATCAGACAAAAATGAAGTAAATAAAGTAGATTAAATGCATCTATCAGTAATAAAAAGTGAACAAGGTCATGACTACCTACAAATACCAAGACATTCCTGGCAGTACCGGACCTGGAGCTGCTGTCAAAAGTGGCAACCAGGAAGATTTGGAGACCTCTACTTCAGAGGCAAGAAAGGTGGCTGCTACATGTTGTCTGCTCAGGCTCAACCCAGAACAGCTGCAGCATTTACTCTCTAAGTAAAGCTCATACTGGCATCATTATGATATTAGAGTTTAGGGAAACATTCAGAATCACCACTCATCAAGCATTTTGTCCTAGAAAACTCACATTCTTTTCCTATTTTCTTTCTTTTCCCCACAAAATAGCATGGCAGTGGAAACCACAGCTAACTTAGCCACAACATATTCAACAGCACATTTAATTGGTGACAAAAGAAGAAAAATAAGTTTATTTCCTTCCACATCTCCAAATGGGCTCTCACTCAGGCACTGCAGTGAGCAATAACAGTAAATGGAATAAACCACCTCTATGGCAGGTTAACTTTATCCATAATAAGGGTTTCATCCACCCTACTGCAGCTTTATTGGTCAATGTCCAGGTATGACCCAAGCCATCCTATATACCACACTGCTATCCCAGTTTGTAACAAATCTTGCTTTAATCTATAAACCCGGGTGTCAAATCCAGTGAAGTTGAGGCTGCATAAACCTTGGCACAGAGGTAGGAACTGGGTCATCTTTAAGGTTCCTTTCAACCCAAACCATTCTATGAATCCGCAATTCTCTTCTATGAAATGAGTACGAGTGCACTGAAGAGTGCCAGGAGAACTGGCATCTGGCTCCTGGCTCCCACAGCTGCAGCATCCTTGGGATATCCAGCTTAACTCAAGGCAATTGCATCCTCAGCTGAGCAATCACACTGTTACTCATCAGTGGCAGTAGATAAACCCAGCAACACATCCCAAAATCAATGGATTTACTGACAATTGTGACTTAACACATTTGAATTAATCTGGGATACTGTATTTGGGAAGTGGATGGGAAATCTCCATGCAGAGAGTCATACAAAGAGCACCTGCACTGCCCTTTATTCCCAGACTGCTCCCCACAGGTCAACAGCCATCAATGCTGAAGTTTGAAACAGAACCAGCTGGAAGAGCGATGGTGCAGTTGTCATGGTTTAGTTTGTTTCCTGGCCAACGCACCAAAAATGTAATAGTTTGGGTTTGACAACTGTAATATACTTACCTTTTGTTGTGAAATAGAATTAGGAGTAAAAGTAAAGCAGGCCTAAAACTTAAAAGGGAATAAAGAAAAAAAAACTTTATTAATAACACAAAAAATAATAATAAATTCAGAACAGATTTTCAGACCAGTCCTTCTTTCCCCTTTGTTACAGCTTAACAACATACAGAGACACTTCAGTCAATTCCTTACTTAAATAATCTTTTTCAATTCACTTTAGGGAGAGGAGTTTCTTCTTGTTTAACTATAAGGATCTTTTACCAAGAGAATAAATAACCAATTCTCTCCTGACTCCACTTTTTCATGATTAACAGCCACCCGGGATCTGCTATCATGAAACTCTTCCCACTTCACAGCCTTCCCAGAGCTGAGTTGCAGGCCACGTTAAAAAGTCATGGGGTATTACTTTTAAGGATGAGCTACTCAAAGGCAAAAGTTCTCTTTAGTTCACTTCTCTCTCTGTTCATACATTATTCCCAGGAACAGAGATCCCCGTCTTTTCCCTTGGGGCAAAGGATTCTTCAAACACTTTACATACACCTTGCTCCACCCCACCATGTCTCTCTTTTTTCATGGTTTCAAGGAATTTTTTCATGCAGTACAGTCCACCCCTATAACTTACAAAAAGATATTTCAGCCAACCTTCATAGCATCTCCTCATTCTCCTTCCATTTAGAAACTTAGCTTTTATTTAATTGACTTTAGTGTATCCTTTCTGTTCTTCTCCCTCTCACCCAAGGAAAGATGAAAGTCTGTAAGTCTTATCTGAGCACTGAAAAAAATAAATTAAAATCTCACACAGAAGTCGCAGGGTTTTGGCCAGGCCATGCTGGAGCTGTGTCAGGATCTCAGGCCGCCCAGGCCACACTGGAGGGTCAGGATGAAAACTGCAAAGCGCAGCCAGAGGAGAAATGGGTGCCAAGGCTGTGTCTCCACGGTTCCCCCGGCGCTGCCCGCCCCCAGCTCCAGCCGCAGCCCGGGGGTTCTCCCTCTGCCCTGCCCAGCACACAAAGCCCTGGGGGCTCTCCCGAACCGGGCCCGGCTGCCTCCCCCCAGCCCGTGAGGGCGGCCGGGCGGGCTCGGCCACCCCAGGGCTGCTCCGAGCCGGGGCAGGGCAGGGACACACCGGGAAAAGGCGAGAATCCCAGCAATGGGCTCTGCTCCCCTTGGCCACTGGGGCCCCTGGTTAAAAACGGGGCCCGGCAGCCTCCGGAACCCAACCCTGCCTGGCCCGGGCCAGGTCAGTGTTACCTCGTGAAAGGCCAGAAATGCAAGAGAGCTTTCCCGGGGTTTACTTGCTTCAAATGTGATTCACGGAGCGAACCGACTTCTCCAATTGGTTTTTCAGGCTGTCAACAACTAAACCAGTCTTCAGTTGGTCCCATCAATTCACAGAGGAAGTTCTCATGGAGGAAAGCTTCCTAGTGTGCCCTGTCCCCAGGGTAAGACCAGCACACCCAGTCAAAGCAAACTGCAGGTTTGCAGTTTTGTTATTGCCAGTGGGGTGTTACCAAGGCTGTCAAAGACAATCAAAACACAAAATTCAAACAGACTACCTGTGGAGGCTGATGGACTGACTAAGAAAGAGCCAGCCCCTCTCCCTTGGAGGGATGTGCTTTAGCAGCAGCCTCCTCATAGCGGCAAGGAAAAAATTCCTGCGAGCGTGCCTCCCTGCTCTAGGCAAATCATTTGTACCCCATTGGTCGTTCCCCTTTTGCTCTGCCCCCCAGTTGATTCACCTGATGCTCTACCCCACCCCTAGCTTTCCTTTATAAACCCGGTTCCCTCTATCCTTTTGAACTAGTTTGTCCCTGGTAGCCTCTGGGAAGAAGATCAATAAACTTCTCCTTGGAACACTATTCGAGGCTTCCCATCCTCCAGCCTTGGCCGAAGCAGACTCACAAAAGAGCTAAATCACTCTGTCTGGAAGCGCAGACGTGCCTGTGTCACCAGGTCATCCTTCTCAGGACGCTTCCCTGGAAGGTTGCGGCACTCTACCGGTGCTCTCCACCGCGACAACTGCCTGTTTCCCCATAGCCGTGAAAATCACTCCAGTTCCATTACTAATGCACTTGGGCTCATTTGTCAAGAATTTCAGAAAAATTAGTTCAAAACCAAGAAAATCTCCAGTATTTTTATGATAATGCCAGTAAAGTCTGTGGGATGGAAGACTAGGCTGCACACTGTGCTTCTTTCCCAGAAAATCCTTCCCCACCATTTTAGACATTTTAAATCAAAATGAGGAGAAAAATGAGCTGTTGAAAGAATCAGTAAACAAAGGTCTCTTACTAGTAGGCCTTTATCCACAATTTATGTCCATGTCGTATTTTTGTTTCATATGAAAATGTAGTGCCTTTAGCCCCCCGACTCTGCTATTGCTGCTTTTTACACTTTTGACCATTCAGACAATCATTTATTTACCATTTCCTTTTTTGTTTTCAATTCAAGAAGAATTTATTTATTTATTTATTTATTTGGGATTTCAGTAAATTGATTTTTCCCTTTTATACGCATTGCACAGCTAAAACATGCAAATAGATGAATCCCATTCTGCTCATTTGTTTGATTTTCTCTCTCCACTCATCTAAGTTTCCAAATTCTCTTGCTGCACCTGGCACCTCTCCTGCACCTCCAAATGCCCTTTGCCATGTGACACCAATCCAATCTTTTAGGTGCCATTCTAATTGCAACAAGTTGTGGCAATGAAGAACGTGGATGGACTTGCACCTGCACACAACAGTGCCAACATCATGATTCTCCCAGCCCAAAGAACTCAAACTGGGTGTCCAGAGAGCTCATGCCCTCAGCAATTTGCCCAGTCCAGGTCAGCACCTGAGTCTGAACCTGCCTCAAAAGCTGAGAGGTCAGAAATCTGAGAAGTAGTATTGTCCCTGAGCCCTAAAAAATCAGCTCTTTATTTGCCTGCAGGAAAAAGGCAAGCTGCTATTTTTCAGACTTTTCCTCCACCCATTACAGATGGAAGCACATATGTGCTCATCTCTACTTTCCTCTCCCTGAGCCTGGCAGGTACCCAAGGGACCATGAGGAGAGACTTGTACCTGTGCTGGAGGGGAGGAAATAAGTGCATCAAGGAAACGGTGTAATAAATCCACACCTGTCAGGGAAAGGGTGCCCACAGCAACATATCACACAGGAGCAGACTGTTTCCGTCACTTTTGCAAAACTTACCCCAAAGTGATAGAAAATGAGATGGAGATGGGTAAATTACAAAGCAGAAACTGGAATGCAAATGTCCTGACACTGTTCTTCACTCCAGTTCTCCTACAGATTTTCTCAACAGCCTCAGGAGAGCTTGAGGAAAGAGCTGTTGCTTTCTTTTCCTTTTATCAGCAAATACACTGGGTAAAGTAGAGAAGTCTCTGTAACTCACAGTCTTGCTGAAGGCACCAGAGACACAATGGAAGCTGACAGGAGCCCAAACCAAAAGGCTTTTTTTATTTAATTCATCATCACCAGGTTGAAAAGCAAAACTGAATGCACATACAGCACCTACAGACGTGGCCTTCATAAGGCCCAGCTCTGCACCACTACTCAGGGTTCACATCTGTGCCAATCTCCTGGTGGAAGCATCACGTTCTCCTCAGCTACCAGGAATCCAGTAGCGTGTGATGCACTCGACAAAGCCATGAAGCCACTACAAAAATCCCTTTTGTAATTTTCCCCACTGAAGAGCTTAAGTCTCTTCATTCTGTTTTAATGGAGTAATTTATCACCTGATTCCTTTTAAAAGTAACTTATATAGATAGATAGCTTAGACAGCATGATGTGATACATAAAAAATAATAGTTAATTATTAATAATGTTTCCAATATATTATAATTTTGTGTGATTGATTAGAAAATCCATTGTTTTACTCTAATGTATTTTAAAGACTTCTCAATATCAGTTCAAGATTAAAAAGTTAAAGGCAGCTTAATCATCAGTTCCAAATGTAATTTGAAAGAGTATTGGGTTCAGGAGCACTTGAAATTGTTACCTTGCTTCTTGACCATGAAAGAAGGAGCATTTTATTCCACACCCAATTTCAGTGTCACTCTATCCCAATTGATTAGTCATCTAAGAATTCTTTCACTAAGAACAGACAAAATAATCCATTTAGGAGTTAAATGGGTAGGACTGATCCAGTTGCTTGTGGAATTACAATTTCTTCATTACTCTTTAAAGACCAGTGTCTCTCCATTCTCTGTTAACTTCAACAGAGATTCACTGTTGGAATCTGGTTTATAGATATTTTTAAAGCATACATTTGATCAGGATATAAGTAGAATTCCTTCCCCAGTACAGAAGTACCTGTGCATCAGTGAACTAGTTCTGAAACATGGAAAGATAAATTCATTTGCACCAAAATATAGTCGCCTTGTCCATAACCCAGCTACAATCCTGGGCCACAGCTTTCCAAGTTCTTTCAGAAAGTTAGTTATTTCTCCTACTGCAATAAGTCAGTTAATCTCTGTGACATATCAGCCCAGGTATTCAGCACATGCTGCACATGAGTGTGAAGAACCTTGTAGCAATTTCTGCCTCCAGACACAAAATGTATGAACAAATTCAGCTCTGTCATTGTTTTAATGACCTTGATTAAACATAAGGGAAATTGACTTTCTGCAAAACTAAACATGTATTACAAGAAATACTTTTTAACCTCTATTCTAATTCTAGCACTTTTAAATTTTAGCCTGAAAACCATCTCCAGTCCCTTTCATGAATTCAGTGGAATAACTGCAAAAACAGCCCTGCACCTGGATATGATTATCTCTCTGAAGATTTTCAATCAACAACTTTCAAAAATTCAAAATTACAGAGCAGTCAGGAGTTTAAGGAGAGAAACCTTGGATAAAGGTTTTATATGATAAACAGGAGCAGCATGACTGCAAATACTCCCTTCTCTCATGGATGTGGGACCCTGTTGAGATGAACTCTACATCTCCTGTGCTGCCAAGAGGCCAAGAAGGGTCACCAACCAAAACACCAACAGAAAGATCACTCTGTTCTGTCCCCTCCTCTGCAGTGATGCCTTGTGTTTTAGCTTTTACATTTTTAAGAATCTCTGCTGCTTAGTGTGTAACTCTGAAACTTCCTATTAGGTGTTAGTAAGTTCTCTTCACAGGGTAGTTAGACAAAACAATTCATTTCTAGCTAGAGAATCAAGGACAACTGGTACCCAAAAAGCAGAAACAAAGGTGAGGGAAAGGGGGCTGATACTTCATAGCCTGGGGCTGAGGTTGGATAACTGACTCCAGTATGTAGATGAACCAAAACTTATGAAAGTACAAAAACTTGTTACCAGAATTTATCTCGGATTTGATTTGGGTGTAGCACCAGCCAGGCTCTTGTACTGCCTGAATTGTATCCTTTCAATAAATACCTATTTTATTCCTTATGGTCTGTCCAGTCTCTCTTCCAGGTCAGCCTTTCCAGGCAACAGCAGGGAAAAGGAACAGACCTTCCCAAGTGCCTTGTACCTGCACGTGCACACACAGACTACCCAGGGCAATGGCAGAAAATGAGTTCATGTTTCAAATGATGAAACTAATACACTGGCAATAGAATATGCAATTTCCTTGTTTATTGCCTTTCAATTCAATGCCGTTGCCAGAGGTTGTCATTGTACCAACAGGCAGAAAATTAATTTGACATAGTTTCAAAGCAGCACACTACTAAGTTCCAGGGACCTCTCAGCTGTGCTGTTGTAGCCCAGAAGAGGATGAGCCCTTTCCTTTTCTGTCCTTTCCCATCCTCCCTCTTGCAGCAGTAGTTTTCCCAGGACACTCAAGAAATGGGGACCAAGCAGACCTGTGGAAAACAGGTTTTCAGGCAGAAAAACGCACAAGAGTGCAAAAAAAGGGAGAAAATATTTTCATCCATGACAATATGCCAGATTTCTCTCTTCTGACAAAGAACAAACAAAAATGTGGTTTACAGTCAGAATGTCACTTTTAGTTCCTCTCATTTAAAACAAAAATCTGTATACCAATTAAGGCTACTCCCAAATCATACTTCTGGAGCTAGATAAACCCTTTGTTTTGGAAATGTCAAATGGGATATATATTATTCTGATGAAATTTTTATTGTAAATTATACATTAAAAACTTCCAGACTCCTCAATTGGGCTTTAAATCATAATTACATCAAAGACTAACTTCTCTCTGGAATAGCAGTGGGAATCTGTACAACCTGTCTGCACTCTTAGGTCAGAATCACAGCATCACTTTCAATATTAACACTTATAATAATAATATTAAAACTTATAATAATAATATTAATATTATTATTTCAATCAGCTCAGAAATGTTCTCATTAGCAACAAAAAAAATCTAAAATATTGCTCAGCTGCTACACAAGCACCATGTCCTCCTGCAGTGCCCATCCTGGGCACCCACCAGCAGCTGTGAGGGGAAGCACAGAGCTGGACAAGAGAGCTGTGTCTGAAATCATTGGCCAGATAAAGAGTCCTCTCTTTTCTGGTAAGTGTACAGATTCCACCATTATCATCAACAAGGAGAAACAAAAAGGAATGCTTGGACAACAAACCCATGCTGAGTAGGAGTGGCTTAATTAATAGCCAAGCACAAAATTACTTCAGCAGATTTCAGCTCATTTCCATAGAATATGCACATTCTGCAGAAAATAAGTAAATATAAAAAATAAGTTTCTTTCTGCCAGCCTGGTGGGGAGGGGTCTCCAGACCTCCCTGCATAGGCAGCTCACAGCTCTACTCAGCACTGCTTGACTCACAATCTAACATCAAAGCTGCTGTACTAAAATAAATAAATAAATAAATAAATAAGAACACCACCACGAAAAATCCAACCAGAGATGAAAGCTTCATTTGGAAGAAAATATCGAAAATATCACGCAGTCTTACCAGCCCAAATTGAGCAGATGATATCTGGACTTTATTCTGCTGTCTGTCACAGGCCTAGCAATTCAGAGCAATTTGACCAAGCCATTAGTCACATGCTAAGCAGGGCTTCTCCTCCCAGTGTCGTGTCTCAAATTGTCTTGGTAGATACTTGCTCAGTCTTGCTTATGACTTCTTTTCCTTTTTCTAAACCACTATGGTTTTCTCTTTTAACATTATTCCCTCCACATGTGACACAATTCTGTTCTATATTTAATGCTATTTTCCTATCTCTAAAATGGAATAAACAAGTGTTTTACAAACTCTGTGGAATCATTGTTTACAACAAAGATGAGGGAAGTTTTCCAGAAACAACCAGTGAGTATAAATTTGTCCTCAGGGATGCTGAATATCCTGACCTGAGTCTGTTCTCTGTACACAAAACATTGGCAGTCATGAGCAGCAGTGATGCCCATCCTTTGGTTGCTGCAGTTACAAACATTTTGTCCTGGGTCACAGTCATTCAGACCTCAGGGTTCTCTTCCTTCCTATTTGGATCCTGTTCAGGAACAAAAACCTGAATTCATCCACATTTAGACCAAAAAACTCCATCTTGAACTGAACTTGAAATGCAAATTTTTTCCTGATAGTGATCACATTCAATATACATTTGTATCGAACTATTTATCTTCATTACAAAAGCAATAAAATCCCAAACAATGACAAAGGCAAGAGCAGTGGGTTACAGTTTCTTATTAGAAGTTGAGCTTGGCCATAATGTTATTCATATGAAATTTGATATAAAAACACCTGAGTGTCTTAATGTTCTTTATATTACAGTAAATTCAATGCATTAAGGATGCAGAAAAATCACATTTGGGACTGCAAAGCAGACAAGAGTTTTTGCAGATTCCCCAGCAGCCAGGAAAACAGCAAATCACAGCGGCTCTCCCAAGTGATGCAGAAGTTAAAATAATCCCATGTACCAACACCAGCATCTGTTTGCAGCACCAAAGAGTGCTTTACAAACTTTAATAAATATAAACCTCACAAATCCTTCCTTATACCGATAGTTTATGGTTTTCATTCCTCACAGGGGAGAAGCAAGGTGTCAACAAGGTGCATCACCCTGTTCCAGCCAGGATCCAGAGCACAGTCAGGGGGTGTGGGTGCAGACCAGTACATGGCTCCTGCCCCAGCTCTGCTAGCACCATGTACCTCACATCCCTGCAGGACCAGCAGGGTCCTTGACAGCCAGCACAGAGTAAGAGCATCTCTTTACAGAGCAGCATAATACCCCAGCAATGACCTGCCCCAGAGCCCTCTTGACTCACCCCAGCACAGCAAGTGCCAGGACATGCAGCCTCTGTTACCAAAGATTTCGATGTGCAGGTTATCAATATTTCATTATCAGTACACAGCTGACTTCTAAATAACTGTCTGCAGTGTCCAGCAGCCCAGCCTGCCTCCCTGCTGCCAGCCAGGAACATATGTCCCCTCACCCATGCCAGAGGCAGCAAGGTAAGGATCCCATTGCCCCATTATTTGTGCTGCAGAGATTCCCATCAACATTAAACTCACAATATTGTGTTTGTCCATCTTATCAAGAATTAGGGAGTCTAGACAAGAGGCTTATGGGCAGAACAACAAATCCAGAGCTGGCCGAGCAAAATGTCTGCCACAAGAATCCTTAAATCATCTAGCTTTCCTGAGGCTTTACATGCCAGTCAAATGCCAGCCCTCTCCCTTCCTTATTCTATTCACAAGCAGAGAAGCTGTGTCTGCTCTCGTCCCAGCCTCTTGTGTTCCAGTGACCACTGGTATTCAGCCATTTGTTGCTGGTGAGGAGAGTCTCCCCTCCAAGGAAGAGGAACGCCACTGGAACAGCACATGGTTGACAGTGAAATTGCTTCAGCTACAAAAGGCATTTCCTTATTACACTGGATTTCTTTGCAAACAGACAATATCTCCAGGCAGAAGGAGCCTTTGGAAAGGAGTTCACTTGGGAAGAGTCCCAGCACACCCCAGTGTGACAGTCACCCAGCACCCTCCTCCTCTACAGGTAGCAGCCTGCTGTGCTGGCTTGACACAAAGCATCTCTAAGGATATGTCATAAAATCCCTGGATGCTGTTACACTTTCAGTTAAGAAAACCAGGATAAGATTTATTACTTTCATACATTCAGCTGACCCAGGCCCATCACACCAGTTATGCCCCACCATGTACAGACACAATATCAGCAAATTTGTGTGATAATACACAAATCATCACTGCAGATGCCACATGACACACACCACAGTTGGCACAGTGTGGAGGAGAGGGAAAAATACTACCAGTACAGAAGACTCTTGCTCAAAAGAATATTCTGTCTATTTTCTACCTTTACCACCCTTGGAGAGTCCTGAAGGAATGGATAAGCCATTCACCAAGGACTCCAATGAAACCTGGTGCTCTGAGGCAGCTGATGCCACCACCAAAAGCTGTGGCATCATTAAAATTCTTTGTCTGGTTTTGTCAGATATTCACAGGAAAGGAGAGTTGTCAGAAACATCTCAGCAGAGCACTGCTACCATCATTATCTGCGAGGAGACAGAGAGGAGGGAAAAAACTTCTTTGCTTTCTTTGAAGTTTATTTATTCCAACAGTTATATTATCAGAAAGGATAAATTTTCGAGCCAGTAAAAGCAGATCCTGCCCTCTAATTTCATCCTCACACATGCCAAATGCTTCTCTGGACTATAAAATCCTAAGTTTTGGGGGAAGATCTTACACTCAACATGCCCAGCCTATGCAACAAGCAGCCCCTGCCTCAAATTCAACCTCGTCTATGTTTATGGCATTAACAGTGTTCTTATTGCTAATTTGGGACAGACATACAGCAAACACAGGACAGATTCCTATCATTGCATGTTCCCATCGAAGCTTTTGTTCTTCTTGTAATAGCCTGAAAACCAGACTGAATAATCCAAACTTTAATGGAGTTTTTCTCCTGAAGAATATCCATCCCTGTAAAACTGAAAATATATGCAATACCTCCATCCTGGACAAAAAGAAAAAGTCATAGATGAATGTGAACAACACTCACTGTGTTCTGAAACACAAACCCCAGTATTTTGCCTGTTATTTCAATTAAATTTCAAATTTTGTGTCATGCTGAAATATTAACTCAGTTCCATTTATATATGCTTAAGGTAATATTATATATTTTCAAGTAATTGAAATAAAATATTTCATATTAAAATTTCAGAAATATAGAAAGGTAATAACATGATTTTATTGAAATAATAAAGAAGTTGTGAATAATTCACATGCTTTTCTTTAGTATTTGTCTTTGATCACATAATTGCATCTTTTAATTTCAGTTCTAGTTGTCTTGAAATTAAAAGAATTTCCACCAAAAGAAAATTTCAGGTTCTGACTGGTTCCAGTCCTTGACAGAAAATTCATCTTGGGCTAATTTAGAAGACCACAAAAAAATAGAAAGAGGATCCATGTAAGCAATTACCTACATCTATGAGGCTTCTTGAGTGCTGAGTGCAGTTCCAAAACATTAATTTGTTCAGCAATTACAGCAGGAAGATGTTGTCATACCCCCTCAGCAGGAAGGGACACAAAAAGTAGCCCTTTCTGTCAAATGCTTGTCCCTGAAATATCTGCTATAAATTTTCCACTGCTTCCACAGTGAGCAACACCCTTAAGTGCAGAAAACCTGTGAAGGTGTAGAAATCAGAGCTGAGGGACAAAACAGAACCATTCAAAAATTAATTAGACTGTATAAAACTACCTCAATGGCACTGACATCTTTCCAGTGCCTAAAGGGGCTACAAGAGAGCTGGGATAGGACTTTTGACAAAGTCAGATGGTGATACAGGAAGAAGGAATGGCTTAACCATGACAGAAGTCAATGTTGGACGAGGTATCAGAAATGCCCTGTGAGAGTGGTGAGGCTCTGGCACAGGCTGTCCGGAGAGGCTGTGGCTGCTCCATCCCTGGAAGTGTTCAAGGCCAGTTTGGATGGGGCTTGGAGCAATGGAGTCCAATGGAAGGTGTCCCTGCCCATGACAGGGGGTTGGAACTGGATGAGCTTTAAGGTCCCTCTGAATCCAAATCATCACCAAAGTGAGCCCCAGCACTGTCCTGCACCCAATGGCAATGGACTCAGCATGAACATCCCAGGTTGGAAAGGGAGATGCCCCCCTTCCTTTAAACCCAGCCCCAAAGACAGACAGGACCAGGCTCCCTGCCCAAGCCCCACAGAGACACCCACTTTTCCTGGATGCTCACCAGCTGCCCAGCACTCCAGCACCCCAAGTCCTGGTGTTCAACACCCGCACATCAATTGTGGTTCTTGTCCAAAACTGAACAAGATATATTGGACAATTTTGTCCTGTGCAGACCAGAAGTTGGACTTGATGATCCCTTGGGGATCCTTTCAACTCAGGATATTCTATTATTCTGCAAACATTAAGTTGCCTCAGTACATTAGTGTATGTGTTCTATGAGTCAGCTTGAAGAAATACTATGCTTGCATTTACATATTTTTCTTTGGCATAAAATCCTCCACCTCTCACTCAGTCGGCTTTGTCTGCCTTGCTAAAACATTATGTAGCTGAAATGCCTTTTGCTCAAGCTTTTGCATGAGTCATTTTAGTCATCATCTTCCATCAGGTGGTTTTGTTTAGCTGGTGTTAAAAACCCACACTCTGCAGCAGGGGAAAAATTTCTGCAGCACCAATTAAAGCAGGAGTCTCTGAAATGTACCTTTCTTAAAAAAAAAAAAAAAAAGACTCAGTGATAAAACATAATTCAGACAATTTTTGCTACTTTCATTAACAGGAAAAATCCCAGTCCAGCAGTACAAGGTAGCAAATGGAAACTCACAGGAATTGTGGCAGAGAATGGAGCTGATGCAAAAAGATGTTCCAACACAGAGAGGATATAAAGAAGAGTTCAATATTCCTTCTGCACTCTTCATCCTTCTTCTAAAGCATACCTGTTATCTCACAGCTATAGGGTCCCATGCCCCAGGTGCCACTTCTATCAGGATTTGACAAGCAATAGTCCACCTTGCAAAGCCTGGCCACGGAAAGCATCATTGCATAGTTACTTGCCTTTCTCCCAGATTTACGATGAAAGTCCAGAAATAATGTTAAAAGGCTATAAAGCTTTATACAAATCACCTGAGGGATTTTACATTTTGTTATCTAGGAATTAAGATGTTATCATTAGAAATTATTCTGTCTGGCCCTGTTGCCCACTGCGAATGAGTCAATCCTCTCCAGGAGCAAGTCAATAAAGGTCCAGCTCCTCCAGGATGAGGATAAATAAGATCTCATCAGACAGCTGCCATCCCTTCACTTCCTGGGGTATTTTAGATTTATCATTACTACTTTTTTCTTGCCTTCACCACCAGAGGAGACTCATCCAGAAGCCAGGCACATCTCCAGGAACACATGACAGGTTAGCTTAGCAGCAAAACCAACAAGCTGTAAAGCCAATGCAGTAATGACCTCATTGTAATTATTACACAGCATTACAATGCTCACTGTGTAATAATGCCACATATAAATTACAGACTGCAAAGATCATTAAAGCAAATCAAAAGTATAGATTATCCCATAAAATCTGTTTAATGTCTCCTATATTCTGATACACTGTGGAAGAGAAACTCCAGTCAGCAGTGGATGCAGGTATTGGGCAGCAGTATTGGGCTTTCAGCATCCTCACCTGGGATGGTTGGAGGTTTCCACTCTTACATTATCATTGCAATTTTTTACATCCTAAATCTTCCACAAGGGTAGGTGTAGCTGATTGATTATGGCCATATTTCTGCTGTAATCTCCAAAAGGTCAGTTCCAGCACAGCTGTTCTACCAGCACCCCAGTCCTGTTTGAGGAGCCCCTGTGGCTCCAGCAGCCCAGCCTGGTAACAACACCATGGAGTTCTCTTGCAGTGCAGTGGGTATAGACACAGTCACAGAGTCACCAGGTTTGGAAGACACCTTGAAGATCGAGTCCAACCATCAACCCAACCCTTCCATAATCATGCCTAAACCATACCCCAAGTGCCACATCCAGACTCCTGTTGAACATTTCCAAAGATCATTACTCCACCACCCGGGCAACTTATTTGAATGCCTAATCGCTCTTCCAGTGGAAAAAAAAAATTCTAATAATCAGTCTGAACCTCCCCTGACACACAGCTCTCTCTACTGTTTCCAAGTCAGTTGGATAGAGAAGAAAATTTTTTGCACCCCTTGAGCAAAAATCTTTATCATCTAGAGGGAAAGCAGCTGCTTCTCATGTTCTCCATAAAAGACTGCCAAGGGACACCAGCTTCCTAAATGGCTATTCCTACCTAACCAACTGAAATCACATATGCTCATTTTCTGCTTCTCAAAGATGCGCTCCGTGATTTTGTATCATGCCTGATGTTTCTATTTACAATATTTCCCAATTAAATTTTATTTAAGTTTACTTACCAAAATTATAATTACATTTTTGCTTTAACTAGATGTGTTTACCCTGACAACATGGTATTATGCATGCAAGAGAGACGGTCAAACAGGTAAAGAATAACTTGCCTCCATCAGCATTTGGCAAATCCTCTCCTACACCCACAAACCCTGGTACTATTAACAGATGGCATATCCTTCCTGCTTGAAGACAGACATCAAATCCTGATCTGAAATGCCAAGTTTGTGGTCTCACTTCCCATTTCACAGCAGAGCAATCTTTAGAGCCCAGAAAACTCTATTCTTTGCTCATATATTCCCTAGATGAAGAACAGGTTCAGCTTGCCTACACGCTTTTAAAACAGCTGCACTAGCAAGAAGGCTAAAATAAGAATCCTCCAGGAAATACTTCATGTTTCACCTTGCAGATCAGACAATTTAAGCCATGTTGTATATGCTAATAAAAGCAATTTCTAAGTTACTATTTAGTATAAGAAGTGTCTGCTTCAGGAAATAAATTCAGCAATTAATATTGGCCATAATCTTACAGCAACAATTTTTTTAATATGATTTCTTATTTTTTAAGAACCACAACGTGTGCTGAAAACACATTTGCATTTTATTACCCCTAAATGTTTAACTGCCATAATAATGCTTGATTAATAAATGGCTAGCTACTGCTACTACTTGAAACTTCAATTTAGATAGGGCAAATTATTTGCCAATGCATATTGGTCCTTCTCAAGGAGCAATACAGGGGGAAAAGGATCAAAATAGGAAAACAGGTTTAATTCATAGTGTCTCTTAAGCCTCAGTCTATTGTTCCAGCCAAGCTCATTAAATGCTGGGTAAAGCTATAATGTTTATAGGTCTTATTTAAAAGAAACTGTGGGACAAAAAAATCTTATCAAATTTATGTGACCAGTGTTCCACAGTTCAGATCTCAGCTGGACACATCTCTTTCAGAGGCTTCCTCAAGGCAGAAGAGAATTCATAATGCTTTTGGGGGATTCTGGAGGAACCTAGCCTACATTCAGCACCTAGAATCAACCTCCAAGTGAAAGGCAGCTATTTTGGGTGGGGGTTTTTTTGTTGCTGCTGAATTTCGGATTTGTTTGATTTGGAACTTTTTGGGAGGATTTAGAGGTTTTTGTGTGTTTGATTTTTGTTTCTTGTTGTGGATCTGTGGGGTTTTTTTTAAAATACTCTGATACTATTTTCCCTCTTAAATTTTTAATTTATTAAACATGCCATTAACTCATCGAGTTAGTAGCTATAGAAGCATGAAGACTTTGAGTGTAATTGGAATTAAAATGAAACGTGGATAATACTTGTTTGCTTCCAGGCCTTCACAATGGAGCCTTCAGGGAAAAAAATTGCAAAAGAAAATATGAATTGGACTTCAAAGTGTTAAAACAGTCTCTGGCAAAAGGCCTTACCTAGGGCTTCAGGTTTTTTCAAATGCAGGTATGTAAGACGTTTAACTATGCATGAAGCAGATCTTAAGTGCTTTCTATTGCTTCAAATGTTCCTGTTCACATATCCCATTTCCTAAATGTTTTGCCTTTTAGGTTGCTGCTGATTTAGCAACTTCAACTTGCTCTTCTTGGAGATAAGCGATAAGTGATGCTCTGGAGCTGCAGCACCACACCTGAGAATGAGCCCTGTTTTCTCACTTTGGCTGGTCCACAAAGCCCAAGGAAGTAAATTTTCCCCAGGTCCAATCCTGGGCTATGTCAAGTTTGGCTTTCCATTAAAATTATTTCAGCAGAGCTACATGACAAAAAAGAAGAGCCAGTGGAATAGGGTTGAAGAAGCAGAATAAGAAATCTTAGGAAGCAGCAGAATAAATCTTCCAGTCTAGACAATTTTAAAGGAAAGTAGTGCAGTTAATGGAAATCTCACCATGCAGCCAAAAAGAAGGCAGAACTGACAGCTATGAATCTACTATTATTCTGTTTTTTCAAGACATCAACAAAGGTTACAGCCTGCTGAACAGTAGCTGTGGACACAGCTGTCATTTCAGATTTGATTTCATAATATCTATTTTCGAATTAGACAGACTTCAACACTGATTAGGAGCAGACTTTTCTTCTATAAATGCTTATAAGAAGTGCTTTCTCACAAATCATGCAGCCCTACAACCCTTTGGCTTGTTCCAGAGATACATCAAAAATATCCACCCCCATAATCATAGCCTTTTTATCTTGGCAGGTCCCTCCAAGTGCTCAATACTCTGAACTTTCCACCACTATCAATAGTGTTAACAACTAATACTCAGTAATTTTTCAGAGCTCCTTTCAAGCCCTTCAGGAACTTACTTGTATGAAATATTAACCAAAAAAAAATGTTCTGAAGTACTAATAAATTTGTCTCTCACCAGCCTCCAACACGGATGAAGAGCTGAAAAGGGAAATTTCAGGTTCTCTTTAGGTCCTGAGGGTCGTCAGGGTGTTGGTTGGTAACATCCTCCCACAAACAAGGAGCCTAATCTCACTGACCCAACGCAAGTAATAGAATCACCAGGACAGCCCTGAGCCATCACAAGTCATGGACGTTCTTCATCCCAATATCCAGGGATATCCTAGTTCTGTGTTTAAGTGAGTCACTTCTCAAAAGAAATAACCAGGCTGATAAATGTATTTAACTGCCTAAAGATGGGGCTCTCTCACCCAGAGAGAGCTGCTGAAATCCTTCCTTTTAGTGAGTAACTACAATTTACTCATCTGCTGCATAAACTGCCCGTGAATCCCACAGTCTGGCAGCAAAACTGGTCTGAAACTGAGAAAACCAGAATATTTCTGCTTGTGCCAAGAGTTTCCCTTTCCATGCAGGACACCTTTATCCAAGGTTAGAAAAGCAGCCTACAGCTCCATGTGCAGGTGATGCACTTTCAGTCACAATACAGACCATCCATTTCCCATTGACAGGAGCATCAAGCTAAGGTGTCTGCACATTTAATTGAGATTATGGTGGGAATTAATTATAAGATTAACAATCTCCAAAAGTGATGTCACAGGACAATACCCATAACTGCAGTAGAGCTTACGAAGGACAGTAAGGTAATAAAAAGATGCTGTTGAAGTATATGTGGATGAGGAGAAAATGGCATGTGGTGCTTCTGGTATGAGATAGTCATAAAGTATGTTTTTTAGGGCCCAAAAATTCCTTTTAAGTTTGAAAAAGTGTGAGATATTTCAAAATGTGTACAAAAAAGTTAGAGTGAGATTAATCTCGGGCAGACAGAAGCAAGAGAAGGAAAAGAGTCATCAGGTGTGTGAAGAACCAATCCCACAGAAACAATGACAAAGAAAATTAGCAAGTAAAATTCCTCATAGTTTGTGCGGGTTGTCTTTTGTAATTCAGTAAGAATTATTATAGTGCAAAATTCAAGGGGATAAAAATCCATTGCAGCTCTCCTCTATACCTGGCTCCAAGGACTCTTTGTCTAAAAGAACTGTATTTTAATCTGTTTGCCAAACGTTTTCAATACAATCCTTTAATACAATACTGTGTGGAGAATTTCAGGCTAGAAGGAATGTCTGGTGCATTATTTCTATTGTTTAGTTCTTCACCTCTTACACCTACGCAGACATAACAGAGCACAGGAAGATAGCCCTTCCAAATGAAGTGTTAATAAACTTTTAATGATAAAGCATTTCTCCAGGCATCAAATCCTGTCCCTGCTGAAGACACTGGAGTTTTACCATTAACTTCAGCGGAACTGAGACACAGTCTCCAGCTATATATTTCATATAAATTACATTGCTATTAGACTTGATTCCCAACAGAAATCACATTCATAAAACTCTAATACTCATCACCTCCGAAACAAATCCAAATACTTTCTTCTTGCATTCATGCACCTATATTTTTTTCCCTCTTAAAGTACTACAGCAATTAAGAAAAATTATGGAGATAATTTTTTCTTCTTTTAGGCTTCCATCAGGAGTTCCTCTCTATTTCAAAAGCTAAATTTTTTCTTTCCAAGCTTGGCACCTACAAACAGAAGCCCTGTCGCAGGAAAGGGCACTGAGACAGGAGCTCAGCCATCCCATAGTTGCTGCTTCAGCCTGGAACCTCCTTTCTTGGAGGAGGGTGAGCACAGCCTCAGCTGGCTTGATACCAAAAAAAGCATTCTTCGTGCACAGAGCTGAAGTGCATAATAAATCATACCTCAGTTTTGCCTACATGCCAGTAAGGCTGGATTTCCCCTTCTCAATCTGCCTGCTTGCCTTGCCTGCTCTCCACTTACAGGAGTGTGGGGAAGCCAAACCTCCAGCCAACATCAGTTTGCATTTCTATTGTACAAAGCACACAGGTTCACCCAAACTCAACACAACAGCCAGGACTTTTCTAAGGTAATGGTCATCCTCACCACCTTCTGTCAAAGCCACCAACTAAAGCACCCCAACTGTAACATAGGAAACCTCTTGGGTTCTGTGGAAACTAAACACAGGTTTTGGTAGCTCCAAGAGCATGTCTAGCATCTCCTGATCCTCATCAGCTTCAAAGATTAAAGACATTTTTAAATGTTTCTAATTGTGTGGAATGATAGGTCCAACAGAGAAAGCCAGAAACCATGACCAGGGTCTTTCAGTGTTGTGTCCCATCTCTCTGGTGCTGCCTGGTGAAGCACCACCCCATCCATCTCACAGCAGGCACCAAGCAGTGTTGGGCGAGATATTTTTTTAACAGAGATTTTCTTAAGAGTTGTTGTTTGTAGGTGAATCCTAACTGCTTGCTTCAATTGCTCCTTTTACCATAAACCAAAACCTCTGGTCTTTTATAAAATATTCTGAATTTATTTGGACATTTGGAAATCCAACAAAAAGAAAAGAGTGAAAACCAGCTCCCCAACAGCATTTAGCAATTTACATATGAAATTAAGTTTTCATATCACATGAAATCAAGTTTTATTTTTCATTTCTAAATCGCACTTTCCTCACCCTCTATTCTCCCAAAGTCAGCCAAGACCATGTTCCAGATACTCACAGTGGTGAATGATTAATCTGGCAGGGTTGCAGGATATTGTGGGAGGCTGTAGATACCAACAGCAGCTTTAAACCAGGTATCAAGTGCTAAAAACAGTGAATTAATCTATATTACTGTCCCTGCTTTCCCAGCTGGACAGGTCATTTAAAGCTGTTGTATCTTCACACTACACTGCCAACAGCAGTGGAGACATTTTCACAATTCATCCTGTAAAATAGTTGTCTTAGGTTGCAATACAGGATGTAACCAGAAGTATGTATTCTATCACCATCTGTTAAAGCCAGATGAGGCAGTGTTCTTTATCTTTTCCACAACCCATCCTTCCTCCAGGGAGCTGTCTTCTGTTAATGGGCCATTGAATCCCACTGCATGGCTGATAAAATTACATCATCCCATTGGGAGATGCTCCACCCAGGGGGGGGGGAGCCAAGTATTTCCTACCTAGATAAAAGCTGAGATTTGGAACATGAAGGCAGCCTTTTTCCATTGGAGTCCAGAGGAAAACCAGACCCTTTCTACATCATCACTGGACCTCTGGAGAAAAACTGCACCTTCTACAGGAGCACTGCTTCAACAGAACCACATCTGTCACTGCAGGAGGACTGCAGCCACCATTTAATGGGACTGCAACCAACACCCTGACTGACTGATGGGGTGTCAGGTTGTATTCTGACAGTGTTTTTGTTGTTTCGTATTACTGTATTTTTATTTTATTTTTTTCCTAGTAAATAACTGTTATTCCTATTCCCATATCTTTGCCTGAGAGCCCCTTAATTTCAAAATGATAATAATTTGTAGGGAGGAGGTTTACATTTTCCATTTCAAGAGATGCTCCTGCCTTTCTTAGCAGACACCGGTCTTTCAAGCCAGGACAGTAGTACACTCTAATTATTATTTCTTTGTCTTTTGCTTAGGGCTTTGCCCATTACATGGTGGGAAATCCAAAGGATATATGTAATGGTTATTCTTTAGTCTTCAAAGCTCTTAAACTGCTTCTCTAGCTTATGTCAGTGCATAAGTAATTGTGCCAACATTTATGTGCTTAACTAAGAAGAACATTTTTAAAAAAGAATGCTGTTGTTTCAATGACAGAGATGCTGTGGTCTGCAGACATTTTCCTATTTTTTACAAGCAAAGGGCGTTTATTCTGATTTTATATCCCCTCCCCTCCTCACCAAACCCATGCACTCCCATAGCTGACTCATGCTGTGGTTCTGTCTCCTCAACAAATTTACCCTTATTCTGTGTCATGGACCTGGTTTATGCTGACATGCAGACAGACAAACTGCAGATGGATCTATATTATCAGAACAGCCTTTTCCTCCCTCCATTTCCTCTCAGCTCTAGCAATGGTGGCACCTGGTAGGACTTGAGGATGAGCAGGACACCTCCTTTGCTGTCATAACACCTGGGCCGTGCAAACAGCAAACAAGAAAACAAATTGACTTGGGAAATTTCCTGCCCACACAGCTCAAAAACACCAACTGGGACAACCTGCAGACTCATACAAAAGCTGAATTCTTGTTTTCCCTCCTAAGGCCACTTTGTTCTCTGATGTGGGACAATCCTTTTGTGCAATGTGCCCCTGGGGGCTACAGTGATGGGTTAGCCAATCATACAGAGAGAAGAGGAATTTGATGAATGGATCATTTTTGGTGCACTCTGCACTCTTTACTCATAAATTCCACAGTAAACAAGGTAAATGGAGCATAACTTATTAATGAACAGAGCCCTAAATATCAAATGATCTGCTGTGAATCATCAGCACAAATTGCAGAGCCTTCATATCATGTTGGTTATCACATCCTGCAGTGGTTCAGTGATGGACAAACTCGGCAGCCAGGTGTTAAGTCATACAAGATAATCTAGGAAATAACACCCTGCTTTCTGTAAAGCACGTTACAGAGACTTGCTTGCCGGACCCTCAGACTATGACATCCAGAGACAGCAACCCTGCAAGCCTCACCTTGCACTGCAAGCTTGAAAGCACCATTAAGCCCATGATGAATTGTGAGCCTTGAGAAAGGCACTTGAACCCTAAATTTCACCACAAAGCTGGGGGAAATTCAGACAGCTCTGAAGAGGAACACCAATGAAGTTTTTGTGTAGTGACATAAGTTAGGAGCAACAGCTTTCTATCCTGCATCACTTCTACCCCTTCACTGATGAGTAAAAATGGACAACCCCTCCAGGTCTGAAGGTCTACTAAGGTCCAGATTAAGAAGAACCACATTGACTATTCTGAGAGAGCAGCAGAGGGCAAGGGGAAAACATGAAGAACCTTCAATTTCCTCCTTTCTGAACGTCGTTTGGGTGTTTTTGAGAGTTGAGAAAACATGAAAAAAAGAAGGAAAGAACAAAGAAAACCATGCACCCAAGTAACTCTTCTCAAATTACCTCTATGAGCCCAAGGATCACTCGCAGAGATAGGTGTGAGTACACACATGCTGACACACACACTGACTGTTCACAGTCACAATGAAATATCTGGTCTGGGCATTTTCCTCATCACTGTTCTGGTTTGAATTAATGAGCTTGTTTCTGTGCTTTTTGGTGTCCCTGTCTGTGGTAGGGAGGTTGGAACTAGGTGGCCTTCGAAGTCTCTTCCCAAATCATCCCATGATTCTTCTTTCATACTAACATCTCTGAATATTCTGGAGTTAACTTTAGTGCTGTTATCCAGTTTTCTTTCCTGCCTAATTTTTCCTTAAGAGTTTTCAAGCATTTCAGTACAAGTCTGCCTCCTGGCACTGAGCTGCAGTAACCTGTGTGATGTGGAACTATCTTTAAAGTTTTCATTTGTATTGACAGAAGCAAAAATGATAAAAAGTGTCCGCTACTTTTAAAGGCCATTTCTCCCTGTATGTGTACAAATATGTCATCTTTCAACTGTCCGACCTCTAAATAGGCTTGAAGTAAGTTTTTCCTGAAAATGCACCTCTTTTTGCAGGGATGGCCTATCTCTACTTTCTTTCCTACACTTTCGCACATTATCTTGTTCCATTTCAGCCAGCAGATAGCAATTAGTACATAGAAGCAAAATTAACCAATACAGCTGGATGCCATGCCATAGGCAAAAAAAAAAAAAATGCAATAGAAAGCTACTTTAGCTGAAATTGGTATTTAAAACATTTCTACAAGAAAGCTACAAAACTACCCTCCTATTGACTACCCATAAGGCTTCAGTTGTACGTGCCAGGTAGAGTAATTTTCCAGAGATTATTAAGTAAAGCAAAACCAGCTAGGTTGATTATTGCAATCTGACTGAAAAAGAAGCCAACTGATAAAAAAAATACCATTGAAATCAGCAGAAAAAAAGACTTTCTACCTACAAAATATGAACTCCTGTCAGAGGGAGCTGGGAAAGCACCTTCCTAAGTCAGAACAGTTACTCAAACCTACATATTCCCTTTACTGATATAAAAGCATGTTAGTAACTAATAATAGAATACACAAGATAGAAGCCAGCACAAAGAATTGAGAGATTAGCTGCAATTAACTTAATATAGACACTTTACTGCCCAACTCAGTGATTTTTCTACAATACTGACCTTAGGTAGATCTACCTGCAGATATTGTCACCACTAAAAAAAAAAAGGGTCCTGCTCATTTTGTTATTTTCAAGTGAATTTCTCACAGGGGCCTGAGAAAATTCACAGTGTTTCCTTAGTCAGCTTGGCAGATGAGCAAGATTTGCTGCTAATTTGCAGTACTGATGTGCTGAAAGTGTTTTCTGCTGGAAACATAAAGGAGCAAGGTAAGACTAAAATTACCCATCTACTTGAATAATGTGTCCTCTTTACTTTGGTATCCCCTTCCACAACTGTCCCTGTCTTCGGCAGCGTCACCCTGACAGAAACTGAAATGCTGTTAATGCAGTAAATCCAACAGTGAGATTACACGGGCTGCCTCTCCAAGACAAAGTGTATTAACTACTGATAAATTCTACTTCTCTTCAAAATTAGAATGAAAAAGTCACTAGCCAATACTTTCAGGAAACAAATTACATCCCTAGAGCTATCCAGTTCCTGTGCTCTGTCCACAAAACCCACTGAGAGGCAAAGCCACGAGCAAGAAATTGGATGCCACAAGCAACTGTTCAATTTAGAGAGAAGAAACAAAGACTCAGGAAGATAAAGTACTCCCAATCCCAGACAAAGCCCTCTTTTCATAATATCTGTTACCCTCAAATATATCCCTCCTCTCACACCTAAAGGAGATACATGCTTATTCAGGAGCAGGGGATTGGTGGAAGCCAGCATATCAAGAAGAAGAAAAACAAAACAAAACAAACTCCCAAAAACACAACTAACACAACCGATCTTATTGCAAGTGATCAATCATATTAAAATCTCTTTGGAGATGGCAAATTATCAGAGGTGGTGCCATTTCTCTTCATGTACATTTTGGTGATTTTGGGAGCAGTCGGGTATGCCAAGATACATCTCCTTGGGCTGCACTAAGGATTAACTTCATTCACTAATTCATGTCTAAAACACTAAAATGCAGATTTCGATAGCAGCAGCAAATGCTACCTGGATAGATGTGTGCTGGTGAGAGCACTCCTAACACAGGAATATGGCATTCCTCTCCAGTTCCTTTCAATATTAACAGAGGTTTCACCACTCAACACAACACACAAACTCTGAAAAACAGCCTTACTTTTCCTCCGCCTTTTGTATATAGAATAATGGCTTTTCAACAAGCCAAATGGGAAACTGTGTTAATGTGTTTCCACTGGCAAAGCTTGAGAACACTGTAAATTGCCTTGCTTAATGGACTTAGGAGTTCAGCTATCCATTCAGAATTTCCACACCGAATCAAATAGTTCAGTCCTCAGTAAGTGCACACACACTTTTGCAGCTCTGTGGGTGTCATTATTTATGTCTGTTTAATTTGATGGAGAAAATATCATTTGGAATGAAGGAGGACCTGTATCCACCATCCCCCTGGCAGAAAGGCACTGAGAGCCCTTCTCACCCCAGGGGACTGTGCAGATAGGCCTGTCCTTCAGGGCTCCACATAATCTCAATGACCACAGAAAAAACAGAAATCTAAAGCATCTGCAGGCACCCTTATCTGGCTTTAAACATACTGTAATGGCCAACATCTTGAGTGCTTTTTAAAGGTATTAAGAAGAAAATCATTTAACTGTTTCCCCTGCCATGGGCAGTGACTGATCAGGACAAGGTTGAGGATGCACAGGGTTGTCCCTCACCCTTCCACATGCCATGCCAAGATCTCCTGTGCCTGGCAAAGCCACTGCTGAGCCAAGGCGCCTGATGAGAGCAAAGGCTGTGATGGTTTGGAGGATGGAACCCTTGCAAAAGAGAAGTCCCTGGCATTAATACCTCACACTACTCTATAAGCTGTTTGCCCAGGAGGAGACAGCCCGGATGAGAGATTGTCCTTAGCCCAGTCTGGCAGAGAATAGCCCTGGCCCCACACTCATCCCTGCTCCAGGCAGCACCCCACACTCCTGTATGATTGGGATGAGCTGAAGGTGAAAATTTCAGTTTGCTGTGTCTGCTTTGGGGCTCAGAGCAAAGCAGGGTCCAAAGGATTTTTAAAATCCGCTTTCATTTATTTATTAAGCACAAAAGTTGATATGAAAGCCTATGGATAGTCATTGTGGCTAGCACTAGAAGTCAGCTCAGGCTGGGATCTTCTCAGTTCTGTGCAAACCAGAAGATGAAGGTATGAACTGGTGTCCGTAAGGGGCTGCTCTCCAGTCTCCTCCACTTTCTGCTTTGTGTACTGAGACTTGGGGAGATTTAGCACCACTCAGTGTCTTTGTCACACCATGGGATAGCCAGGCACACACCAGCCTTGATTCAGACCAGCACATCCTGACTGTGACCATGCAAACAAATACAGCCAAGCAGCAAAATCTGCCTGTGCCACGGGAGAGAAGCTGTCTCAGCAAACACCCTGGACAGTGGGATCACTTTGGGAACCCTCAAAGAGTGCAGGAAAAACAAGGATATTTTGATCTGCATGCATGAATCCTCTGGGAAAGGAGTGTAAATAGAGGAAAGGGAAAAAAAATAGGTGAACTAATGTCCTTTGCAACTTTTGTAAAGTATAAAATAAATCAGAGAGAAAGGTTCCAGGTCTAATTACTCCTGATTTACAGAAATGTGCAACCATGGGAACACATATGCTATGCTGATAATAAAATATCCCTATCTGCAGCTGTGACCTACAGCAGAACTAAAAGAATACTGAGGACACTGAAATCTTTTCCCTCCCATGTACCTTAGCTGTTCAGAGGGATTTTTTTTTTCCACTCAAAATAGAGAAGAAGAGGTAAAAAAACCAACACACTTCAAAGATTAGGTCCTAGAAAACCAGATTGCAGCTGGGAGCTCAAGCACCTGCAGAGAAGTATTTATAAATGAATGGATTGACATGACTTTAAATACAGTGTCATCAGAAACTTAATTATACAGCAGCAAGTCTCTAATTGGAAGTCACAGAGCAATATATTGGCTTTGTTGTGTGATTTGATACTCTTCAAACTGCTTTCCCATGGTTGTTTGTGTTATCTGTCTCAGGTTTGTACAGCAGTGTTTGTTTGCAGGCTATGGTGAGATTAACCCTATTTATCTTCATGGGCTTTGTTTCCTTAAACACAGCCTGCATTCACATGGATTTGTTTCAGTGCTCCAGGAAATCTTTGGCTTTGCTTTATGCAGCCAAAAGGCATGTTTGTGCTGGCTGAAGCTAAGGATCTTGGGCACCCAAAAATTCCATGTTTAAGTCAGCATGTGTATCCCACTAGCACGTGGAGAGGGAAAAGTCCACCTACCTGTCATAAATCAGGTTGAAAGTTCTAACACCTGTGTTGTTTCACAGTGAAACATTAATTTCTGTAATTACATTTTTACAGAATAATTGAGTGTGTTATTTTTCCAAACTGAAAATAAATTCTTCAAAAGAAAATCTCAAAATAAATAACTGAAAGAACTAGAAGTCCATCCTCAATGCCCTCCACATAGTCACATTTTCATTTAAGGAAATTTCATAGATGCAGTTATGCAACATCTTTCCCCTTTGGACTGTCTTGGCTCCTTATCTCTGACTGAAAATACAGTTATTTCAGTTCTCAAATTTAATTCCTGCTTTAAACTGAGTGCATACGATTTAAACATCATTCATGTTCCACCAACTTGTGTTTTCTTAATCCAGGTGTCCTTCTGGTATCACTGACAAGTAGATACAAATATATCGATGGAGAAGACTTTCACATTTGAAGGTAGTTTATTAAATACCTCATCCCTGCCTCACACCATATAACTCTTCAGGGCCTCCCAATTATCATAGAATCACAGAGTGTTTGGGTTGGAGGGGACCTTAAAGCCCATCTCATTTCACCCCCTGCTACAAGCAGGGACACCTGCCACTACCCAGGTTGCTCCAAGCCCCAACCAACCTGGCCTTGAACAAATACTTCCAGGGATAGGACACAGCTTGTCTGGGCAACAAATAATTGAAGTCAAAATAACGCTAATCACATCTACAGTTCTTGCATTACATTTTCTGGTTGCTCAGCCTGATGCACCTCCTGCCTGGGTAGTTCTCCCACTGTTTTTCCTCCCATTTTCCTGTCCTTCCCCTCCCTTCCTGCTCACCCCATTGCAGGGCTGCCACACCACCTCTCTAGTCAGGGTCCAGCTGTGCTAGCTTTGTTCCAACGATTCCCCTAACACCTAGAGGCTGGTGTCTGTAACACTAAATTTGAAACAGGAGATTACAGAACTGTAATTACTTGAGCTGGAAGCTTCCAGCCCAGCTGATTTGTCCTGTCATTTAAAAATCTGCTTGTTTCCAAACATGCAACCCTCTGGCAGGGGTCCAGGCAGCACCAACGATGCTGTGCTGCTCACAGCATCTCAAGTGAGATTTTCCACAGCTAAAAAAAACTAACAGTGAAACTGATACTACATTTTAACCTAGGGGTCATGAAAAGATGAGACAATATATTCACTCCACTTCAGATAGCCTGAAGGAATATGACCTTTTCCCTACCATTTATAACCCAGACAGCTGAAATGAGCACCAAATCCAATTACGGTGTATTTTTATTTACCTAATCTACCAGAAAATGGCCTTTAATTTTAAATTTTCTTAATTTTGGAAATCTGCTCAGGCAGAACTGGCAGCACAACTCACATTCCCTCTGCACAGGGAAGGTTTTAATGACAGCCCCATGCAAGCTGCCACTTGGTTATTGCCTTCCCTGGCCTCTGCTCATCAGACCCCTCCTTTGTAATTAGATACATCTATTTTCTTTGCCTTCCTATTGGATTATGAGGCGTTCAAGGCAAGTGTCATCTTTCTGAGCTATGACTGTACAGTATCTGGCAAAAGCAGAGGCTAACCCTTAGATGGAGCTCTTAATCACCACAGTAAGGAAAATATTTCCTTTTTAAATGTAAATTGAAGACTCAGTTCTCCAGTACCTGGAATAACCAGAGGATATATACTTCAACGATAGCAAAAAATGAGTTTAAAAGTCAGGTAATTTAAGCTAAACACAATATGCTTTCATAGTTTATGTATAAAATTAAATCATTGAATGAAACTCTGCTCCTTGGTTGCGTCTGTTTTACTGATCACATACCCATGGAAAGGCTCAAGCTCATGGATTGAACTGAAAATATTTGTTTTATTTTTTAGAATTCTTTAGGAACATTTTTGGATGGGATTCCCTGCCTTTCTCCAAGAGAAAACACTCAGTGCAGCCAAAGGTGGGTCAGAAAGATCCCGTCTGTCAGGCGCAGTATCTCACAGCTGCTCAAGCTGCCCAAAACACTGTAGCCTGCAGGGAATCATTGGAGTTGGAAAAGAACTTCAAGATGAAGTCAGATCTCCAGCCAGACTGCAATAAATACCATTCTCACTACCAACACCTCCTGTGAGCCCAGGCTGGCTCTACCAGCCGCCGATGGGGCTGCATTCACCCTCCAACCCTGTTCACAGGGCTCAGGAGCTGCTCAGCTGTACTCAGGCAATGAGCAAGTTGATCCTTTTTCCCCTACTCCTCTGCCCAATGGAGCCCAGTTGAAATGAAGTACCTTCACAAGTAAAATACCCAGACCTCAACAAATCCCCATTTGCATAAACCTGTGTTTTTGCTAACCACAAAATGTAGTATAAATTACTCGGAGACACTTTCTCTTTTCCTTCTAGCAGAGCAAAGCATGATTTACATTCTGTTTGTGGGTGAATCAAGTGAGATGTTTAATTATAAACAGCACTTATAAATATAATCCTTTCAGCTGCAATACCTTTATAGTGAAAATGAGCAAGACCTTAATAATGATTTCAGTTACAAAACTTAATTAGGCCTGTTTCTCATTCCAGGCCCTCTGCAATGTTTGGGTGGAAATTTGCATTTACTGGATAGGGCCATGGAACATCAGAGAATAAACCATGAGTATGTGTGAGACATCCCAGCTCCACTGGCTGCAGCAATGCTGTGAGAATGAGCATCAGCTGAGGATCTATCCCCAACTAGATACAAGTGGTCCCTAGCAAAAATGAAAGTTATACCCATTAGTTTTATTTATGGAGAGCTAAAATACACACTTTTTAAAGCCATGTCTGCGTTCAGCTGATGAAATATGCATGTTACTTGCCACCAAGGTTATGGAAAGTTGGAGGAGAATGTTTATCAACACTGATAGGTTTTTTCCTCTGGATATGTCTACTAGGATAGAGCATCTTCTACAGGAAATACCTTACAAGATAGTAATTTTATGCTTAGTCTAATCACTCAGACATCCTGAGATGCTACCATGTTGGAAAGCACTAACTGACCAATCAAGCTGCATCCTTGAGGCCACCAAAACCTGCTAGATAGCAGGCAGTTGAAGAGCCACTCACTCACTCTGCCCCTCCACAGTGGGATGGAGGAGAGAATCACCAAAAAAAACCCCCAACAAACAAACAAACAAACCCATAAAACCCACACCCCACAGCAAACAAAAAACCCCAGTAGTGATGCAGATGTAGTAGATGGGCAAGACAAGAAACATTTCAGGATACAGCTGTGTAACCCAACTGGCCTGGGATTATAAACAGGTTTGCATCCTCCTGGTAACAAGTGCTGTCCTAAACTCATCAAATCAGGGAGAGCAACTCCCTGAAGGCTTCTCTCCACCTCCTCTGCATGGCTTAACCATGAGCTTGAGGGAGAACTCCAGCCCTGACAATACTAATAAACTAAAAGATTAGCCACTTTGTGATCAACACCTTGGGAACTGCTTCCTCAATTTTATAGGGAAGTATTTTAGGCTCATACCTAAAGACTTGAGGTGTACATGTACATGTTTGCACTGTGTTAAAGCCATAACATACTAAGCAGAATGTGAAAGAATATTAAAGATACACTGAATCAGATATACTTTGTGATTTCACAAGATCCAAGACTACTTAAAACAAAGTCAAAACACAGCCAACATTGGAGGAACAGAAATTAACTCAGAGTCAGCTCTGGGTTCAGATGCACCAACACAGCTATCTAATCAAAGAGGGGTTTTCCCCAAAAAGCAGCCAGCAAAAACTTTGCACAGATTTTTGCCTCTAACCCTTGCTTAAAAAAAAAAAAGGGATTATGTACTCTCTTAAAGCTGTCCGCCAAACCAAGTCTCATGAAGGAAAATAAATATTAGGGCTTGCAGTTTTGCTGAAGCAAGGACTAATACCTGTCAGCTTGGACAAGCTTTAAACACCTCATAAAACACCCAGCAGCTTCAGATATATATTTCTGCTTTAGAAAACAGAAAGTACTGGAGGCAAATAATATTTAAAAAACAAAACAAAAAACCAAAAACCATTTCAGTTCACCAAACCAATGTATTTGTTAAATAGGCAGGTAAGTTACACAAACAGGGAGACACACGTGCTGATTTGTAAGGTAGGAAAAAATCTACCATGTAGCTATTACACAGCTGGTTAATTTTAGGGAGAAATTAACTTCAAGAACTTCATCTTCTTATTAAGATAAAAGAATGTAATTATAACTTTGACATGAATTTGTATTTCTTTCTGTTTGTTGGTTTAATGCCTCAAAATTATTTATCTTATTATACACCTCCATGTTTGTTCTAGAAGAACATCCTTTTGTGCCTTCAAGCCACTTTACTCATTAGTTCTCTAGAGTTCCTGTCCTATTTCATTATGTTTTAATCTTTACAGTTGTCAATTTGCATTTCATTTCCTGTAGTAGCAAAAAAAAATTGCAAACAAAAAAATTATTGTAAATATTAATACAAGTCAATTGATAGTCATCCAAGAAAATGTTTTGCAGCAATAGCAACTACCTATGTTTCAGGGAGAAAGTAGCAATTCAAGTAGCTACAGAGAGAAAGCAAGTTGAGGGCATGGCACCTTCTTATAAGTGGAGAGTGGGCCATTACAGAACAGCCCTTAAAATTAACAACAACTTGCTGAAAAGAGAAGCTGCCCAGAGCAAAACAAGACCTATTGAGTAATCAGGAGTCTACAGCACATCAGAAGCTGGGCTACATACTCTCTGCATCATCTGTTAAGTGCAAGCAACTGCTTAACTAATACCATGGCCATGACAGTGGCTTACAAAAATTTAGAAAACAGTAAACCAAGCAAAAAAACCCAAAAACAAACAAACAAAAAAATCCCGCACCAGAAAAACCAGCAGCAAACCAGGTAAGTCCACTTTCTCTTTCACTGCTGGCTCCTATCATTGCATCACAGCAACTTCAGTTTTTGGAGAGACACACTCAGCTCAAAACAAGGGAAACCTTTTCAACTCACTCAGATCTGGACCACTGTTGTGCAGGCTTTGAGCTTTGCCTTTGCTTCCCCAGGCCAGTTCCCCACCATGCTGCTCTGCAGGGCTAGTTCAACCACCAGCAGAAAAACATGTTCCCCATCTCCAGAAGTTATCCCTTAGCACCAGTGGATCATATTGTTCTGACCATGGATAATTATCCTTGTTAGATAAATAAAAGGCAGGACTGTAAATACACCTTAGTTTTAACAGAAGAAAGCACCTAGTGACTCCTAATGCATGAGTGGAACCCCAGCTCTGCCTGGCTTGATCATTAACTTCCTGCAGGTGCTGTAGAGGAGTTAGAAGGGAAGAGGGCAGCAGAAGCTGCTCCTTAAAAAAGCCCCACAAAGGAGAAAATGAAAGCTCAGGGACTGCCATTTGAACTTGTCCTTTGTAACTCAGCTTCCTGGCCTCAGACAAAGCCCCTGGTTGAGAAAAGGTTGGCCAGTGGAGAACCCCATGAACTGTATTTCCTGGCTGAGCTGCTGTTCCAAGTCCCTGGCACATGGTGATGGCATCAGTAAAGAAACAGTCACGTGGAGTGGCGACAGTGGGATTTTGGGCAGAGCCCTATAAAAGCTTGGTCCAGGCTTTCAGCTTCCCGGTGTTTGCAAGAGGATTGCCCCTAATTCCTTACGCTTCTGAATTTGTAAAAGCTCCACCAACTTGCAGCAAACTGCCCATCTAAAGCCATTTCTCCAAGCAGCTCCTGTCCATCTGTCACAGCAACCTGCCCTCCCAAACATGCTGCCTGTAAGCAAAGCATGACAGCTAGATGGACTTAATACTCATAAAAAATATAACTGAGGCTCCTTCTTTTGTTATTTTCCTCTCCAGTTTCTCAGCTTTTCTGTGTTTCCACAAGTGTTTTGGTAGGGGCCAGTACCCTCCCACAGGCCAGGGGAAGTCTGCATCCACTGACCAAAGGAGCTATGATCAGGACAAAATGTCCCTACTAAAATTCTGAGGACCTTACAGGATTGATCCTTGCAGTAAAAAATTAAGAGTTTACACCTGGAAAAATTGAGCTTTTCTTCATGAGAAATTGGAAAGAATTTATTTTAGTCATTGACTTAGAAAAGCCTTGGAGGTGACCTTTTAGATAAGCATAGTCCTCACAGAGTTGCCTCTTGCTGGAATAGGAAACCATTTCATAGGCATTTCAACATCAAACTTATTCTATTAACTCCCCCTGCCCCTATGGCTGTGAAGAAAAGGGAGGGTGAAAGTGGGCAGGGAAGAAGTCCTGCTGTCCTGCAAAGCCATGGAAAAAGACAGAACACATGTGCTGTGCCAGCAATTTCCCAAAGAACTGGAAAAAACCAGGGTTGGCCCAAAAGGGACAATAGCAACCTCCCATCAGAAAAACCCATTATATCTTTAAAGGAATAACGATTGACAGCCACACAGTGAGAACTGCTGCTAATGAATTCAAATAAGGAAACACCCAGGAATTAACTGGAATTTTGCAGCTGAAAATTTCCTGCTGAGCAAAGTTAGTCTCACATCTGCCAGCTTCCTACAGATAATATTCCTTCCCTGCAAAACAGGGTCTGTACCTAGCACATCTTCCAGATGGTCTAGCTTCTCCCAGTGCATATCCAGTACTACAGCCTGTCCCAAGGGTTGTCACCCAGCTTCACTTCTACCAGCCTTCTCATGGGACTGCCCATGTGTGGGAAGAGTCTCAGCAGCTTGAATGAATTTTCACATCCTTTAAAACAGATTATCTTCTTCTTTCCAGAGGAACTGAACAAACTCTCCTCTCGCTGGACAAATTGTAGAGTAGCCTCTTTACAGTCACTTGAGTTTTGCTGGGGGTTAGAGTGATGTAGCTGGAAGCAGGGAGGCTTTAGCTGACGGATTAAGTTTGGCAGAGCTGTCCCAGATTCTGCAGCAGCTGCTCTGATCCACATGTGAGAAAAACACACAAGAAAAAAATGAATCAAAAAGGTAAAGGTATCAAATGAGATGAAACAAGAACTAATCAGAAGCACCCATCCAAGATTTAGGCAGCAAATCATCACATCTCTGCTTTATGATCTCTAATCTGTGTTAATTCTTCTTTTCCCCCTTCCCAAGCTCTTTCAAGAAAACCTGGCACAAGGGATGATGCAGTAGTGGCATGCACAGACTCAATACTGAGCAGGAAACCAAGGCCCCCCTGTCTGACCAGTTCAAATGTCAAGAGAATGCACAATATCCATCTTGATCACACTCCTTTTTTCTTTCTTCCTGCCTTCCTCTCTTTTTTCCTCCCTATTCAGTCTGTTTCCATAGATGCTGAAAACGTTGGAAACAGCATGGGTTTTTAAGCTGCTGACAGCAGTCCAAATCCTTCTTACCCCCATCCTTCCTTTGTTTCCTGCTGGCTCAAACCCATTCCTGACTGGCTGTTGTCACTTGTCTTTCTGTTGAGCGCAGGCTCTTCAAGACAATTTTCCTGACCTTGCACTTGGCTTAGTGAAGTCGTGGATCATGATTAAGGTTTGAAACACTAAGGAACTCTCAACTAGAACAGATTTCTGCAGTATAACTTCTGTCATAAAAAGCACCTATTTTGTAATCACCATGAAATTCTCCTTTTTCACTCCTTGCTGCCATGATAATTCCTCATAGTGCAGAATTATACCTCAGCAGCTGTTTTCTCTACTCAGGGTTAAAGTCTAAGTGGTGCAGAAAGTTGAATTCCCTTTGACCCATCTTGCTGTAAGCTGGCAGAATGATGACCATGATCCTCAGCAGATGGTGTGGTTACTGAGGTTGGTAGGAAGCAGCTGCAGTCCCTCCCCATCAATAACAGTCAGTGGCTTGACTTTGGCTCCCGAAGCAATCGTTAGTAATGATGCATCAAAAAGTTTTTTGATGAGTGAATGATAAAAGTAAACAGGACATGGTAATAATCAGGCTTTATTTATAGCCAGGTAAAACACCGCTGTTGTCAATTTTACAAAGTGACTTTGAAGGAACTTTCTAAAGGGGATATTTAGAATGTTTCCCCCCCCACACCTGCAAACAACCATGACCATTATTGATAGCATTTCTAGAATGGCAGGTACAGAGAAACAGAGACTGTTATTTTGTGTCAAAATTGGTTTATGGTGCCATATTTTTCCCTTGTTTAAGGCAGCACCACTCATTCACAACATTAAACTATGCGATTTATGGACTTTAGCAGAGCTTACTACATTTAAATGTTTTAGGCATTTCATTTTTACAACATACCTTGTTCCAATACAATCAATGTGCTTTTTTCTCAGGCTGTGATAGGAATGCAGTTTATGTTTTATAGCAAAATCAATATAAGAATTAATGGGTGACAAATAAAGTAAATTGTAAAAAGTGCAGCGAGATTGTGAGATCTCTTTTGCTATATTGATTCCATTAGCATGAGGTTGCCTAGTTGTACTCCGTTTCATATTTGATAAGCAAGCAGTGGACCTCATATTCTGTGGAAGACAAAATGGGCAAAGCTCAGCACTGGAATAACTATTCCAAAGTCATTGAGGTTAAAGCAATAATGGAGATGAACCAAGGTGGCTGCTGAAACACAATGAACTTCAGAGGCAGCAGCCATAAACATCAGATGGTCACAAGCAGTGCCACTGACTTTTATTAAAGGCTGTGATACATGAGAGATGACATTCTTGGCTGTTTTGTGCTGCTGGGTTATATGCCTTTTAATTAATTCCAAACAACGATGAGAGGAGAATGCTACTCCCAAGGTTTTTTTGCAAGTGGATGAAAAACAACATTTTCTAAAAAATGCATGCAACCTAGATTTCTTGTTGGAGACAAACAGGAGGAGCTGTAGCAACCTACAAGCAGTGTAAACTGGAACAGATTTCTTTTTTTCATTTGATGTCTTTTCATTTCTGAATTTTACTCTTACTCTTGACAAGGACACTTGTGCAGGGGAAAAACCTTCCTTGAAATATCTCTGGAGTCTACCTCCCCATGGTGACTCATAGCAAAGCTCATTCCATGCTCTCCCATGAGCCAGGAGACAAAGCATCACAGCGCCTTGTACCTGGGTGTGCCATGAGCAGACCAACAGTAACCATGGCACAGGTGATGGTTTTCCAGCCCCATCACTGCTTTCCTTCTGCTCTCCATCACCAGCAGCACATGCATGCTCCTACCAGGGCTTTCACCTCTGTGAAATACAGCCGGCCCCCTGCAGCACTCATATGCTCAGGTTTGTGGAAAACTAAGAGTGGGATCAAACATCTTTCTAAGTGTCTGGTTGTCCCAGTTTCAGCTGGAGGAAAATTACTTAAATTGCAGCCAAGACTAAGACACCAGTTAACTCTGATTATTACTCCACACTCCAACTCTTATTTCTGTTTCACAGTCTGTATCAACAAATTGCAGTAATTCTTCCACCCTGAAAAGCATCTATAATCATTCTTATTCCAAAGAACAGATTAAAGGCATCTGTTCATGTTGCTACATTACTTTTCAAAGCTGTGACCAAACAAAGCAATTACTGTTCAAATCAGACTCTGGATACCTTCCACAGCCAACCCTAAAGCATTCTGGGGTGCTGTAGCATGTAGCATCTGTTTCTGTTCTCATCTCCTCCCCTTCCTTTGGGAGCCTCCTTTTCATTTCCATAACCATCAACAGGTTTTAATAGAGCCTGGGAAACAGGTCCAAGAATGGTAGCCATGACAAACATTTTATGCAAGAATATTATCCTCCAAATGTTCAAAATCATCCTTACATGGCAAAATTTGTTGTGAAAGTCTGAAAGTTTATTGCTCTTCCAGATGTACTTGGAGCAATATAATTTAATTATATTCTATTTCAAAACACATTGTTGATACAAACTCGAAGCGTTGGTAATTAGATAATTTCACAGTGCACATTCCATTGTCACTGTCATACCTTGTGACTGTTTATTTGAAGAGTCCTTCTAGCATTGCAGCTATCCCAGTATTAAATATAATAATAGATGGCGTGATTGGAAAGGTTCACCCATTGCTTTCATATTTAAAGTAATGAGCTGTCCTACTCAAACATGGAGATTTAGATGGCAAGGAATAAATTGCTGGCCTTGATAGAATTGGTAGTAAAATACTCATTGGCTTCCCAGGGCTTACATATAATCAACTCCTTGCAAGTAAAGATGATTTGTAACATAAATTAAATATTAAATAAACAATTATTATGATCTCTATCCTGACTTTGACTGTCAAGAAGGTTAATGTAGGAATACCCTGTTTATTCACTCATGGATTCCTTAACCCAATCAAAAGTATGTTCTACACACACCAAATCTGCATAGCAGCCCCTACCAAAAAGCTTAAACCAACACCCTCAGATCTCCGTGAGTCTTGACCATTCACAAGTGCGTGGAGATGGGGATAAGATCCATCAGCAAGGGATAGGAGCAGAAGTCTTCAACCACATGCACCACATCTTCCATCAGTTCTGGCACTGGCAGAGAGAGGGCAAACCCTGGCACTGTTGTGGGAAGGTTGCTGATATCACAACACAACCTTCTGCTAAGGGATGCAGAGGGGCTGGGAGCAGGGTCTCATTCCCTCTTCTTGCTGCTGAGCTTCCCACCTACTGTGGTGTTAAAGTCACAGACATTTTGTGTTGTTTTGCCACGAGCTTCCTCTGGGCCATTTCTGGGCAAAGCAGAGAAAAGTCTGCAGCACTTTCTAATCTAATGGAAGTAATATTTTTTTAATTTTTCGTTTTGGTTTACTTTTTTTAAGAGAGTAAGATATGCAGGTAATAGGTTTTGAAAAAATTATTCTATTAAAATACTGCAAATTAACCACCTATATTTTTGCCATACCTGAGTTTGGTTCCTTTTCAAGCTGTTTTTTTTAAATACACAGAGCACTGCTTAAATCACACACAACCAAGCATAGTGATTGCCAATCTCATGGCATAGGATCTTATAATTCTAATGTTATTCAACAAGACATGGACTAAATTTAGGCTCACTTAGTGAGGCTGCTTTGAGGAAGCACCAGCTGAAATAGCTGTCAGTACAGGGTGATCTCAACCCCGAGCAGCTGGAGCTTTCAAAGGAAAGCACAAGCATCATTATTGGCTGGATATTAAAGATGGTTTACTTTCAACAGCCTTACCTTAGCAAAGTGTTGGGTAAATAGAATTATCTGTTTTTTAAAAGGGCCCTATTCTATTGCTGAAGTCATACACTACATCTGGAAATCAGACGGAGCTCCTCTAAAAGCTTTAGCTTGAGTTCATTTACCCTAATGGAGTAGGAGCCAAGGTCTTTATCTGAAACAGAGTGCTTCAAGAAATGTGTTGCTGTTTATTAAGAGTGAGATGCCTTTAATGACCACAAAGAAACACAAGCAAGGAAAATACACTCCATTTTCAGACACAGTTCTTCAAAATGCATTTATGCCCTACATGCCAAGATTTATCCCTTTTAACTTGGACATTCATTTGAGCAACAGAGCTAATTTTGTTTTATTTCTGGTCAGCAAAATAATCTAATGCCAGGTTCTAGTGGCATGGGGGATAGAGACTCAACTCCTCAGTACCAGGGCAACCACTCTCCCAACACAACCTCAGCATCACAACATGTTCAGAAATGCCCTTGCATTTTCAATGGCTTTTGGTTTTGTTTTGGTTTGATGCATTTGCTGCAGCCAACCCCTCTTAGATGCCAGCTAATAATCTACACATCAGCAAAAACACATAATAGCCATATTCACTCTGATTTTACCTGGGCCAGGTTTTCCTTCACTGCTTATTGGTGCAGCACTTACAGAGATATAACATCTCTGAGCTTTGAGCTTGTGATCAAATTTAGGTGAGGTTGGTCAATGGATTCAAAAGGGCTTGGGCAGCAGGTGGTGCAGGAAGGTACAAAACACACTTTCATAACTCTCACTTGCATTAAAAAAAAAAAACAGGCCTTCAAGGGAAAAGGAATCAAAATATAAAATACTCAAAGGATGGTTACAATAACAGCTATCTGAATATGCAGGATGTCTCTGCAGCCTCTTTCTCCCTTAAAGTGAGTAAAGAAACTGTCAGATAATGGCCAAATAAATCGGTCAGCTTTATCAGCCACAGCTGCTGCCCGTGCCTCTGAAGTGCAGCATAAGCTCTGCTCCAAGACTTGGGAAGCACTCCAAAATTCAGATTGTTCCCCACGAGGCATGCTGAGATCTGGATATCGTATTTCACTTGTTAATTAAAATATATTTTTCACTCCCTATCTACATAAGGAAAAACAACATAAAAGTAATTGAGACTTCACATTTCACATGTCAAATCATGATAGCTTTTCTTATTCACTGGCATGCCAAATGAGTACTTATAGCAAGATTCACCATCAAAAAGAAAGCAACCTCCTTTCCAAGGATGACGGAATCAGGCTTAGATAAAATGGGAACCAACTCATGCTCAAAATTAATCCTTATGTCAGGCTGCTGCACCTTTGCAAAGTCCTTCATCTCTCTAAAACCTGCCATACTTCACTATAATATATGGGAAAATGCAACAGCTTCTCCAGGCGTTTCACAAAAATTACTTACCAAAGCAGACAGTATTCAGAAATTAATGCCTTTAGTACCAGTGAGCAAGACTGAGCTATATATTGCAAGCTGTAATTTCAAGGTCTCATTTATCCCTCCCAGGTACCAATATTTTGTTGCAGCCTTTTTGTGGAAAGCTTTTATTTCAGGGGCTTTTCTGCCACTAATACACTATTAAAAGGAAAAGCATAAAATGGAAAAAAAAATAATTTCCTGCACTTGGAAGGCACTGCAGGTCAGAAGGGATATGAAACCACAGAACAGGCTGAGAGAGCTGGGGCTGTTCAGCCTGGAGAAGAGAAAGCTCCAGGGAGACCTGAGAGCCCCTTCCAGTGCCTAAACATGTTCCAAGACAGATGGAGAGGGACTTTGCACAAGGGTCTGGACTGGCAGGACAAGGGACAATGGCTTTGCACTGACAGAGGCCATGATTAGACTGGGTATTAGAAAGAAATTGTTCACTGTGAGGTCCTGGAACAGGATTTCCAGAGAAGCTGTGGATGGCCCATCCCTGGAAGGCCAGGTTTGATGGAGCTCTGAGCAACCTGGTCTAGTGGAAGGGGTCCCTGTTCTAGGCAGGGAGGTGGAACTGGATGAGATGATCTTTAAGGTCCCTTCCAACCCAAACCATTCTGTGATGCTTCTGTGATGGCATGACACCAGTGATTCAGAGCTGAGAGGGTCAGGCTGCTCAGAGACTGCTCCTGCAGCACAGGAGGGGTTGTGGCAGAGATCAGACAGCTGTAGAAGCTGAACTGGGTAGTGCTGCTGACCTTTTGGCCCTGGTAAAGTGAAAGCCAAGGGAGAGACAGACTCGAGGCAAGCACAGAAGTGAAGATCAGAAGTGATGTCTGGTCACTCTGGCCCTCTGATGACCATTCTGACGGAAGAGGTAACAAGGACATTACTAGCATAAGAAGAATAATTAGAAGATTGTGTTTCTAAAGTGGACTGGGACAAAGGGGTCTGCATGGAAAATTCTTTATGAGCATAGTGACCCATAAATACTGCTAAACTGTGTAATAAACTGTCTTTGCTTTGCTGGCATATCGGAGTCCATGTCAGTCAGTCATCGCAGTCCTCTAAGGGGTGGATTTCACAGGGGTCTAGCCCAAAATCAAGCTTACTTTTTATACACATAAACATGGACAACATTAAAAATGAAGTTTCAACACGTTTATTCTTGCAGGGATTTTTAGTACCCCTCCTAGTGCTGGTGGTGGGTACTCCACTGCCCTAAGATAGTGATTTCTTTTAAACCAGTAAATGCAAAATTTACTATAATTTAAAATGTACCTGCCTGTGCCATGATGCCTTGTCAGCTGCAGGTAATTTGAAAATTTATGCTATGCAAACTTAGAAAATACAGGACTGGATGGTGCAGAAATAATGATTAGTGTAGTAAGATTTTGAAGAAACCTGAGACCACTGCTGAGGAATGCTGAATCTGCCAATTACCTCAGCTTAATGGAGCACTTTCAAGTCTAAGCAATTAATTTTCTGGAGATTTTCCACAGTTTCCTGAAGATCAGAGCACAACCACAAACTCCCAACACCAACCCAATTTCCTCTCTGCAACAACTTTTCAATTAGTCCAGGTAGAGTAAGTGTAGAAAATACAGCACTTATATAAATCTATATATCTTTACAAACTTTTACAAAGCAAATAACTGGTGTCAAGGTTGAATAAATCATAAAGGAGAGTTATTGTACTGGATCTAAGACATTAGATACCTTTTCAATTACTGACATTTAATTTCCTTATTATTTTCATTTGTTAGTTCCACCTTATTTTGGATATATTATTTTATTTCCCTATTAAATCTGTTTAGTTCAGAGACATGATCAGATCATATTCAAAGTCTGTGGATAGCCAAGACATCAGACACAAAAGAAAAGTGATTAGAAATCCCACACTTAGCATGCTCTGTCTCATAGATTTTGAAAGGCTGTTATTGTAAATGCAAAACCAATGTGGCCTGACACTGGTTGGAAGAGTAGGAGACATAAAATGCATGAGTTATTTTTTACATTAGGTAGCAAACTGAGTTCTTCTTTAACCAGTTAATTACCTTTGCCTGTCAGGAAAAAACATTGCTATGAAAATTAATATTATCTTCATTATGGATGTGCCCCTGGAGATATTGATGTACTGACATATCTCCATGAACGAGGCCTGCAAACAGTGAAATAATTCTACCTTGAGAAGATGTGGGTTTTGCACTATCAGCAAGAATTTATTATGTAGTTTAATGGTCGTTATTTAGCACTATCTGCTCTTTTTATATATTCTCTATCAGCATACCCATTTTCGTCTTTCAGCCTTATTATCTTATATACATGAACAAAGAATATGTGATTGGTAGTGGGAATATAAACCAGACGTAGCTGGCCACAGGCAAGGAAAGCTCAGTTTCCCTGACTCGGGTGGAGCAGACTCAGCATAATGTGTATTGGTTACATGAAAATGTTAGCACAGTACCCAAGAGAAGGACAACCTGATACTTAAAACAAAGCAGGATCTGCCCTATCTCACCAATTTATGGATACTTTTAGACATCTACATGCTTTTTCCAGCACCTCAGTTCTCCCCTCAGTGAACGAGGACATTCAAAGAATCATAGAATGGTTTGAGTTGGAAGGGACCTTAGAGACAAGCTTGTCACACCCCCTCCACCACCAAGGCAGGACACCTTCCACTAGACCATCCAAGCCCCATTCAAACTGGCCTTGAACAGTTTCAGGGATGGGACAACCACAGCTCCTCTGGGCAACCTGTGCCAGTGCCTCACCATCCTCACAGGGAAGAATTTATTCCTCAGATCCAGTTTAAGTCTACCCTCTTTCAGATGTGCAACTCTCTCCTTTCCTGGAGGCTCCATACTCCAGAGCTGACACTGTCAGACAGGAGTATGAGGTGGAAAAAACTTAAAATTTCCTTACTGCTGCTGAGATTGCAGGTCCCTCTGTGAGAGCTGAGTATGGCGTGCAGGACATCTGCCCCAAACAGGTTGTTTGCTCCAGCACCAAGATTAAGAAATGGTCAGAACCATCCCTGCTACCATCTGCTGGCATGGTACATAGAATAAATCATTCATGTTTCAGAGGAGCAGAATATCTACATCTACATCTACCTGTACACACAGAACTTTTCCTCTTTCAGTGCTAGTTTTTCCAGCATCCCCCTCCATCTGAAAAATCTGCAATTAGTTCTAAAAGATTTGTTGCATTTTTCTATAAATTTCCAGCCCTTACTCCAGATGGACTGAATTTTTCCTTTGTGTAGATCACAAAGAAGATTCAGACAGACTTAAAAAAAAAAAATTGAGATTTAGGGCAGCAGAAATAAAGACTCATTGTGAATTCTCTACTATATCACCTGGAGAGATAAAATACAGAAAAGAGCTGTTGGACAGAGATTCCTCCACTCTCCCAAGTGCATGGGAGATCTTACTCTGCCTTTTTAGGCTCAAGTTCTCTAAGTTCTAACCCAGGCTCTCCCTGCACTCCCTAAATGCATATTAAATTCCACTTTAAATCCCAAATGGAGCAGCAACAGGTCTACAGTGGTGCAGCCTAAAAGACCTCACATTACCCTTCCTCTAAAGAACACATGGCTGGGAACAGGACACCTTTTCCTTTTGCAATCCATTTGAATTCTTGAACTGGATGCTGCTGTGGAAAGGCAAATGCAAGCTCAGTTACCTATGGTGGCATGCCCCTATCGCTTTTACAATCCCTGTGACCTCCAGGTTTGGTTCTTAGTTACACCAGGTGCTGATGCTCCTATGAGCTGGTTGTTTCCCTGGCTCTGCCAGGCATCCTCCTCTCCAAAACCTGCAGGGACAGTCCCAGCTGAAGTTCGGCCTGTGACAGCAAGTTCTCTCAATGTGACCCAGGTCACTTTTGTGCCTATTGCATCAAAACTGAAGCTAAAAGGGGAAAAAACACAGATAATCTGAAATAAAAGCATAACTAAATGATGTGTGAAAACTAAATTGCCATATCACAGCTTAGTGCCCAGCCCAGATCTGGGTATTATGGCACTTATGTTACAACAAGCCATTGGGTCATCAGCAGCATGACAGTTAACTACTCTGCTGACAAGCATAAATCTATTCCACCACTATTTTGTATTATTAATTAGGAGAGGGGGAGCAATATTTGTAGCATATACTGGTGGCTCATCTACTGCCTAATGTGATAGGTTTTATTTGGCTTGAAAAATCATCTATTTAAATTGTGCATCAAGGTTGTAATGCATGGGTAGTTTCATTCACCATGGCATTTTGATGGTGGCTGTGCTAGGTGGGAGCTCATATGCCCTAAGATTATTTCCCACACATCAACTGGAGAGGCAAATAAACTTTTGATTCATAATGGGAACACAATGCAAGTAAGCTGAAAGCCTGCCTCCAACAGCTTCAGTTAAAGGTATTAGGAGTCAAGGTACGAGCTTGCAGAAGGGTAACAAGATAAATCTACTCACACGCTACAGAAATATCTATCACTATTCCCCAATATTGCTACCTGTGTATGGATCTGATCAATATTCAGTATCACCTCCACTTTACCCAGAGGCTGTGCAATATGCTAAATTAGCTTTTTCTATTGCCATATCAAAGGTAGGCTTGAAATTGAACATCACTGTAATTTAACTGAAATTACAGGCAGACCAGGTCTGTCTTGATCATTTTGCAAACCCCTCTACATTAATCACATTAAAGACACTGCAGATGAACAAATCAGCAATGCAGGCAGAAATCTGGCTGCCTTGAAGAAAGTCCTCAAAGTCCTCCCCCTGACACTGGGGACACAGGGAGGCCTGAATGTCACTGGAGATTTCTGTGGGCCATGCTAGCATCATGGTGACCATGCTGGTCCCATTCCCAGTCTCCCATCTCCCAGTAGTGTTCCAGCATACGTTCCCCATCACCAAGTGCTCACCCCAATGCCAAAGGCTGGTCGCAGGTGCGCTCACTCGGGATGTATTGGCCCCATCTGAAAACACCATCATTTCCCCCAGCTTCAGCAATCCATCTTTCTAATATGTGCCCACAGCTGAAGATGCCCACTGTGCAGGTGGCTCTAGCCATGCAAAGGGACTGGCTGCCTCAGACCATGCCCTGGTGTCCCCAGCACAGGGGTGTGGGCAGCTGGAAGAGCAAGGCCAGGAGATTCCCTGCACCCAGCTGAGCTCAAGCAGCACCCATCCCTGAAGGGTGAGGTAGACACATCCCTGTGCCCTTCCTGACCACAATAGGTGTTTGGCTCCTGGTTCTGTCCATTTCTAGGAACAAGAGCTCCTACCTTTGGTACCGAAAGCTCTCCAGCCTTTGCTTCCCACCTCTTTCTTGGCCTCAGATATTTATTTTTTGGTAGAAATTTATTTTTTCTTTCATTACTTTCTTATGCTCAGGACCTCTCTAATTTTGACAGTCTTCAAAATATATCCTTAAAATAAACCTGACATTCAGCAATATATAAACTATAATTTCCTTCTCCACATGCTTCAATTATTATCTTAACCAAGCAATCATGTCACTTCACTTATAGCCCCCAATTATCCAAGTCATGCCCTGTTTGTATTGTATCATCCTTATCTGATGGCACACCAAGCCATCTGCAAATCCTCAGGGCTAATGCAATCCTGAGTACTTAAAGATGTTCTTTGGTGCTGCAAGAACTGGTTTCTATGTAGAGCAATGACTACTAGATGACATCCAGGTGATGAGAGGGCTTTCTTTATACATCCAACATTTTATCTAACCTGTTAAACAAGACCTAAAAGAATGAAAGCATCGTTCTGCTAAAAGGTACCACTTAATCTTTAAAAGGAAACTCTAAAATCAAATGTCCTTGCTGGAATTACTTGCACAAGTGAAGGTGGCAACAATCAAATGTTTTTGGAGACATTTTAAAAGCAAAATTTCTCTGTAGGATGGACATACACTTGCCTGGGACATGATCTTCCATCTCCTCAGTCCCCCTGCTCTTCATGGTTCTCAGCTTATCAAATTACCCATGGGATGGATATGCATTTTCCTGGGACATGGTCCTCAGCACTTCCAGCTGAAATCTCCAGTACTCTGAGCACCAGGAACAGAACACTTGATCAATGAAACACAGATGTCCAATTCTGCAATCCCAGCTGACCACTCAGACCTGTAATTTTCCCACCATCTCTGCACAGGGAGAAAACTTCTAGCATGGAAACACCCCATTTATATGCTTTTGAGCCAGCCCATCTCCTCACCCAGCACCAGTCTCCTTCCATGCATTATTAATGAGCAGTATCAATCTCCAGTTTTCAGTCAGATAATTTGTTCTCATAGTCATGATTCCAAATATCACACGAGTAATTCATCAAGTTATTTTAACTGTAGTTAGATAAGCCCGTTAGCCATCATAAATTTAAATAAATTATCCTTTTCTCACTCATGGAGGTGCAAGAGGCAGAGCACCTTGGCAAGTGAGATATACCCCTCTGCATTTTTGGTGACATGTGCAGTGCTGGGTGACTCAAATCTGTGGGGAAGTGTCCTCCAAAGAGCCCTTCTCTGCTCTGCAGCAGGGAACAGGGGAGCCAGCCCTGGTCACTAGCCCTGGGTCACAGGTACACTTCAGATGGGAGGTCTCAGCCATGAGCTCTCAGTGTCACAAATTTCCAGAGTTGAATGATGAACACACCCCAAAATGGAGAGTCTTTGCTTAGTCCTACCCCTCAGGAGCTCTTGGTTTTCACTCAGACATCTTATTTCATTCACTGAAGCCAAAAACCCTCTTCCCTCACTTGCTCCACTCCTTTTAAAGAGTGATTTCACAGCAACTCAGGATTTCATGTATACATCATCCCTCAGGCTTTTCATTGCAGGACGCCATTCAGTGCTTTGAAAGTCTTTCTTTCTCCCCTGTCTTTGAGAAACAAGGTGTATCAATGCCAGAGCCCTGGGACTACAAAAGAAGAGGTACAGCCAGGCAGTATCTGTCACCATCACCATTTGCTTTGATCATAGGGATTCACTTTGCTCTAGAGAAGAGGAATAGCTCCATGTGACCCCAAATTCCTCTGAGGCTTAGCCTCCCCCAGAAACCAACAGAAGAGGGTGAGACACTGCAAAAAAAACCCCAGCCTGAATAGCTGTTATAAGCACTGATTTTCATACAAGTAACCTCGGTAGGAAGTGACATTTCATAGATGTAAATCATTCTTTACTTTGAACGCGTCACATGAGGAGCACCTTTTACTGCCACATGGTCGTGTGAGGGGTTGTCACAACAAGTTAGCAACTGATTTTTGCAGAAAAGCCACAAAGGTGTTGTATTTATTGCAGCAGGATGATGGTAAACAACTATACATAATATAAAGGCAATCTAATTTTAGTAGGCAGAGAAATTAAATTACACCAGTCTTAGTTTAAATTCCTGGGATGAGGATATTTCCAAGGATTTTAGATGAAGGTGCAGAAAATCAACAGAACTGACTGAGATTTATAAATAAAAACAGGAGGAAACATTACAAAGAATATCACACTTTGAGGTTTCTGGGACTAAGACATCCACTGTCTGTTATGGGGTGAGGATGAAGTATTGAGAGGTAGAGGTAAATTATCTAACATTTGCCTACAATGAGACTCTTTCAGCATTTGATACCCACCACCATGAAAGTGAGTCAACATGGCCTGGAGTGGAGTCACTCAGGCATTTTTAAAGATCCTTGCCTCTGCAAGGATGCTATCACCTATGTGGGGAAAATGTTTAATTTCTTAATATCACTGATCTAAACAAACAGTTTTAAGTTAAATTCATACAAGTACAAAAGGAGCTTACTTCCAAATATTGCTTATGAAACACAGAAAATAAAAAGGTCATTTTCAATCTAATTGTCCAATTTATTAAAAAAGGCAACAAAATATATGAAATCTCTATGAAAAGGAATTAACCTGCAAGTTTGGATTATTCCCATTTCTGAAGCAAAAAAAATGTTAGCTTCCTCATATCTGTGGGCTACACAGACAGATTCAATAACCTGAAATATTATGGACCTCTTCCTTCCCATTCATCGTTACACATAATAGGCTGCAGATATGCAGCCACATCAATCATGGCAGCAATGTTCTTTAGCACATCTTTTCAGGAGGACAGTGAGGGACCTGCTTCTCAGCACGGGCAGTGATAGGGTCACTGTTGTCTTGGCTGGAGCTCCAAATGCCAAAGTACGAGAGAATAGTCCTGGTGTTGGGTGACCTCAGACAGAGCCACCACCACACTTAATCTGGGTTGGAAAAACATCTACACCTCCCTAAAAATAGGAAATGTTCAGGGACTGACCTGAACATTCAGCCACAACCACCCTGCAGACAGAGCAGCACACTGGTGCTTGCAGGTGTGTTCTAATCCCTTCTGATAACTCTCATTTTCCCAGACCATTATTTTTGTCAGTCTTCAAAGGTATTTTTCCTGCACCTCTTTCTTGTCACTTTCCAGGTCCTGCTTTTGCCATTCCCTTCTCACTCAGGTCAGTCCTTCCCTAAACTTTCCTGCTCAATCTCCTGTCCTTTCTTGTCCATAACTTTCTGTCCCAAGATACTTAAGTTCCATCTGCCCTAGGAGAGCTGAGAAATAGGGCACAATTTTTGACCTTGTCCTCCATTTTGCCCCCCCCCTTTATGCTTCCAGTTGTACCAATCTCTACTCGCAACTGTGTTTAATATTGCTTCCTTCTTCTTGGGTACTGGATGCAAAGCTTTCCTTTCATTCCCACAGTGCTGGAGGCACCCAGTGATGCTAGGAATTCTGTCAGCAAAACCCATAATACCCTAAGGAGAGAAGTGGGGGTGAGAAGTCTGAAACAGGGTGCTGTGTCCTCACACATCAGTTAGTAGGCAGAAACAGGAGCTGAGGTTTTACCCCTACCCTGGCACAGACTCACTGCACAACAAGAGCCCCCCAGATCTAAAATTAATCTCAGACCTCGCCAGAGTATGGCAAGACTCAGTTAATAAATATTAGTGAAATGCAGAGATCCCTGGATGAAAACTGGAATGGAGTTGTAGACTGCCACGTTTCATTAATTTCTTATTATCTTATAAGGGCTTCACTGGAGCCCAGAGGGCTGCATGAATAGTGCATGAATCTGAAGAGTTTTGCTGTCATCCTCACCTTCAGCTTGAAAATGTGGCTTGTGGGAACCCAGACCTGAAGGATGGCTTGGCTGAGGATAGAAAACATGCTCAGGAGCTGATCCTGGCTGTTGGGAGGGGGCTGGGCTCTCAAGTCTTTTGAAGTTCAGCACAATGTAAATAAAAAGCATTTTATTAAGGGGGAAACCCTTCCTGAAGTTGGAGTGAGCATGTTGTAGTGACACAGGAAAGTGTTGGATTGTGCAGGTAAACAGGAGTGGTCATGCACAAGATAGGGGTTGGCATGAGAGGAAGAATGGTGGTTTTCAGAAGATCCTGGAATCATAGAATCATTAAGGTTGGAAAAGACCATCACGAGGACATTCCAGTAGTCAGCAGAGCAGTCTCACCCAGCACCTCCAGTAACCCCAGCTCCCATAAAAGATTTATCTTCTCACTGAGAAAGACAAGGTCCCAGCTTCCACAGGAAAACACTAAGATTGGGACTTGCCTCTTCTAGGAAATCTGCTCTGCCTCCAGATCAGATGGGATCTGGTAGGAAAACAGCACTGACACAATTGGCAGTGCATCACACTGAGCAAATAAGTAACCTCTTACTGCATTACAGAGGCTTCCCAACTACTCCTGTAATCAGCACAGGGTAACTCTCATTCATTTTTAAGCACTTCACCATGTTATTTTAAAGGAAAACTATCTCACTCTTGTTTAGCTCAGCAGTCTGAAAGCTCACTTGGCTGAAACATGGGCACATCTCTCACCAGGAGAGATAGCAGCAACCAAGTTCTGAAAACAGCATTTTAAATCACCACTGGCATTTATTTTCTGTGTATAATAGTACTGGTATCAGTTAATCTGCTTAAAACCACAGTGCTACTGCAACATTCGCATGGAGAGTGTGAGGAGACAGTCAATAACTCTCACTTTCCCACCAAATCCAGCATAGCTCTGGTACCCAAACCCACACCTACACACCTGTGTATTTTACAACCGAAGCCCAGCTACCTGGAGAGTGCTGGGTTCCAGCTGATCTAAGCAGGAATGCTGGGCACTGTGGAAAACATCAAGTTACAGCTCCTGGCTTTGGCTGTTCTTGGCACTGAATATTTTCTCACTGTAGTTTTAATACTTATTCTATTTCTAAAAGCAATCTAATTTTTACATCTCTCTTTTCTTCGTCAGTGATCTCAGAATCATGGGAATGTAGAATCATAGGATGGTTTGGGTTGGAAGGGACCTTGAAGAGCATCTCATTTCAACCTCCTGCCATGGGCAGGAACACCTTCCACTAGACCAGGTCACTTCAAGCCCCATCCAGCCTGCCCTTGAACACTTCCAGGGATAGAGCAGCCACAGCTTCTCTGTGCAACCTGTGCCAACCCCTTCAGGCACACTTCCTAATATACAGTCTAACCCTACCCTCTGTTAGTTCAAAGCTATTCGCTTCCCTTGCAGCTGCTGGGCTGCACAACCCACAGCTCTTCTCCAGCTGCTTCCTGCTAAAACACACAACAGAAGATGTAGGCAAACACCAGCAACACAGACTCAGGGTCTGATGGTATTTTTGAGGTGCTGGTGGCACTGGGTGGGACATGGTGGTACTGATATCTCAGTTAGAGACTTGGAGTAGGATCAGGGCACAAAGGTACAGCTGGAGGAGCAGGAGGTGGTGCCTCCTCGAGAGACATCAATATAGCTTTCTTTGTGTGCAACGTGCTAATTCGAGGCAGAAACATGTGTGTAACCTGCTACACAAAGCCATTTCAGATGTTCATGACTCAAGCATTACAGGGGTGGTCTTGGTTAAAAGTCACTTGATACTGCCTTCCCTCATTTCACTGCCTGCTTTTGCTCAGCACTGCATTTTGTTTTAGCCCCTTATTTCAGGACAAAGCTTTTGCACTTTAATAAATACAGAGGCTCCTCAGACTGCTGCAGTCCGTGAAATGCAGACATTGATGATCTTCATATTACTGACAAGGAAAATTTTCATTTTCTACAAGACCCTGAAAGATCTGCTGAGTGTCAGCAGTGCAGGGTCACACAGCACAGCTACCCTTCTTCCAACTGGCAGAGAGCACTAAACCCAAAAGGAAGCATTCCCTGATGTCACTCACCAGCCTGGCTCTGATGCCAGGCAGAGCCCTGAGCCCACCCCAGTGACTTTGCAGTGGCTTTGGCAATTGGAGCAACAAATTGGAAAGCAACAGTTTGCTTTCCCAGCTGACATTGAAATAACTTTGCAGCAAGCGACCCACAGACACCCCGTGCTCCATTTACCTCCCCTGAAACAGAAAGATTGTGCAAAATACTTCTCTCCATCTAAACATATCATGGAGATGCAGTAAGCATCTTTACTTCCTAATTGAAACCATATATCACTTACTTAAGTGATACTAAATCAGATGCAAACATCACTGGCAATTCAAGCATTAATAACCAATTCCCTGCTTTAAAGACAACAGGTCCTCTGCCAACACAACTCTCACGGCCTTCCCACAAAACCAGCCCCCACTCTTCTCCTGACACCCTGTCCCCACAGTGCTGCTGAGCACATTGATCCCACAGATGAGTCTTTCCCTCAGAGGTCGTGCATTTTAATTTCAAGTGCCAGGAGAAGGCTGCAGCTGAGCTGTGCCTCCTGTGGGACCAGGGCAATGGGGCAACGACACCTCCCTCATTGCTCTTCCCAGCAGCTGGGGGCTGTAAGACACTCTCCTGTTAGTCCCAGGGCAGAGAAGGCTGAAGTGACCTCAACCACTCATTTGGTAGAAGCAAACCACAGCCTGCCCCAGTAACTTCTCATATGGGGGACAGAGCCATCCCAACTCCCAGTCCTGTGCAAATCCCAGTCCCACAAGTCACTGAATCACAGAATGGTTTGGATTGACACTTTAAAGTTTATCCAGTTCCAACCACCTTGCTATGGGCAGGGACACTTTCCATTAGACCGGGTCACCTCACTGTAAGGCAACTTTGCCTTGTGGGAACCATCCAAGAGATTTTTATCCAAGCTGTTCTGACCCACAGCTCTTAGAAATTGACTTTATTCATTTTTTTCCTTTCAACACCCAAAAATATTTTATAATGAATTTTTACGTTCACTTGTTATGAAAGTATTCTTTTGTGAGAAGCAAAAACAAGTTCTAACTTACCTTTTAATGGGTGGCTTTTCTGCATCTCATGGATCTCTTCTTTAATGATCCTCCCTCAATTCTGCTTTTGACAGATCATATTGTATCATAAAGACCACACAGAATATAGATCATACAGAATATAGGCCATATAAAATCATAGAATTTTTTGGATTGGAAGGATTGGATTTGATTAGAGATCAACCAGTTCCAACCCACCTACCATGGACAGGGGTGCCTCCCACTAGACCAAATTTCTCAGACTACCATCCAAAACTCCATAGCTTTAAACATAAAGGAAAGATCATCTTGCTCCCACAAGAAGATTTTGCATTTTCTCCTTTAACCTGACTTTTTGTACCCCAGCAAAAAGGAGAGCCCTACACATGGTTATGAACACAGCTGAGTTAATGTGAAGCTAGCAATTAATTTAACAAACTTTTCCACTTCAAAGAGGTGCAGTCACCTGCCCAGTCAGCTTCCTTTGAGTGAAGCTGCTGGGAAGAGCTGCCAGTGGTAAATGGGGAGATGACATCACTGAGCTTTCTCCCCCCTCCCTCTCTGCTAGTAGAGATGCCTACTTAGTTTACCTGTCCTGTGTCCTTCTTCTCAGCTCAAGCCTCATATTATTATTAATAATACTATTAATAATAATAATAATGGCTATTATGAATAATCTCTGTCAATTAACTGATTTACAAGACTATTCAAATGGTCTTTGAGCTGAAGTCTGATTTGCTTGTTACTGACTCGACTGTCTTGCCCCTGTGCCAGAGGAAAACCACTGTCCAACTTCTGTGCTGCAGAAACAAAGGGGTTTTCCCCTAACTTTGATTTTCATTTTCCATTCAGCTATTAGAAGAAATCCATTCATCAGAGCTATAGGTTTGCCCTGTGTAAACCTTCAGCATTTAAAAGTTTTTGACTGAAATATAACATATTAATGGAAGGTGTGATTGCACAGCCCTCTGCTGACCTTCCATAGTCTGAAATTGCTTATTTTGCTAAATTTATTTGCTACCCATTTATCAATCTAAATCTAAGGTGGTTTTAAAGGTCATAAACCAAACAGCTACTGAAATATGATTAAGGAATATGGAAATAAATTACAAACTCACAATGTTATCCCTTCCTGAGACTTAGTGGCAGAAGCTTGGATGAAGTATGGGAACTTTTTTAATATCTTATGTATTTGTGGATTCATCTGCCTCCGGAGAGTTGCTCAAGCTCCATTAATTCATAATGTGGTGTTTTGTGCCTACTGAAAGGAGGATTAGAGGGGGCAAGCTCCAGGTCAGAAGCAGACTAAGGAAACCTTTTAACTTTCCTTAGAGGGAAAAGTCTCTCCTTGACGACCAGACACATTGTGCTGAGAACTTCCTTCCCATTGTATGAGTAGGCAGTCATTACCACATGCAGCTCCCAGTCCACCTCCAAAATAGTTAATGGAACATTAAACTGCCTTAACACTGCAGGATCAGCATGAAACATGCTGAAGGTTATATGAAAAACAAGCAAATATTTTCTGTCTGGAGGACAGAAATAAAGGCGAGTGTTCACATGAAGCTTTGAGGCATGTTGAGCAAAGTTGGTTATTATAAAATAGCCAAAACAATTCAGTGGTGTGCACCAGGGGGGAGGAGTTGTGCACAGCTGAAGCTGGGGAGAAGCATGATCAAACTTCCCTGCATGAACTGCCAGAGGAGCACTGGAGACACCATTGGTGCTTAGAGAGCAGTTATTTGGGAGTAATTAGATATGAGCAAAACAGCAGTGGTCTCACACCCTTGTCCAGCTGCCATCTTGCTTTCCCTTGGGTGCTCCAGAGGCCAGTGCCCTGGTCCTGCCCTGCCATCGGGCAGAGCTTCTTGAGAAGCTATGAATGTCCCATCACTGGAGGTGTTCAAGGCTGGATTGGATGGGTGTTGGACCAGCCTGGACTATGGAAGGTGTCTCTGCCCATGGGAAGGGGTCACAACTGGATGATCTTTAAAATTCCTTCCAACCTACACCATTCTGTCATTCTTCAGAGTGATCTGGAGCAAGCCTGACCTCTCTCCAACATGTATTAAAAGTAACTGGTAAATCATACAGGCTTTAAAGGAAACTGCCTAATCAGAATTAGGCATTAATTCCTGCATGTCATAGAAACAATTTTGACTTCATTACCAGAAGCTTCAGTGAAATGAGTGTTCAGCCACTAGTGAATTTTAATTCTTGATGAACCTCTAATTGCTTTGCCCAGCAGACATAGGTAAGCACAAATGTCTGCATCCCTACAAAAATCAAACACCACCTCCAGAAACATGATGCTATTTTTGCCCAATATCCCTTGATTTCCCAAGGAGTATATTTCCATATAGCAAGAAAGAACTTTTTAGGGTTTTTTTAATCAGATCTACAAAGACAGAGCTCCAGTGCTCTCTGGCAGGAGTATTGCAGGTAGCACTAGCAAAGCCTGAGGTGCAAAATAGGCACAGCATTGTTCCTGAGCTGTGATCACTTTAAGCTGTTGATTTTGGTGCCTTCTCCTTACCCTCTGGTCTAAACTGAATAATTAATTATTAATAGAAGAGATGTGCATAGCAGACAGACACTGTTTCATAAAGACCTCTTTAGAGAACCGTGGGGTGAAGACAAAAGTAAGCAAAGCAGTAAAAAGGCAAGATGAAAGCAAGCAGCAGCCTTGTGAGTGTATTATAAGTAACAATAAACCCAACAGAGGAACAAGAAAGCAAGTACTGCCTGGCACAGCCCCTGTAAGGGGCTGCTTAAATGGATTGATGAAAAGAAATAGATGTGCCAACACACCACAGCAGCCAGAAATACAGCCTTGCACATCAGACCAGTAATATTAAGATGTACACACAGCAAAGCTTTCTGATTGTTTTATTTCTGGATTGACTCCAAGATAAAGAATCCGAAGATAAAATAGAGGGTATGAAAGATGTCTTACAGCAGTTAAGAAAAATACCAGGGCTTGTGATTAACTTGGAAAATCCTGTTGATCTAGAAATGCAGTTCTGCAAGAGCCAGTGCAGGTCCTGCTTGCATTTAAAAGTCTGAGCTTTGGGGAAGATTTCTGCCCACCTGCGAGAGGATGCCTCTCCTCTACTGATTCCCCACTGCTCAGCGAGGACTTGAGGTAGTACTTTAGCCTTTCCTTAGTCTAAATCTCTGAAAAGGATTTTCTCTGCTGCCTGTTTTCACTAAATCATCACTTCAAAGCCTCTACTACCAGAAAATAGGGTTAAAAAATATTAAGAGGATCAAAAGTGGCAAGAAGAAATTGTACACCCTCACACAAGCATGGACGCTGCAAGCCTGATACCACAAGTGTCATCTCTTTAGGAAACCAAGCTAGGAAACTAAATTGGTGTTTTCTGTGTCCTGGATCACTTCTGTCACTTTTACCCAGTTTTTAATTCTGCACTCTGCAGATCCAAACTATGTGGAAGCTATTCTGGGTGTAAGGAACTGGAAAGGGACCAGATGTCAGAAAATTGATTGAACTGACACAGATCCAGAAGAATGCTTCAGTGGATCAGACCCAACTTTCAGAAGATATTTTAGTAATTTCTCCAGTTGCAATTAGCAACTGATGTGTAATGCATTGAGAAAGCCTGTGGTTAAAAAGTACATTCCTATTAACATACTTTTTACCTGCAGAGTTTGACATGTTGTCAGCTTAAAATTAATCATAAAAAACTATATTTTAATTAGGGCCAAGAATAGGAACAAATAGGCATAAACAGAATTTTACAGCTATCCATAATAGAATTGCAGGGAAAAAAAAAGAAAAAAGGAAAAACAAACAAACAAACAAAAAAAGAGAAAGGGTTAGAGAGAATACATAGCCATTCTGAATTATGTGATCACAGAATTATGTCTTGATTGACTCTTGGCTTTAATACTTGCATTGGCTGGCAGAGCTGGATCACAGAACTTCCTTTTAATATATTTAACTTTTTTTTATATTATCAATTTTGAAGTTATGAAATGACCTTCTAATTTACTACACTGCCATTTACTGCTAGGGAGCTGCCATTTTCCAGACAGAGACACTGGGAGTTCATCCTGGACTGTTATTCATGTGAAGAAAATTAGTTGTTTGAGTTTTAGACTAATGCTGCTGGAGGGCTGCTGAAGGGCAGCTGGGAGAGATGGTGCAACTGGAGCAGCAACATCACACTGGCTGATAAGGACAGCTTTGTATCTTAATGGCAGCTCTATAACAAAAAGAAAAAGAGATTACTCCACTGTGAAAGTTGCATATCAGAGAGAAATTATTGCCCAGAGAAGCTGTGGATGCCTCATCCCTAGGAGAGTTCAAGGCCAGGTTGGACAGGGCTTATAACAACCTGGTATAGTGGGAAGTGTCCCTGCCCATGGTAGGGGATTGGAACAACATGAGCTTTAAGGTCCCTTCCAAACCATTCTGTGACTCTATGAAATCAGAACAGAAAAATTTTAAGCAAGTTTTGAGACAAGCAGCTGGAAACTAGGGCATAATCCTGACCTCAAAATAACAATGTTTTCATTTTGCTAAGCACCTGCTCATGAGCTGCCCTGGACATGGAGCACACTGGGCCTCTGACTCCTGTGTAACTTGCACAAAATAAAATTAAAACCTATAGGTCTCCACCCTACCAGGCACCTGAGCCTCATCCTATCACCAAGGAGATAAAGAGCCACATAAAGAGTCACATCCAAGACACCATTGGATGAACTATAAATCTCATAGCCCATAATGGTCCAGGAAAAATGGTCCCCATCCCCTGTGAGGCTGATGGACCTGAATTAAGCAACACTCCCACGAGCAGATGGAGACCCAGCTCTCTGCTCCACCACAAGCACTTTGGGAATAACTTCCCTCCAGCAGCAGAAGAAACTCAGGTTTGAAGTAGCTGCACCCAAAGCCCAGCCCAAGCCAGCAGTGCCCAACAGCACTGCCTAACTTGGCTCTTCTCCACCCAAAGCCTGCATACAGGCAGGTAGCTGGTCTGCAGAGAAAACAGCCCCCAAATGTGAGTTGGGGGCTCAGCTCAATGAATGATGGCTGTAAGTCAAGACCCACAGAGTCCATGTTGTTTTTTTATATTTTTTAAGACTGGAGTTGCAGGAATTCATAAGGCTCCTGACTTTAGTGTGTTTATTTGATAATGCACCTACTTCCAGGTGAAACTATAGTTACATCAATAAAACATACAACTTCAGAAAATACAAGGTTCCAAGACAAAAGGTCTTCTACCTCACTGCTGAGATTTTCCATTCTATCAGCAATTTGATTGCCAAGATCTCAGTAGGACTTGAAATAATAAATTATTGACATTGCAATCCAGTGCCTGCAACAAAGCTGTTCACTTTGCTGGAGATCTGGCAGCAGGAGAAAGCACTCAACAGCTCTGTAAAACATCTGGACAGGGAGCTCAGCCCACAGCACCCTGATTCCAACAGCTACTGTTCTGGGAGGCTTGACCCTTCCAAGTGGGAGGAACAGGCCAGTTATAAGGGAGATGCTCCAAACTACATTTTTTTGGTTTAGTAAAGGCAAGCAGCTTGCAACACATTTGGCTCCCAATCATATGTATCCCAGTTGTCTCGTTAAGCATTTTGTGTAAGTTTAGAGACTCAGCTTTTGTGTATGTTACTACTAATAGCCTTTCTCCTCAGCTGTGCAACAACAAACTACACTGAAAAACAGTTTTCTATTAGCGCCAGACAGGGATTAACTAATTAACAAAAATATATCTATTTTCTTGATATAACATTATAGTATATATTAGCTAATTAAAACTAAAAAGCTATATCCAAGAAGGACAACCTTTTTCTTTGCTTTTTTTTCCTTGGGTATTCCCCAGTCACACACTTTATTTTCCTCTGCCACGTCTCAAGCATAATAAATCACTAAAACCAGACACGTGTCCAATTAAGTAATGAGATACTATTTCATCTCATCTTCAGGGATCAAAAAGAAAACTTACCTACTTCGTTTACTTATTAACAACAGCAGTTCACTGCTCACAAAATGGGACATGATGCCATTTTTGTACCTGTTGGTTTAACCATCAAACTGAAGCAAAGGGCTTGAAAGCTTTTAGCTGGGAGGGACCCATAGTTTGCCTAACAATAATTTCACAGTTCAATAACTCAGAGCTAGAAGTGCAGAGGAAAAAGAAGAACGGTGATAATGTAGTCTAGACAAGCACATGCCATGAAGGAGGCAGCAATCCTGTCCTGGGGGAGAGCAGGACAGTTCAGTGAGGCATGAAGGCATCCCTCCAAACATGGGAGCAAAAGATGCAAGGAAAAGCTAAGGAGTTATGCTGTAACCTAAAGGGGATTTCTCCACATTGAATGAGAATGTGACTGGGTAGGACCATTAATAAGCACTGGTGAGTCTGAAACTGTCAGACTACAAAGGCTGAAATCCGTGAGTGACTGTTCCCATACTCTGAGAGTATTTGGGATTAGGCATGGCCTCTCCATGCATCCTCTCACATTGTTGAGCTGTGAATCCAATTTCACAGACCACACAGACTCTTTGAAAGGAACTTGTCCATATTTTCTTTAAATCAGCCTCTGCACTGATCCATTTGCAACAGCTGTCATTTTGTCTCCCAGATTAATGAGGTTCAGAAATTACAGCTCAGGAAACATGCTAAACCAAATCAAATGGACCTAAAATGTCTTCCCAAATAGAAGATTTTTTTTTCCACCATGGAAATCACTAGTGCACACATCCATTGGGTCTAAACATCAGGCTTCCTTCACAGGAATACAATCAAAAAGTTCTCCTGGCTGGCAGCAAACTCACCTCTTCTGTGTTTGATAATGCCTGTTCTTTATGCACAGACAGGAGAAGGGTAAAGAATGGCATTTTCTCATTACTGACACCAATCACAGTTTAGGCACTAAATCCTGCCTCAGACAATACGCCTCCACATATTCATAACTTCTCTTTACATGAGAAGAAACTATTATTAATCAGCAGCATAGAAAGCCACTGTCCTGTGACATTCTGGAGAAGACCAGAGCATCCCCTTCTGGTTTCAGGACTGAGACCAAAATTTTCCAGAATTTCATTATTATCTTATTAACATTATAAGATCACAGGAAATACATGGAAACAAGCAGATAATTATTATTGTTATTGTTATTACAACTTATTATAATTATTATTATTGTTATCATTGTTATTGTTGTTACTACTACTACTTCTATTATTATTATTATTATTATTATTATTATTATTATTATTACCATTTAATGTACCAACAACAAATCAGCTCTCTTACATTCCAGGGCTCTCCCTTCGGTTTCCTAATCTCATCATGAGCACACACTTGAGTCCTGTTCTTCCAGGAAGAGCACCAAACCAGTAAGACCTACTGGCATCTGTGAACTGAACCAGCAGCCAACACAGCAGCCTCTGTGGGACACATTCCTGAGATTCCTAACGTTTGGCTATCTGGTCATTTGGGGGTTTATACCCCCTAGGATTTAATTCTCTATTGCTCTGTAATGTTGTACATCCATTTACATCCATGTCAAACACATGCAAGACAGAAGTGAGGACTTGCTACCGCAGGAGCAAAGCCCCAGGATGAATTAAATCCTTCAAAAGTTCTCTTGAGTGCTCACTAATATTCAAGTCCCTGTCTAGCACCTGGGTTTTGTTAAGTTTTCTGGGAGTGTATCTTTTGAAACTTTATTACTACATGCTGGGTTATGATTAAAATGCTTGGCTTTCCAGGGTAACATTACCCATCTGTAATCTTGTTTCCTAGTGAGATCTGAGCCAACTGTACCTTCCTTTAATAATAAGTATTTCATGATAATGTAATATCCTTTAAAAATAAGTATTTGATAATAACTCTGCCCTTTAAACTCAAAATCTGAGGCAACACATGACTTACAGATACCATGACTTTCAGCTAATTACGTATTCTGAATATTCAGTCATGGGAGATTTTTTAAGGGAAATTATTTTAATTACCAGACTCCCTATGGCAGCTCTGCCGTTACCAAAAACTCTGGCAGAGCCCTGGGATGATGCTGCTGAGCAGCAGAGCTGCTCTCCCTCTCTACAGTGGGGGCACTTAAGCATTCTGGGTTAATCAGCTACAGCAAGGATGATCTTCTAGGCAAGCAATGTGCTATTCCTTGTAGATTCCTTCCTTGCCACTGAAGTGTTAATTCCCTTTGAGGATTAAGCTGCTGGGTATAAATCAGATGCTGCAACCTCCCCAAAATACCAATTGTTATGCAAAGACCATAGTCAAAAGCAGGAGAGCAAAGTGCTGAATATTTCGCACGACATGGATAGGCTTGGAACACTTGTGTGATGCATCGCAGGGATGGGCTAAGAGCAGCTTAACTTTGTTTCTTTTACAGGGTAACAGCATGTTCAGCTCATCAAAGCTCTGAATGACGTTTGGGCCTTTGGACAGCAGTGGAATAATATTTTTTAGTAAATTCCAGAACTGCAAAGGCAAGGCACATAGCCACTTTGCAGGTGTCAGAAAGGATGAGCTCTGCTTGAGTTTGTGACAGCTTCAGCCCTACTGCTGTGAGTGCTGCTCCTGCGCCACAAGCACCTTGGTATACCTCCTCACATGCCTGAGTATTTGAAAGCCCACCTCAAGCAGAGATGATTTGTTATGATAAATCTCAACCAAATCAAGCATTTTGCCAGGAGCAGTTGGAAAGTGTCCATGTTTTTATTGCATGCACATTCTATATATCCTATTGCCACTGTTCAGTAATAAAAGTATTAATAGCTGGTATCAGCTTCCTACGTCAGATTAAGAGAGTGTTGAAGCTGGAAAAGACACGTGGGTGGACTGGAAAACACATACTTAATTTAACAGCCTCTCTCCCTCTGTATTACAGAACAAGTCAGGTGCTGTTCACAATTTTGCTGCAAACCATTTCTTCGAGAGCCCCCAGGATAACTGTAACCTGGAGTAGCCCAAGGCTCTGCAAATACTTGGGCTGGGCTTTGAACAACAGGATCCCTGGAAAGAGAAGTGAGCAAAAGGGAAAAACAAAAACAAATAAAACAAAAAAAAAAAAAAGGCGGGGGACAAAAGCTACATTGTTGGGGAAAAAAAATATTTACAACCTCTGCAAAACTAAAACTGCTTACTTGGCAATTGAGCCTCAGGAAAATTTTAGCTGTTCTGCACAGAAGGAAGTATTTACATTCGTTAGTCAGAGGATACAGGTGGTGATATTCTGGAGATTACAGACAGATTGTAGGCATCTTGCAGTTTTACTGCTGTGTTCTTGCAAGAAGATGTAGGTACGTGACAGCATACCTGAGCCCAGCTGGGGCACAGGAATCAGAAACAGCCCCTGAAGGCAGCAGCAGCAGCAGCATTGCCAGGATGGAGCTGTGATCCAGCCCCCCAGCTCTCTCAGGGATCACACCAGGCTATGGCATGTGCAAGGTTCGGATCCTGCTGCTTAATGAGGATGTTTGGATCAGTTGCACAGGCAAGGAAAGGCTTTTCTTGCAGCTTGGCATCAAATAAAATACATGTAGCATCACGCTGTTAATGAACACACATCACTGACAGGGCTGCTGCATAATTTATCACCACAAAACCCATCTTTCTCCTGAGTTTTCATAATTCTCATATCTTTATTTATAAAGTCGTAGTCTATCTAAAAAAAAAAAAAAGGAAAGGCAACATTTTAAATGTAAGCCCTAAAATGTAGTGAAATAGTGAAAACTAAGTGGAGAGGAAGGTATTCAGCTATATAATTTTGCAACTTTTAGATGTCAAGTGTTGCTGAAATTCTGAGTTTGGGGCAAATACACTCTTCGCATGAAGTCTAAACCATGGTCTAAGCTTCAGTAATGCAGAAGAAGATGAGGAGATGAGGAGGGTCTGCTAGAAATGCTAGAAGCAACAGAATTTTAGTGTTTTCAGAAGCAGAAAATATTTGAGGGTTTGGCTTTTTCCTGGTTTGGTTTTTTTTTTTTTTTTGGTTTGGTTGTTTGGTTTTGTTTTTTGGTTTTGTTGTGGTGTTTGTTTCTTTTGTTTTTTTGAGGATTGATGGCAATAGGAGATGCATTATGTAAATAATTTCTGTAGTGAAGATCTTTATCCAACCAGCAATTTCCACAACAAATTGCTGGTATAAAAATTTGTAAATGCCCCCACTTAGGAAGTAGAAGCAATTGTGACATTCAAATATTTTCACCTGCAGCAAAAAGACAATCTTTAGCAGACCAGAAATGCAACAAGCTGATTATGTCTCCAGAGACAGAAGAATGTGTTTGGAAAAGCTTTTAAGTATCTCAGGGGCAAAGGGCTATTTGAAAACCAACATGTCAGTCAGACATTTTGTCATGAAAATTCTGGTTCCATCAGCCTGTCTATAGTAAGTATTTCAAGACAATCTGTCCTGAAGTAGAAAACTGGTTGCCTGATTTGAATGCCCTCATCTCTGCTGGGTTCCTCACAGCAAGCTAAGGCTCAGCGGGACCAAGCTGGTAAAGCTGTGCATTCCAGGGACTGGGGAGAACATAACCAGGTCCAGGGAGTTGAGGGCAGTGGGAGGAGGTTTGCTGGTGCAGCAGAGAATACCTCAGACCCAAAGATTTGTTGAGTGTTTATGCAAGATCTACCTGCTCATCTCCAGCCCTGAACACTACTGTGGCTCCACCTTTGCAAGAAGACTTCCCTGATTCAACAGGGAATGTAGGCAACCCCTTCCCTCAATCAGTGGGGCATTTTGAGATATGCTTTGCAGCAAGTGCCATGAATAGAGGGGAAAAAAATTGTTTATTTTTAGAGAAGTGGCATATTTTCCTTCTTTCACAGTTGGCAGCTCCTACCCACACCCCCAGCAGGGCACCCTTCCTCGAGCCAAGGTGTCAGCAGAAAGAGGGGAAGAAATCACATTCCCCCTGCCCTCAACCCAAGGCCAAGCAGCTGAAACTTCCCATGATTTTCTGCATTTGCTTTTCTTTACTTTCTTCACTCAGACAGAATGTTGCCCCTCTGCTCCTCACCCTCTGAGGAGCCTCCTGCAGAAACCGCTGACATTAATCTCAGAAGCAATTCAGACAGAGGGGGAAAGAACTCTTTAAACCCAAACAAGATTGAGACCATCTGGCAAAAAGAAGCAAACCTGTTAAGAGACCACTTTGCTCTTCCTGCAACCTCAGCACAAGCTGTCAGAGGTGTTTCATGAGGAACAGCTTTCCTTTACAGCGCTGCACACAGTGCTCAGTTTAGTTTAGGCTTTTTTTTCCCCTTCAATATTGTTTCATTTGCTGTACCAAAGTTGGTGGGATTGCTTTTGAAGTACGCATAATCCAACCTGAGAAACAGCATCAGAGCCTGGACCATCATCTCTAAAGCCTCAGCCATCAATTACTTAAGCATCTGTTTGCAATTCATTGTAGGGAGGGAATTAAACAGCACTCAAAGCAACAAGAAACTGGACAGAAATACATAGAAATTTTTTATCATTATCTTTGCTGATGATACTTCCACCTCTAGATCACGTTTTATGTTCTAGGATTGGCAAGTTACAGAGAAATAAAGCAGGAAGTTAACCCAAAGGGCTTGGTGGGTGCCACCATGATAGTTTTCTTTAACTTTTAGTGATTCTGATTAACATTTGGTGGGAAATCTATCACCTTAATCTTGGATAAAGAGGCATGCTAATGGCTGTACCAATGTTAGTGCCTATTTTGACTTTTAAATTTTATTTTATTTTTTGCATGGAACATAAAGGGGAATAGTATGAAGGACTATCAGGCTTCAGAGGCACATCAGGTTCCTCTGAACATTAGCAGAACTCTGCTCTGAGTGCTCCCTGGCAGGAGATACAATAAATTTTAACAGAAGTTGATTGCTGCTGTAAACATGAAAATGAATCAGCAATATAGGATTGACTGGACTGGGGTTGCTGAGGATGGGGATGGGAGACCCACTCCTGCTCTCAGCTGTTAGGCACAGAATAACTCATCTGTGCATCTTCCAGACCCTCAGAAAGGTTCTCTTGGCCCTTGGTGATGGCTCAAGAGCCATTGGAGGACCCCTGTGGAGCATGTGAAGACTTCAAGAAGGGGGAGGGCAAATGGATGCTGCAGATGATGCACAATTCCCAGCATAGCTTGTTGGTCTGGAACCTTTAGCTGCAGATGATGCACAATTCTCAGCATAGCTTGTTGGTCTGGAACCTCTAGCTGCAGATGATGCACAATTCTCAGCATAGCTTGTTGGTCTGGAACCTTTAGCTGCAGATGATGCACAATTCTCAGCATAGCTTGTTGGTCTGGAACCTTTTTCAGGACTGGGCACTTTTCCTTTAGTACTGGGGAAGGAAGGAGGCCTTTACTGGAGATCACCCCGGATGCAGCAGGTGCTGTAGAACTTAAAATTTTTATGTTTCTCCCAAATGAAGAAATTTCTCTTCTGAGTTTCTAAGACATCTTTGCCCAACATTGCTGCTCCACAAGCATTAGCAATTCCCAGATGACTACTGCACATGTGTGTAATTGGAAGGAGAAATAACTAAGCCAGTAATTAGGAAGAGAAACGATTTACAGACATAAAATAACTGCTTTTCAGACATCAAGTTCAACAAGAATGTGGTATATTAGCTAATATATATAATAGCAGTGTGCATGTAATTAATCGATTAACTGGTGTTTTGGTGATGTATTTCTAAATCTGTATTTACTCAAGCACGTAGCAATCATTTGTATATTGCTCTGGAAAAGGTTAGGTGCTGTCATAAAATTCATCATATCACAATCCTATAAACAGCAACAATTTTTTCTTTCTAATAATTTCTGCTCCCATGCAATAACATTTAGGGAGATTGTTGTCTTTGTTTTCCAATGTTTTCCTCTTGCACAATACTAGAAATATATGTTAGACTGAGTAAACAGATTTATTTTTCCCTGAGTTAGAGAAGAACTGCGTGATTTCAAAGCTGGAGGATATTTTGTTGAGCCCCCAATGTGCAAAGACAGTTTTAATTCTTATTAACTTATTACAGGTGACATAGATTAATACATACATAAGAGCTTCTGATGTTAGAGACATACATTTATATGAAACTAAAAGATAAAGGCCTGGGAATGCAGTGTAAGAATAAGATAGAATCGCTTAGATTGGAAAAGACAGTGTAAGATCATAGAGGTCATTACTCCAAGGTAAAAAACTGTTTCTTGAAGTTTTTTTTAATAAAATAAACTGAGGGGTTTTTAAAAGTAAATACTCCTTAACACCCTTCCACATCTCGGTTGCCCTACGGGCTCATGCTGTCTGTCTCAGTGTCAGCTTTCTCCAAAGGAATTTATCCTAACACTCACTCTTGAACTTATTTTGCAGTTTTCCAGCCCTTTGAGGCTGCCAGGTGCCTTCCATGGCGCAGCCACACTCCCCCCTGCTGGCTGCTCTAAGGACTGGCGAGCATCAGGGAAAGCTGTGAAAAATAAATTATTTTCATATCTAAAGTGATTATTCTTTTTCTTCTGGGTATTGCTTCGAGAAAAGTTGTCCTCAGAAATTATGGCTTCACACCTCCAGCAAGGTAAGATTGCTTTCCAGATAAAATACCATCCTCTGCCTCACCACTGCGTTCTTTTTGCAATACAACTTTTATTTAATAGTTTTAATGCTTGCTTGCCCAGGCCCAGGTAGGACCAGGCAGCACTCCAAGAAAGTGCCAGAGATTACAAAAGGGTCCTTTTGTTCTCACAGCCACTGCCCATCAGCAGCAAAATACATCTTGTTTGTGCTGTGATAACCAAAATATTCACACTGAAATGAGAAAGGGCGATCATAGGGTTTTTCTGGGGTTGGAAGATAAAGAAACTGCCCAGTTTGCTGTCCTAGTTGTCTTTAACAAGCTCTTTCTGTAAATCAGTCCCGTGCAGATCAGGGATGATGTGAAAGGACATCCTTCTCACGAACCACTCAGCCACAGCAAAGGACTTCAAGTGACATCTCCTTCCCCAGTCCCTGAACTGCTCCCAGTCAGTGGCCCTGGATAAACTGCACACCTTATGTTAAGCTAAATTAAGAAATTGCAGAAAAGAAGGTTGCCTGTCAAACTGCCCCAGAGCTGCTAAGATCTCGTGTGTCACAGAGCCTTTTTGTCAGTTTGTGGTACAACCCAACCCAATCCCTCTTTACTCGGGATCAAAGACAGCTTTTCTTCTCTAGGAATCACCTATTCCAATGCAGAGAATCTTTCCCAGGAATGATACTGAAAATGCGACATTGCAACTTGGAAGATTTTGGCTTAATTTCTGCATGATGTCATTATGCCCTTTATTCCAACCTTATTTTCCTCCCCAAACAATGTGGAATATAATTCTCATTTTCTGAACATCGGGCACTCCAGCTGTTAGGATTCAGTCAATATGCATTAGAAATTAAAACCTATTCCAGATTAACTGGTAGAATTTGTCAGCTAATACTAAAAGCATAATTTTGGGTCTCGAGAAAGCTTTGCACCTTTAAAAAGGATAATCAGCTGTTCCTTGCCCCAGTGACTGCAACTCGAGAATGTTCACCCTGTTACTTTGGAAATTTAACTATTAACAATAAGCATGAGTTAACCTGAAAAGATATATCTAAAGGGAGTCATTAGGGCTTGTTGCAATGGAGAAACTATGCTATGTGAGTACTTTTCAAGGTTTAATTCACTGTCCCAAACTTGCAGAGGGGGGGAACTGTTATGTGGAGAGCATAAACATTTTCCCCAGGGACAAAAAGCACTTTCATCAGTCCTCACAAGACACAGCAAGATGGTGTTGGAGGTGCTGACAAAAATATACAACATAATCCTATTGCCTTGCAGAGCCAGTTGGTAATGAGTGTCAGCTTTGTGACCAACAAACACAAGGATCCCCAATTCATGTAACCTTAATTACTATTAAATAATATAACTTTAACCTGTAATTTTAAATATTCCAGTAGCCTGGGTACACCTGTGAAACTCAACTCCAGTTCTTAACCCCATCAGCTTCCTTAAATATCAACATTTCAACACTGTTTACAGAATAGTACAAAAGGATTAAATCTGGTTTCACTTAATCTTTAATAAAACCTCAGTGAGTGCACCTCAATAAGGATAACACAATCTACATATTTTATTTTTAATCAAGATAGAAAATAGCATAGATTAGTTATTTTCAGTGTTAATAACAAGGCAATGACCTTGTAATTAAAACTAAATTTTAGAAGGTTGCTAAATGATTTTGATAATGACTTAAGGATCAATTATAGAAGAGATGTCATCCTTCCCTTTCTAGTTAGATATATTGGAAACAGTGAAGCTGAGAAGTTCTTGTATTACCCATTTTTTAAATTACAACAAGAACATTAATATGGTCTGTATCAGAAAAGTTTGACAAAAACCAGTACAGGGACTTCTTTAAAGGACATTACATGGTATTTAAAAAAAAAAAAGGTGAAAAAATGATGTTGTTAGTTCTGCCACTTTGTGGAGGCTGGGCTGTATGACCTTTAAGATTACTGCTGTACCAGCCTTACATGAGAATTTAGCATTCGCATAAAGCTACTCAGCCTTGTAGGAACAAAAATGCAGCTTCAGTTTGGATTTGGGACAGGACAGGGAAGCTGCACAGCACAGGGGATGCCGTGGTGTTCCAGACCACACATGCACCAGCACTGCCATGGGGCAGCACCATGCCTCAGCTTCCCCAGACAGTCTGCTCAGAGATTTCCCCACAAGAAAATTTCCACAAGAAACAATGGAAACCACAAGAGACCCCAAATCCTTGGTGTGGCTTGGCCTCTCAGCAACCAAAGTCACAATGCTGAGACGGTAGCAACCATCACTAACCTGTTCTCTACTACAGTGTAAATTGTTACGGTTTGGGCTTGGCTTCACGAGACGACTTAGAAACAGCTCTATAATTACAGAATCCCAGCATGGTTTGGGTTGACAGGGTTGAAAGATCATCTAAGTTCCAGCCTCCTCTGCTACAGGGCAACACAAGGTTACAAGAAACCTTGATGGTAATGATGGTGTAACTGTAATGAGAAACGAGAATGAACAGTCTGCTGCTGCTGAACAGGGATCAGCCCCACCTCTGCTCTCAACTCTTCCACTGCTTGCCTTGAGCCACCTCTGGCACTGGTCTGGCTGCACTCAACCAGCTTAGCACCCTAAAATTATTGAAAATCAGCCCAGGAACAAGATTCAAAAAGAGGGATTTTTTCACTGGGTTAGGAACCCACTTACCTTCCAGAGCAGGCAGCATGGCAAGGCAGGGACAGCAGTAGCCTCCCCTGGGGCTGTCGGGCTCTCAGTAACCAGGTCCTGGCCAGCGCTGCCCACAGGACCTGCCACCACACACCTGCAGCCTTCAGTCCCTGCCAGCAGCTCAGGTGAGGAGCTCTGCAGGGACACCCTGCTCCTTCCCTCTCAGAACAAGAACAGCTGCCAGATAACAAGTCCTGTCTATCCCCAACCCCAGGAGGCTTCACTGCCTGCAAATTTTGGCAGAAAATTGAAGCCTAAGCTGAACCTGCTGCCAGCCAGGTTTCTCTTTGCTCAGCATGCCAGGTTTCCACCAACAATAAAAGCAAGTAACATCTCCCCCACTGTGGCTCATTGCAGGTTTCCTAAACTGACCACAACTTGGAAAACCACTGACCAATGTTTTTATGAATAGGTGTCTGTGTTAGAGACACAGAACTCTCTCTTTTCTCTTTCTGCTATTTTTATAGCATTGAAATTAATTTCAGATATGATATTTTTATCTCCACCTTGCAGATTAATTTCCCATAACTCAAAGCACCCTACTCAGATAAACCCTTCTACCTTCACCTTGTACACAGCTGAGCAGCAGTCAAGGACAGTTGACTTATAGCTGAATAATATGCACTGGTGCTAAATGAAAATCAAACCATTAATATTTTAAAATACATTACTTCCTGGATAGTAGAAGTGAAATGTATCATTTGTTTAAAATATCCTACTCATTATTTCTTTCCTCATTTCATAAAACTCAGCCACTAACAAGCACCTGCATAAATAGAGCTTGAATTTTCAATCTCGGGAAGTTTAATCAGAAAGCTCTTCAGGAATATTTCATTCCTTTTATCAGAGTATTGATGGAAGTCACAATTCACCTTAATGTGAGAGATTCCTTTCTTCACTAAAAGAATTCATCAAGACATTTCTTGTTGGCAAGATGTGAAATAAATCCACTTGCTTTTTCCTGTTTAATCTCAGCATTTCATGAATTTTTTGACTGCCTGCTCTTAATTTTCCACAAGAAAATTCAGTTAAAGAAATTAAAGCCCAGTAGTTCAGCCCTGACAGCCCCATCAGCAAACGGCTCCTTTGTTTCACAGTGGATGACACATGCCATGCTCTCCTTGTGCTGCTAGAGCCCTTGTAAAACCAGATCAGGAAAAACCTTTCCCCCTTTATTGGTGCTATTAGGCAACAGCTATTGACCGCCCAAGCCAATTCAGCAAGCACTTCCCTTGCTCAGGCAATAGTCCAAGGGCTATTGAGAACGAAAAAAATATCCTTTGAAAAAAAGTCGAAGTCATTGTGTGCATGTAAAACGTTTCATCTGCACAAGGGTGAGGTCCCTTCTCGACGGGAGAACGACAGACGAGTGAGCTGGAGAAATTATTATCGTGACAGTGTCATTTGCTGTGATGCATCCACAAACCTTGCTGTGACCAAACCATCCCCTCGGGTAACTTGCTGCAGTAACTGTCAACGTGACAGACTCACCACAATTAGTATCCAATTAGTTACCCAACATGTTTAGGTAACTCCCCAAACTAAACCCGCTGTTTAAAGAACTTCAAGGATTTCAAATTCCCTTTGAATTTAAAATGATTCTCATAAGCTGCCCTTATTATCATTACTGACAAACAGAAATATTTTTTTTAATTATATTTTTAAGTTTTTCTTACTTCTGTGACAGAGACTGTGCACTACAGTAGAGCAAAGCAAAGAGTAACTGCTCATCTTAAATACTTGAAGCATTTGAGTGAGGCAAAACTGCAGAAGACACATGTGCAAACCATCACTTCATAACCTCAAACATCACTTACCCAACTCAGAAGGTTTCAGTCCTAGTATGACTTGACAAGCAAAAGGCTCACAATGTGATTTTCTCCTCTAAGGTAACCTCATGAAGAGCATTTTCAGAAAACAGCTACATGGGCAATTCAGCAGAGCATTGATTTAACACTTGCAGTCCAGCCCAAGGGAGCTGCAGGTCATTAGGCCTAAATACTGAATAAACCTTGTACACCTATGGGACAAGTATTGTCACTGTGCAGCTAAACCTACAAGCATTTTAAAATGTGCTGACTGCAAAACAACCTGGTTTACTGAGCTAAACCAGACCTTTGCCTTCTGTGAGCTTTTTATGGAAAGTTGTCAATCATGCAATTAACTGTGTGCATTCCTCCTCCAGAACTTAAGTGGGTTTGTTGTAAGGAACAGCTTAAAATTTGTAAAGATTAATAAATATTGCTCCTTAGAGACAGCCTATCCACAAGGACAACTGGAAGGAAGCAGTGCAAGGAAATGCAAGATCATTCCTCAAACAAATAGTCTTAAAGAAGACACTGTTAGTTGTTCAGAAAGCTGAAAGAACCTGTACATTGATTTTATTCACCAGTTGAACTGTCCTTCAAGAGCTTTGAAAGACAGCCAACATGGATGAAGTTCATATCTATGAATTCCAGAAAACAACAGAATATGCCTTATTTCTAGTAACTTAAGACTGATGTTAATTTTCAGTATTTTTTAAACAGTATTGTAGCTATTACAGTGAGGGAAGTAGCTGAAAATCTAACGTTCATCCTTATGTCCTAATTCACTGGGTGCATTGAAGAGAAAATGAAGCTTCTCATGTATCATTGTACTTCTGCCCAGTCAGGTTAGGTTGTTCACTGTGGGTTCTGTGTAAGGCCTGTGGTACCAAGTTGAAAGGAACAGAAACTTCTGCCAAGGGTGAACATAACTGTTTTCTACTGTCAAAATCACTACACTTCATAATCAGTTACTGTTTTTAAGGACAAAGTCACTGAACTTCTTGGGTTCAGTAGTTTTAGCAAAAAACATTAGCCACCTCCTCAAATTCCAATATTTAAACATCTTAAAGAAGGTTTGAGAAGTAACTTCTCCCTTCAGATCTTGACCACAGCAGTGTTACACTTCAAAGTAGGTATGTTCAGGAAAGAATTTCAAGTCTCTTCCACAGGAATTACAGACTAAAAAACTTAAGCTAACAAATCGTGTTAAAGAATGTATTCATTCCCATAGCTTAAAATCTTTAATTTAAGTCTTGCTATCTACCCTATACACCATTTAACAAATGTATAACAAACCTTCAAACATCCAGTACAAGCAAGACAAGATGGTTTTGAAACGGTTTCCAACTCCAAGCATAAGCAAGTTCTTTATCATAAGTTACTGTACAAAAGCAGTGAAATAGTTGAGATAAGAAACACAGGCTTATTATTGTAATTTATTTTAAAAACCTTATTCAAAATATTAAGTGATACAAGTCCAAATACAATAAAAATTACTGCAAGAAAAGAGTCTTGGGATATCTTGTTTGTGCTTTACTTCCTGTGCTTATAAAAAGAATGCATATAACATTAGGATATAGGACTTTTTGTATTTCATTCCTAAGACAGTACCATGCCTCCAAACTCTTCATGCCAACAGGCATGAAGCTGATTTGTTTCCAAATGTTACATAACTACTTGAATACCAAGTCATTAATTAATGGGTTCTGATTCACCATTATTTACAAATGTCTCAGTCTGAAAACTAAATCACAAACAGAATGTACAGAAAACTAAAATTTTATATTTTACAACTCACAAAAACATAAATAATGGAAGTACAAAACACAAATTTAAAAACAAACAAAAATAAAAAAAAAAAACTAGTGTAGCAAAAACTTGATTTACACTAATGCATAAATGTTTGTCAAAAATGAGAGTGCACTGTCCACAGACGGTAGCCCCCACACCCTTACTTTCACCCATCTGTTACCTGGGTCAGAAAAACAACCAAATAAGTTATTCTTACAGTTTCTCCCATTTATAATAGAACAAATCACACAGCCATTTCCCAATTGTCTTAAAATTCAACAGAAAGCTTTGATGCATTGAAAGCCTGTCAGCTATCTATATATTAGTAAGATTATTCAACAAGGCTTGTTTTCCACTCATTAATTACAGAGACAATGAAGTAGTCATAAATAGCATCTGAGAAAAAAAAAAAAGGAGAGGCAAGAAGCTGCATACCTTCACAAACACCTTAAACATTTTAGGAAATATATGGTATAAAACTTCTGAAATTAAATGGGTTATTTATTTTTAAATTATTTACAGCATGTACGCATACAGAAATTATTAAACTGCCATTCTAGCTATTTTGCCAAAATAGCATCAAATTATGCAACAAGAAAACAGAAACAGAAAAAAAAAATGAGATTAAAGACTTGCAGCATCAGAATTTAAGCACAGAAAAAAGTAATTGTATTTTAAGTCCGCAATATAGGGGAATTTGTGAGCCATGGAAGTGATTAGCAAAGAGATCATTAATTTCATTTAGTGATGCCAAAGTCATTAATTTATTAGACCTAAAATATTTTATGCTTTTTTTGTAGTATGACTATCAAGACTGCTCCAGACAGAAGGGAACGATGCTTAGTGAATGGAAAGAGCACTAATTTATTAAACTGTCTTTACAGTTGATATAAAACCCAACCAAAGTAGCAAACAGACGGATCATGCCTTTGATCTTCCATGACATTTAATCTCCAAAGCATCCAGGTCAAAAAGAATACATCTCATTTCCATACAAGCAGCTTATTTAGAATACCTGAATATCATTACATGACTGGGCAGGGAGAGTGGCAAGTTTAGCAAACTCAAATGACAGTGCTTTCAAAACACGTAATCATTGGTTATTTTCAGGGAAGGCATCGCTTCGTTAACGTTTTGATCTAAACGATGATATTCCACTGTCCTGGAGCACAGGCCATCCCTCCACCTTCGGCTCTGCACCAGTAAGAAGATCTGAAGAAAAATGGGACAACTTATAGATGCTGTGCAGAAACATTCTGAGTTTGATAGACAGCTTCACAGTGGTACTGATATCATTGGTTTTACCCCCCCCTCCCCGCCCCCCATGCTGGCAAGGGCATTACTATGGCAAAGACAATGCATTTTTAAATCACTTATTTGAACTGCTCTCTGATAATTTTTTAAAATGCAACAGTCTTCAACTTCTTCCCCTAAAAAGAACTAGAAATGCACATTAAAAATAGGCCACTGCACAGTAAAGAAAGTTTTGGGTTTTTTAGCTGCTTTGTTTTCAGAGTCCTACAAATCCTCACCCAAATCAGTGTTCTCCCCAGAGTAAACACTACACTCTACTCATATCTAAAAAGTAATCTATGGTTTAATGCAAATTTGTGCATGCACCTCTACTGTGTCTGGTTGGCTGAAGTTAATTTTTAATGCTAGGAATATATTTTGGAGTAACACCAGTCAGGCCATTTTTGAGACACAGAGAATTAATTTGGACTGAAGACACATTTATCTGAAAATATTAACTTGGTTGCTTCTCTACGTAAAACTGGAAGCAGCATTAAACATTTTCTAAAAGTTTATAGTTACACTGTCAGAATGTCTATGATATAAAGACTACATTAAAGTGACTATTAGAAGGATAGGAGTATAACAAGAACATTCCCACACCATTTGCAATTAAACCTCGCTTAATTTGTTGTTTTCACGTGCAGAAGAAATCAGTTTCACTCCCACTTGACTTGGTTCAGGTCTCCTTTAGAGAACTCACGTGCACTGCCAGTGTCCACTACCATACTGATTCACTACTGATGTTACCAATTAACTCCTTTTCTTATCATAATTGTTTGATCCAAGTTCATTTTCACTGTGCAGATGAAAATGACACTAATGATCTGCATATTGGTATCACCACAAGACTAAATGGTCAAAGATTTCATTTTTCCACAGGCTAAGTTCCTCTTCTTAAAAACACGTACAAGGGAATGCAACTTGATTTTAAACACTCCAGCTGTTTCTCTCAACCCTTCATAGCACACCTACCTTCCTCTTATTGTGATAGGTGACATAAACAACAGCTACTAAGAAGGCAACTACAACCAAATGAAAAAAAAAGTGGCTGTCTTCTTCTTCTTCATCCAACCCCGAGACAGAAACAGCTTTTATCTTCTCATCAAGGGTCTTGATCTCCTCATTGTAATTACTGATGGTGTCAGAGTTGTCATCTTCTGATATCTCTAGAAGGTCTGCATTATATCTGGAATTCGGTGTCATTTCATAAGCATAGTCATCTCCATCTGACTCCATAGTTTCTTTTATGATGGGTGGGGAATCACTTAGTGTGTCTTTCAAATCTGTTAGAAGATCTTCTTCCTCAATTTTAGTATCTTCAGAAGCATCAACATCCACCTGTGACACGGGACTAGCAGGGACAACGGGTGACAAAGAGTCACCATTGGGTGTAAGTGGCTGTCCTGCCATCACCGAATTGATTTTGGCTGTTGTTGGGAATTCCTCCTTTCTTGCTGAGGTTAAGCTCTGCAAGCTGTCTGTCAAATTTTGGGATCTACTCAGTGTTTCATTCTCACTTGTAGAAGAAATATTTCTTGAAAGCATATCTACTTTCACAGGACCTGAGAAAAGGATGAGAAACAATCAACACTATGCACAAGACACTGATTGAAAACTCTGACAGAAAACTATTGCTACAAATTTCCTTCACAGGCAAGAAATCATATGAAGAACACAGCATATGTCACACTGCAAACTTTTTAGCATTCATATACAGAAATACACAGTCCTGCACTTTGGCAACTTCCCAAGAAAAATCTTGAGTGGGACAGGAACTAAAGGTTGGAAGCACATGGCTTCTAGATTAGTGTCCCTGAAAAACTTAGCACACCTGTTTTCCAAGCATAAGAACTTCAAAGAGATGTCATCCTTCCCTCTGTGGATTCAAGACGTCTTGTACAATCATACATGATTAGCATTTTCTCCATTATCAAATTCTTCCTCCCACAGAATGAGCTGAGGTCTACAAAGGAGGATGTTCTCAGGAAAGCTTTTTCTGCAGTTAAGTTTTTCATCTTTCACCATTGTATGTTTTACCAACAAAAAAAATGAGAAGATGCTGCAAAATCCCCTTCCATCAGTAGACAAGGTCCCAGCACCTCTTCCCTGGCACTCATTTTTATTGAATTTGTAGACACTGAAACAGATTTCCAACCTCATATTAACTCAGACAAAACTACTGAACCACGGGTTAAAAAGAAGCACTGCCCATGCTCCTGGAGGAAAGCCTTTTGATGGCAGCAGTTATTGTAATGAAGTAAGTCAGAAAGAGCTGTAACAACATGCCCTCAGGCAAATTCAGCAATGTTGGAAGGGCTTTGCAGAACCACATAAAAAACAAGGCGAGCATTAAATCCAGATGCAGATCCCACCATCCCTTTTCTGTATCCAAAGGACAGTAAAAAAAAAAAAAGATGCAGAGAGTTTAATAGCCAATTGTTTTAAACCTAAAAATTAGCAAACTATTCATGTTTGCAACACATCACTACCAGATTCAAATCCAGAGGCACCTTAAAAAACTTAGAATAAATTTTAGACTTTCAGCATGCATTTTCATTTAAACTGGGAAACCATACTTGCCTTGCATTTTGGCAAACTAACTTTTCATTTCACAAAGGCAACAATACTTTCATTAAACACTTTCAAGGCTCACTGGAAAGTTACAGACTCTAGAAATTAAGCATTCAACCAAGTGCTTGAATCAGATTACTTTTAAGTAAAATATTACAGAGGGAACACTGAATCACGTTATTCATGGAACTTGTATATTCGCTGAGGTTCAATTAAAACAGAGCTCTTGTTTACACGGCACACTTTTGTAGTATGAATTATTCTTTAACCAGCTGTAAAACACAGAAGACTCAACTCATCTCACACGAAGCAGACACCACAGTGCCTCTGCTGAAGTTCAAAGGCAACAATTTCATATCTAACACACTTACTGGTGCTGAAAAATCTACTTGTCTGAATTATCATAACAACATTAACTTGTTCAGTTCTTATCTAGGAAAAGTTTAGGGAATTCTGATCTCTCCTCAGGTTTAAGCCAGCTAGTTGCATATGCAGAGATAAATATGACAAAAGGCAGTTGCAGGGTAATTTCATATTTGTAGCTACCTGGCATATTGTGAGGTCAACCTTACTGCTACCCTCCCCAAAGAGACAGAATCTATTAGAGAGCAATAGCTAAACTGATTGACACTTAAGCATATTTTGCCTATAAAACAGTATTGCATCTGGCCTTACACTTCAAATCATTCTTGAATTCATTTTAACACAGAAGTTTTAGAAGGATATATGCTTAAATGCAAGGGACTCCCAGCGGCTATTGCTGCACCTTCAGACTGAGAAATTTCCTATTATTCCTAAAATATGCTTGGGCTTTTTTGTTTGAATAGCAGCTGGAAGTTCAGCAGCTAAACCACAACTGATTTATGATATTTACCCCAAACCATTTGGCATTATAAAGGACGGTTGCACTGTTTACAATTGCACAACACTGTCAGATGATTTTAGATCCAGAGATGCCTCAGCTTCAGAAACAGATACTAATGTTCAATCATGGTGACAGAATTAGCAACACAAACACCACACATAAAAAACACATCAGTGCTAAAACGCACTTCTAGGAAAACTGCTTTTAGAAAGTAGGTTTTTTTGTTTGTTTGTTTCATGACTCCTGAAGTTAAAAACTCTCTGCTTCCTACAGGTTGCTCCAAATTCTTACCGCCTACCCATAAGAGCAGGCGAGGGGCAACACAAATAGAACTGGTGTGGAGATACTGACTGACAAGCACTGTTTAATGGATCAAAGAGTTCCTTTTTTTCTTCACTAATTCCTTTCTCTTCACTGCTCAGCCTGTACTCCATCCAAAACAAAGAGAAACTCACAGCCCCTGAAACACGCACTCCTTATTAGCCTTTGGCTACAGCCGTCTGTAGTTTTAAAGGGGAGAAAGGAAACACTCTACTCGGGAGTTAACCTACAGAATAACATAAGCTTAACTTCCTAGGAGACTAAAACCAGGCACGCAGAGAGAGTATAAAAATGCCAAGTCTGATGAACTAAGTAACCACCTAAACTGCTCTTCACAGCAACGAAAGCGGTGCACACCTGGCAGGCGGCCTCCCTCCCGCCGCCCTTCCCCTGCGCACAGCCCAGCGCTCACTGCCCCCAACCCACCCCCAAGCAGACCCGAGGCCGAGGTCAGGCCCGGGACCAGGCCTGGTAACCTCAAAGCACGACCCGCGCCGGCTGAGGCCCCAAAGCGTTCCAGGCCCAACCGAAGACACCGGTGAGGCGACACCGGTGAGGCGACACCGGCGGGGCGGCCGCGCAGCAGCGCCCACAGCTCGCAGCCAGCCCCCCCCCTCCCCCCGCCCGGCTCCGCGGCGCTCACCGGGGGAATCCTGCCCGCGGGCCGCCAGGGCCCAGCCGCAGAGCAGCAGCAAGCACAGGGCGCGGCCCGCCAGCCCCCGCCGTTCGCCACCGCCTGCCGCCATCTTGGCCCCTCCACGGACGTGGCGATGACTCCGCCCCGCGTGGGGCGGCCGCGCAGGCGCAGGCCCGGGGGAGCCGCGGGAGCGGGGAGCGGTGGTGGTGGGAGCGTGGGGTTGTGGCTCGCGGAATCGACAGTCGTGGAGCCGTCGAGGCTGGGAGACCTTTTAGTCGGTCCATCCAACCCTCCACCAGCACCGCCACTGTAACCCCTAAACCACATCACCCAGCGCCAGGTCCGGGCGCCTCTCAGACCCCTCCAGGGGTGGTGACTGCAGCACCTCCCTGAGCAGCGGGTCCAGGGCCTGGCCACCCCGGCAGTGAAAAGGTTTTTCTTAATATCTGATCTGACTCCTCCAGTCTCGGCTTCAGCCGAGTTCTGGTCCTCTCACTGCTTGCATCTGCCACGCTCCTGGGAGCTAACTTCACACGGCTCTTTTGGATCGGTGATGTCCGGAGGGGCCCCCCTCTCCCAGGAGGGCTGGGTGAAATGTCTGCGATAGGAAACGCGCAGCAACGTCCCGGTAAGAGGGAAGCCAGCATTGCCCAACTCGGGCGCTGTCGCTGAGGTGGCTCTGCAGTGTCTGGCTGTCGCAATGGCACTGCCTCATCGGCCACGTCCTCCTGCTCCGCGGCTCTCCCCATCTGCAGCGGCCGACGTGTGAAAAAATACAAACACTGACGAACAGCCGCTAAGGTTGATCCAAACTCATAAATGTTCATTGCCCACACTTACTTGTTTATAGAGAGATAATTAATTTACTGAATTCTGTAGTAAGACAAGTCATGTTATCCATGAGATATAAACACATATGTAATGTGCAGTTATCAGAACTTAGCGTGCTAAGAGCAGTGCCACGTCTGGAATTTAATTCTGCTAAGTACTTTTGGTTTGTGTGGTAGAAAGCATGTACCAAGATGTAGCCAGTTTTCTGCTGGAGCCACAAATGTAGATGAAATGTTTTTCGCAATTAAAATAAATTCAGAGTAAAAGATAACATTTCAATATTTTATTCAAGTCAGGTTTGGGGGGTTTATCCATTTTTAGTAGTGTCAAGTACAGCATTTTGGGGTCTAGTTCCACACAAAATGGAAGACTCTCTAAAAATGTACCCATTTAGTTGCTAAAAAAAAGTGGTAATAAAAGTAAACTCTGGTTTAGAATTAGTGATGCAACTATACGATTGCAGTTGCAAAGACTCTTCCCTGATTATGTCCATTTAAAAAGCTTTTCCATGAGTGCAAGGGGAAAGAACCACAACACAGGACAGGCAGTATTGGCTGAGTCACATCAAACCTCCTCCACAAGGACTTCGACAAGGTGGACAACCTAAAGCATTCTGGAGACAGCAGTAGGTGTGAGATAACAAAGTAAGACAAACCATTGATGAAACACTTATCTAAAAGAATGAATTTTAAAATCCCTTTTTCAAACAAGTTTGCACATTCCCTCATTGACTGAAACCTTAGGTATCAGAACATTTTGCTTACACAATGAACAGTACAATACAGTGGTATGCAATTCCCAGATATTATAACACATTAACACATTCCTTGTGCCATCAATATATTAGTAGAGGTAATTAACACTTTCCTTCTTCTTATCACATGGCAGATGACAGATGTGATGAGCAATTACATACAGAAAAAAAGTTAGGTTTTTCATTTATGATTTTGTCTCCACTTCTTTAACAACATGATTTTTAAAGGTTAGCTGTCTTTAGCCAGGACTAGCAGGACAGATAGTTGCAACACTTGCACCCCAGACAAAACATTGAAAGGTACACTATTTTCTGAAGGTAACTATGCTCTATTTTCAGATCAGCAATTGTGAAATCACTCCTTATGCTTCAAATTCTAATCCTAGACCAAGTTTGTGACCCCCTGCATTGACATTCTTGCCATCCAACAAAGCTGACAACGTCAGTTTGATACCTGCAAAATAAAGAAAATGGAGAAAAAAGTCATCTTAAAACTTGGAATGAGCTTTATGTTCATGAAGTGCCATGTCTGTTACTGCTTTAATTTATTGGGTAGCCAAGTTAATGGGATTTGGCAGCTGGCCTTGGAAGGACTGAGCGTTTTAAGACAATTTGCAGATAAGAAATCTTCCTGAATTATGAAATTTATAATAAACCATGATGATAGATTCTGCTTTTATCATTCTGAGTAATTAAGGCTCTGAGCCAATTCACTGCTGCTGGTCTACTGATTAATCTAATTTTAGAGTCCAGAATTACAAAAACCTGGGACCTTGATACACACTCACCTTTCTAAATCACTTTAAAATCTGGGTATGACAAAGCCCAAGCCCCATCTGCTGTAATATCTCATGTCAATCTGCTCTGTATTCTGGCAGCAGATTTATTACACTACATTAAAACCAATTTTGCAGCAGTAAGATTGTCCCCTTCCAGGGCCAGGGGACCTTGAGAAAGTCACATTTTTGCAAAGAATAAACTCAGCAATAGGAAGCCTCTGAAATATTAAAAACTTAAGTTAGTTATCTGTGATACAAATAATCATAGACACTGAATATCAACATGAAAGACTATTTGACTGGTCAGTGGATAATGGTCTCTAATAATTCTGCTTCCAACAGATATCCAAAATAAACAGAACAGTCCCTAGAAAAGTTCATCACTGGCTTGCTAAGCAAGAGCAATCCTACAAAACCCATCATACTTTAGCACAAAAAACTTCTGATAATTCAAGATTTAAAGTATCACTTTATTAATTCTGACTTTTTTCTGCATAGACTTACCTGGCTTTAAAGTCTGAGTGTATCCTAACCCAATCAGACTGGAGTTGTTCACTTTAGCCTTAAAGGGAAACAATAAAGCATTATTTAGTAATAAATAGTAAATTTAGTAAATGATTTAGTATCTTTCTTCAATGTCCTCCATGCCTGAGAATTATGCAACAGCTTATAGACATGTAGGAATTTCAAGTTTTAAAACCCAAATAAATCTAGTGTTAATTTTTCTATAACTTAAATCTCAAAGAATCTACAGTCACTGTAGAAAAGAATGGTTTTATTAACATAATTTTTAATTTTTTCCAGACTGACACAAAAACAGTCTCAAAATAGTGCCCAATAATACAAAAAACCATTCCGTTTCTCTTTTGGAAAATCCAAAATTGCTGCTGCTGCTGCACAGCTGCAGTTTCTACAGCTGTGCTCTCAGGCTGCAAAAACCAAAACAAACAGATCCATGTACCAACTACACAGCACAAAGGCTGCTTTCCATTTCCATTACATGCACGTATTTTCAAATGCATATAAATGTACATGCACAGGACTCACAGAAAAAGAGGCATCTGGGTCAATCTGATACTTGGCTGCTATTCCAAAGCGAGTGTTGCTATTTCCAGCTGTCCAAGCAAGATTCACAGCAGTTTCCAGTTTATCATTCACCTTCTGGTAAATGGAGCCGCCAAATTCCGTTCCATCATTCCTGGAAGGAATGCATTAGTGTAGTTTTAAACAGCACCCCAAAACAAACATCTTTTATTTTTCCAGTAAGAGCTTTATTTGCACAACATCCACTTACACTTCATTAAATATGCCTGCAACAATTCAGATTATTAGAGACATTAGGCCAGATTGGTTATGAAGTTATTTTTAGGTAACTTCAATTCATTGCAGATTATTGTATTTCAACAACTTCTTAAACTGAAAAATCCCATGACAAACTACCAAAAATTAGACCAACAAGGACAGCTTCAAATTTTCCCTTTCCTGTAGATGGTAGTCTTTGCAGTAGAGAGATTTACTTTTCCCTGCATGTCTCTGAAATAACTATTTTCCCTGGCAAATGTCTTCTTGTGCTCTAAGAGGGCTGTACCCCAGACACAGAGCCCAAGTCATCCCAAAACTGCCATGTCAGCATGCTTTTACTGGACACAGAGAAACTGTATCACAAGTGAAGATGCCAATTTAATGTGCAAGTCTATGGGCTTTTACAAATGAATTCCATTTGCGACAGTCCTTATGGTATATCTGTGCTATGATCTATGGACCAGAAACAGAAATGGAACTAATTTTGCTTTGCAGAGAGCACTGGCCCATAGCTGAATGATGAGTAGCACAACTTCCAATTACTACTGCCCCCGATGTCACATAGGAATAAAGTGTGGCAAATAAAAGGCAAAACGTTAAGAGCATGCACATCATAAAAAAAGACCAAAAGACTCCTAAAGGCCTTGCGCTCCTCATAAACCAGTAAGCATCAGAATTTCCATTTTTGCTTATTTTCTTAAAGAGAAGATACAAACATTGTGTAGAAAACAGGCTTTAAACCCCAGAAAGATCTGGGTTAATTTTTCTAAACTGTGAAATAATCTGGTTCCAATTGTTAAGAGTACACCAGACCTTTAGTGATTACAAAAAAGGGTAGATTTAGGATCTTTTCCCTTTTACCCCTTTGGTCCAATTTTCTTTAGTTCATAACAGTTGCACAAACAAGAGGTAATAGGCAAATGCCTATTTAAAAGTTCAAGCAATAGCAACAGCCTTTTAAGTTGTTAGAGCAATTCTTCCAGAAAAACACTACAATACTTACTTCAGATAAGACTGAAGCTCACATTAACTGCATGTGCTTGGCTCTCAAGAAAAGGAGGGATTAAAAAGGACTGAGGAGAGCTGGTTATACAGGCAGATTTTGTGCAAGGTTCCCACACAGCTCTGTCTTGACCTGCAACATTGGTGGGGGGAGGGGGGGGGGAGTCTGAGCTATGCTTAAAAAATGAGGAAAGTCATATTTAAAACTAGAAATTATCCAGCCCTACCTCCCTTGTTTTTATTATTAAACAATAATAGTAATAGCAACCTCTTTTAAGTGCTAATAATAATAGAAATTCTCTATGCAGATAAAAGCACTTTTTATGTAGATTTAGAACAAAACAAACAAACAAAAAAAAACCACTAGCCCACTATGAAAAGTAATACATTAAGGTACCCTTAAGGCAAGTAACTTGCTAGAGTTCCCAGCAGGTTTATGTAATGCCAGGAACAAAAAAATCATGTTTCAAGCCCTACCTAGTTATATTACCTGCTTTGCCACAGCATCCCAGTGAAACACTGACCTGTGTAGATGTAAAAACCAAGCAGCCTAGTGAGGAGAGTTCCACACACAACTCTTTCTGGGATTATATAAAAACTCTAACACGTTTTCAAAGCTGAAATACATCAATCACGTAACTAATCTATTATTAATAATAATTATTATTAGTAATATGAATATTTCTATTCATAATCATTCATCTGTGGTTTTGTACAATAACAGCAACCTGAGAAACAGACCCTCAAGAATACAAGAAACAGATTTGAGCCCCCACTGCTGTTATTTAATTTCTGCTGTTGCTTTAATTAAGAGTAATAACCATAGTGTTTTATAGTGAAAGCCAGAAACACAGTATTTTGAACTGCTACAGCACAACTAAGTTGAAAGTCATTGTGGTTGAAGGAGTAACTTCAAACTCTTGAGTGGAAGGGGACCCCACATATTGTTTTGATGGAAGTTTTCAGCACACATTTTTGTGCTTTGGCAATCTTTCAAACATACTGTCTGGGTTGTGGGGGTTCAATTGTTCTGTAAGGCAGCAGGAGGTTCCTAAACCGGATCACTGCAAAACAGCATGAAACAGAACAGTGGGCCTTTGAAGAAGTAGCTCTAGAAGGTAGAACAGTTGGTCAGCCCCCAGATGGAAACAGCCTGGAATAGCTCTGCTACATGCAAAATATCCAATTACCCAAGGCCACAGAAAGGGGGGACCAGGAGAACAGAATAATCTTAAAAAACTGTCTTCCCCAAAAACATAAATTGACTTTTTAGGAGGAACAGGAGACAGAGAAATTAAGAGAAATTGATCCTGGTTTCCCACTGTTGATACATTCAGAAACCAAAAATACTTGTGTAAATAGATTATTAGAAGTTGCAATAACAAGTAAACTTTTACACCATATCCCTTCCAGAACTAAAACAAACCCAGTCCCTGTCTTTTCCAGTCACTCTCTCTTGCCTCTTCTTGTTCATCCTGATTAACTCTTTCCTCTACACATCAAACTACCGTTTTGTTTGATGTTGACAGGTGTATAAGAAAACACTGCTTTTATTTCAGCTTTCACAAATACTATTTTTGTAACTTACTTTTTTATTATATCACTAATGGATTCTAATAGTCCTTATATGCTAGACAGACACTGGACCCTTGGGTGCTCAGTGAGTTCCAGTTCTTCACCCACACAATTCAAAGAAAAGGTAACACAGCTGAAAAAATACAGTCTCACATCTTTAATGAAGAATTAATTTCAAATTCACCATTCCCTTGTTCGCCATTGCTGAACCTCTGACCCTTTCACTTGTTTAGTAAGCAGCAAAATCCTTCAAAATTCCTCTTTAGAGACTGTCTGCCAGTACTTACACATTAGTATGAAGCTGGAATTCATCAGTCTTATAGCCAACAGCGAAGTTGCTCTGGGTTACTCTAGACTTTGCCGTCTCAAAAGTCATTTGGTAGCCTGCCAGCCACCCCTCGTAGCCAAGCACGAGAGCTCCACGTATTGAAGGACCCGCAATATCAAAATCCATGTCACAGCCAATGTTGATGTGTTCCCTTTTGTACCCCGACTTAATTTTAGCACTCTTTTTCCTGAAGAGAAACGAAAGATATCATATCTTTGCAAAGGTACACCTGTAGGTAGCTATTCCATCACATTACTTACATTAACTCAGTATAACAGCTCCTGAAGACAATGTGTACATCCCTGGAGAGCCACATGATATGTCATCTTCTTAGTGTTCAGCTTTACAAAATCCTAAGTCAGCTACAGTGAATTCTTTGCAATTGAGCAATAAAATGTGGTGTGGTACCTCACAAAGCACTTCTGGACTATTTTCTGAAAAGCAGCTGCAGACAGATGGGAAGTAATAAAACCATAACCTCATCTCCAACTCATAACGAGTTTCGGAAATTTGGTATATACAGAGAAGGAATGGAAACTGTAGGAGTTTACAGGTTTGCCAACAGAAATCCACGTAGTCCAAGTAGTGGACTTGACTGCCTGTCCCAGGCAAACAATTTTTAGACAATCCTAGTGAATTGGGTAATTTTATTTACTGTGACAGACATTAGGAAATCACTTCAGTTTCCTGAGGGAAAGTCTCTGCTGGCAAGCAGGCTGCTTCAGTAGCTCTGACATCCCCACCATCCTTATGGTACTTTGTGACCTTTAATGGTTACAGACATTTACAGCCATCAGAAAGCTGTCAGGTTAAGGCAGAAATAAACTTTCCTGAGTTGCCTGTTTATTTTTATACTGTTGGCCAGAACAGTATTTTCTCACGTTTCCTTAGGTTGATTTACATCAAGGGTGCAGACCCTCACAAGGGCAGAGAGTTATGTCCAGTATATTCAGCTATTTTTATTTAAGACTTTTTTCATTTCTTTTTACAAGTGTCTTCTGTCTTTTACCAAATCTTTACTGAAATCTTTCTGGAAAAGTCAAACTGATTTGAATTTTCAGATCAACCTTTCATGTCAGCTAACAAAAACAATCTCCAAGAACAGTATCGGTGCTGGATCACACCCACACAGACACTGATCTCTTTTTTATTACTATTAGCTCAGACCCAGGAATTTCTTGTGCTTGGGAGAATCAGAAATAAAGTGCAGGAGTGCCAAAAGTACTCATCTGCAACTTCTGTAAAAGTCAGCAGTACGTCTCCCATCAATGTCACAGGGACAGAGAGGTAAGAACACAAAGTGCTCCTTTACCTGCTGAAAGATTCATCACAGTCAATAAGTAATAAGGAGGGGGAGAAGTCTCATATTCAGACATGGTGCATCACTGTCAAACTAAGCCAGATCACACTAGGATTGAATCTCACTCCATTTACCCACATTTAACAGTCCTCTCAAAGCAATCATAACTACAGTGTCTGTGGAGTGCCCAAGAAATAGTTCTAGACCTGTAACATCATTCTTGAACAAGGTTTTTCCTTTTAATTTCTCTAAGAATCCTACCAGTTAAGAAATAATTATAAAAATCTACTTGAGATCACTCTAATGAACAAAAATATCTCATTAATCTAGACTTAGGAGTGGACTGAAAGCAGTTGACAATGCAGAACACTAAATGTGAAAGACAAGGGGAAAGCTCCCCTGGGACTATTACCCTGTGAGCCTGCAGCACAGTCTGATGCTCTGGGAAGCTAACATGCAGAGTATTTTGACTCACTGGCAGCACGTCTTGCACAGAGATAATCAGGGGGAAAAAATAAGCCAACATGTAGATCTACAGCTGCTGCTTAATCCCTCTGGCCGACATAAAACATGGCATCCAATCACTGTGTCAGAAATACCCATCCACCACCAAGGCACACTCTGGCCTGCAAGAATTCGGATGATAAATTCAGCTTGGGACAAGAGCCCAGTTCTGTATCAACCTATCAGAGCTGTGGCCAACTGGCCCCTGGAGCTTGTTAAGCTTTGCATTACAGCTGACTTGTTTAGTGCTTTTATTAAGGCAGCAGCTCATTCTCTGACACGGCCAGAAATACACAATGGAGCAAAACCACAACTTTTTCTTCACTATCTAACTGTAATTTTCAAGCTATTGTGTTTAAGTTTGCTTGCTATAGTTAGGGATTAAAAAGTGACTATTAGCACTAAGATTTAAGTGAGATACACATGATTTCATCCTACACAGGCTGATTATTACCTGCCTCAATATCTCAGGACAAAAGAATTTAAAATGTATTTTTTTGTCTCTTTAGCTTACTCACTTCTTACCCAGTGTTAGGAGAGAAGGTGGAGTCAAAGGTCAGCTTCAGGCCCTGTGCAAGCTGAACAGAAAAGAAATTCACTGGTTGGATTTCTAATTAGAGATAAGCCTAAGTGAATTTGCAAATTGCTTTTTTGGAGTCAAAAAATACCTGATCTTCAAGAGTAATCTCAGTGCCTAGTGTGTTGTCGGTGTTCCACTTTTCTGTGAACATCAATCCATATTCCACCCATTTGTATTTTGTTTCCAAACTACCACTGACTTTGTTTGTTTCTGAGTTTGTGCAACCTGAGCTTGTAAATTCCTAAAAGAAAAATATAATTTATACATCTGTGTATTTGTCAATACCTACATTTATACAATCTGGCAAATGCTTATACTTGTAGAATGTATAAGTAATTATAATTTGTTAAATATTAGTTCATATAAATACAAATATATTTATTTTAAAAAGAAATACACAGTAATCACAAAACCACAGCAATGTTTTTGATTTCAATGTGCTTCCAAACTCACCAGTCCATTTTCAGATCTTGTTTTCAAATCAAGCTTTATTAACCCAAAACCTAGATAGTAAAAAATATGAATCATACATATGTTGATTTGAAAAGCACTTCTAAATTATTTCTTAAAACTCTCTTCTAAATCACCTGTGAACTACTAAATAGTTAAACCAAGGGGACAGTTATCAAACCATGTGTTTCTAAGAAGCAGCTTGTACTCACTTCAGATAGCACTTGACTGATAAATCCTATTGACCTCAGCAATACAACTGGGACCAAATTAGGTAGTAATACTTTTATTCACAGTGAGCAGCATTCTGCTCAAAAGCAAACTACTGCCACTAGTGATCCTGTTCATCAACACAAGGGTGCAGACAAAATACAGCACAGAATTTTCTCTCAAAACCAACAACAGTTCTATGGGGAACAGGAAGAATTTCATCAAAAGAAACCTAAGTTACCCTCCCTTTCCAAAGAGCAAGGGCAATGTGAAGCTGTGATTCTGTGGATTATAATGGAAGTAACTGGAGTATTTCTCAGAGGAAAGCAATAAAATCCTAACTGTTTCAGGAATCAGGTAGACAGCAAAAGACCAAACTTATTTTGGCTTTATTTACCATATCCCTTGGTGAAAATATCTCTGGCAGATTTGCCCAGGTCAGCATAAGCAGGTGGAACAGCCATTTTCTGGAAAGGAAAATTTAAGAAATAATAAAAGGAAACTACAGTGTTTGGAAACTTATTTAATTCCTTTAAGCAACAAGAAACTTAAGCCCATTCCAGCCTCTTTCATTTTGTATCCCCCACCCACCACTTAAATACAGCCTGAATAAAGCAGCTATTGCAAACCAGTGTGGTTTCATTTTGCTTGGGAGCCAGCAGCAGCAATGACCATGTACTTGCCACTGAGAATGTGAAACAGGCTGCAGAGCAAATATATATTAAAATTAAATGAACTTTTGATGCCTTTCCAAAGAGTTAACTGTTGTTTTCTTATCAGTGTAACTGCATGAATGAACTTACGGTTTTTTTCAAACCATTTCTTGGAAATGTTTCTCCTGTTTCTCACTATGGATCTCTGCATTCTGATGTAAAGCATTAGGGCCCCAACTCATTCACTTAGGAAATGTAACCAGAACAAGCATCTACCATCAGGAAATTTTCCCCTAATTCAGAACAGCAAATGGATAACATTTATGTCAGCAAAACCAATAAATGGTCATTCTTATGCTTCTGTTTTCTTCGACTTTGCTATCGCTACTAATGGGTTAAGTTGTCTCCTTAGACATTGATCTTTAAGTGTTTTTCTGTGCACCTGAGAAGAAATGAGCTTGCTGAGAAAAACTCAGACTGCAGGGAAGCCACCCTGAGAAGTCAGGCCATCAGGAGGGCAGCCACAACCCTGCTTCAGCAGCAAAATGCAGACTGGAGCTCCCTGCAAAGGCACAGCCTTTCTCCACCCTGTTTTTGTTTCTTAGGGATGCCCCCACTGTCATAGAGGTCCTCACTTTCCCATCTTCAGCAGGCCCTGAGTTCAGTGGCCTCCTGCAAAAGAGATAAATGCATCCCATTTTCTCAGCCACTGGGAAAACTGTCTCACCATAGGCAGAGGAGAAAACAGCATCTTGAGAGGAACAAATCAAGCCAATCTCCTTTCTTATACAAGTACAATAATTTCTACTCTCTTATTCAAATAAAGTCATTTCTTTAGGGGAGACAAAGTCAAGCCATCTGAAATGGCGCACATCTCCTATCTTTGTAGGCAAGATTTCCAAACTACACAGCAAAGGAGATAAATTGTACTTATAAAGCTAATGTTGCACTAAAATTCCATAGTCACAAACATTTTGGCTATTCAAAACTACTAAGCAGTTTACTACATGTACATGCAAATGCCTAAAAAACTGCCTGACATTCTTACTCCACATTATTCAACGTTAGCAAAAAACTGCCTGACATTCTTACTCCACGGTATTGAATGTCAGCAGAAAACTATTTCTTTAAATCCCACACAGATGTGCTCTGGAAACAAGGGTGCTTTAATATGTCTCTGGCTGCAGACTGGGATGCAGTTCTCAGGCAAGCTCACCACCCGTTGAAGATCAGATAGGGACTTCCAGCAGTCACTCAGCACCCCAAGTACTCTAGACAACAAGCTGGGGCCTGTTAAAGCAGGATATTGCTATTGCATAAAGGAAGAATCCCTATCCAAGAGGGAACAAAACAGATCTGGTGGCTAAATAAAAGCAGTCTCTTCAGAACATAAAGTAGGATGCAAGGACACATACTATGATGTAGCTTCACTTGGGTGCATGTCATTTCTTTCCAGTTACAATTCAGTATTAAAATGCATCCCAAAATACACAACCAGCTAAAGAGTTTTTTTGGGTTTTTTTATTTCATATTCCAAACCAGTTTTTGCTGCTTATATTGGACCTAAATTTCTCTACTTTGGGTTTATTTTGTGAAAACATAAAAGCAGGGATTTAAAGTTCATATACAAAATCAGCCTCAAAAAGGGGGGACCAAAAAAAAAAACAAAAACAAAACAAACAAAAAAAAAAACACAAGCAGAAAAAACCCCTAAGAAAGTATTATCGTATTTGTGTAATTCCTCTCCTCCTCACTGAAGTCACTAGAAGCAGATACAATGCCCTGCTTGGAAATCACCACCCAAAGTCAGGCAACACTCAGGAGAGGAATGGCAGGAGTCACTAAGAGCTGTGTGCATACAGCAAATGCTTCTGCCTTGCCAGAGAAGCCCAGCCCCACAAGAACCCTCTGATGGATGGTGCCATTTAGCAAAATCAAAAATTTAAAATATTACGTACCTCCACACTTGAAAAATCAAATAAGCATTGCTTTGAAAGACAATGCACCACTCTGCCAGCTGCATCTTGCAATCTATTACATCTATTTTATCAACAGTCCCTTTGAGTCACTTCATAAAATCAAGTATTTTCTTCATAAATGAATGCTGTATGCTTTTGGGTTGGATTTTCTCAGTCATGTTTTTCCCTTCTCCAAACCCCATGAAGCCAGGTTTTGTTCCCTGATGGCTGTGTATCATGTCTGGCTGTGGCCAGGCTGCTCCACTGCTGCAGTCAGGGCCCAGAACATTGGGAGACATGAGAGCTCCACTTAGACAATTACTGTAATTAGGGGACAATACTGAAAGCCAAATCCCTGCTGCTTTTAAGGCAAAACATGTAACACACACAGAGCTAGGTGTTTAAAACTGCTGAGTGTGGAAAATGCTAGGAGCTGTGTACTTGGTGGTTAACCTTGCTGTTGTCAGAAAGAACAAAACAAAAATAATAATTTTTGTTTGCACTGGCTAATAACAAGCTTCTTGTTTAACAGATGGAAAACAAAACTGATTACATCCTGTGTTGAGTACAGGTTGTAAGACAAGCATGCTTAGCAGGGATTCAAACTCTTAAAGGATCAAGGAATGGCCATGGCCAAGTGCCCTTGCTTTTCACCAGTGGGATCCCTGCACATTAACTCAGATTATGTTTGGACAGAAATTAATTCGTTGCTTTTATCCCTGTCCAACTGTGCAAATAGCTCAGTGTGACAATGGACCTCAACACCCACACAGAACTGGCCAAGTAGAATATCTGTAACATGTTCTAAGTGGGAAAATACTTAGGTTTTCTTGAGTAAGAAACACCATAGCACCAAGTGATGACTGAAGAAAACCTGAAATGGGGAGGATTAAGCTCCAAGTGCTGCTGTGAGCATACCTCCAGGAATGCCTGATTTATAAGTGCCACAGGGAGAAAATCAGGAGCTCCCTTTGGAGCTGCAGGTCGCAAGAGAAAGCCCCATTGAAGATTTCATTACAGCAGGCAAAACTTGAATATTTTCCAGTATCACAGATGGTAAAGTTCTCACTCTATGATGAAGTTCTGGGCAATTAAATCAAATTAAGTTCAAAAAGTAGCAAACCCAGGGTGCCCTGGCAAACACAAGGATTGGCTGCAATCAAAGGAAAACGCATCTCTGCTTGAGAGCTGTCATAAATGCCTAGGTTAAAGTTTCCCTGCACATATTTATCAGCTTTATGATATTTACATGGGGAAAAGAACAATATAAAAATTTAAGATAAGAATCAAATCCATTGTAAGAATAAAATTCCCATGAAGACAATGTTAGTCTATCATATTCAAGGCTAAAAAAATTAAAATTTATCCTTATGTAGCCACATTTTCTCCCAATAAATCTGAACTCATGTATCATTTCTTGATGGTACCAGTAGTTCTGAACATCCCAGCTTCCTGTCTCCACAAACATGAGGAACATCCCAGCTCCCTGTCTCCACAAGCATAAAAAAGATGCTACTTGCAGGGTGAACACATTACAGCTGCTGGGAACAGCAGTGAAGGACAGACAGCACCGGGTTATACAACCAGGCAGAGTCTGTCTGCATGGGGAAAAACCCATAGGAGGGTCCTTTGCCTCAAGGTTACAAAGAATACTAATTTGTCATTTATCTCCTTCATTAAAGGAAAAATAATTCCTTGGAATGAAGCAGCTTTTAGGTGCCTTTCTGGACCCCCAGCCTGGGTAGTGTCATTTCCCAGCCAGTGTCTGTTGTGTCAATTGACCACAAAGGACGGGGCTTTGCTCTCAGAGCACAACCCAAGCTCCCTCCCCAGCCCATGGCTGGCTGCAGGCACCAGTTCCACTTGGCACCAGTGTCCCTGTACAACATCCCAGGATCCCAGGGGAACTCAGTGCTGGCTCCACACTTTGGGTTTTATGGTCCAGATCCCAAATCCCTTCAAGTCATGCCCACAGTCTGTTTCAGATCAGGTTCAGCAGCCTCATTGTGCAGAGACTTAAGAACACACTTACCTGTAAATATATGCACAGTCACACAGAGGTCAAACATCAAATGGGGCACATTCACAAGGCTTTTGAGATGCCAGTAAAAGCACATGGTTTGTAAATACTCTGCATTATTAGACACAATACTTAACAATACTTTTTGTCCCATCTTGCTCCTGTGCCAACATCATATAATCCATGCACCATTATGACTCAAAATCTAAGACTGGGAGTCCACAATTTCCTTTGTTGAAGGCATTATAAAGCCATGCAGCGTCCCTGTGACACTCGCAGGATCCCAGCCTTCCTGCTGGAGCTTTGCTCTGGAGCTGCATGCATGATGGAGCAGATTTAAAGAAGGGTTTATGCAGTACCTCTGTAGCCCAATAAACAGAGGAGCATAAAGGAAATAAACCCCTTAAAAGTAAATATAAATATTATTATTTAGGCTATACTAATTATGGAATTAAAGAAAGAGACAGCCTACTCTTAACTGTATGGGTATATATTAAGAACTGCAGTGTTGTATGGCAACCCCTTTATTAAACTATCAAATATAAGTACCAATTGAATTAATTTGGGGGATATCACAGCTTGTTGTAGCCACTGTAGTTACTAAACTGCAAGGAAAGAACACAGAACCACAGTCCCTACATATAAAATTCAACTGTTTCTGTTAAATACCTTCAGAGGAGGAGAAGAGCAGTGCTCTGCCACCAGCATGGCAGGGCCCAGGCCAGCGCACACCCTGGCAGCACACTCAGGCAGGGACAAGTCCCTTGCTCCCAGCCCCACTGCAGGAACATCCAGCACCAGATCAATGGGGATGAGCCATTAAAAAGGAATTTTGTCTTCCAGCACAGTGTGACAGCCCACACAGAAAAGGAGCATCTGCAACAGTGGTGGATGTGCTTTTCCCTACCTGTAGCAGATGCCAAGCCCAGCAGTGTCAGGGCTGGGGACATCCTCCTACTGCTACAGCAGCCAACAGTGATCCCCCCCCATACCTTCACACCCGCATACACACACCCCAAAATATGGGCAGGAAGAAAATGTGGATCAGTGAAACCTTTGATGGAAAGTGCTGGGGGGAGGCATTATTCTGGAATGTCACTGCTATTGTGCAAAAGCCCATTTCTGACAAAAATTCATAGGTGAAATGCCACAAGAAAGGTAATTATTCAACTACCCACTGCATCCAACAAAATAAACTGCAACACACCTCTATTCTCACTAACCCATCTGAGAAACAAGCTGGGATCTGTTTCTGTTGGAATCACTATAAATATGCGCCAGAGACACAACCGTGCATTGGTCACTGATGATGAGTCAGCTCCACTCCATTTTCTGGAATTTTTGTTACTTTTTTTTTTTTTTTTTGTAAATACCTAAAGACTGAATGACTCAAAGACCTGATCCCCCTCCAGCAAGAGCTGTTCGCAGCACGGACTGTGACAAGGCAGAATCCAGGTGGCTGCTGCTGCTGCTGCGGCCCCAGAGTGTTCTGTATGCGAGGGGAAAGCAGAGATATGGGGATTTTTAAACTGACATTATTCCCCACGAGTAAAAAGGTACATTCTGAGAATAAGCAAAATAAAATGGAAGAGGAAATCAGTTTGCCTGCTTGGCTTGAGGCTTTGCCTGCTTGGGATTTTCGTACGTATCAGAATGAACCCGCAAGAAGGATCCAGGGGGTGTGGAGGAGTGAGGTGAAAGGGATGTCAGAGCCAAGACGGTGCTAAACCGAGCCAGGTATAGCCACCTTCGACCTTTGCTTCAGGGAAAGGAGCAGAACGGTTCCGCCTGCCGCAGCGCTCGTCAGGAGCCGCACGCCCGCCGCGGCCCAGTGACCTTCCTGCTCCCGTCACGGGGCCAGCTCCCGGTTCACTGAGCTCGGCCTCGCTGCGGCCGGCGCCGGCCCAGGATGCGGCGCAGGGAGCCCGCGGCCCCGCCACCCGCCACGTCCCGGCCTCCCGAGCAGGCCCCTGTGTCGCAACGCCCGGCATTACGTAAGGACACATTTTATCCCCGCTGCGACGGGCCGCGGGTGGGCAAACCCGCCCTGGGCGCTGCGGGCTCCCACGCGTGACCCGTGACCGAGTCCCGCCGCCCGCAGCGCCCCGCGCCGCGGCTCGGAGGGGGCGGCCTGGGATCCCCCGCCCGGGACAGCCCTACCTGCCCCCGCCGCGGCGGCTGCTGCGCGCTCCGCTCCGCCTCGGCCTCCTCCGGCGGCGGCTGTCCCTGCCCGGTGCCTCCCCGGGCTCTGCGACGGCGGCGGCTGCGTGACGGCGGGGCGGGGACCGGCGGGGCGGGGAGCGGCGGGGCGGGGAGCGGCGGGGCGGGGACCGGCGGGGCGGGGACCGGCGGGACGGGGAGCGGCGGGGCGGGGCGGGCTGCGGGAGCCGCTCCCCGGGAACGGCGCCGGGGGCTCCGCCGGACAGCTCCCGTGCCTCAGTGGCACCGGCACAAGGGACCGCACCGGTCCCCGGCTGCGGCATCCGCGAGATGCACCAGTGCCACCTCCGGTACGACCCAAGACGCCTGCAGCCACCTGGGTACCAAAATCCCAGCTCTGCGGGAAACGAGACGAGGTGACTTTTAAAGGGTCCTTCCAACCCAAACTGTACTGATTCCATGAAAGTCCCCATTTAGCCTGAATTAACTAAATTAGAATTGCCTAGAATTCAATTTAGAACTCCCCGTTTTGTTAAAATTTCAATTATCCATATCCTGTTTGAGGCAAGAGTGGTAGGAAAGGAAGAAGGGAGAATTTGAAAGAGGATCTGTGACCAGGTGAGGCTGTGTGCGATACCTGGTGAGTGTCCAAAGGAGCTGTCAGAGGGCCAGGGGTCAGCGAGACAGCAAGACTCTCCGCGTGGGGACGGAGGGGTGTGGAGAGGCTCTCATGACTTGGGGAGCTGGCGGCTTTCCTAACTCTCCTTCGGACACACGAATCAGCCCTCACAGCTTACAGGGAAGCTGGACTGGGTCCAGGGCAACACTCTCCCAGTGACAAAAGGCCATGCAGGGAGTGCTCTGCTATGGGAGGGGAGCCAAGGTGAAGTTGGGTCACGTTCAGGATGAGCTATAACCCCAGTCCTACACTGTTGGAGGTCCCTGGGACACTCAGAGCATCACTGACAAGATCACGAGGGGAATCTGCTGGTGGTCTGGCTGGTCACCCTTCTGCCCCCACCACACAGGGCATGACTGTGTTAAAAAAAAGAATCATTACTGAGAGTTTACATCCCACACATGGGAACGTTGGTTTGTTATGTTTGCTTTTTTTTTTTTAATTAGTTCTTTCCCGCTCTTTCTCCCTTGCGCAGTGGGAATGGATGGTGAGAGGAGATAGTTGCCCTGCTTGTGCTCTTACCTGAGCCTCGTGCCTTACCTTACCTTGTGCCTTCGCTTTCCCACCAGCATTTCTCTGAAGGGTACCGCTCCCACAGCCGTGACAGGGCTGTACCCCAAGCAGGTGAGTGGTGCCTGCCCCGGCACAGCCTGGGAGCAAGGTTGAAGTCATCCAGCTGAGCACACACACAGCACTCGGGAACTTTGGTCAGGGTTCAAACAAAATAAACCCTTCAAGGAACTTAATGTTGAACTGAAGTGTATAAATGAAGTGGCTTGTGGAATTCAGTGGGATCTGAGGAATTTCTTGGCATGACAAGGTGGTAAAGGATTGTGTGTAGCCACATATCAACCTTAGAAAGGCAGCTGACGCAGCAAAGACTGAAGGAATTGTGCTGGATACCAAATCCACATTAAAATAAAGTGTGCAGCCTACCACCAGGATAGGAACCCGTGGAAACAAGAGGTCTCTTTCAAATTTGGAAAGTTCTTCTATCCACACTCATTTTGTTGATCCAGGCACCACTATGACTGTGCGTGTTGTAACCAGAGCACAGAGTTGCAGTCAGGATGAAGTGTCAGCTCTCAACACTCTCTCAGTTCTCCCTCTGGCAGCAGCTGGTCCCTCTTTTCCTGCATCCTTGGACTTGTCAGAGCCTACCCTGGATTTCACTCACTGTCCCATGAAAAAACATAGCCCAGCAAAAAAACAGTGAGCAGCTTTCTGCTGCGGTGCATTGAACTTGCTCCTCAGGAGTCAGAGGAGCAAGGGAAGTGAGGGGGCTGTTGATGCAGAGGCAGGCAGGACCCCGGCGTGAAGCAGGGGCACAGGACATTCCTATCATCCATCTGGCTCAGTCACAAGGGTGTGCTTTCACCCTGAGCAGCAGCTCCTCAACCTGCCCCTCCCAAAGTGCAGCCTCGGCTCTTTGCCCTCTGCAAAGGTAAATCTGACAGTAGTGAGTGTGATTTGTGGAGCACTGTCTCCCAGCCTTGCTCCACCCCCCTTGCATCATCCTGCTGCTGCCCCAGGTTATCAAATATATTCTTTTATTATCTCTGGGCATAAAGAAGTATTTTGTTACTTGCAGACACGAAGAGATTGCAGCCTGTTCCCTGCAGCTTTTCTCTGAGCAGCCAGACCATGAAGAAACCAGCCCAGCCCCTGCCCTACATTAATCCCTTCCAGCCCCGCAGGCACCCACAGGGTTGTTGGGAGCTCCTTGGAGTATTGTTGGCTGAGATTAATTTTCACAGGCTGCCCCTGCAGTAGAATCACGGAATCATGGAATTGCTTAGGTAGAAAAAGACCTTGAAGATCATCAAGTCTAACTGTTAACCCAGCACTGCCAAGTCCACCATTAACCATATCCCCAAATGCTTCATCGACACAATTTTAAATCTCTCCAGGGGCTGATGCTGCAGATGGGCTAAGAATGAGCAGAAGGAGAAAATGTTTAGTATCTGTGAGAGACAATTTTTCATTAATTTCTGGAACATGCACCTACCAAAAGATGGCAGCAAATCTCCTCATATGGTGTTGAGTATCAGTGTCATCTGCTCTCTCGGGTTCTATTTTCCCTACAGGTTATGAACTGTAGATTATTCTGGGGAGTGCCAGAAGAATAGGAGGATTACACTAGATGTTCTCTATAGAGAAAATCCGTGCTTGTGACTTCAGTATAAATTTTACAAATTTCTTCTACATTATAAGAAATCTCCAAAATGCTTTAAATGTCAGTCCCTCTCTTATTTTGTCAGTTCTTGGTTTTTAGTAATGCTACAGCAAAATTTGTTTTAACAGGTGAAAACAGAACATAAGGGAATGCATCATAATAGATTTGACTAACAGTAATTCCACAAATAGTTCACATACAGGCTCTGCCTAAATGTTCCTTTTCCATCACAGGCTTCAAGTCTCGAGCACTCAGAGCACTTTGTTTAACACCAGTTTGCTGGAGAAATCCGGAATTGCCCCATCTTTAATTATATAAATCTGCATGTCAGTCAGAAGATTATTTTTAAGCCCTGTTCTGCATCGCTTATGGATGTAGCCATGACCCTGCTTCTGATACTATTAATACCAAATTAGCTGGGAATAAATCAAAGTCAGTAGTGTCACTGCAGGTACCAAAATACGGGCTTCACTCAGCTCACGTGACAGTCCTGGAGCTGGGCTTGCAGCTTGCAGCTTACAAAGCAAGCCACAAAACAAGTGTTTTATTCAGAAGTTAGTGGTGGGAGGCATGGAAGGATCAGCCCTTCTGCATTTCAAAATATTCTTCTGATTCAATTTCTTCATAAAATGGGACCAGTAAATACTATTTTCGTTTTCACTTTTACATAGTCAAATTGTGTAAAACTGTCATTTACTCCAAAAATAACTTACCTGCCAAAAATAAAACTGTGAGAAAAAAAATGCAGCTTGTGAATTCTACGTGAACAGCTAAGTCTAATCCAACTGCAGTTTCATTCATATCACATGTTTGAGCAGCAGAAAAACTCATTAGCCAGAGATCCAATATGTATTTGTTTGATGAAGTTTGATTTGGCTCTCTTTAATAACAAAAATGTTTTCAGCTTGTTAACCTGCAAGTAATCCATTCATAGTCAGTCAAGAACATGCAGATGGAATTATAAGCAAGGATGCCTCGCTGCTGGGTAACACAGTATGTAAACACATCTTTGTGCCTCTTACAGTTATAAACTCAACCCAGGCTGTGTTGCTCAGAGCCAAGCCCTCTCTGCCTGCTGTGCCCACATCAAAGACAGCTTGTTTCCACTGCAGAAAACCCTGCATTGGGGATGCTTACACAGCTCTGATGTTCCACAGAGCATCTCTGTGTCAGAATAAACAATTTTTACCTGGGCCAGTGTAAGTGGGCTGCTTCTGGTCTCTACAAATGAGCATTAGCAGCTATTTACCACCACCAGCACAGCCCTCTCACACTCATTCATGTCACTGCTCCCTCCTTTCCCGTTCTCTCAATGTGACACAAATATCTTTAAAATAGTTGTGTAGTTTTAACTGATTATTTTCACAAAGCACAGTGGATTGACTAATCGTGCAAGTTATCCTTGAGGATCCATAACCTCTGGGCCAAGCAGCTAAGAGAGTAGCCCTGGCAGCCAGCCCAGCTGCAGCCAGGACAGGCTGAAGCTACCCAGCTTCACACAGGGGGAGGGACGAGCTGGTTCAAAATGTGGACTCAGCTCAGAAAGGTTGTTCCTATACCTTTTCATCCATTCTACCACCTGCCTAGGGTTTCCAGGCATTGGAACTCTTAACCACAGAAGGTTGTGTTCTGCCCTAGCCAGATAAAGCATTCCAGAGCCTGGTTTTCCCCAGCACAGCAGGCTCAGTCCTTCATGATGCTGAAAAAAACACCAGAGATGGTGCTGAAGGGAAAAGGGGTTATTAATGGAATTCTGTCAATGGATGCTGATCAGCACATTTCTGGGGTGAGAGAGCCCTGCTCAGGTTTATGTCCTGACTGCACCCAAACATCCTTCATCAATGTGGTGGAGTGAGCTCTGCCAAGAGAGCAAACCCTGTTTCAAAAGACTGAAGAAAGGATTATTACCATATATCTTCTAAAGTAGCACCCGGCAGGCTGAGCAGTGATGGGCACCCCTGAGCAGTGTGCCACACCAGTACTGTGCCTGCAGCAGGCTTGGGACTGGCAGGAAGGGGGGGAACATGGGTGTGAGAAGTCCAGAGAGGGCTGTATTGATTTTTGAGGAAGAAAGTTGAATAGAAAACAAAAGGGGAAGGCAATAAAAGCTAAACTCCCACAGCTCCTTTTGATCTTGGAAAATAACAGACATTGGCCTGACGTTATTACACCCCTCACTCTCTCCCTCTGGGTATGTTTTCATTTCTCTGAACCAGTAATGATCAAAGCCAAGAGCCCCTCCATCACTGTATATTTTCCTTTTCATTCCAAACAAAAGTTGCAAAGGCTGCAATGCTTTCTCTCATGCATGTCCTGGTCCAGTGGTCTGCTTCAAACAGAGCTGTTTGCAGGAACAGCAACTCCCATGGTCTCAGTAATCTCATCTTCACACTACAGGGGCAAAAAAGCCCACCCAGGCAGGAGAGAGGGAAATTATAGATACCCTCCTTGTGGGGTGCGACCTGTCAAAACAGATGTCACAGCTTTTACAACTTGAATTTTTTGGGCAGAGGTGGAAATTCAGTATGTCAGGTAAGGCTGGAGTAGAAGCCTCCTTGAAACCAGAGCATGGACAATATATACACAGGCAGGTAGTGATGAGGCGAGGGAGAAAGGTTTTGAATTTAAAGAGGAGAGTATTAGATTAAATGTTATGAATTAATTCTTCCCAGTGAGGATGGTGAAGTGCTGGCACAGGTTGCCCAGAGAAGCTGTGGCTGCCCCATCCCTGGGATTGTCCAAGGCCAGGTTGGACAGGGCTTGGAGCAACCTGGGACAGTGGAAAGTGCCCCTGCCCATGGCAGTGTGAAGCCTTTAAGAGCACTTCCAATCCAGACCATTCTACAGTTTTATGGCATCTGTAACCACAGGCAAGTGGTGAGTGACACAGAGGCATCAACTGTGCCATCATTGCAAGGAGCTGTGCCTGCAGGTATCAAAGTGATCTTAGAATCATAGAACCATTTTGGTTGGTAAAGACCCTTAAGATCATCAAGTCAAACTGCACTTAACCCAGTACTTCCATGAATTCTTCTTCAGAGAAAAAAAATAAGAGGAGAAAGAAGCTGAAGTCATTACCTCTTAGCATACATTTTTCTACGTATGTTGAAGAATGTGTCATTCCTCTTCACTTACCAGAAAAAAAATGAAACCCAAAATTATCACGGGCCACAGTATTTTCAAAATACCGTAATTATCTTGCAAGTCTTGAAAGTAACACTAGTGAAGCAGTGAAGACACCGTATATCAGATAAATAGGTGATAAATGCATGCCAAGCAAGACGTTATTTGTAGGTTATTTAAATTCAGGAAGCATTGGTATTAATCTGACAGATAAGTCAGATTCTACATTGTGGTTACAGAGCTGCAGACAAAATTATTAGCTGTTACATAGTCTAACACATCTTTTACTTGTCCAGGACCAGACTGCTGAATAGAATTGGAAAAAAAGTCACTGAGTCACTGGAAAAAAATTAATTGAGTAAGGATCAAGCTGTGGAAGATGCATTGATAGGCAAGAGGACTCAGTGAAGGAAGAAGTTACCACCAGGGCTCATTGCTGACTGACAGCATAAGCATGGCAGGAAGATTCATGACCATGTAAAATGGTCAAGGAAAATTCACCCTAGCAAACAAGAGCTTCTAGAGCTGAGGGCTTGTTTGTTTCTGCCATCTTCACAAATGGAGTTTAAGTACTAGAACATTTCTAAAAACAGAGACTTGACAGCAAAATAGTCACATTGGATTGATATTCACAAAAAAAAAAAAAAAAAAAAAAAAAAAAAGAGAGAAGGGGGTTAGGGTTAGGTCATATTTAGGTTGCCTGATCAAATAATCCTGCAAATACAGATGTGTACCACTGTTGTTTTTTCAAAACAAAACTAAGAACATCTGTTCTTCAGCTGCAGTGTTTATTCTGTGCAGTTAAACTGAAGGCATGAGATCAAATCTAAATGTGGTTGGGTTATCTGTGAGCACCCCAGCCTGAAATGCAGCTGTAGCTGCATGTCCCAGTGAAACAGGACATGTGGGTTTAGACTACAGTTCTTTAAATTCCTCCAGGTAAAACTGACTGTACAGAGAACTTCTCTAAGCATTGTGACCACTTGTTTCTGCTATTGCTGAGTGGATACAACTGGGATTAGCACTGAAGGAGACAGTGGAAATCACCAGTGGACTTGGAAAAGAGAATATTTTTCCTATTTATGTAGTGTAATAAATAGGGTCCATTAAATCATTGGATATCCTCAATAGGATAGACACAGCTCTACAGCTTTTCCCTTTGCGCTTCTTCTTCCCGTGGGAGTAAGGGGAATCTCTGCTTCAGGGAAGAACAGCCCTTGCCAATGAGCTGCATTCCCCCTCAGTACTGTAGAGAAGCAAAGCCACCAAGGAGGGGGACAAAGGGGGCCAATGGTTCCATCCCATCTCACTAAGGGTTTAGACCCATCCTTAGCATTATACAGGAATAGCCAGGGTTTTCATCTCCATTTCAAAATACATGGGTTTTCCTCTTAAAAAAAAAAAAAAAAGAAATCAGAATATCAGAGCTGCCCATCAATTGACTGACAAGAAGAGTTGAGATATGACAGCAGAAATTTGAGAGGAAGGACAACCTGGTCAAGAGCCTGCAATAGAAAAGGTCCTTCACAGCTCCTCAAGCAAGTCCTGGCATCAGATTAAAGCTGGGTATCGAGTGCACTTGTAATCCCATCCCTGGCAGAATGGGAGAGCTGCATTAGCACATGCCAAATTGCTGGTTGTGATAGAAGCTGGGGGCTGCTCTGGGAAAGAGTGGTTGTTTTTTTTTGGAAGACAAAAGAAGATGGCTCATCGGTGAAAGAATATTCCTCAGAGGGTACAGGTCCTGCTGTGGGGAGCAGGCTGGGCTATACTGCTGAGAACATCTGTCACCAGACTCCTTGGAAAGGGGCTCTTTATGATCCTTACAATTCACACTTTCAGCCTAGGATCTCATGGAAAGCGCTGCCTGGGAGCTCTCCTTCAACCGGCTTTACATTTATAGAAATGCTGAAAAGAGATTTATTCCTAAAGAAAGATTTTCTAGACCTGATGATGAGCATTGCTGGTTGCCTTGAGGTCACCCTACTGAGCCTTGCAGGTAGGAGAAGTGGGTGACTGGAGTCAAGAAGCCTTAAAACTTCTGGTTTGCTGTTTACACAGAAATAAAGGCAGGTGCAGGGTAAAATTGGTGCAAAAGATCTTACAAATTAACTCCATGTGGGAGAGGTGAGGGCTTCCCTTCCAACTCATAGGGAAGATCAGGGGAAACTCTCTACCTACTTGCTCAAACACAGGTGAGCAATAGTTTAGATGTTTCACTGCACTCAGGTGAGCTCAGTGCAGCCTTTCCATGGATCTGAACAGAGTTTGGAGTAGATAAGATTGTATCCCAAGCACAGCCAAAGCATTACCCAATGTCTGGCACTTATGCTGAGGCTGGGAGCAGCCCATCTCCTGGGAATGCAAACCCTGAGAGATCAGCAGATATTTGTTTTCCTTGCTGCATCCAGCCTGGATAAAGTCCAGAGAGCAGAACAGTAACAGCAGCTTGCAAAGCATCCTGTAAGGATATGGATTTCCTCTTTTGGAAGAAGCTCTGCCCTTTGATCTATTCCACCTTAGAGAAGGAAAAGGCAATTTTCCCCTTAGTGCTGAGATACATCAGTCACCATGTGGAAAAGCCCTTAATTATGAAAGAACAAGGCAGAAGTTGACAATAAACCCCAGCTCCCTACACACACGTGCACATATACACATCAGCCTCTATTCCATACAAGGACAGAATTCATAAAATATTATTTAAAGCAATCCTTTATAGAAAGACTGAGCTCATTAAATATGCTAAGACCTCTTCATAATGATTTTGTTTCATTTATTATATGATATTTATTGGGTTTATATTTCATTCTCATGAAGGATGGCTAAGTAAAAGCTCTATCCTAGTGCATCCCTGAAATGGTAAGGGCAAGAACAGGGAGGTGGCAGAACCACACTGGAGAACAGAGTGGTATTTAGTGGGGTTATAGGGCAGGTTTGGATGCATTAGATGCATCCTGATGCCTGAAGCAGCCACAGAAGTATAAAAAAATAAAACATTGAGGGAAGAAACCTCACTGCTAGGTTTAGCCTCTGCTAGTCAGACAAGAACAGCTCACATGTGCCATTTAGTGATGCTGCTATTTCATATATTGGGAGTTCTCCAGGTAGGACCAAAAATATTCAGCAAGACTGGAGGGTCCATTGCCACGAGGATGGCCACCTGCAGATCTGTACAGGCAGCCCTGTCTGACAGCCCCTGGCTGCTAGTGCAGCCCTCTCCATGCACAGGCTTAGGATTGATATGAGCCCAGAGCCAAAAATAACCCACATCAAATTTCCCAAATACAGTAGTAAGGCTTGTGTCCAAAACCATATATTGTTTTGTGTACATGTACAAAAAAGTATACTTGGTAAAAGTAGTACAACTATATAGCCAAGAACAAAATAACTACTCTATAACCAGATTAATTAATAACTTGGAATAACTACATAGCACCAGTAGAAGGCACCAGTAGAAGGCACCAATGCTTAAATCTAAAGAAAACACAAGATTTTTAAAAACATGTTAATTGAAGATGTCTTGGGATCATGATCAGAGCAGATGGGCAGATCAAAGCCCTGGCATTGTGTAGGATTTATAAGGACAAAGTACCAGAGGCAGCAAATGAAGGGCAGACATTTACCACTGTAATTACTGTAAGTGGATTTGAAGGGCAGTGACTGAAGGAGGATGTGGGAATAACCATTTAATTAGAAATGGAAATGCCTTTTGCCAATACTCTTACTGCTGCATTTGTCACTGGAATGAAGAACAAGTTGTGTGGAGTTTCCCATCTGAGGTGGGGAGATGGGCCCAGAGATGGCCCCACAGCCAAGAGCTTCTCTCATGCCAATGGGCTTGAGGCAATTTCATGTCACAATGGTGAGAGCTGGAGAACTTCAGCACTCACTGCTAAGTGCTGGTGAAGAAGCACTTCCTCAAGAGCTCGGTGGGATGAGCAGCTCCAGAGCAGCTCCAGCAAAGAAAATGAGGTGAGAAGGGCAAGACGGAGAGTGACCAAAGGCTGCAAATCCAGCTGCCTCCTAGGGACTCCATGGCTGTGCTGGTGCTGTCACTCAGAGCAGTAACACACTGAGGGCACAGGGACTGACAGCCCAGGCTCTGCTGATCCCAAACACTCATTAAAGTTATGACACAAGTGTTTGCTGTCCAACTTTTCCATATTTACCAATAACATGTCAGTGTTTCATGCTTCCATTTACCCTCCTTGATTGCAGAATATTTTCAACCTTTTTCAAGGCAATTACATCTCATGCAGGATGGTTGTAATCACCTCCTACTCCAATAAGTACCTTTTCAAAGCATGAGATGCAGGGAGAGGAAGGGATCAGTGTTTGTCTTCACTGCAGGCAGTCCCCCATTGGAAATCTGCTCTCTCACACCTGTTTTTGGCTTCTCCAAGAGCTTTCAGGGATATTGAATCTCAGGGATGTGACGTGGCTCTTCCCTTTGCTGTTTCAAGTCCTGCATTGTGCAGATCTGCAAAATGAAAGGCAGCCCAAAACCCTTCCCAAGCTGTTTGATCCCCTGCTTCTTCACTAGTAAGATGAGTGGTTCTGCTTACTTTCAGCTCTCAAGTCCTTTCCCTGAAATAACTACTGATTTTAGCCCTCATTTCCCTATGCACCTGCTTGCATATTTCTTTAGTTTATCCCTGAAAGCCCCTAGTTTTTCTAAGTCACTTTTCATGGCCTGCAGCTTTTCTTTTAACATTAAGAGCATTCTTTCTGGCAAGACATTAAGGTGCTCATCAAATACCAACCTAAAAGCCATAAATAATACCCCATTTGCATCCATATTTTGATAGTCCCTCCATCTCTGCTGTGATGGTGTCTCTCCCTGCCTGTGTCCTCTTGGTCCAGGCTGTGTTCCTTCACCCAGGCTGAGATCACACCTATCCTCTTTCCATCATGGGTTATTCCACCTGTTACAATTGTCCATTCAGTGCAGCAACAAGGAATATTCCTTCACTTGGTCTTCAGCCTATCTTCTTCACTTTCAAAAATCTCATCTCCTGGAGAAGATAATGGAGGTTTTGACAACCTGCAAACTCAGAGATCATTCCTCTTTCATTTTGCATACTCCCATGAAAGGGTCTCCAGCAGTGGCTTGTGTTTCTCTAACAGCTGTGCTGCGGGGACATTCAACATCACTCTGAGTTAACTGCAAGGTTTTAAAGCACCAAATGCATTTCAGCTTGGCTCCATGTCCACAAACACCCACCAAGAGGATCATTGCTTGAATGTCTTAAGCTGCAGACTGCATCTCTATAAAGATTTAGCTTCAGCAGAGTCTAGTCCTTTTTTTCCCCCACTTGATTCAAGATCTGTCCTTTCCCCACTTTACACCACCTCACATGTTCCAGCCTAGGATATGGCACAAGAGACAAGTTTTTAATCTTCCTTTACTGCCAAGTTATAGAAAATGCTTAAATGCAGGCAAAATCAGATCTCTGCTGGAGGGTAAAAGGGATTAATGGAATGGCTTAAAAAAACCCCTTTGATTACCAGCTGATTTCATCAGGTTTTGCCCCCTTTTAAATGAATTTCAGAACTTCAGCAACAAGACTTGAACTTTGAAGTGCAGGAGTGGGATCAAGAGCAGTCATGAAAATGAACAAAGTCCTCAAAAGTTATGGCCAGCACCATGTATCTTGCCAATTACCAGTTTCTTATGCTCTAGGGAGAAGACATCACTTAACTTTAGCTTTCCTGCCTTCCTTGCGAGATAGGTTGCATGACTCTCCTTCTTTGTAGTTCTTAGTAGAGAATGGCATGAGTTAAAGAAATTAAATCATTCCCATTTTAGGACCAGTAAGATTTGTACTGCCAGCAGCACACATTTAATGGATATCCCTGTAGCTGCTCTAAATTTAATCTTGTAATTAGAAATTCCTCAAAGAGTAAAACTCCCATTCATCACTTCCTAAACCATGGACAGTGTTTCTTCCTTCTTTGAGCCTGCAGTGTGCAGGGGAAGGAGGCAGAAGAAAAGAAAAAACTTAGTTAATTTACTCTGTTATTACTATCTTACTTTCATAGGATGGTTTTTGAGATGGATACCAACATCAGCCCTAATGCCCTAGCCTTCCTGGAATGCACCCTGTTCACAGGCTCTCTGTGGCAGCAGCATGGCCATGAACACATGCAGTACATTATTCTTTGAACCCCAAAATAGAAACAGGTTGTGAACCCAGCACAGATCACACAATGTGGTGTGTGATCATTAACACTTGGTCCTTTGAATCCAAGTTTGACCTAACTTAAGTCTGTTTTACTCTTTCTTTTCGTTCATTTGGCATAAACAAGCTCATCTGGAGCTGCACTGCAGCTCAGAGGTTGCCCTATTCCTCCCACCCTCCACCCTTTCTGTCCAGCACAAACACTCAAGGTACAGGGGAAGCTTTTGAGCTCTGCCACATCTCCACTCTTCACTCCTCTGCTCACACTCAGCCAGCACACAGCAGTGTTTAACCAGAGACCATTCCAAGAGTACAGTCCAGGCTGAGACTGAGCAGCTGAAGGGCTGGCAAGAGCCACACAAAAATTCCCCAAAACCTCTACAAGCCATACAAGCAGCAGAGCATAAAAGCCAAGGTGCAGAGCACTGCTCTGCACAGAGCTTCTCACACCCATGTAGGTCACAGGATACATAACACAAAGTTTTCTCCTTCATGAAAGAAGAATCACGTGCTCTTTATGTGGCAAGGAACACAAGGCTCTTGCAGCCTTCTATGCAAAGTCACATTCACAACATTTTTCAGAAACAGAGTCATGAAAACAAAGAGGCTAAAACCTTTTCACTTTATAGAAATGAGTTGGGGTGTTTGGGGTTTTGTTTCTTTGGGTTTTTTTGGGTTTGTTTTTTTTTTTTAATCAGACTAAGAAGAAATAATTCATTTTAATAATGGCTGTTTAGTGGGTTTCCTGATCAAAGGCAGCAGTGTTTGTGCAGAGATCACTTATGAATGTCAGGTCTTTCCAGCCCCCAAATAATGTTATGGCATTGGTGAAGTGTTCCTTAGGCTAAGACTGCCAGCCCTAACCACATGAGCTGGCTGGCAAAGGTATGGTGTGCCTAACCTGGATCCAAACCCCTAATATGGGACAAAGCAGGCAGATTGGTGCCAGCAGGGCCAGAGGAGGTCAAACAGCAGAGCTGGAACACTGCTGGCCAGTAGTCTTGCTGTTAGAGTTGGGGTTTTTTCTGGGTTAGTCTGATGGTCCTACAAGATTTAAAGGCCTTTTAGTTCAGCCTCTCATAAAAAATGACTTAGTGGCAGATTTTGCCCAGTCTCCTGAATTTTCTCAGTCTTTACAGACTCCCAGACATCCTCTAATACCTCTAAAATCAGGGAGATCAGTCATAAAATCCTACTCCTTCACAGTATTAAAAAGGAAAGGACAGCAATTTCTGCCTCCAACTCTTTGCTGGCCTCAGCTATTAATGCTTCTACAAGCAGGAACAATTACTGGTTGATCTGGGCAGGATGGAGAGGGCTCTGGAGGACGACACTGACAGCAGTACATTCCAGACTATGAGTTCAGCACCATAAGGGGGCTTTCCAAAACAGAGACACCAACAGGCTGTACCAAAGTGCCCCCACATTGCGCAGTAGAACCACATGCTGTTACTTTTTTGAAATTTTTTTTTTTCTTCTAATAGGAGCAAAATTAATTCCATACCAACAGCCAAAATGCATGCAATTGCTTCTGACACTGGTAAAAAACAACCTTGTGGTTCTTTGAACATTTACTTGGCTTCTTCCTGAAACACTTGACCTACATCTTTCTCCTATTCTTCCTTCTGCACATTCAAATTAACTACTTAAAGGAGTTATTTGTTTTTCTGGGCTTAGCAGTAATACATACTCTAATGATACAGAGAAAAACCTCATATATCAGTCATGTGTTCAGCCTGTGACATCTGTCACACACCTTATTTATGAAGCAAACCCTCCTTTCACTTTAGAGTAGTTCATGGATAGTTGAGGCCCTTTTATACTTCACTAGGCAGACTGGACATCTTAATTGAAATTTAAATGGTCTCTGCAGGCTGTAGGAGCTAATGAGCAGTCTCCATTTGATTTGATCAAGATATTTAAGCAGAGCTGGACACATGTTCCATCATGTCTCTGCCCTGGATAAGGGTGGCACCAGGCACACACCTACCACCAGCCCCTGGGCTGTCCCTTCTCCCCTCTGTGCCAAAAACACCCAGCGAGCCAGGGAGGAGCAAGGCTTTGCAGCTCCAAGTAATGGATGGGGCATTGGATACCCCTGCAGAAGCAGCAGCTTGGGATGTTGTCTGTGATGATCACACACCACTGCTGCTTTTGTCAACCACTGCACATCAGCAAACACACAGCTGCCCCATAGCAAAACCTGCTTCCCACATGCTGCACAAGAAGCAGCTTCTGACAGACTCCCAGCCAGGAGCCTGCTGGTGCTCACACTGTGGCCTCCCAGTGCTGTTTACTCCATTACAAGTAAGCAGTTTGCACTAATGGCATCCATGGCCTTAAAAACCCACTAAGTGTTATAGAAGCATTTGAGCTAATTAGCAAAATCCACATTAGAAAGTGCAAGTTTCTGCTATCCTTCCTGTTTCATTATAAATACAAGATCAGGAGGTTAAAGTCCAGCCTTTAAAAGGTGACAGACACCTAAACACCTTGGCAGTCTGTCCCCAAGCAGTTTGTGTGGGGCAGTGCAGTTCCAGGGTCAGAGCCAGAATCCTTTCAGAAAGACATTTGCTGAACATTCTGGGTTTGTTATGACAGACACAAACCTCCTGTGACCTCAGTAGCAGCCCCATTTGCTGATACACAGAGAGGTGACCTTAGCAGGTGGCGAGCAGGGCCACAGAGTCTAAGAAAATGAGATTTGATCTTCTGAGCACACCTGAAAAGTCCAATCCCTTTCCAATGCTCAAAGAGTGTGACTCAAAGCTCAGCCAGGGACAGAGAAGGGATTTAGAACAAGAAGGGCATGATCTTTTTAGGTATTTCTCCCAAGCTACTTCCACAGAATTGAAACGCCCCATACCACAAAAGCCATGAAGGGCCTTTATGCATGATGGGAGAATGATTCCCATGAGAAGATTGTAGGTGTGGATATTGCCCAGCCCAGACATGTCTTCTAGGTCAAGCAGTGGGTGTCATTGCCTGTCCAGTAAAAGTATCCCATATACATACCAGCCTTCAACTGTGTGCATGGCAATTCTGCCCATCCCATCAACTGACCACCTATGAAGAAAAGGTAAAGTTTTCCAGGAGCACAGAGTGACACTTTTGGACCCTTCTCTCATACACAGAAGTGGTAGAGGAGAATTTGTGCAGCTGTTCTGCAGACAGAAGCAGGAGGATGGATTTAGCCAAGCACGCACTTTGCTATGCCAAGAACATTCTCATGTGAAATTGGTCATGTTAGTTTGAACGCAAAGCACAGTACAAAGGATGTTGGTTTGGCCATGAACTCCTTGTGAGGTTACTTAGTATTCAGAATCTTAGACAGGAGAGCAGGGCTACGAACTGTTTCTTAAAGAAAAATGTAAGTTGTCATTTCATTTTGATGTTTCAATAGTCTTTTTTTCAAAATAGATGATGCACTTGGAAATACATACCCTCCAGAATTCTTTTTATTGCCATTTGCTGTTTTGTGAGAGAATTCTGATTCTGTTACCCAGCAAAACAAATAAACTTCCTTGTGCATCTTGACCACTTTTCCAGAGCATAGGAGTTTCCATGGCTATTAGCATAGAATCAGCATCCCTTGGGAAGTTCTTCCAGAGATTCTGATATTGTGGTGATTACACTTTCAGTGGCCACACAGCCAGTTTGATCCTCATCCCTATACTCATTAAAGCTTGTAGGTACAGCTGAACACTGGATAAAGCAGAGGAGTAGAATTGCTATTATTTTAAGTCATTTTACTTACAAAAGATCATTTCACAGATATCCTTAAAACTGGAATTTAGATAGTTCTCAGTAAGACCTCTATAAATCCCCTGATTACTTGCTCTTTGCTGACTTTCTCACAGCCAATAATTATTGTGGTTTACCCGTCTCCCAGCAGAACCTTTCTTACTTTCCTAATTAAAATTCCATTGTGGGCATCATCTAAGAACTCACAACCCAAAAAACTCAGACCATTGCATAAAGTGATCCAACTCATCCCTAATATAAGCCCATTGCAATGCCCAAAACCAAAGTACAAAAGCCTGTGCATAGCCCCTGGGCTCCTCCAGTCTGCCTTTCTCCCACTTAGATTGCTCTCTACCAAAACTCCCTGGGATCTGTTGCAATGTAGTTTTCAACAAACTAACCTGGGCTTTAAAGATCTTGTTTTAAGGGCACACCATGATGTTTCATCTGCATTTTGCTTCTCCTCACCCTAAACTGCCACTCCACACACTGCCCTAATATATAGTGACATCCCCAGTGTGGAGTCCCACCAGCACCACAAGCCATGACCACCTTAAGCATCTCTTGGCTAAGTTTGACATATTTTGCTGGTTTAACCTTTCTTCTCCAACACCCCAAATATTCCTCCCCTTCTCACAAGGCTTAATTAGCTAAGGAAAAGCTCCAAACCCCAGTGATGTCCAAACCTGAGCACAGCCACTGATGAGGAATATGTAACATCATGTGGTAGTGGGTAATACCATGAAAATGCCCATTTGTCTGGATAACTGAGATTCATTCCAAATTCATGCCTAACATGGAAACACACCACCCTAATGCCAATTATTAGCTTCAAAGGCAGCAGCACAGACTAATGCTGTAGACAGATAATATCAGACATCCCTATATTAAACAAACACGAATTATTTAATTTCATTCAGATTCACCTGGAAAACTCTGGCCCTCCCATATTATTGTGCTGGTTCCCCCCTGGGAATAGCATCACCTGTGTTCACCCATCCTTGTTCCGTCCCAGATGTCATTGCTGTCCATTTGCAAACCTGGGCTGGTGGCACCACGCCTTGACCAATGGTCAAGGCTGTCAATGCAACATATTCTAATAGTAGTTCCTGATTGTATTAAGGTTAAAATAAATCTCTTGGGGGAAAGTTAATCATTAATTTCAGAGACCTAAAACCCCAAACCAGTCTCTCACCCAAGTTACGGTGGGTTCTCATCTGATTTTGTGTTAATAAAATGAGCATCAAATAAGTATAAAGTGATTTGGGCAGTAAAGTTGCAAGGTATCTTTTGGATCAATCCAATTTTAACAAGGCATTTTATTTTTTGCTTTAGGAGCATTTCAGTAGCTCTCAGTTTTAGCTAGCTTGTTTCATGGAATAACAGGTTGCAACATGTTCTGGGTATCTTGTGGGTGACAGGCAGTCTGTACTGACTAATTTTGTCCACTCAGGTCAGTGGGATTTGTCCAAACTGAAACCAGCTGCTTGTGCAAGCTTTTATATGGGTCTGACTCTTTTCAAGATTTAACTTGCATTTGTTCTACTTCTTGTCAGAGGACCAGATGTTCTCAACTACTTGTGTTTCTGGAAATTTCTGTTCTGTGAACAAAATATCCAGGGAACCCACTCCCATAGCCTGTATACCATGATGAGCTACACAGGATGATGAGGAACCATGCTGGAGTCCTACATGAACTCCTACTCCATATGGATTATGTGGAAATGCAAGGAAGGAGTATAGTGCTGTTAAAAGAGAATATCTGCATAATGTGTATTTACTTTTCATTGCCAAGAATAAATTCCATTAATATTTTGAGGTGCCTTTTCTAAGGTTTTTGGCTTGTAATCTTTACAAAGTGACTTTCAACACAATCTTGTACATCTGTTTTTATTCATTAAAGAGTTTGTTTCCTCATATGATAAAAACAAATCTGGCAGCTGAAATATCTGTGGAGAGCAGCAACAGTGCCAAGACATAATCAAGGCTTTTGCAGTTTGAGGCTGGATCTAGACTTCACAAAATATTCCACAACCTTTTCTCCTCTTTCTCAGCTAAAATTTCATTGTAGCAGCTACAGCAGTGCCTTCAGCATCTGAAATCTGAGAAGAGAGTGCAAATTCATGGGCAATTCCAACAGGATGCAGGCGGAAGGTTAATACCTCCATAAACTCATGCATCAGCTATTCAGCTCTCCCATGCCAAAGCACTGGTTGTAGGAAACTCTTCTGCTGTGGGGATGAAAGAAATGCAGACCTATAAAAACATACACAAGGTGATACATAAAGTGCTGCAAAACCATGAAGTTTTATTTATATTCTCTCTTGATGCACCCTCTGTACAAGCCTTATTCATGCAATGGTTATAAAGCCAGCATAATCTTTATAGTCATATTAACTTTCTGCAATTCCCTCCAGTACTTGGATGTCTGAGGGACTCTCAAGGGTTGCAGTGTATGTTAGGAGTAATTAAAATCTCTGGATGCCTTTTTTCACATGATATCAATCTTTAGCTCTAAGAGCTGACTTGGAGTGAAACTCACCATCAGACAGTCGACACAAGGGCTGTATTTCAATTAAATGCCCCTTAAACTCTGAAAAGGGTATTTCTTGTGACTTCGGCAAAGCAGGAAATTTCACTCTGACTAAAGTAAAACTATCAGCTAAGGCATGTACAGTATAGCACCCAGACCAGCCCTTGAAATAACTGAGAAATATTTCCCATCTACTCCCAAACTGTGAATTGATATTTCCATTGCTAATCCAATGTCTTTCCATCCCTTACATAACCACTTATGTTGGTTTTGTCCCTATATTTTTGTTGGAGTTTTTAGAGGACCCTCAAGGAACTACTCAGCCTTATCCCTTGGACTCATTCTAGAAGGAATGTGTGAGAGGAATATTTTCATTATGGGGACTTTCCTATATTAAGACCCCATTAAATGCCAAGCCTAAATGTGTAAAGCCACCACTGGGAATAGCCACTAAGAGAGCAAATTGTAATTTCATGTTTCAGGACCAAAGCAAAATGTACATTTCTCAGTTGATAAAGTTGAACTTTATACCAGACACTGAAACCTAGAAATACCTGCTCCTCAAGAGGGAGCAGCAGCATATTGTGCAGCACATACATCCAGTGGCAAACAACATGAATTGCTCAGAAATAAATCATTCACGGAATTGATCCAGGGAACAGTATGGAATATGGAATACCCTGTAAATAATTGCCAGGACCTTAGTTAAGCACGGGCAGGAGCCTTCTTCTAGAGATGGAGAGGAGAGCACACCATGGATCTGCCAGCCAGGGCATGCATTTCCTGGCCATGGCACCTCACCACAGGGCATGCTGGACCACACACAGCTGTGGCACAGCCTTCTCCTTCCTTGGAGCAAGAGCAAGGAGAGGAGGCAGCTGCCCATTTTCAGACAGGTGTCAGTATGAGCACAGACATGTCCAAGCCCTGCCTCAGTACAAGGGTCAAAAGCACTGTAGGTCTGTGCCCAGCTGGCAAGAAAGCTTTCTAAAACCATAGAATAGTTTTGGAAGGTACCTTTAAAGATTATCTCGTTCAGCCCCGTTCCATAGGCAGGGACACCCTCCAGGTTCCTCCAAGGCCCATCCAGCCTCACCCTGTGGATCCACAGCTTCCTTGGACAACCTGTGCCAGGGCCTCACCACCCTCAAAAGGAAGAATTTCTTCCCAATCTAACTCTGCCCTCCATCAGTCTGAAGCCATTCCAGTTTGTTCTCTCACTCCATGCCCTTGTCTGAAGTCCCTGTCCCACTCTCTTGGATCCCTCTTAGGCACTGGATGGGGCTCTAAGTTCTCCCTGGAGCCTTCTCTTCTCCACACTGAACAATCCCAGCTTTTCCAGCCTGTATCCAGAGCAGAGATGCTCAAGCCCTTGGAGCATCTTTATGTCCTCCCTGGTCTCTCTCCAGCAGGTCCACACATCCTTCTGATGCTAGGGGTCCCAAAGCTGGAAGCAGCACTGCAGGTTGGGTTTCAGGGAAACAGAGTGGGGGGGTAGAATCACCTCCCTCAACCTGCTGGTCAAACTTTCGATGCAACCCAGGGTACTGTTGGCTTTCCAAGCCAAAAAGGCACATTCCCAGGTTATGTACAGCATTTAATCCTCCACAATATGACAAGAAAAAAAGTTTTGTCTGATTTTCCTTATTTTTGAGTATTCAGAGATCAATGGGGAGGATGAATTGTGGTTTTCCTCCTTGAGTTTGGGGTGGTTTTTTTTGTTTTTTTGGTCTTTTTTCCTCAGTCCTGACTGATCTACAGAGCACCACTACTCACACCATTTTCCGTGATCCAAACTTGAAAGTCCTATTTCTGCCAATCCCAGAAAGCAGTGCCTTATAACACCCAGCTGAAAGCATGTCACAGCAAAATGCATCTCTTAACACATCTTTCAACAGAAAGGTTTGTTATGTGAACTCCAAAGCACATGAAAACATTTTGCCTTCACAAATCTCAGCAGGAGTCACCTTATTTTTGTTTTCACATCATAAAGTTCTGCCAATTATTTTTAAACAGAAAATGAGCCCAATTAGAAGAATGAGAAAGGAGGAATCCAAAGACTGACACATACGAGTTTGACCTACACTGTCAGAACTTGCATGTAAGGGTTGAGGTCCATTACCCCTCTGTGCAAGTCCTGACCGAGCCCTTCATGCTCCAGCTCTCCCTGACATGTACCCTGGCTCTGTGGTAATAACAGCTCAGCTGAAACTGAGCCAAAGCCCCAAACTTCCTCTCACAAAGGATGCAAAAACACATTCTATAGAACACCTGTGTAAAACATTATACCCCTTTTGCTTTGCTTTTTCTCATGGAGCATGAAGGCAAAATTTAAGTATTTGTTTCCCTATAGATGAATCCAAAATGCACCAGTTGGAAGACTCAGAAACTCAGAAGCAAGTATCAGAGTAGGTGTCCAATTGCTGTTTTGGACAAAGTCAGCAGAAGGAGTTAGTGGATCGTTTGCTGTGCACTAGGCATAGTTTATTACACCGTGCATAAAGGATGGCTGCAGAGAGAGATCAAAGCCCAAACATTATATAGAGACATTAACTGAAGGTTTATCATACGTCATGGGATGCAAAACCATGTCCCTGTGGTCAGTGGAGACCTCATGACCTCTCACAAGAGTTGACCACAGAATCCTGGTCGAATACCAATAGCTAATTACATTTCAGATTTAAGCAAGTACTGCTGTGTGAGCCAAACAAGGCCCTGGTGTTGTGTCCAGAGGACCCTACCAAACCTCAGTGCACTTGGCCTTCAGTGAGGAATGGTGCAAGGGGCAGGGACCAGAATTTATTAGATGATTATCAGCAGTTTAGGTATTTAAGGCAACCTGTAGGTAGCTTTGGCCTTTCCAGGAACAAAGCTGCAACGGAGGGTGAATGTGCCTCGATTGCTGGGTGAGCATGAGCTCCCCTTCTGCACAACACCCACAGCACTCAGGGTTGCTCCTGTAGATAAGCTGGCCTCCATTTGCTGACTTTTAATCAGGACTGGGGTCACTAAATATTTTGATTGGCAGTACCCCATAAGTAGGCTTCCTGAATACAGTAATTTTCTTTTTATCAAAGTATGTCAATAAAGGGAAAATGAACAGTGAGTTGCTCCTTTGAAGCTCAGATTTCGAGGTGAATAAATATGAGTGTGCTATCAATGCTGTTAAGCATTCCTCTCAAATACCATGGCAACACAGTAACAAAAAAGGCCATTTATAAGGTCCCCACTCCTTCCCCAAGCACAGGTCTCATCCCCTCCCAACACAAATGCACAGAGCCTTTCCCAGGGCAGGACAGGAGACAGGAGGTGCCCTAGGGAAGCCAACAGCTTTACCACAGACTTCCACCAGGTTGTAGTTCCACCTAACATGCTGCAAAACCTCAGCATTAATAGCACAATATAAAGTTATTTAACACCTAAACTTTTCCTACATTTGCAGATATTCTACTATGGCTGAAGAGAAATTAATGTATATTCTGGAAAGAAGAGCTGGCATTAACTGGTTTGGGCCATCCTTAGAATAAGCTTTTAGCAACATATCCAACCCTGGCTCCAGGAAGACATCAGTAACACTATGAAAGATCTGGCCCTCTATGCCATATATACAATATAACCATAAATTCATAACAGTTCAGCTCTTATACCTTAATTCAATTTGTGACCAGAACTCACACACTTCTTACAGCAGTTTGTATCAAATGATTGTAGAAGAAGCAGCAGGTATCTCCAAAGAAGCTATCTGCTCTTTCACTGTGCTTCATTAGCTCCAAGCTCCAGTCAAGAGCAAAACAACAAAAACCCCCAACAGTTAACTTAATTGGTTGAAAAGCAGTCATTTTCATTTTCTGTTCTCTGTGAAATTTATGCTCCTGTGTTTTCAGATGTGGTTACCTTCATTTTTCTTAGAACAGCTCCTTATTTGCTCTCTCCCCTGCTCAAAGAGCAGTTGTGAACTGGAGAGGCAGAGGGATAGGGAAAAGCATCTTTTAGATCAAAAGATAGGAAACTGAAAAAAACACATGAAGTTTTGTTCAGTGCTATGGATGAGACACGAGCAGTGGCATTATTTGAGGTTTCAGGGCTGTTCTAAGCCAAACCAGGGCAGCACACAAGCCTCTTGATGTCATTTCATGGGGAGATGAGACTCTCCCCAGGGTGATCCACTCACATCACCTTTGCCTGCATAAAGCCAAGACCTTTCAGTGCTGCAGCTCCACTGGTGCTGGTGGTAGGAAAAATTGCAGAGTAAAGCCCAAATGCCTTTCCATTTTCTGAAGATGCCTCCTACACTGAGCTGCACACCCAAGGATGTAGATTCAGGGCTACTGCAGAGCAGGAAAGGCCTGCAGGGGCTCTTCTGAGGCTGCCAGATAACTCAGACTATACCAAAGAGTCCAATTTTGCCTTTCTCCTCACAATTTTTATGACTCCTTCCTCTCTTAAGCAAGACAGCTGCCTTGCAAGCAGCTTGGCTCCCCAGGGCTTTCCATGGTGTCTGTGGGAAAAGCAGAGACAGACAGATCCACCAGCTCAGGCTTTGTTTTCACAGTGGAACTTACGGATAGATTCCTTGATGATGCACACATTGTGGCCCATCAGTGACTCACAACCAAGGAAAACTCAAACCGAAGCTGCGCACGGGAGTAAAAGAAAAAAAAAAAAAAAGCTTTAATGTTACATTATTGCATATAGTGAATGGCTCTATAGTGCTGAAAATCATTTCCAAGAAACCCACAATGCCAGGCAGAGTGCCACAACCCTCTTCTGGCTTATTGTGCCTTCTCAGCCTCAGTAATGGGAAATTTCTGCTTTGATTAATGGGTCCTTTTTTATTAATGGGCTTGTTTTTCTGCATGGAAACAACCCCTCTAAAATCAAGGCATCATCACACAACAAGTGGTGTCACTCTCCAGCTCTTGCATGGGAGCAACTCTGAACACATCAGCCCTGTGCTGGGACATCACAGAACCCACTAAGGGCTTCAAGGACAGTGCAAGGGAGGGAAATCCAGGATAAACACACAATATTGCTCATCTCAATTTTTTTTTTTTTTTTTTTTTGCATTAGACAGAAAAGGAAGAGCTCAGCTTTGATCCTGACATGCAAATGTTTCACACATGGGGGATGGCACAGAGACCTGAGAAGTGAGCAGAGCATATCTTCACAGTTTCCTTTGTAAACTGAATCAAAAGACTAACTAATATAATCATGGTTGTATGATTAACACACACACGCACCCCTGATGTGTTACTGCCAGTGATTATAGTTTGTTTAGTCACAACTCACAACATCTTCACTTTGCAATAGTCTGAGTGTTCAAGAGCACAAAAGTCTCCCGTAAAAGAGCCTCTTTTCCTCCTGCACTCACCTTTAAACACAGCCCTCCAGTTAAAAGCTTTCAGGCGGGGTAGCAGCTTTGTCTGGCAGATTTTTCCTCAGCTCCTGCTTGGGAGCAGCTCAGTCTGGTTCAACCAGCTTTTAGCTAGCAGCTGGCAAAGCCATGGTGATGAGGGGAGAAATGAATGACCCCGGGGCAAAGCCTACAGGAGGATAACGCGAGAGTCGCGCCCGCAAAGCAAATGGGAGATGCCACTAGGTGGTGACAGTGCCCACAGAACTCAAACTTCCCAGGAGAGCTCCCTGTCTCCAGTACCAGGGCCCTGGGAACATGGGTTGAAAATAAATCCTTACTGCTTCTTGTTTGTAACTAATGAGAACTAATGTACTTGGTGTTGTAGGCAGGAGAACCACTACTGATGAATAGAAAAGTGAATTAATTCACCTGCTTGGTGTGGGTGTGAAATTGGCTGTTTCTGTATCATCAATAGAAGTAGACAAACTCTGTTTATCTCCATTTCCCCGTGCCCTCTCCCTTGCACCCCCAGTGCAAGGGATCAAGTATAATCTGGGCTGTGGGATCCCCCTGACATTCCCACATGGACCTGATCATCTTCCATGGAGTGACTTCAGTTGCTCTGCCCTTTGCGCTAGCCCAGGAGGAGCCAAGCTCTTGGTTTACAGCATATTCAAAGTAACATCTCAGCAGCTTTATGGCAGTCCATTAAATAATCTTGAATTCAGTAAAAACAGGTGGTTACAGATAATCCATAAAATCTATAAACACCGATAAGCAGGAGTTGGATCGTACCTGGTTACCTTGCTTTGTCTCCTGTGCAAACACTTGTGTAAGGTGTCTAAGCTCTTGTAAATCAAGAGCTTATTTACATCTGGTTGTCTTGTTACTGTAGCACTCTCATCTAAAACATGAGAAGGAGCCTTACTTGAAAAACCCTACAATACCCAGATTCTTAAAAATCTATGTGAATGTCGTGACCTGCTCGTTATTGGACTTGTACTCCCTCTTGACTTGCTTCAGAGCAGCATTTAGCAAAGCTAAAGTGATCTCATCATTACCACAGAGCAGACAACAAATGCACTGGGTTTTCTTCTGTTAAATATATCTGTGGCATGATGAGAAGAGGAAAGACAAAGAACTTAGAGAAACGGTGATAATATTTGGAAAAGTACAAGAAAAAATAATGTTCTTTCAGAGATGGAAAGACAAAAAACCTGTGGGTAGTTCTGAAAAAGAGGAGGGTTACTGATATGCAATTAATATCTGACTTGGGGCTTCGTTTAGCTCCTTCTTAATCCAGGAAAAATGTTCTCCTCTCTCCCAAAGTGCTGCCCCATCATTCAGACCATGTGAGCTCTGCAGGTCAGGGTTCAGCACTCAGGAACACAAGAGGGAACGTAGGTGAGCTGAGCTGAGCCTCAGATCAGTGCAAATCAGAGCAAATCCCATCATTCAGACCACTGCCATAAACCACACTCTGGACTCATGGCATGCATGGGGTGCATGGGAATGGGGCGCTGTTGGGGTTTGGTTTTTTCCCTTTTTCCCTCTGTGGATTTTTCCCCATTGTCATGCTAAGATACCTGTTGATTAGGCCCTGGTGACAAGGGGGGGGGGGGGGGGGGGGGGGAGAGAGAGGAGGGGAACCCCTGGAGATTCAAACAGGCAGAAGAGCAGACGGGAGGCTCTGGCTCTCCCCATTTCCCCTTGGAGTTGGGACGAGAAGGACGATCGCCGCCTGAGCCCCATCCCTGCCATCCCAGCGTCGGGAGCCATCCTCACTGCTGTGGGACCCTGCCCTGCTGCCTTCTCGCTGGAACCTGCCCTCATCCAGCACTCTGCTGAGCACTGGGACCCACACCGTGAGCGGAGGGCTCTCTCCATCTCTCTCTCTCTTTCCCCTGGGACAGCGCTGCCATCACCCCCAGCCCTCCTGCAGCTCTGCGGGACCTGCCCGCCCCCAGCACCGGGAACTGCAGCTCAGGGAAAAGGTGCCTGCAGCCAGAAAGGGACTGGCACTGACTTACTGCTCTGCTTGTGCCTAATTTCATAGCTGCTGTTGGGTTTGCTTGTTTGTCTTGTTAGATATACTAGTAAAAAACTGTTATTCCTATCCCCGTACCTTTGCCTGAGAACTCCCTTAATTCCAAAATTATAATAATTTGTAGGGAGGAGGGATTACACTCTTCATTTCAAAGGGAGGCTTCTGCCTTTTCTTAGTAAATACCTGTCTTTCAAACCAGGACAGGTGCAAAGAAACCATAGCAAGCATTCCTGCAGTGATGGAACATTCTTAGAACCGCATAACTGTTCGGATTGGAAAGGCTTTCTGATATCATTAAATCTAACCATTACCCCAACACTGCCAAGCCCACAATTAAACCATGTCCCCAAGTGCCACACATACAACTTTTATAATTCCTCCATAGATGGTGACTCCGCCACTGCCCTGGATGGCCTCTGCCATAGCTTGGCCACCCTTTCAGTGAATAAATTTTCTTTAATATCCAATCTAAACCTTCCCCTTGACCAATTTGAGGCTGTTTCCTCTTGTTCTGTTGCTTATTTCCTGGGAGTGTGATTGACCCTGCCTGGCTCCAACCTCCTTTCAGGGAGTTGTAGAGAGCAAGAAGGTCCCCTCAGAGCCTCCCTTTTCTCCAGGCAGAGCTGCTCCAGCTCCCTCAAGCCTCCTCATCAGGCTTGTGCTCCAGACCCTTCCCCACCTCCATTGCCCTTCTCTGGACATGCTCCAGCCCCTCACTGTTGAATCTGGTGATCTTAAATGTGATCTTTTCCAACCTTAGCAATTCTTATTCAACAATATCTTTCTTGTAGTGAGGGGCCCTACAGCCCAACAAAAAAAGCATTCACAAAACCACAATTCAAGAGCATGTAGAAAGGAAAATATATCTTCTCTGGCCTGTCAAACAGCTTTGAAGTGCATCTGCAGAGGATTTTTACCTTCTCTTCATGAGTGGTGCTCAAACACGTTAGTGCTTAGCCCCAAATGTGTGTTTTGTCAAGCCGAGTTCTCACATGGGAACACACGCACATCAACACAAACCAAGATATTCCCACTGCAAATCCCCTTTGCTTAATGATAGCACAAATTTTATTAATTTCTAAACAGTCTCATCTCTTTATTCAAAAATCACTCATTTCTAAATGGAAAAAAAGAAGCCAGTGAATTTTTTAACAAAAAAAAATCAGGTTTCAATTTTACAGTGCGTGTGAAATACCCAATTCTGTCCGTTTTCACTTTTATTAAACACTGCATTTATTTGCACAGCTCTTCTCTTACCCAGGCTAGTAAGTGACTGGAAAATCAAGGGTTTGCCTTTTCCAAGGCCATATAACCCCTGACAGCAGACACTGCCAATACCCCAGTTTAGTACTGTGTTCCTTCTCTGGAATGAGGTGGGATGCCCTGAACTCTCCTGAGGGAATAGCCACCAAGGGGACACCTGACATGGGTGTGTCCTTGCACAGGGATGTAGGGAGTCCCCCAGGATGAAGGACTGCCAACAATTCCTCTGTTGAAGCCACAGACTTGGCTGTGGAGAGTATGGTTATGAAAAAGTACTATGCTAGAATGTGTAAATAAAAAATATTTCCTTTCAAATCTGTGCTCTGGTTCTTTTTACTCAGCTGTATAGGCATTTTCATGAAAACTGGAGACCAAAAGGCCACTCATGTATGGAGCCAACTGGAAACAAAGGCAACAAAGAACTTGAGATAGAAAAGGAAATTTCTTTCCCCATGTTCCAAACACGAAACATTGGCAGGGAAGGCAGGGGTTTTCCTCCTATGATAGATCCTTTGTGTTCCCCACTTTGTGCCAGCTGTGGGCCATGGGCTGTGAGCTGACAGCCAACATGAATCCCAGACCATGAGATCTCTGAATCCCCCTCTTTTTCTCATTGTGCTGCTTCTGCACAGAAGGATGACCTTGACAAATCGTCTGATTGCTGGAGGTGACACCCAAGCTTGTCCACTGACACAGCAAACATCAATCACAGTGGCTTTACAACCTGATAGGAAAATGCCATTAGTACTAATTTACAAGTGGTTAGTTGGTGCTTGAGGTCAAGATGCACCACCCTTCTTGGGGAAGCTGGGGTGGGGAAGAACTGGTGTTCCCCCTTTGGCAGCCAATTTTGGGGCCAAACAAACACCTCATGCAGGTAACAAGAGATTTGGGGAAAATACCTTTAGTGATTTAAGATTAAAAGCAGGGTGTCAGTAAGAGCAAGCAGGTGCTCTCAGCATGTGCAGCTCCTGTCCTGGCTTCCTGGCCAGCCCTGTGCTGTCAGCCCCAGGGCCCCCATGTGCCTCAGGTGTCAGGTGGGGACACAGCAATGGGAGGGACACGCAGCCCATTCCTGCCACGGTGCAATAACAGAACTGCTTGAAAACAAACTGCCTGTGGTTAGTGCAATGGAAAATATGCAAGAATGTTCTTTTCCTCAGTGCACACTTGCCCTGAACCTGCTCCACAGATGGTGCAGAGCTCCTTCTGTACTTCACACTTTTGGGTCCCGGCCTTTCCCATCATACATTTGTGTGCATCTCCATGAGCAAGATTTCATTACTTTTATTCTAACCATTAATCCACTTCACCTATGTCATGGTACACTCCAAAATTCACTTCAGGAAAACCTTGATGCTGAGCAGATGTAGGAGAAGAGCCTCGTCCCCATATCATTGAAGGCAAATATCTCTAGTTTGGAGAATACTGCTTTCCATCGTGGTCCCAGGTTCAGTGTTGTAACCTGTTTGACCAAGATGACAATTATATTCCTAGACTTCTGAAAAACAAAAATTAAATATTAAACATTACATTTAAACATTAAACATTAATTAAATATTGCATCATATAAGCAACCTGATTCTTGAGCATAGGCCCTTTCATTCCTTCCCAAGCCAGGTGGGCAGTAGAAGATGACAAAGCAAAGAGACCACCAAAAAAATGTTTTCTACAGACACAAAGTTTATCTAGCCTTCATTGAAATAATCTGTTATATCCCAGTAGTGAATGCTGCAAATTGACAATGATTTCCATGTTTCCCCGACTTTCTGGGATGCATATGGAAGTGTGTTGCTATAAAACATAGGCAAGAATTTCAGACTAATTAAAGGGATTTTATCTGGTTAAAATCATATCTTACTTTTTTTTTTTAATAGACATCTCCTTGCCTGTGTGTTCTAAATAACATCTTAATATTATTAAAGTTTCACAAAGCTAATTTACATCATGCTGTTTACTGTCTTCTGTTTATTTTTGCATGTCTTCCTGTATAGTCTAGTCAGCCCTACCTTTCTTCCCTAGAACTAGAAAGTGCAAATCAATGGCATTTTCAGACTCTCTCGCCCCAAAGCAGGAGACAGGATGGATCAGTGGTTAGGGCTCTAGACAGAAATACAACTCCATGCTGCCAACATCCCGTGGGATCCTGGAAAAGGAGCTCACCTGCTCTTTGTCTCTCTTCCCCATCTGTAAAACACCATTTTCCTAACTCACAGGGCTGTCCCAAAGCACACAACATTTCTTTTGAGTGAGGTAATGAGGTGCAGACATAGCTCGTAGCCACCTCTGTGCCTACCACCACTGTTTATCAAAAAAAAACTACAAAAGGACTGAAGGGAGCTGCCTACTGTAATTGTAGGTGGGAATTGAGCTGTAGGTGAAACATCTGACTGAAGAAAGGAGATACATGAAAGTGTGCAAGGGCGCTTGAGTCCCTGGGGTGGAATGTAAGTACAGCTTTCCCAGAAAACACTCTGCACCAAAATTGGAGTAACTTTATTCAGGCATAAATCCTGTGCTTTAAATAGCACAGCAGTGCCTTATCTGCTTATCTTGGCTATTAAGGAACATTTTGTTTTCAGCAGATTGCCACTGGCCTGAGTGATGAGCTTGTGACTCCTGTGGTGGGTATTAACCAGAATAAGATTCTGCACAGCAACCAGGGATGCTTGTTTTTCCCTGGTAAAATCCTCACACATTGCAGGCAGCCTGGCCAGGTGTGGCTGGAGCGGTACAGAGGAAAGTGTATGGGTAGAAGAAGGTTATTTATGGCCTTGAAGACATGAAGCACCTTCCCAAATGTCCCAAGTCATCGCTTAAAAAGGGCATCCTAAGGCAGCTGACCCACCACAGGGCAGGCTGTATTTTCTCACATGTATCTCTCCCTGCCCTGATGCGCAGTGTAAAGCAGGCAGGTACTAGAGCATCAGAGGCAAGTCCTGATCCCTCTCTGAGCTCTGTTGGAGGCTTGGGTGTCACCAGTAAATCAATATTGCTACCTTATATAGTCTAAGAAATCAAGCAAAAGTTCTGGAGCAGATCTGTTTTACAGGGAAAATACTTTAAAACACTTTCTTTAATTCAACCCGTTGTTCCCTCTGTATTCTGTACTGTAAAATATTATAGGAAGAAACATGAAAGGATATTGATATTGAGTTTCCCATTTCAAATAGATAAAAGAGAAAATCCAACCCAGAGTCCAAAAGAATTTCCGTCTAACAGCTGATATAAACAAGTAATCAGGCAAGGCTGGTCTTGCTGCAATTCTGGCCAGACTAAAGGGGAAGGGAGCAAAGATAACACTCATGTCAGACCCCACAGGACTCACCTGGGAGAGCACCACCCATGCAGGCAGGTAGGCTGGGCCCAGGCAACTCCAGCGTGCAATGGCCCTGGTACAAACATGAAATATAGTATCAAACAGATTTTACAATGGCTGAATTCCCAGAACTTGTCTGTGTTGGTAGAAGCCCAATCTACTGGCACATTGTAGGGAGTCAGGAGCTGCACTGCTCTTTGGGGCATGATGTTACATTTTCCACAGGCCCATTCAATCAGTTTAAAACCCTACATAAATACTAATGAATATGTTCACCAGAACTGCAGTGGATGCTGGGTTACATGAGCTCTTAATGCATGTACTGATCTCTAACCATGTGAACAATTTGTTTTCTAAATGTTACAGAGTGAGCAGGTCTCCTATTTGTAACAGAACCTTTCAAAAAGAACCAAATTTATCTGTTTCCTCCTAGATACACAGGCTAGTAGCAACGATCTGTCATTCAATTGCTAATAAAATAAAAACCACACACCACTGTACACAGACTGGTAACAGTGATACCTACAATTACCAAGTAAAGCCCAGTTTGCCCTAGAACACTGGTTGGTTGTAATTACTTATATTTACCCGATTTCAGCTCATTGTACCCCATCTATGGAGGCATCAGCACCACTTTCACAAAGACCCCTCTGAACATGGTGGTGCACAAGGATTACTGATTTGCCTCCGGGAAATGTGAGCACCAAAAACTGATCTATTCCATCAGTAACTCTGGTGACACTGGGTGACTTTCAGGATCAGCCCCTCTCTTGCCACCCTGAGGCAAAGGAAACCCAGCCAGGCACATCTGCAGAACCACATCCATCACCAGCATCCTCTGAGTCAGGATCAGCCCCAGGGAACTGAAGGCAGTAAGTGCAGATCCCATGGATAATGCGGGAGTCAACCAAGTGGACACATCAAGATATTTTTCAAAGCAGAAGGCAAACAATTAAAAGCTTGTAAATGCTCTAATGCTCATTTCTGATAAGAACTGCTGATTTGAACATGGGTACTCATTATTCAGCAAGATGTTGGTTACAGCATGAGCCTACATCCATGTTTCTTCTCTGAATCAGGCAATCAGCCCATAGCCAGAATATTTTTTTTTCACTGGATATTAAGAGTTATAAAGAAAAGTAAAGAGCAAATATTTCCTTTACTGAACACAAATTACTCCTTTCTCCTTTCCACTGGTTTACAAGCATTTAAGGCAGAGATGGATAGACAGAGCAGGAGGTGATGGCCTTTCTAGGCCTGCAGCTGCTCAGTGGGAACACACAGAGCACCAATGCAGAGCTGTACAAATATCAAGACCATGCCATTTTTGATTGTAGATTTCATATAAAGTAGTTTGGCTCCTGAAACAACTACTGGAAAAATACATGGAATCAAATGCAATCATCTGGGCAGAAATCCTCGTGGAAGTATAGAAACAAAGAGATAAAGAGAAAACAATGCAAATTACTGAAGTGGTCTGCGTGATTCCAAGGGTGGCAGGTGGTTCCCAAAGGCTGCTTTACCTTTTAACCTGATATTCCTCAGGACAGCTCAGGGGTACCTACAATTGACTCTGCCACAGCTCACCACGGAGAAATTCCATGACACCTCTTTGCCTCTTCCTTTGGGAGTCTAGCATTCCAGTACATGTCACTCACAGTGAGTATTACTACTAGTCATACTGTTATCCAGCTGTTTGCTTTGAGGGTTTTATTAAAAGAAAAAAAGAAAAAGAGAGAACAATAATATTTAGCTTTATGGACATATGGATACTTTTCTGTAAAAAGACTTTTCCAGATGTTTCACCCCTTGATGATGTAAACCACAAAAGCATGTTTTATCATGACATAAATACAAAGCAAGATGAAAGTCATGGAAATGCCTGTGTGTTCTTTTCTTATCACAGTTGTATTTGAGTTGGTTTTTTGCAATTGTCAAGCATAAATCAAATGGGGGAAAACAATACTGAGAAATCATCCATTCCTTGACAGAATCAGTGTTTTCTGTCACAAATATTAGTCTTTGTCAAGAATTGTTCTCCACTATAAACTTCCACTTCCCACATTCATGGAGAGGTTAAGTTAAATGTTATTAAAACATTCCAAGCCTGGACTGGAAAGCTTTGAAAGTTGGTAAAAGTTGCTACATTTATTGATCTGCATTATGAAAGATTAAGTAATGAGTACTGTGTAAGGGGGCGATGCATGTCAACTGTAATTTCTATTCCTAGCCCTGCCAAAACATTAATGAGTGGCTATGGCCAAATCACTGATCCAGGCATGAGGTATTTTTCATATTTTCTGGAGACATGATAATTAATCAATAGTTCAGGTGTTCAGATGAAACTTCCTAATCAGTGAATACAAATACTTACTCAGTTGAAACTTTTCACATGACATCTCCAGAGCCCTGTCAAGCAGGATATTGTATAAATGACAAACGGGCTGAAGTGATAAAAAGTGTTACTGTGTAAGCACAAAATACAGCGGTACCAGGAGAAAAAGCAGCCAGTTTTTTCTGACGTTTCCCAAGCAAAGCAGTACTTGCAGTAAGCCCTCAGCTGCGCATTACCTATATCCTGTATGAATGAATCCCTTTTTGTGTGGTTGCTCAAAGCCAATGTGTCCGTTTCTACCGAAGCACCCACAGGATCACCAAAAACCACATATTCATTTCTTGTTAATGTCAGCAATGACGTACCAGAGCACATACTTGTTTGTCCTGTAGAAATACAGGACTTCCACTGCTCGAGCATGAGCCTGCTGCCGAATGCCTGTTCAGATAGAAAAAAAAAGTTGTTGACATGAGAGGAAAAACCAGGTTTCCTGTTTGAACTCTGACAGGTACTGGAAGATATGAGTAACATCAAATCTTGGTCTGCTCTAAAGGCAGTCTGTGGTCAGGGGGTTCTCACATTTGTTTGTGTGGAACAGCTTTGAATTGTTTGCAGATACCGCACAGAAGAAACTCAGAGATACTTATCAGGGTGCAGGGCCTGTTATGAAATATGTGCGTTTGTGAGTAGGTTAAAAGAGATCAAAACAGCTCCAGATGAGATGCCTCACATGCTGTAAATGTGGTAGATGCTGCCGAGATACCTCCAAAAATATCACATCGCAGCGTTGTCGAGTACAGGCAGTGGCCGCCCTTCTTTCCATTTGTCACTGTGTGGCAGGCAAATGGAGTTTGGGGGATTTTTTTCCAGATCATTCTTTGGTTTTGTGTCTGTGTCTGTGTGTGTGTATGTGTGTGTGTGTGTGTGTGTCTGTCTGTCTGACTGTTCAAATTAAAAACTTTCCTTGGTTATGATTTTCACTAACAGAACTACTCAAGTGGTTTCTGAAGGGGAAACCTGCAGCGAGGACAGACAGGGGAAATTCTGTATGAGTGGTACAGAATATTCTCCAGCAGAAAGGAAGGTGAATAGACTTGGATGGGGATGCAGCAGGCAGAGCCCTTGGTGGGCCAACAGGACATGACTGGACCACAGCACCCAGCCCAGCTCTGAGAGGAGCTGGTGAGAATTGTACCATTTGTAAGAGACTTCCCAAAGAGCCCTACCAAAGTGATCAGTCAAAACTGCAGCCAAAGCCCCATCTCCCTCACAGCACAGCCAAAGGAATACTGCTTCCTCCAGTGTCAAGGATCAACCCCTAAAAATTCCTGTTTCCTCACACCTTTTGGGCAAAGTCTAACCAGCTGACCAGACACTTTGCCAGGAGCTCAGCCAGCCCTGGACCTGGAGCTTGCCCTCCAGCCCAGGACTCCAGGTGCCAAGAGCTCAAAGGGCCCTGCTTGGTCCCATCCTGGTGACAAGCAGCTCTCCATGTAAGCATTCATATCTGTGCTCAAGCACTTACAATGTCTTCTTCTTTTGACCACCCCAACATCACAATACAGTGCCTTTGTATAGGAACTAAGCCTCCATTTCTCTCCACACTCTAATGCAAAACACTTCTTTCAAATACTCTATTGAAAGGCCTCCCAGAGCCCTGCTAAGCCCAGGTCATATCAGGGAACACAGCTCATTCACAGCTCCTGTCAGCTTAATGAGTATTTTAGAGCTGCTTCAGCTCTCCTCAAAACTGTGAATCACAAATTGATGGCATCACAGCTCTTGTAGCCCAAACTGAGCCCACACAAGGAGTTTCCAACAAAACCAGAGGCAATTCTGCCTACACTTCCAAAGAAGAGAATATAGTTCTCCAGGAGGAGCACCCTCCTTGGAGAATACTAACACCTTGATCCATTACCAGGAAACCACCACATCCCTTTCAGCCCAAACCATTCAGGGATTCTATGATTTATTTTTATTTCAACTTTTCCACCTCACATGTGTGAGGTGCTTCTACTACATTCAATGCCCACAGAAAACAGGTTTTCACTTTGCAGGCTTTCACACACATAGCAGTAGATCGAACATTAAAATAATTGAATTGAGGAACAGAACAATTCTCTAGAACAACTCCAGTCAGTTGTGGTTCAATAACAGGATTTATCTTGGCTAGCCATAAATCCACTGAGCTTGCAAAAGCCTTTCTTGAGCTACTTGTAGTAACTTCTAATAAGCTTGAAGCAGAAAAAAGCTACAAGTTCCTTAGAACCCTGGTGTATGGCTTAAACCTTCAGAGTACACAACTGGAGGATCAGAAACTCAGTAAATCATTTTCCACTTAAAATACTGAGCTAGAACTCTGTCAGATAAACTGATGATTTTCTACACTAATTTTTGTAAACTTAGTGGAGTAGTAGGAGGTTTTCCCCATGATTTTGGATGGATTTTGCCCGCTGGGTTTTAAGTGATGCTTCTGGCACAGAGGACAAAAATGCAATATTAGCAGTATGTTCCAAATGGTCTCACACTGAAATTGCCCTGGTTAACTTAATACCTGTGTTAAGAGCTTTTATGAACCACAGCTATAAATCTTCCTGGCAACAAAATCATTGACCATTTACTACTTATTTGATGATATGGGGATTAAGCTATTAAGTTTTTTGTAGTAGTTCATACCAGTGTCATTCCAAATGGATTTATATAATAAAAAGTACATAAGATGAAATCTAACTCTATCAAGAACAGGAAAACTTCTGTAGAATCATAACTAGAAGTAATATTGAATTAATTCTGTATTACATGATGGCAGTGAAAAATATTTGAAAATGGGAACCTTGGTAGTTTCTATGGAACCTTAGCATTATAAATTTACAAGACTGAAGAGTTTGTCTTAAATACTAATTTATGGCAATTTAAAAACTAACTTTTGAAGTAAAACTCTTTGAAGTAACACATTACAGATCTTTGTTCCTTTGAGTCTCCAAGTACTGATGTGAATTATTACATACGAAGTGCTGTTTCCATCTACTCAGTCTTGTTTTAGCAAATAATAAGGCCAGGTGTGCTCATAATCTTTGTATATTTTGAATATTAATGGTAAATCATGAAGATAATCAAATTTACAAAAGAGATAATCTTAATTCAATTATTAAACATAATTGCTGTTTGTTACATTCTTTTAGTACTATTTCAATAAGGAATTTTCCCTTTTTAACTCTTCATGTTTCAATGCTGCTACCAAATTTTTTCTTATTTGAGTAAAATAATTGGAAAAGACCTCACTTAAATGTCTTCTTTTCAACTCCTCCTTTTATATTGGATTTTGAGAGAGCTAATGAGGTGCAAAAAGAACTCTGTATACTCTGAGCAGAAGCTTTATTTCTTATATCCAGACTTCCCTGGTAACAAACACACAATATAGACCTGCTCTGAAAATCCCACCATATCACTCAAATTCCAGCTCTCAACTGCCACACACTGTATGTGCCTCCAGCTCTGAATTAATATTTATTCATCAACAAAATTATCTGATTTTATGTTATCAAATATGACATGCAGAGGCTGAGAAATAAAATAGTTTGTTGGCTTATTAAAAATAAAAGAAAAATGCGAAAACATATTTTTAACAAAGCAACTCATTTTCAAAGTTTCTTTCTGTCTTTTTCATTTTTTAAAATTCTATACTTTCGGAATATCTAACCACAAGCATTTGAGCAAACTAGAGAAAAGAAACTGTTGGTAATGTTCTGCACATTTCAAAAGGCAGCAGGATATACACACAGCTTATGTTTCTATCTATAGAGGGCTGCAGGCAAATGTACAGTGGAACAAAGATAGACATCAAGATATATTTGTACCTGCCACTTGCGTTCCTGCATGGAGATAGATTCTTAATGAGATAAGTAAACAATGGAAACTTTTAAAATTCGTAGTTTGAGTGGGCTTAGCTCTGTGCTTCTCTCTTACCTCTTCAGTAATAATTTTTTATGTGCTTTCCATGAATTACAGCCAATCCCAAAGCATCCAGAACTGCTGGAAGAGGAGCTGTGGGCTCTGGGCCCGGCTTTGACCTGCACCAAATCACAACCAAACATCAAAAAGTGAAATAAATCTCTTCCATTCATATATTTCTTTGGCATTCTAGCAGAAAAACAATTTCTGAACCCCTGAGTGAAGCATTTGCAACGTGGAAGATCCTAAGCAAAATTCACTTGTGCACTTCACATCTCACTGCTTGTCCCCATGGCTCTGAAGACAGGTGGGGTTTGTACCAAAGCCCAGAGCCCCAGCTGAACCTGCAGGGAAGCTCCTCTGACCCAGCTGATGCTCTGTTTGTAGTTTATAAAAAACTGGAGACATATTTTGGGTGAAAGGAGAGTCCATCATCTGACCTGGGAGTTCAGCAGGACTGTGACTCACACAAGATTCAGTTCAGGCCACAGGAACTGATCCAGAAGTTGATGAGATCCATGTGATTGTTTCCAGCACTGCTGGAAGAGCCATTCAAGTGTCCACAGAAATCAACTGCTGCTAGCAAACAGAAAAACAGTTTGCTTATATTTATTAAGTTTTCTTTTCCCTTTTACTGGCAAGGAAGAAAATTTTATTTAAAAAAATATTTAGGAGACCATGTATTATTTTGTAATAGCTATGACACTGTGTTTCAAAACCCCGTCCCTGGGGATCCTATGTTAAATATTCATCCCAATACTTAAGCAATTCCAAAAAGGATATACATTTCTTTGCAATCAAACTTCAAAAATTAGTTAAGTGAAATATCCAAATCCAGTAAAATCCAGATGATAACTGATTTACTTTTCTTTCTTACAGAAATCCAGTAGCTTCAAGAATCTTCTGCTCTCCTCATGGTTAAGAGAGTTCAGTTGTAAACAGATGGTTTCTTTCTTGGTCTTAGGGAAAAATAATTTAAAAGTACTACTTTGATAGTGAAATTTGTATGTAAAAGCAGAATATGAACCAGAAATCAAGTAAGAGGCTGAGGGCTTTCCTGAATTTATCATGCCATTCTCCAGTAAACCTTCCCCCGGTGCCCAAAAGCAGGAAAAACTGTGTAGCAGTCGGTTTGAGAAAGAAAAAAATAAAATTGCATTCTTGTAGAATACCAAAAAAGGGCAAGTGAACTGAAATACAGTAAAATCATTAATGTAGCATAAGTTAAGAAAATTTTTTACGCTTTCTGGAGCCTTCTTGAGGGTTTAAATCAGTACACTGGAACATCAGTATTTCTGGGACATCTAAAATAGCCTCTGAGTGTAGGAGAAAATCTAACATATGGGCAGCTACACAAGTAAAAAGGTCATATCCTTCAATATAATACATAGTTGTGTTTCATTTTGTCCAAAATCCAAATTTTGAATGTTCACTAGGAAAGCTGGCACTCAGATGAGGTCAGCTTGGTATCTTCCATTTTATTTCTTCAAAGTTCACAGGTGCTGTAAAAGCTGCACAGATTTTGTGGCAATCCCTCACTTTATTTTATTCCAAGGTAGAGGGACAATATAGAGCAAGAAAGAGAAAAATAAAGCCATGATTAATTGAAAAAAACTTTTCTCTTAAAAGACAAAAGTTACTCTCAGGTTAAAAATGCCATTTTTCAGTTGATTAATTTCTCATTCCTCGTAAATGTTTCTGTGATTTTTTTTTTTTCACTTCCATGGTCTGGGTTGTGTAAATGTTTTCTTTTTGGCCACAACAGAGGCTGCATGTAACACCTCAGTGTGTTCCTGGGGCTCCTTTTGATGCCATTTCAGGATTCTCTATGGTAACACATTTTTGCTAATTTTACCAGCATCAATTTTATCCAGCCTATGTGTGGCTGGTAAACTTGAAAGTACTGCATGAAATTCAATGCTGGGAAATCACCATGGGATTTATGACCAACTTTCCACACTAACTCATTAGTAAATCCAGGCTAAGAGTAGTAATTCTGTCCCTTCGATACAGTACAAATCTTTAAGTGCCAGGACAAATTTTCCTCTTCCCCAAACAAAACAAAAGAAAAGGCATAAATTAACAAGAGTCATCTGCAAAGTGAGATACTACAATCCTCCCCTAAGTGCTTTGTGAGTGTCAGGATGATTCCAATTTTTTTGTTAAAATCCACACCACCTTCATGCTCCAGGGTGGTACAACTTCACTTTTTTAGCTTTCTGGTCACGATCCCTCTCCCAGACATATATTTATTTCTAGAAAAATCTGGAGTTACATTGACTTTCTGTTCTCAATCCCAGATCTCACCTGGCCACAACCACTGAAACAAGTGCCCAAACCCAGATCATGCCTTACCCATAAATTGCTATGTACAGCTTAAGATTTTCCAGACATGAATGTGCACATATATATGTGCATTAGTAAAAAAATGCACTGAATGCATTAAATGCAAAAATACTCTGAATGCAAACTTTCCTGAACCTTTTGAAGACAGCAATAGAAAGTGGGACTGCAAGTAAGATGTGACACTGCTTACTTGCATTTCTCATTATTGTAACAAGCAGTCTACAAGCTCTGGAGACCAAGCAGCAGACAGGGACTTATTCTCCTGCAATTGCTACCTGCTGCTGATAAAACTTTACTGCACAGACAAATTCTGCCCTCAGACTTTATGTAAACACACAAACACTTGTAGGCTCACAAAAGGCACCAACAGCACCACTTTTAATAGCGATTAGAAGGACAAGACAAAAGGGAGAGTAATTATCTGTCTGGGGAAAATGCTGTATTCAACCATCCATATCATACAGCACCTTTAATTAAATGGCAGCAAAATGTATAAGTAAAGAGGACAATGGGAAAGAATCTGCATGGCACTGAGTTCCAAAGGCATCCAGAGCCTATAGTTCCATCATCTCCACTGCCCACAGAGCTATTGCTCCTGCACTGAAAACAATGGACTGTTTTCTCTGTGGAAACCACTATGTACTCTGTACGCAGACAGGAGAAAGTAAATTTTCAAAACAGAAACCATAAAAGGGTGCAGAATAGCAGATACCACCTGGGGTTTCAGGAAGCCAGAAATTTGGTTGAGATTTTCTAAATTTGTTGTATTTCTTCTTTAGTTTTATTCTGTTCCACCTCTTCTTTCTCTCTTTCAAATCCTGTGTTATCATTATTATTCAGCTCAAAAGGGCTTTCTCTAAACATTTCAATCAACCTGTGGAAGGCTCTCCTTCCAGAGCCCTAGAAGTTACTACAGAAATGTATTTTCCTCTCCTATCTTAACAACTTTTCAATACTATAGCTTTTCTTTCTGTGCCCCTCTTTAACATCCCTGCAAATGGCCACAAGCTATCAGTCAAAGAGTTTCCACTGACTTCACCAAGCTTTGGTTCACACTTTCTGTTTCAAAGTTTTCTGCCCCCTCTTATCTTCATATCCCTTTACCACAGTGCTTCCTACCCACACAGAAATTACTAGGTACAAGCTGGAAATCTTGTGTGGCTGTGGCTCTCAGGCTGCTCCCCGTTCTCAAAGAAGGTAAGGTTTTAGCCCTTGGGGTGGGGGGGAGGGGTTCAGTAACTCTTCATATGAACTGCCTATAAAAAAATTTCAGCCATAAAAAAAGCCTCAGATTTAGTCATATTTAGACAAAATTGTTGGGGATACTTGGCCACTTCTTGCCCTATAAAATCTGAGTGATTCTTCAGCATGGGTGTCAAAGTGGCTAGCCCCACTTCCCAGGACCTGGGTATGCTGACACAGCTAGAGAGTCAATCAACATCTCATTATCACATTGGTTCATCAAAGATCTTCAGAAAACTCAATTTCCAGATAATGTGGATGTGGAAGCCTTTGCAAACACAAGGAAGAACAAGATGAGGAGCAACATGACCTTTACAACATAAATAAAAATGGATAAAGTTCAATATGGACAGGTATAAATGAAATGAATGTGCACAAATACACCCCTGCAGATACACCCTATGATAGTGTAACTCCAAACAAGAGTCAATAACTGTGTTTTGTTTTGGGGAAAAAAGGACTAAGCAGTATTTCCTGTAGGATACACAACAAAATGCAACAGCGGTGTTCTGTGTCATTGTGGCCTCAGCTGTGTCACCATCAAGCCATTCTGGGGATTCAACTCTGAGATTTGGAACACTTGGAGAGAGTGCAAGAATACAAAAGCCAAAGGGAAGAACTATCAGACTACCCAAATATGTGGCCCATGAGAGAGGACTAAGAAAATTGAGGTTGCTGAGCTCAATGAATGGGCCTCCAGCAAGTGAATGACATGAACACAATCTCTGAAGGACTCTAAAGCAAGAAAATATTTTATTGGGCATGTCCACAGAAAATTCAGTGAGGAGGATGGTCTTAGATTCTGGCAAGAAAGATTCATGTTAGGCATCAAGAAAACCCTCTGAGTGAGAGGAAAGTAAAGGAATCACCTGACTGGAGAGGCTGCAAAGCTCCTACATGGGAAGTCATTTAGAGCAGATTAAAGAGTTTTTCACCTGAATGATGAAGGCATTTTTTCCTGTAGTGGTTCAGGGGATTGGCCAAAAGACATGAGAAGTCCTTTCCCTGCTTATTAAACAGCTAACTATGGTTAGATTCTCCAGCCAGATCAAAGCAAACACTAAACCAGGCACAAAGCAACTTCAGACCCATGGATGTTGTAATGATACCATTTTCCAAATTTTTTAAATCCTCAACAACAGTTAGTGGCCAACCTTGCCCAGAAAGTTCACAGAGATGATTCAACTTCACTCTGCTGAGAGAGATCTGTGGTGGGAACAGGGAAGAATTCATGTTGATTGTTCTTCACTTCCAGTTCAAGGGTTCTCTAGGAACAGGCTTGGCTTGTGTGAGAAGGATGGAACACTTTTCCACAGGATGACCAGCATGGCACACTTGGGCTCGTATGTTCTTTTGCAGTCTTTGTCTAACAACAATAACATGAAAGGCACTGTCACAACTCTCAGATCTTACATCATCCTGTTCCCATTCCCACCGACCTTCTGGCTGTGCCTTCCCCTCTCCCTCCACCTTCTGAGTTCCTCAACCAATATAATATCTGAGCATTGACAGGGACATTAAGGGTTTGTCCCTTGTAGAGGTCATTGCTGAGATCAGCCTTTCCAAGCACTAGGAGACAGGAAGAAATTAAGTAGCAGAAAAATCAGTAACAATAATTGCCTACCAAGCAGCAGAATTGGACATTCCCTGAACAAAAAAATTGCTGTCCTAGGAGCTCCTGTCTTACAGCCCTATCCTACCCTTATTCTTCTCAGAATTGGCCAAGGCAAAGGTAAACACCCAACAGCACTTCAAGCAGAAGCTGGACATTGTAATCATAAACCCTGGGCCAATTCCACATGTTATGATGATTATTTATCCCAAAGGAAGGTGTGGCCACCCATTCCAGCCATGGTCTGAATTATTGTTCACACATGCTGTGTGCATGAGGCTCACTGGGGTTATCCTCCCTTAACTGGTTTGATATTTACTTACACAATTCTTTCATGTAGACTTATTGTTCAAGTTTTTTCTTTTGTTCTTGTAAAGATTAACTTCTTTAAAAGACATTCAGTTAACAAAACACTCAAATATAGTTCTGTTGGGGTCTATTTCAAGAAATTAAATAGTTGGTGGTCATTATATTTCACTGATAGTGTTTTAGAAGTTGGGATTTGTTCTACATGTAATTTATATACACATAATTTATAATAAAAAGATTCCTAAACATCCATTTCTCCAAACTTACTTGTCCATTACAGAATGAAATCTGAAGGTCATATCAGAGGTTAATGCAAAGCCAAGCCTCAGAATGTTCTTACCCAAAACCAACTCCATTTGCAGACTTTAACTGCTTATGTTCTAGATAAATATAAAAGTCCTTAGAACAGCAACACAGGCTCATATACCACACCCAGTCAGAAGTCACAGAATCACAGAATGGTTTGCACTATAAGGGACCTTAAAGCCATCTCATACCAACCCCCTGCCGTGGGCAGGGACACCTTCCACTATCCCAGGTTGCTCCAAGCCCCATCCAGCCTGGCCTTGAACATTTCCAGGGATGGGAAAGATACAGCTTCTTTGGAACAACCTGTGCCAGGCCCTCAGAACCCTCACACAGAAGGATCTCTTCCTAAAATCCAATCTAAACTTACTGTATTTCAGTTTGAAGCCATTCCCCCTTGTCCTATCATCACGCATCACTGTAAAAAGTCCCTCACCAGCATTTCATTCCATTACTGTCACAAGAAGTACCATAGTAGCAAGAATCCCAGAACACAGGAGACAGACACTGCAAACACAGGTTCTGGTCTTCTGCACTCAGAAGATAATATTGACAGAGAAGAAATTGTGAATTAAAAAGCAAGTTACATAACTTATAACTGTGTCTCAATGACTGTTCCTGCCTGTAAAAAAAAAAAAAAAAAAAAGCCAGGCAGGCAAGCAAAGATCTCAGACACTAGAGAAGTCCTCAGAAAAGGATTTTTAAGTCACCAGAAGAAACTGTCCTCTTCCCTCATCAGTCATGTTTTATCATCAATGCTTTATTCTGGGTAGAAATTCAACTGCAAGAAGCATCTGATGTGCCACCCTCCTGCTTGCAGAGCATATGGTTACATGGTGGGACAAGGAACCCTCTGGTTGTGAAAATTCCCTAGGCTAAGAGAGAGGGATCAGCCAGGTCTGTACCCAAAACACAAGCTCCATGCCTTGTGTGGATTTGGGAAGGGGAGACAGTGATGGCAGAATGAGCCATTTAGAACCCATCATAAAATATTATTTATAAATGGGAAGCTAGCTGTTCAGATCAGGGCTAGGAAAATAATGAAGAGCCTGAGAAACAGGTGGTAGAGGGAAGATTAGAGGAATTACATATGTATATCTTTGACCAAAGGAAATGGTCCAGAAGCATCTGACAGGTACCTGCTTCACATGGTGGGCAGAGCAGGTGGGGGTGGGATAGGATGGATATCTGGGAGCAATTACAGGAAGCTTAATAAAGAGAAATTTACACTCAACATGAGGAAAGAAAATCAAATAAGAAAATTAGAATTATAAGTATGTGGGGTAAAAAGGTAATTTGTAGAAAATTCTTCACAGGAGAATTCAAAAGCCAGCACAATACAGCACTATAGCAAAATATTCAGCAGGGAGAATAATCCTTTGTGAAAGACAGAAATTGTCTTGGTGACCCACTAATGCTTTGCCAACTGTAAGATCCAGTGCTCTATTTATACCTGACCACATCATGGGATGCAATGAGGTAAAGTTCAACACCTTCTCTTTTAGGAGAGCCTTTTCTTGATATCTGTTTCCACACGAACTGTGCTTGATGCAGCCCCACAAACCTGAGCTGTTGTGCTCCATGAAACGACCACCAGGGCCAGCAGCAGCCAAGTATAAACAGTGTCAGTCTGAATGGCAATCAGAGAGCAGGGAGAGCTGCCAGATGCTGCCCTCACCCTGGGACGGTGAAACTCTGGAGCACAGCATGCCATGAGGTTGTTCTTCTTGTTCCAGAGTTTACATCTACAACACAAACACCATGGTCTCAGCACAACATTTATTTCAATAAACATTGGGATAGCTTCCAAAGGCCTGTTGTAGGCAGTTATGAAAACTAACCATTGAGCCATTATATAAATGATCTTCCAGGCATTCATTATTATGGTTAGTGCTGGAAAATAACAAGACTTTGAGGGGCTTCCACAATAGTAGAGTCTTGCTTGTGATCCCAGAGGCTCTATTCAAGCACATCAGAACTAGTCTAAGCTCTGACTGAATTGTGAGACACTGTGGGGTTAAAACCATTATTGCATCAAGATTAAATACATCTGTTATGAACAACTCCTCTGCTTTGCATACATGATTCAGTAAAGAGTCTTAGAAGGATAATTGTTTTCCCCAGGTTATTAACTAGAATTTTCTTACTTTTTTTAATAACTCCTCTGAATAATTCTTAAGGTAAGCAACTTCTAATTGTGCAGGAATTGTGTTAAGTGGAATTCTCTATCCTGAGTGTCCATTCCTGGATACTGTGTTCTATTAACAAAAGTCATCGTTGCATTAGGAAATGAATTTTATGTTTCAATAAACTAAAGCTGACAGTTCATCTATGAAAAACATATTTTTAAAAACCCTGGGAATTATGTTCTGAATATGAGATATTATGTCAAAGCATGAATTAAGTTCGTACAAGAACAGAACTCGTTGAAAGCAGTATCAGAACCAGGGATTTGAGCTTTGCCCTTGAGCAGGGTTGGCTCCCTAGTTCAGAGGTTAAATCACTTTGCAACTATTGTCTCTTGGGAGAGTTCTTTCTTTAAAGGTCCAAGATAAATAAACAGGAATCAGAGTCTTATCCTAAGACTAGAGGTCACTCTGAGCATCCGCTGGAGCCCCGAGCCCTCCCCAGCAAGCCGACATTTCTGCCCTAAATATAATCTGCGCGGGACAGGAGGAGAGGAGCGGCAGGACCGCTCCGCAGAGAACGGAGCGGGACCGAGGGGCGGCAGCGGCAGCGCCCGCCCGGGGCCGGCAGGGGGCGGTGCCGGGAGCGATGGAACCACCGGGAGGGATGGAACAGCTGGGAGGGATGGAACAGCTGGGAGGGATGGAACAGCTGGGAGGGATGGAACTGTGGGGAGGGATGGAACTGCGGGGAGGGATGGAACAGCTGGGAGGGATGGAACTGTGGGGAGGGATGGAACAGCTGGGAGGGATGGAACAGCTGGGAGGGATGGAACTGTGGGGAGGGATGGAACTGTGGGGAGGGATGGAACTGCGGGGAGGGATGGAACAGCTGGGAGGGATGGAACAGCTGGGAGGGATGGAACTGTGGGGAGGGATGGAACAGCTGGGAGGGATGGAACTGTGGGGAGGGATGGAACAGCTGGGAGGGATGGAACAGCGGGGAGGGATGGAACAGCTGGGAGGGATGGAACTGTGGGGAGGGATGGAACAGCTGGGAGGGATGGAACTGTGGGGAGGGATGGAACTGCGGGGAGGGATGGAACAGCTGGGAGGGATGGAACTGCGGGGAGGGATGGAACTGTGGGGAGGGATGGAACAGCTGGGAGGGATGGAACAGCGGGGAGGGATGGAACAGCTGGGAGGGATGGAACTGCGGGGAGGGATGGAACTGTGGGGAGGGATGGAACAGCTGGGAGGGATGGAACAGCTGGGAGGGATGGAACAGCTGGGAGGGATGGAACTGTGGGGAGGGATGGAACTGCGGGGAGGGATGGAACAGCTGGGAGGGATGGAACAGCGGGGAGGGATGGAACAGCTGGGAGGGATGGAACTGCGGGGAGGGATGGAACTGTGGGGAGGGATGGAACAGCTGGGAGGGATGGAACAGCTGGGAGGGATGGAACTGCGGGGAGGGATGGAACTGCGGGGAGGGATGGAACTGTGGGGAGGGATGGAACAGCTGGGAGGGATGGAACTGTGGGGAGGGATGGAACAGCTGGGAGGGATGGAAGAGCTGGGAGGGATGGAACTGTGGGGAGGGATGGAACAGCTGGGAGGGATGGAACAGCTGGGAGGGATGGAACAGCTGGGAGGGATGGAACTGTGGGGAGGGATGGAACAGCTGGGAGAGATGGAACAGCGGGGAGGGATGGAACAGCTGGGAGGGATGGAACAGCTGGGAGGGATGGAACAGCTGGGAGGGATGGAACAGCGGGGAGGGATGGAACAGCTGGGAGGGATGGAACAGCTGGGAGGGATGGAACTGTGGGGAGGGATGGAACAGCTGGGAGGGATGGAACTGTGGGGAGGGATGGAACAGCTGGGAGGGATGGAACTGTGGGGAGGGATGGAACAGCTGGGAGGGATGGAACAGCGGGGAGGGATGGAACAGCTGGGAGGGATGGAACAGCGGGGAGGGATGGAACAGCTGGGAGGGATGGAACTGTGGGGAGTGCCGTTTTGTCCGGAGGAACTGCGGCTGCACTGCCCCTGGAGGTTCTCGAGCACAGGCTGGATGGGGCTTAGACCAGCGTGGTCACCTGGAAGGTGTCTCTGCTCAAGGCAGGGGGCTGGGATGAGGTCTTTAAGGTTCCATCCAATACAAATCGTTCCACGATTTTATCCTTGCTCACACCAGAGCCCATGAAAGCCACATGGCACTGATTATTATTTTTTTCCTTAAAGGCTTGATCCAGGAGAATCATTGGAATATACTTACTAGAACAGGTATTGGCAGTATTCCTCTCCCCTCCAAAGAATTCAGAGTTAGGACATGGTTTGGGATTCCAGGAGCGTCGGGCCGCAGCTACCCCCTCCTTAAGCAGCGCCCTGGCTCCCAAGCCACAGGCTGTGGGCAACAAAAGACTGTGCATAAATCCTGCTCGTGATGTTTTTCCCTAATATGGGATGCTTCCAGACAGACTGGACTAGAGAAAGGGAAAAAATATAGGATAAGACTTTTTCTTATTCCTGTTTATTCATCTTGGAGCTTTAGAGAAAGAACATCTCTCCCACGGGACAATAGTTGAAAAGTGATTTAATCTCCGAACTACTCTGACGGGCTCCAGCACTCTTCCCTGTGTTCAAGGGAGACTGCCATTTTACAAAAAGCCTGATCTGTCACAAGTGGAGAAGTCCTATAAATTTCAGCCCTTCCACAGAGGCAGAATTCTGCCTAGTCAGCAAATCCACCCAGGGCATAGGTGTTAAATAACAACCCCAGTGTCACAATACTCCTGTCCTTGCTTAATTGTCACTCAACTTTAGAGGCTTCTGAAGCCTGCTGAGGCCTTTATTGTCAAATTTCGCCTGTCTCAGAACTTGAACAGCACAAGGAAGTGTCCTGCAGGACACACTAGAGTCTCATTTCTAACTTTTAAGGATCACTGGTTGACTAGCCATAAAGGATGAGACAGATAACTGGAGATGCCAGTTCCACTAGTGGCCACTGTGACCTTCCAGGCTGGAAGCTCAGAGTGGCCACTAGTCAGCATTGCAGCTCTGACAGAAAGCACATTGTTTCTGCTATGTGGACAAACAGGTTGGACTAATTACCACACATAATCATTATTATTTATGCTCTACAGACATCAGAGTTTTGTCTTTAAATGAATTTATAGAAGGGGGGGAAATCACAAAGCTGAATAATTCCTATAATTATATGCTTAAAAATCCTGAATTGAAGAAATTAGGGGACACAAAGGAACACATAAACTAATTATTCCTTGTTTTGCAGCTAACGTATTTCTATGGTAACCACTATGGTCTTCGAAGAAATTAAATTATTTTAAATCAGTTCATTGGAAAAGTCCCCCAGTAAAACCACAAAACAAAAATCTCTCAAGTCTAAAGATGAAGGAAGAAAGTATGTGTTCTCCCAGCTGTGGATTATTAAAGGTATGAAACTATAGTTTTATTGAAACCACTAAATAGGTTCTCCCTTACATGCTATGTGGGAGCTTGGTGCTTATGAGCATGGGCACAGGCATATGTGAATGTATTGGTATAGAAGAGAGAATTTCACCTCTTCTATATACCATGTGTCAGTATGGCCAAGTGAATAGAGCACAAGAATGTATGGGTTTTAATAGTTGCATTTTGTGCTTCTTTTTCTTTTTACATTGAAAGCTTTGCCCTAATCCTTACAGAACCTCAGTTTCCCCTACACCACCTTTTTTGCTAAGTATTTATTTAAATATGAAGTGTCCCAACTCTGCCTCTCCCATATGTGAAAAAGTACATTAGGTAGGCAAAAAAACACATATAATTTTTGTAGACACACAGCACGTGAGAAGCAGTGTAATATTTAATAAAGACCAAATTTACACATTTTTTTTCTCTTGAAATACAGCAAATTAATCAAAAACATGCACTTAAAACCTAAACCAGCCTGTCACCAACTTCATATTATTTAAGTTTAGCTCAGGGGGTGCATTGCTAGAGGAATAATTCAATCAGAATGGCCCACGAAGCAGTCAGGCTCTGGCTCTGTGGGAGGTTCAATTCTTCAGACTGTGCAGAGCTTGTAGCCAAAAGAATTCGTGCACACATGCCTCACTCTTCTTTTGACCACACCACCAAAACCAGTGGCTTCCCCTATCACATCTGTGGCCATGCTGGCAGCTACAGATAAAGGAGTTAACTGAACAGGCTCATGTGAAGGGATCCTCAGGATTCAGTTAGGAGGAAAGTCCCTGCAGTTGTAGCTGAGGAGCAGGGTTTAGACTTTTTTCACAGAAGTCAGAATTCCGTTCCTCTCTTTCAGCTCTGCTTGGCGCTTCTACTGTCACCTTCTCAGATGTCTGCCTGCCTACAGTGCTGAGACCAAAACAGGAACTTTACCACAGAAAACTAAATTGAGTGCTGCACACGATCTGCCTCTCTCTGCTTGGATGAACTGTCACAAATAGAAGAAATACCGGGAAACTTCAGTGTGTCAGGCACTAAAAGACTGCACAGTTACCTTTTGTATTACTTGTTACAGAACAGCTATCATCAGCTTTACCATTTTTCTGGGATAGTTTTTTGCCACAGCTTTGCAAGGATGTAAAGACATGGCACACATCCAGGCACAGTCCAGCAAGATTCATCCCTGCCTTTGATTAACATAAGATTGTTATTATTCTTAATAATAGCAATAACAGTTCCTATTAAAACATCCTGCTGGCTTTGGAGAGCAGGCTTCTGTTTTCCTCAGGTTCTAATTTTAGAAGCTTCTGGGGACTATGTAAATATGTGAGCCGGAACAAACAAAAGAACCATATAGATTGTTTGCTGGAAGTTTGGGTGGATGGTCAGATCCAAATATCCCACTGTACTGAAGTCACTGCCCTGGGCTTCCACAGAAGAGTCAGTACAGGGGTTTTGTGGTTCTGGCTGGACTATTGCTGAGAAGAGGAGCTTTTGCTTCTGTTTCACTGGGAAAAGGCAAATCTGGGACAGATAAAGAAGTACTGAGAGCCACCACTGGGCAAATGCTATCAGACTGGGGAAAGGCAATGACAATGTGCACAGCCCTCTCTAGAACCTCATCACAGTAAGGGAAATCTGCTCTCATTTGATGCAAAGCTTCTCAGCTCTCTGTGCCAAGCTGGTTGTGGCCCTGTTCTGCATCTGTTCTGCCAAATTTTTGTGCTCACTGCTGTGTTTAGAAAAAAAAAATGTAGTGGTAAAATGTTCATTTTGCATTTGTAGTAACAGCTTTCTTCAAAAGATATAACAGCTTATCACACACTCTAAAGTCCAGCTTGTTCACTTCCCATTCTTTTTCATTAATCCAAAGGAAAATACCCTATATGACAATTTGCATCACACTTCTAACACAGAAGACCTGAAATAACTTCATGAATTAGAGTTTTTTGCATTTTGATTCTACAAAGCACTTAAGCAGGAGCTTAATTTACTGCGGATAAGTAGTATGTGGGTCCAGTGGGATTATGTATCTGATTAAAGAATAAATGTAATTGTCTCTCCAGATCAATGCCATAATTTACTCCTCATTGAGTATCAGATAAATCTTTATAGTTTCTTCAATAAACTTATGCAGTGCAAAACACTAAGTGATCCAACTTATTAAACCAAGCACGCACTACTGAAAATCTATACCCAGATGTATATTAACATTGCAGTTTAAGTATTTAATTTCTATTAAATTTCCTAGTCAAATAAAATCTTTGCTTTTTTTCCCAGAACTCTATATAGAGAGCTCATAAACGCAAGCCTCAGCTTGCCCAACAATGTCTTGACAAATTTCAGACACACACACAAAAAAAGAACAACCCCACCAAAAAACCCAAAGAAACAAACAACAAAAACCCAACCAAACAAACAAACAAACAAAAAAAAACAACCAAAGAACACCCACTCACTTGACAGGTCAGACCCTACATCAGGGACAAACTTTCAAGACCATGGAGAATAACTTAAGGTATTTAAAAGAATACAATAATTTTGTAAGGCAGCTATAGCACAGAAAATTAGATATTGGGGTTGCTTTTGTTGATAGTTGGTGCTTTGGACACGTGTTCCTTTATCTGCACTTCAGGGACCCTTATTCACTCAGCACTAAAAGTTAACGCATCCATCAGAGGAATGATTTAATGGCCTTCACAGCCAACAGTGACCCTGCAGGAAGAATAAATGAGTATGTGTTTTTAGCTGAAGGCAAAGGCATGTTTTGCACACATGATGTCACTCTTGCAACTCAGGAAGAACTAATTGCTTGGCTTGTTGTAAAGTCTCCTGCTCTTTGGGTTCCCTTGCAAATTATAGTCATCTGGAGAGCTGCAGCATGTCATCAGCACACAACAATGTTGTCTGAAGCATAATTAATATCTGCCTTTCTTTTCAAGTTCCTTATTTACCCTCTTTTCCCCATGACAAATATGTTAATGACCTCTCCAAAACCCACAAGTTGTCATTTTCAAAGAGCCCCTGTCTTTCTGCCTTGAGCTGAACACTTTAGATTAAATCATGGTGAGCCTGTTCTTGCCCCCATTATTAAATTAAAGCTATTGAGGGCTTTGTCAGTGACTTCAGTGTAAGCAAACTCTCACAGTCTGTAATGGGAGCAGGACCACAGACTTATTTTGCTTTGCACCTTCAGCTAGAGGAAAAAAAAAACAACCAACACACCAAACAATACAAAGGGATTGCCTTACCATTTCACAGGATTTAGAGTTGAATTAAGTGTCCAGAGCAACATAAGGATCATCAGACCAGCCAGTCTCATGGGCTGAGAAGTTTGGGTTGGGTTACAGGGTCTTAAAAGGCCACTTGTTTTGCCCTTGGCTTGGATTTTGGAAATGGCTTTTATATTTTTGAGGATATTTCCAGCAATGTTGACTGCTTACCTGGTTCTCTGTTAGTATTTATCTGCAAAGGGCAAAATACTAGCCAGAGTTTAATACCATTGCATATGAAAATAAACGTACTGAAAATTTATTCAGGGTCAGTAATAAACATATTGGCAGCCCAGACTATTACTGGGGAACATTTTGACAGCAGCTTATGAACTGTACTGCTCACACTCATAAAGGGCTTGGATAATTCTGAATGTGCATCCATTTTTTGGTGTGTAACTTTACAAATGAGTCAGGTTTACAAATAATAAATGAATTTACACTAAAACCAGAAATAGGATCTTCTATATTCAATTATCTACATCTGTATTCTGCCTTTTTTTAATTTAAAAATTCCCTTACTAAATCATCTGCCATACAGCAGAAAACTCCATGCAACACAACACTACTACTTAGCTATTAGTTTAAGGTGTGAATAAAGCATTTCCCTTTCCAGTAGTTAAACACATGGCAAACCTCCATGCTGCACTTATCAAGTTCTCACATGTTTCTACCCCTCCCCAGTTAGCAAGGTAGAACTTCTGGAATTCTTAACGTATTACTAATATGAATGTACTTGCAGGTGGGAACTACAAGATACATTATAAATTTCTTCTTCTTTTGCACATAGAGCTGAAGAATAGAGGCTCAGACCTCCTTTTTCTATTCCAAAATGTGCTATAACCAGATTTCAGCTGAAGCGCCCTTCTCCTATTGATCTAAGACTTTGCAGACCCTCTGAGGATCACAATTGGAAGCAGATATTTATCTCTAATTCCAGCTCTGCCTCAGTGGTGATGTATTTGAGGATGAACACTGTCCTCAAAGGAGTGTGCACTGCTGTGGTCTCAGCTAAGGAAGAGTAAATTTTATCTTGACTGGAGCACATTTTTCCCAGCACTTTTCCCTGGTCAGCAGCATTATACCATCCTATGAGGTTGCCAGTGAGAGCACTAAGGTCACTATTCCAAGAGGGATTTGAAATCCCAGACTATCTAGTAAGCATAATACACAGAGTCCACACCTCTCCCAGTGCTGCAGGCTGTGATAGAGTCTTAGTCCTGCTAAGCAGGGGAAGGAAGCCCAAGGTCTGTGAGCACTAAGGTACAATATTCTAAAAGCCCCCTGTCATTTGCATTTTTAAAAAATATTTTCTGTTACTTAGGTAGAGCAGCATAAAGAAAGCACAGTACATAAACATTGCTAAATGACAGGCAAAATCCATTTCAGCATAAGGATTATTTTTAATTACCTATATTGATTCTCATTCCATCATGATTTGATGTGTTTTTTCAGCATTTTGTAAAAACCTTCCTACATTCATCATTTAATAGCTACAACCGCCACTGCATTTAAAAGCATGCATAGATTTATAAAGTCTGCCAGACAAGCCCAGTGGATTTTAATGATCTTCTCTCCTAGCAATAAATGGAGAGCTCATAGAATAGGGGCTGTGATTCAGGATTCTTGGGTTCTGGTCTTCATTTTGCAATACTGTCGCTGCCAAACTACACTTGACACCTCTGTGCCTCAGCTTGCCTAGTTCATAAATGGGCCCAGCAACACCTGTCACACGCTGTTAAAAGGTTGAGTTAATTGCTGCTCATAAATCATATTGAGAGCCTTGAAAAGGAGAAATATATATATATATATATATATATATATATATATATATATATATGCAAAGCAGGTGCGATGTTGTAATAGAATTGCATTGCTTTCAGATACACAGTTTAAAATTAAATTCCTGGAGATTCATACCTCTGGTATCACTTTACTACCCATTAGTATTAAAGATTGCTTCCAGAACATTCAAAACCTGCCTACTATGTTTGTGCAATTCAAGACAACATTACTATGACACAGGGAAAAACACTCGGAGAGAGAAAATTTTCCCTATCCATGTCCTATTGGAGTGAGTTTTGCATTCATTTTGAGGGCCATGGGACCCAAATCTATTCCCCATTTCTAATCAGCCTGTAAAAGCAACGCTGGCACTTTATAAGATAGAAATCCTACATTTAATAGCTCTGTCACAAACAAATGCTTCCCCTCCCTCTTAACAAGCACATTGGGTGGCTGAAGGATTTAAAATTAGGCACCTTCACTTTGGGAAGCGTTTTGAGATCTGCCAAGTACAAAGTAGACTGTTAAGATTACCACTTTCACTTTGATTTCTTTTTTCCCCTCTCTCCATGAATAACTTGTGATCAAATCCAGCTGCCTTGTAGACAAGAAGCAGGTTGGGGGTTAGGAATGAACACTGTGTCTTTCAGGGTATCATCCACAGAACTGGAGTTTGAAATAGTAGAAACAGGATGGAATAGTAGAAATATAGAAAAAAGCTATGAAATTTGGATTAGATGAGAAAATTGCTATTTAGACTTCAATGGTTTTCAAGGCATCATCTTAAATTCTTCCCACTAGAAAGTCAAGGGAGCATTACAAACTTTCAATCCATGCCCAGAATACTGCAGAATCCAGTAAAGCTGTCTTTCTTGGGCTCTTGGCTCAATTTCAGCTCTACGGTAGAGCCTAAGTAGATAATGTCTGTGTCTTTTCCATGTTGCAGTGAAGTGACACAAAAAGCAATAAAGATTGAGGGACAGAGGTGCCTACAGCAATATGACTCCATTCCTACTCATCTCTCCCACTGCTCCCGTGGGTTGAACACTCCCTGTGCTCCAGGCCTTGTACATGACCACAAGTGGACCTTTGGAGGAGAGAGGACTTGAATCCCTGCTAGCTGTTCCATTCTGGTATAATTTCCAACCACACAACTGCGACAAAATCCCAGACAATGAGACTCATCCTTCAGCCCTGCCCGGGGTACCAGGGGTCACCAGCTCCATTCCCAGTGCAGCCCATTCACTCTGTCCCACAGCTCATGTTCAACAGACGTGTGATAGATTAGTCTTTTCTTTAACCCTTCCAAACTGAACTATTTCTAGTTCATTCACTGGGTGTGCTTGATCAGAGAAACCTGAGGCTTGCTGTGGTACCCCTGCCCATAGCTGGGGGTTGGAACAAAATGATCTTTGATGGTCCATTCCTACCCAAACCATTCTGTGATTCAATGGGGCTTTTTCCATGGAACCTTATATGCCAGAAAATTATGTGAAGGCCTCTTAACATTTAACATTTCAACATTTTAGTAGCTACTTACCACCAAATGATCAAATCAAGCTGCAAGAATTAATTGTAATTTATTTCATGCTTGAAATCAAAAGGAGAAGCAGTTACCTGGTTTACCCAAATCTGAAGCAACCAGATTTTACAAGAAGGGGTCTGGATGCTGAACAGAGCCATCAGTAGGCTGGAGAACATAAACAGGGAAACGGGAAATATAAATAATCCATGACTGGAGGATTCAGCTCCCATTTGGGGGCAGAACACTGAAACTATAATTGCTCTTGCAACTGATAAATGAAAACAATTACTCACTTTATTTAAACGGTTGTTAGTTCTGCCAACACAAGTTTATTGGTCAGACTGCTCATAAAATGAAATAATAGAGAGGTTTGATTTTAAAAAAATCATGTGATTATAGAAGAACCCCAAAATGGATAAAGATGTTCAGGCATTCCCTTCCTATCTGGTTCAGACAGCAGGGACATTTTTTCCAAGCTGTTTTTTGTAGTAATGAAAACCAGAATTTTTACTATGATTTTTTAATGAGATAAAGAGCAAGCCAAGTCTTGGGACTGGAGGAGCAAGAACTTTATAGCTTCTCACATGGATAGGGATAACATTTAGGATGCTGGAGCAGTGCAGGCCAGGGCAGAGGCTGCTGGGAGCAAGGCTCAGCACCTGCGAGGGCATGGCCACACAGAGGTTCAATGGCCAACTTGAGCACAGCAAGGGCAGGAGGAGGGGCAGTGTCTGGCTCTGCTCATCCTGCAGCAGGATGGAGGGGCATGGCTGCCCCTGAGCCTCCTCCTCTGCCAGCACTGCAGGGACAGGTGGCTCTTCAGCCAGGGCCAGGTGCTCGGTGAGCACCCACAGTCCTGCCAACCCCACAGCACCAAAAACAGTGAGAAACACTTTGATTCTGTGCATTTAACCTACTCAGGCCCTGGCAGGAGACTCCTCAGCCACTGAGACAAAGGCTGCCTGCAAAGAGCAAACAGATATTTTATGCCCCAAATGTTCAGTGCCTGAGGGGAAGAGGGGCAAGAGTGGGTCAGCAGGGCAAGACATGCAGGGGAATGGGATAGGAACTGGCATGCCCACTGCTTCCCCACTGCAAGAGGCTTTTGGCATCAGAGTGACAACTGGGTGGAAACTCTGTGCTTCGTAATACCTAAAAACAAAAACCATTTGTAAGATTTTTCCCCTTTCCTGGGGACCTACGAGGAGTGGTCCCGCATTTGCCTTACAACTATTCGTGGCATCAAAAGCACATTCAAGAGATCAGACAGAGCTACAGCAGGAGCAGCAGTTGAAGAAGAGCACATGCCTCTTACTATTACTTGTAGAGAAAACCATAAATGAACCAATATTTTGGAATGCTGAAATGTCACTGGCAGAAAGATGAGAAACAAAGCTTCTGGTGGAAGCTGGAAGGGGCTCCATTCCAAATTTTCCCCATTCCATTTTCTGGATTCACATATTCATCATTTAACCACAAGAAAAGAAAATTTTTATAGCAGATATCTAACAAGTTGATCTTGATATAGTCTCTGTATGTGACCCATCATCAGTATTGTCTGGATGCTACAGTTTCTATTCTTTTCACCTCTGTATTTAACATTTGAAAGTCATCACACTCCTATTTTCTTAAAGAATATGGTATAGTGCTACAAAATGCACAAAGACCTAACAGTACTGACATCCACAGCAAGACCTTCACAGACCACAGAAATCTTTTTGCTCCTTTTTACAGAGGTGCTGCACACCAAGAGGTGAGGCACACATTGCTTACAGCTGCTGCTGTAGCTTCTTTTTGGCTGACTGGGATGTACACAGCTCAAGGGAAAACAGCCAAAGCTTTTACAAACCTCTCTCTGTCTTGGCTAACAAAACTTCTTTCTATGAAAATTGCCACCTTGTATGGTCACACCCGAGACAAGAAAGCACTAAACTCCTGCTGGTTTACAGCCCCTAAGGAGAGTCACCACCCCACACTGAGTCCAGAGAAGCAGTTGAACAGAGGCATAACAAAATGACACAGCATTAACACCTGTGAGCATACGAGCTCACTATAGCAAGATACACATTCCAATCTGAGAGATGCCAGGCACAAAGTGGACTGACCTGTTTTGAAGATCACAAATTTTACTGATAAACATACACATGCCAATAATGTGGGGGGGAAATGGCCTTTGGAAGGGGAGAATTTAGCTCAAGTTGAATTATTTTTTTCAATTCACAGATTAGAATTTCATTGTACTTCAAATACTACTTAATATGAACAAAAATACCTTGTACAGAACCCAGGAAGGTTCACACTGAGCTCAGGAGATCCTGTGATATTAGTGGATAAATCAACTATCTCTTGCTTTACAGTGGTGTGATCCAACATCAGAATTGAAAGAGAGGCTAAGAAACTTTTAGTTTCTCTCTAACTTTGTACAAGCAACATCTAAGCTTCATTTTTCTAATATGTGAAATGAAAACACTTCACTGCAAAGTACCTAAAGAGCAGTGAGTATGAATACCTTCATGGATGTGCAATCAAGTGAAAAAACCCAAGACTTAGACTGAAGCCTTATGCACCATCTTGGCATGTGGAGAAGATCCTGTAGTTCATTTATAAGAGGGGCAAAAAATGGGACCCAGTTGTTCATTCAGTAATTAAAATTGCTGCTGAGGAAGAGGCATTTCTCCAAAGCCATTAAAAATTACAACAATACAGTTTGTATTCAGCATAATATGAGGTGTTCCAGATGCCCTTGACCCCCGTGCACACATTCTTTTTGTGCTTCTGTTCAATGCACCCCAAACCCTCATAACCTAGATATTTTAATCCTTTCTAAGCAAAAGTTAAAGTTAAACAGAGATTAATAGCATTAATAGCATTAAAAGTTCAATGTGTTCAATGATCATAAAGAGAAGTCTTTTACAGAGTCTAAACAAGACTAATTAATAAGTAAATGCAACTCAAAGTTCCTTGCTTTCACTAGGTCATCTCAGATATCACTACAAATACCTTTAAGAAAGATGCTTCATATTGTTCTGTCATTTCTAAATGGTGGGTACTGCTCAAAAAAATCACTCCATAAGTTATTTACCTGGCTGGATTTCCATATGTCATATGCTTAGAAATATAAAGGGGTGTTTCTGCCATCCTTCTGTTTGAGTAAGTTCCTGTGAATCTCTTTTGTCTACTTGGATTGTCAGAAAGAAGCACTGAATCTCCTCAGCAGTGCTTTAATTGGCTCTGTGGGAACATGCTCTCATCACTCCCCTTCATTCTCTAACGTATCTTTCCAAAATCATAATGCCTATTTCTCTAATTACTTTATTTGGCAGCCTGAAAGTAAGGGTAATTATAGTGTTCTCTTTTAGCTTGTAAGGAGGATAGAGGACTAGATAGTTTGGAAGAAGGAAAAATCAGACAAGTAGGTCCTGATTATACTCAAACAGGAATTTCCAGAGGAAATGTGTGGTTATCCATGAAGGACTTCGAGAGCAATTTTCCTTCAAGCCAATACTGAACCAATACAAGACAACAGAGGCACAGTAACAATGCCACATTCCCAAAGGAGATGTTGAACAAATGTCATTACCACATTTCATATTCGTTAAAGATTTGATGTCAAGATGAAAGGTGTTAACCTTGGAAACCTGGCCAGACTCCAACATAGATAATTACATTCTGCCTCCCTGAGCAGTTCTCTGTAGAGTTCCAGCTGGACATTTCAGCCCTTGAAATGTCGTTGCCTTGCTGTGAGTGGCTCAAGAAACGGACTGTGCAACTCAACAATATTCAGTGTCAACAACTTGTATTATGGAGATGTAAAACCTTAGAGCAGTTGCCAATCATGCCACAGAAAAGTTATTTGGGTTACTGTGCATCACTGCAGTCCTTTTACACCCAAGCAGCCCTAGGAATGCCATGAAACATACGATGCATGTAACTTTTGTGGGACAGACCTGCTGGAAAGGGAAAAATATTGTGCCTTCACTCACAGTGTCTTTCTTTGGAAGAAGCTCATTGAGACAGATGAGGGTTGCTGCTCTACTAGAATTGTTCAAGTTTGCATTGTGTCACTATTTCTCAGGGAAGCAGTCCTGCTTGGATCTTTGAGTTGTGGAAAAATTTTGCAGTCTGGTAACACCACTACCAACTGTGAACACAGCATTTACAGCCTGACTGCTGGATGCTAGCAGCACATTAAATGCTGCAGCACTGAGACCTGCTCTGCAAGCAGAGCATTTACAATTCCAGACATACTCATAGGGAAGATTCCCTAGAGGCAGATGGACATGGCTGCGCAGATGCTCCCTTCGTCCTGTGTCCCCGGGTACACGTTCTGGCCCTGTCTCTGTTCCAGGAGGGATGTGTATGGACAGCCACCCCCCACACACATTGATTTCTTTTGCAAGGGTGTCAGGGCATGCCTGGGAATGGGAGCTGGGCTGCACCCCAAGGGGTGCTCAGTGGGTTTGTTGTGGAACCAGGGCAGTACTGAACTGCAGCCGCTGATGTCACTATCTGCTTTCAGAGGGCAAGCAGAAAACAGCACTGAGGGTCTTTTGCATGAGCTTCCCAAGGGTTGATGAGTTTGTTATTACTATATGCATCTTTTCCTTACAAAAGGGAATCATATTTTAGCTCAAGAAGGCAGGATTCCTGAAAGTCCCATACTGGAAAATATTATCTGCATGCAAAAACCCTGATGCAGAGGCTCACTGAAGTCTGTCACACACTGATTTAAATGCAAGCGACTTCAAGGACTGCACTCTCAAATGTATTACAGGAAATTGTTGTAAAAAGAAAATTATTGACCATCCTATGAGTACAGGAGTATTTATCCTTATTTATGCAAAAACCCCTAAGCCTATCTGATCTCATATTGATGGCCATTCTATCTTAGATTCATTTTGTAGGGCCTTTAATAAAACTGCAATAACCAGAGCTAGGGAATGACAGCCTATGTTAAGTTTCTGACACTGCAAAGAGCAACGTGGATCATATTCAGAAATTTTCCCAGTGCTCAACGCCACTTATCAAATTCCCTTCAAGCATTCATCATACTCATGCAAATAATTTATTCTTCCCCACAAAAGCTTTGTGTTTGATCACAATGACAACTTACTGCTTCTGTTCTGCATCACATACATTATGGAGCTTCACACCCCAGAGCAAGAGCTAAATCACATCGAGGAAACCTATTGAGGTGACTGTCCATTTGTGCAGTCCTTGCACAATTATGTCTCATGAACTCATAGAGATTTAGTTATGTCAACAAGGTCTGCAGAACCAAGACCACACTTTTGAAAGATGAGTTGTTAATCCTGAAAAGGATTAACACATTAGGAGATAAGCAAATGCCTAGCTCAAGATTATTGTTACAAGCACTTTGATTATAAACTACATTTTTATCATTTAGGAGTCACCTGTCCTGCAAATACACATGCATTAATAATTTGTCTATTTAATCCCTGGGAAGCCACAAACAGGTTTTAGAATCTGCCGATCAGGGTAAGGAGTCTGTCAGAATGGCTTCAGCAAATAAAAGAAATGCAAAATACTGAAACATACCTAGAGGACAGAGTCTCCTGACTGAGTAGGGTTGTAGGCTGAGACCCAAAGAGCTCGTAATTTGGGATGGAATGGCTTTTACGAATTAACCAGTGCAGAAAGCCAACATCACACAAGTTACACATTTACCAGGCAGTGCTTGACAGCAAGAAACAAGCTCCAGCACAGAAAATATCTGTATATTTTAAGCCTCCATACCAAACTGACTCCTCATACAATTCATCTGCAGGCTGTAATTTACTAAATCCATCTGTTGTTCCTACAGCTTGCTTTCTGGAAATTTTGCATTTCAAGGGTCTGCTTGTTAGAGAAGGTCAAAGAGTAATGCAGGCCCTTTCATTTTAAATGACTTGAAAGAAAAGGAAAGGAAATTTATATTTAGAAATAGCAATGATTAACTAGGGGAAATATATTAGAGTATGAAAATAAACTACATAGAATGGCTCTTACTTCCAATTAGGCTGACTACTTCAGGAAAAAATATTTATATACAAATATAAAAAGCTGGGGAATGCTAACCTATGCTAAGATGAAAGAATCTCATGACATAATTCATGTTTACCCATTAAAATGGGGGAATCACATTTTTACATACTTTTCCTTTTTGTTCTTCTAGTTTCTGCTTCTGTGCTTTCTTCTCTAATCACCAAAACTTTTCACAGCTTCTCTTTGTTAGCAAACCACCTATGGCAACTGTACACCTTCCACATCTCCATAGCCTTCAGAGAAGCACCATCTGATGCTACTGCATCATTCTGGATCAGAACAGATTAACTACAGAATTAATGAAATAAACTCACATACAGTCTAAAATTGAAAGTCTCAGAAGCTAAAGT